>NW_026902266.1:4889333-5500500 GCF_033783945.1 Neopsephotus bourkii
CGCGAGGCTACTTCCAGTTGCCTGTAGAAAGCTTCATCAACTCCTTCATCCTGATCAGGAGATCTATAATAGACCCCCACAGCTGTATCACCCGTACCAGTCTGTCCCTTAATTCGTACCCACAGACATTCCACTTGCTCCTCATCTGGCCCCGGACAGAACTCAATACAATCTAGTTGCTCTCTCACATAAAGAGCAACTCCACCACCTCGCTTTGCTGACCTATCTTTCCTAAAAAGGACATAGCCATCCATGACCACATTCCAGTCATGTGAGCTGTCCCACCATGTCTCTGTAATTGCCACTAGATCATAGCCTTTAGACTGCACACAGACTTCTAACTCCTCCTGTTTATTCCCCATGCTGTGTGCATTGGTGTACAGGCATTTCAGGGAGCGAGCAGAGCACGCTGATGGCTCCCTAGGGAAGCAGGAAGCCTTCTGGTCTTCATTAATACTAGAACAATAGTCCTCCCTAGTCCGCCATCCTTTAAGCCCTAGCATGTTTCTCATGGGCTTGTCCCTAACAGGCCCAGATAAATCCCCTCTCCCCTTCATATCTAGTTTAAAGCCCTGTCAATAAGCCCTGCTAGCTACTGCCCCAAAACTCTTTTCCCTCTCTGGGACTGGTGTATCCCATCTGCCACCAGCAAACCAGGTGTCTCATACACCAGCCCGTGATTGAAAAACCCAAACCCCTGCCTTTGGCACCAGTCACGTAGCCATACATTCATCTGCAGACTCTTCCTATTTATCTCTTCACCCTTGCTTGTAACAGGTATAGAGGCAAACACCACTTGCGCACCAGACCCTCTAACCAGCTGTCCCAGGGCTCTGAAGTCTCTCTTCATTGCTCTTGCCCTCGTAATAATTTCATCACCACCAAGCTGAAAAACCAGCAGCGGATAGTAGTCAGAGGGCTGCACCAGATCAGAGTTTCTTTTTAACATCTCTAATCTGAGCCCCAGGTAGGCAGCAGACTTCCCTATGGGATGGATCCGGTTGACAAATAGGCCCTTCTGTTCCCCTCAGAAGGGAGTCACCCACCACAATTACTCTTCTTCTTGGTTGGTGAAGTTCTAAGGCATGGGGGTGAGTGGCAAGCCCTAGGTGACTCACTAGATAGATTTACCTCTCCATCTCCATTTACCTAGTCCTGTAGTTCCAAGACCTCATACCTGTTATTCAAGGGCAACTGGGAGGGAGGAAGCGATTGCGAGGGTTTTCGCTTACCTCTCCGAGGAGGGACCACCCTCCATACATCCTTGTCCCTTAAGTTCTCTCCTTCTGTCTGATGGTAGGAGGGAAGGGGATCCATCACTTGTTCAACCACTTCCCTCTGCCCTTGCCTTAGGGTGTGGCTCCACCAATCTATTTCCCTTTCGCATTCTCTGATGGCTCTCAACCTGTCTACCTCCTCCCTCAGTTCAACCACCTGCCTGAGCAGATCATTTATTTGCTCACAGCGAACACAAGCAGTGCCACTGGCTCCTTCCAATACAAGTGCCAGGCCCAGGCATTCGCTGCAGCCAGAGACCTGCACGGCCGCATGTCTGCAGAAAGGTTCAGTCTGGATACCCACATTATTACTCACTACAGCTTTTGATCGCGTTACAACCATGATCTATCTGATCAATCAATCCGTCTATGTCTCTCCACACAAACAGCACTCTTTCCTCCTCCTGCGCTCCAGGTGAGCCCTCTTGATGAGGCACTTAGCCTGCTCACCTGCCTGCTCGCCTGCCCGCGCGAACTGCTGCGCAAACTGCCTCGACCTGCTCTGTTTGCCGTGCTCCTGGTCACCGTGCTCCCTAGGTAGGTTTTTTAACCACTCACAGCTGGTGCCACTGAGCCTCCTGGCTCTGCCCCCGGTGAGTCAGCCCCTCGCGGGAGCTGAGCTGCCAGCTCCTGGGCAAGTCCTATGGAGGACTTAAGGCTTCCTCCTCAGTTGCTCTTGTCGCTCTGACGTGAGGCTCCTGGACGCTGATCTCTCCTCTCCCCGCTCCGCTCCGGTGTTGCAGGCGTCGTCTCTCAAGCTACTCACCTCAGCAACTGACCGAGAATTTAGTGACTGTAGTGACAGGACAAGGGGTAATGGGTTAAAACTTAAACGGGGCAAGTTTAGATTGGATATAAGGAAGAAGTTCTTTACTGTAAGGGTGGTGAGTCACTGGAATGGGTTGCCCAAGAAAGTTGTGAATGCCCCATCCCTGGCGGTGGTTCAAGGCCCAGTTGGACAGAGCGTTCCGTGAGATGGTTTAGTGTGAGGTGTCCCTGCCCATGGCAGGGGGTTTGGAACTAGATGATTTTAAGGTTTTAAGGTCCTTTCCAACCTTAACTATTCTATGATTCTATCTTTCCTGTCTCTTTCTAGGGAACCACTGGGTTATTGATATTAAAAAAAAAAAAAAAAAAAAGCCATCTACTTTTTGAGCATAGTGTTTAAGATATAGAAATACTTCCCATTCTTAGCTATGTCAATTCTGACTTGATCAAGAAGTTTCCATACTTTGTTGAGAGATTTTCCATTTCCATTTGTAGGCTCCTGACCCAAATTTCTGCTAGACAACACAGGAAGACAGGAACAAATATTCCCTTGAAAGCATAAGTCTTATATGCACACATGCCTGACAATTGGTCAGTATTTTCCTATGGCACGCTTCTACATTTATATACAGAAACTATTATTGGGACAACATCACAGACTTGAAGAAATCACCTGCTTACCTTGGTATTTCCCTATACCCAACTTAGAGTTTCTACCATTCTATTCTTTCACACCTAAAATAACTGCAGAGGAGTTTGCTTCATAGCCTAGAATATCTGTTTCCTGAATCTTCCAAATTGTATGTGCTCATATGTATCAGAATTCCCATTAGTGATTTACTGGTAAGTATTTCTGTAAGGTTTTGACTTTGTAGTCTTTCGTATTGAAAGACTGGAAAAAACACTTCAAGTATGCAAGCTGCGTTCATTTACTTTCAAATGAATCTACATTCTCAATTACTTCTTGTCTCACTATGATTGCACTCAAAATGAAATAAGAAAAAAAGAAAAAGAAAAAGAAGTCTTGTAATTGACTTCTGTTTCCTGTAAGTTTGAACTGCATTCTTGTTATTTCACACTCTCCTTCCCTTATAAAAGAGAAATTTTCTGTATCCTCACGTTGTTCAACAGTCCTTCATAATGGAAAGCTGATTGAATTTCTGTTTCCTGTATATATCTATTTCAGAAGTCATCTTCTCGGTAATGACCTAATTTTCTTGTGGTGTATAATTCTTCATTTTTGCTGTAAAACAACTGTTTGTAAATCTTCCCTTCTCCCATCTTCTCTTCAACATCATATATTATTGGTTTTCATAGCTCCTTCCAGTAAGGAGCATTAAAGTATAATGCTATCACATTTTTTGAACACAGACCAGTGAATTCAGTTAAAGCACAATCACTGAATAAGTTCACTGTTTCATCCTGCATGCAGTCTGTTCTACAGCAAACAGGAGAAAGAATTAAAATCTCTACCCTGTGCATCACACAGTTATAGGAATTGATAATGAAGTAGCCAAATGCATAAACAAACTAGATTTGAAACTATTTTCTTTCCAGGAAAAACTCGCTTGGCAGTTTTGTAGCTACACTCTTTTTATGTTCTCAAAAACTAAGGATGACAGCTCACTGGAGTCATGCTCCACTATCAGTATTCAGAAAACAGCTCTATGTGGATCCTGGTTCCAGTAGATGTTTTGCAACTAGATTCTCTGCTGTCTTACATATGTTCCATTTACAAGTCCTGCTCACTGCTGGATCTTGGGGAAAAAAAAGATGGGTCATCTTCATCTGTCCAGCTGCCTATTTTCATGAAGTAGCAAGGACCTGACTATTAAAACTCTATGCCTATGTCAATTTGTTTGAAACTGGTTAAGTGCTAAAAAAGCTCTTGCAGAGAGACGAAAAACATAAGAGATAAAGCTTACAGACAGTTTGTTATCTCAGGAATTGTGCTAAAAATATAGTAAGACCTGTCTGCAGTAGTACTGAAAGAAGCAGGCAAGTCAACAAAAGGACCTTGACACAAGACTGCTGTTCAAAGCCATAAACAGTAATTGCAGATTTAATCCCTGCTGTTAAAAAAATAATGTGACCATATCAAATGATTAACCAAAAAAAAAAAAAAAAAGATTCTCAGAGATATGAAAATAAATATCATACATAGTTAGGGGCTGAATTCCATGCAGCTGACTGGAGATATTACAAAGCACAGCATGATCTCAATCTCTGACCTCTCTCCCTCAGTGAGCACATCCTTGCAGACAACAACATATCAAGGCTTTTGCAGAGATGCGTGTTACTCATTAAGCATTTCAGAAAATATGGATGCGTAGTATTCCAATACAATCACAAGCATTTCTAATAGGGCATTCTTTTTTCCATTTCCTTTGTAAGGACAACAAGTTGCAAGAGCTGAAGAATTGGATGCTATTACATTAATCCAAATCTCAGTTACATCAGAGTTTAAACACAGTGTCATGGTTTAAACCCAGCTGGCAACTCAGCCACACAGCTGCTCACTCACTCCCTCCCCCTTTCTCCCCCCTGCTCCCGGAGGGACGGGGAGGAGAATCGAAAGAATGTAACTCCCATGGGTTGAGATAAAAAAAGGTATAACACAGAACCACTACTGCTACCACCAATAATAATAAGGGAAATAACAAGGGAAGAGAATACAACCGCTCACTACCCACCGACCGGTACCCCGCCCAACCCAAGCAGTGATCTAACTCTTCCAGGTAACTGCCCCCAACTTATATAGTGAGCATGACGTGCTGTGGTATGGAATACCTCTTTGGTCAGTTTGGGTCAGGTGTCCTGTCTCTGCTTCCTCCCGGCTTCCCCTCCTCCCTGGCAGAGCATGAGACTCACAAAGTCCTTGGTCAGACTAAACATTACTGAGCAGCAACTACAAACATCGGTGTTATCAGCACTGTTCGCAGGCTGAAAGTCAAAAACACAGCACTGCACCAGCTACTAAGAAAAAGACTACTACTGCTTAACCCAGGACACACCGTATCTGATCTTGTGGCCTACAAAACAGATCAATAAATCAGGGACTGTACATTGCAAAACCAAAACCAAGAATTCCAAGTTAGTGTAATTTTATTTTTATTAAACCATCTCCATGAAAATCGCATGCCTCTTAAAATAGAAATAAAACTCAAACTGAAAGGCAACTGGAAATCAAACAGAAAGACAATCATTACTTCTCACATACACTCTTTCTGTTGTGGCTTTTCATCTGGTCCTACTCTTAGAACATTCTCCCAGTTTCACACACTAAATAGATGAAGACAGCGACAAAAGCAGGAGGATCCTTCCCCTCTCAACTAACCCTTATCTTCTTCGCATCTCCAAATTACATTTTGCTCATATAATATGAAAGACTACCTTATTGTTAGTAAGTCAGAGAAATATCATCTCAAGAGATAAAAGTTATGAAGGAATGAGCAAACAAAAAAAGGGAATGTTAATGAAAACATGACACTTTAGCAGTTCATTTCTAATGAGTTGGAACAGCCTGAATGTCCCAGGACAATTTCTGTAGCAAGCCTGGGCTATACATTAGGGAGAATGGTGCAGGTAGTCTGGGAACACTAACATTCATTCATTCATTGGTAGATTTTAAGTTTGTTAGACAAACTGCTATCAAAACATGCACTGTTATAGTTTATTTTGCATTAGGATAATGCACCTTCCAATATTATTGGACACACCATCCACTGTTCAGAATAGTAATTTAAATTCAGAAATAAAAACCTGCAACCCTACTTTTCACTTGTCTTTTGCTGCTGCTGCACTGATTTCATGATAGGAATGGTAAAATTTAGATGCCTTCGAAGAGCACAAGGGCAACCTGTTAGTTGTCCACAGAAAAGATCACAATTTAAAATTAAAAAAATAGTATCTCTACCAAATGCACCCTATAAACACAAACCTGGCTGATTTTATTAGCATTACTGAACATGTTCAAGTTTTCTTAACGGCAAGAATCTCTTTACAAAATTATAAGATTATGATAGGCATTTATAAAACAGTGACAAAACCCAGCCAGCCTGACAAGCAAGGAAATTGTAACTGACTGCTACAGATTCACAATACAAAAGAGATGGGAGTCGTTACTTCACACAATGTGCTTCATAACACGAGGGGGCTGTAAATGATAACAGACTGACAAGTAAAAACTTGCTGTATTTTCATCAGGAAACAAAATGGTATTTATGTACCAAATGAAATTTTTGCAAAGCATTGATGGTTGGCATTCTTCCTTAATACATACATCCCAGCTGTTGCCTTTGCAGTACTTGCTCTCCAAATAGGGAGGAACACGGGATCTGTTCTTGTCACGGAATAGCCTACACAGTTTTCATGAAGCCAAACTAATTACCTGTGGTCCATCTGGTTTAAACCAGTAACAGAAGCCAAGAAGGAGAAACATGCCAAAAATTATATGTCCTGAAAAGAAAGTATGAAATCCCAGCAGACACTTAGGGACAGATGAGCCCGAAAACTGCTGTCCTCAAACCTGAGGACACTTACACCATATTTTTCAAGTAACTTAAGAATTTCTATCTGAAACTGTTATGCAAGCACCAGAAATTCACCTGTCTGACAAAACCAGGCAATCTGAATACCAAGGAAGAAAAAGTTTCTTTCAATAACTTGTCATTTTATTTGAAGTTTCCATTTTTGAGAGGTTAACCGCTCTCTTTAATGCCTGGTTCCTTTAGGTTCCTTCACCCTCTTTAGGGGAATCATTCAAGCAAGACTCTGCATAGATGAACATCCACTGTGTCACCATTTTGTTATCCTAATTTCCACGCTATTCTAGCGTCTTTCATGCCAGGGCTTAATGCCCAGGCAAATCATGCTCCAATAGCAGAACATCATGCAAAACAAGCTCGTACCCTGGAGCATATGAGCCTAATTTAAAAACTCCATAACCTACCAAATGTAGGCTTAATTCCTCCTTGCAAAGATTAAAATGGACTTCCCCACTCCCCCCACCCCAAAACTTACACAGTAATTGCTCTACAGCAGCTGGCTCAGAATTGGTAGAGCTACAAATTCCACAGTGAGGAATACATACCACTCCTCTTCAGATGTCATTAGTTGACCAATAGATTATTCTAATGACTTTCCCTAACGAGAATTTAAAAACTGATGTGCACACCTGATTCAGCACATATATGTACAGTCAGACCTTGGCTGCATTGATTTTATATAGCAAGGCATAAATTTGTTCTTCCCAAGTCCTTTCTGAATCTACAAAAAGTACACTGAACCTTTCTCATGGCTGAACTCAGTCTTGCTGGCAGCCCACCAAGCAGCAACAAAAACAGGGGAGTGATTTGGAAAAGAAACAGAAGTAATTTAAAGTCACATTTACTGCAGCTAACAGGATTCAGTTTAAAGAGAGATGTGACTGACAGACTTATACTTTAAGCATTTATACAGGAAAGAAACAAAACCCATGAGTCCAACAGCATGACTGAGTATTATTAAATAAGATTACTATCATTTGAAGAGCTTATTAAACTTTCTCTAATAACTGTTACTCAGAAGTAGTCAGTAGTCATTTCCTACCCAGTTTTCTGCTCCTGTCAATATAAACTCGTATCTCAAGCTGTACGTTGTGATCCAAGTCACACATATTTTACAGGTTCTCTAATATGCAGTAAAAACTATTATGCCAGCCAGCTAGCCTAGACAGCTCACTTGAGAGCTCTGGAAAGAAGGAGATGAAGCTACTCTAAGACAGTCCTTCACAAACTCAATATTTTTGCAGCAAGAATAAACAGAGTAGCTGAAATCTTAATTTTGAAGAAGTTTAGAGGTAGAAAATACTGACAGTACATACCTACAGAAGCTTTAACAGGGGGAGAGGCTGTAGATTTATTTTTTTACTCTTACATGTACAAATATGAACATCTGAAGTTGGGGATGCTTGCTGTATTGTGAATGAGGAGCATGGATTATGTTCAAATATTTGAAGAGAGAACAATGGTCTGGATTCCTATAGCTTTCAAATGAAAGCAACTGCACTCTACTGCTGTGCATTTCAAGAAGCCAACAAAGACAGACAAATTTGATATGGATTATCTGCCAGGACTGCAGCAGCTTTACTATGCTCTTTTCCAGGCTCAGAATCTACAGAGTGAAAAACAAAAGCCATGCTCAACTACAGATTTAACTGGACATTTCACAAGCCAGGAACAACTTGTGAGCAAGAGTACTGCACACCAGAGAAGTATCTTGCAAACTTCCTGAACAACAAACAGATATTAAAACAGCATTACACTGGAGCAAGCTGAAGAACCTGAGAATCAAAACTTCTGGTTTGCAGGATGTTTTTGCACAAACTGAAAATCCTGCTTTTCAGCCATTTTTGGTTCCAGCTGCTTAACAACTGACTTTATTCAGTTGTCTGGCTTTCTTCTAAATTGCAGAAAGCAAATGTATGTTGTTTTGACCATTTCCTTCTTGTATTTATCTTCAGAAATTATACTAAGTTTAGCATAACAAAGGTAGTAATAACTTTAAACTTTAAAACTTTAGCAAGAATGTTTTAAGAAAATAGATCAAAATGCTGGGTGTTTCTGTCCTCCAAATCCATTGTCACATACCTTGCTGACAGCATACAGAACAATTCTAGGATTCCCCCTAATACAAAGCTGGATCTTAATCAATAAAACTTATAGTAAGGACTAAAAGGCAGCTGATTCTCAGAACAGATGAAAACCACAAAGAAACATCCACTTATTCTGAACAATCAACTAGTGGTTTAAAGGAGGAAAACCCTGTTACATAAATATATCTTCATAAAATACCAGAGACATTAGGAAAAGCTTCCCAATTTCTCCAGAAAATTTTTCACTTTCTACTCCACTAAAAGGTTGGTGAGGTACTGGTACAGGGAGCCCAGAGAAGTTGTGGATGCCCCATCCCTGAAAGTGCTCCAGGCCAGGTTGGATGGGGCTTTGAGCAACCTGGTCTAGTGAAACACGTCCCTTCCCAGGGCAAGATGGTCTTTAAGGTCCCTTCCAACCCAAACCATTTTGTGATTCTATCAAAAGAACTGTTTTCAACAAGATAACTTCTTGTTTTCTTAGAAACATAATTTCTTACTTTACAAATAAAGTATTAGTATATTTTAACCTTTATAGCCCCCATGAAGTCCTGGAAGGACTTCAGCTAAATTCAGACTAAATATTTGTCCAGATTGTTCACAATATTGGAATAATTCTGCCTAAACAACATGAAATGAATATGTAATAGAAATATGTTTTAAATGCCTCTTCCCCCCCAGTAATTTCCTAAAAGAAGCTAGGTTAACTCCATTTATTCACATCTCACCACAGCAATCCTTACTGTTCAATGAATGAAGAATGCAGTTTAAAGCTATCAAATATGATAGCTAGTCTCTTCATGACAAAAATGCAGGAATTCAGAATTAGTCTTGTCTACCCTCTGCCCCCAGTGCTAGAAAACTAAAGCAAAACCAGTACAGAACATTGCTCCTGACCTTGTTCAGGAATGTCAACAGGTCCAGATCCTAGAACAATGAGAATAATATAATGGCAATTTTCAAAATAGTACTAAGTGCCATTTGAATATACAATGCATTATCTTTAATGGCTTAAATCAAAACCACTTTGAGGCTGAGAATCGGAAAGTTGCTGAATCACAGTACAACATTGTCAAGGCTTTACAGTCTGCCTACTCTAAACCCAGCAATACAGTAATGGCTTGAGATATTTTCAGTTTTTCTCAAAGTCCCTTGTCTCATAATGCATACATAAACCAAAAATATCCTCTGCCAGAAACTTCTCATTGCTTTTCAAAATATGTAGTGTCAAGTACACTTAACTTCAACATAACCCAAATGTTAAGTGCTTACATTTGTGATTTTCAATTTTTTCTTCTCTCCAATCAAACAAGAGATCAGCCAGAGCAAGAAGAAGCAGTTCAAAATAATAGTTGGCATATAACTTCACTTAGCTGTAAGGTGTATGCCCTGTACAAGGAGCTGTCCACAGCTCAAGAGAAACAGGCAGGAGGTGTATTAGCAAATGTTTGAGTTGTTTCTGGGACAACGGAAGAAAAGTTTCACAACAGAGTGTACTCTTTTTCTTCTTTTTCCCACTAGCTCAGCTCTGCTTCCTTCCACTTGTCTGCTGAAACAGCATTTATAGTGCATTAATTCTCTCACCCAAAGAATAAAGGTGATGCTCTTTTCTCCTTGCAGAGCTGTGCATCACCTGCTAACTAGATATGTACAATCAAGTTCAAAATGCGTATGAAGATGCCAAATTTTTTTTCTGTGTTTCTACACCATTTTGCCTCCTGACATTACTCTTTTTCTAGCATTCAACCTAAGAACTCTTTATCATGAACTAAGAGTACTTTTATCCTTTCCTTCTGAGATGATGTAAAGACCAGTGTATCACTGTCACTTACACAGCCCCTGTGGACGCATTTGAAGACTTATTATGTCTTCTGACAACTGTTTCCTCCCTTTAATATACTAAATACAGTTCTTCAAACTTTCATCAAAGGAAACATTATGCATACTTCTTGTCATCTTCCTGTTTTCTTCTGAACACTAATTTTTCTACATCCTCCAATAAATATAGTACCCTAGACTCAATTTTCTACGAGTCCTAACACTGAGAACAGAGTAATTACCTTTTGTCACCCTGAAAGCTCTCTGCCAATCGTCTCAAAATGAAGTGTCCCTTTTCCCACATCTCAAAAGACTCTTGCTCTGGTATTTTGAAATTGCCTGACCCCCTTCCAACACTGGCCTCTCCAGAAAGTTTCCATGCATTTCCATGTTTTACTTCTCCTTCCTTTTTGTTTCTGGAATAACTTCAAGATCTGATCACCTCCTGTTAAATTTTACCTACCAATCTGACATCTTCCACAGGCTTAAAAATAATCCACCAGCCTTACTGTTTTAGGAAAATGCTTTAGGTCACTTCCATATGAAATATATTCCCTTACCACTTCTTTGGCCCTGATCTTACAGAGGACCAGCAAAAATAGAATTTTATACTGCATATACAACGTGTCCAATATATCAAAAATATATTAAACTTCATAGGTATGTGCCATACAGTTGCTTTGTG
Source organism: Neopsephotus bourkii (assembly GCF_033783945.1). NCBI lineage: Eukaryota > Metazoa > Chordata > Aves > Psittaciformes > Psittacidae > Neopsephotus > Neopsephotus bourkii. Next base: position 4,900,513 of record NW_026902266.1, read on the forward strand.
ATGTTCTACACACTCTGCTCTATACCGTATGAACACATATTTCTTCCTGGAAAATCTAAGGGCCATGGTTTAAAATAAGTGGTTAGGGGAACCATCTACTAAGGACAATGTGAGAAATTTAAAGAGAGTCCAGAGAAAAACAATTCAAGGTCTAAAAAACATGACCCATACTAAAACATTAACAGACTTGGGTTTATTTATTCCATACAAGATTTGCTTATGTGTCCCACCTGAAATATCATTCTAGTCCAACAGTTGCACATCTGCAGCGGGGACTATTTTATGAAAGCTGGCACTTACACCAAATTCATACCGAGAGCTTTTGTTTCAGAGATGAGGAAACACACTTCATATTTACACTAACGCTTCACAGTCCTTCTAGCAGATGTGAACACTGAGGTTAAGTGCACCTTTTATCAAGAAGAAAAAAAAAAACAACATGCGTGTTTTTTCACTTAAATACTGCTTTGATATATACTATTAAAAAATGGTCAGGAGATAGAAAGTTATTCTAGCTAAGCAATATGTAACAGTATTATTTTCAAGAACTTCGTGAGGTCAGTGATAGCACCAATGATTTACCTACAATGTGCTTTACTCTTGCTTATAATCCCAAACACCATGTCCTGTAAGGTGAAATGAAAACAAACCGCTCAATGACCTCTGTTTTGTACTGGTAAGCATGTTACTAAGACATATGAAGACCAGCAACTCTTGCATACTGTCATGGTTTAAACAAAGTCAGCCATAAATCATGCAGTTGCTCTCTCCCCCCCTTTTTGCCCTCCCCCTGCTCCTGGAGGGATGGGAAGGAGAATCAAAAGAATTCAACTCCCATGGATTGAGATAAGAGCAGTTTAGTAACTAAGGTATAACACAAACCACTACTGCTACCACCAATAATAATAATGATAAAGGAAATAACAAGGGAAGAGAATACAACACCTCAGCACCAGCCAACCGATAACCCGCCCCATCCCACCCGACCAAGCACCCACCGATACCTCGTCCAACCCCGCAGTCCTCTAGCCCTTCCAGGTAACTCTCAGTTAGATCCTGGGCATGAAGTGCTGTGGTATGGAATACTTCTTTGGTCCATCTGGGTCAGGTGTCCTGTCTCTGCTTCCTCCTGGCTTCCCCTCCTCCCTGGCAGAGCATGAGGCTCACAAAGTCCTTGGCCAGACCAAACATTTGAGCAGTAACTAAAAACATCAGTGTTATCAGCACTATTCACAGGCTGAAAGTCGAAAACACAGTGCTGCTGCAGCAGCTACCTTGAAGGAGAAAAAAAATGACTGCTACTGCTGAACCCAGGACAGATACTATTACCTAAACCAAGGATCAAGGCCTGATACACATCTAGTACTACCATGCTAAACTTGATTAACATTACGGAAGTACAAAGCTGCCTTGCATTACCTGGGGATTGTTAAACAACAGTCGAAACTACCTGTTTTAAAACTGTCTTCCATGCATATTAATTGTGATTTACACATACAAAACGCTAACATTTTGGTGGTTTTAACCAGATTTTTTTTTTCCCCTAGAAATGCAGCAACCACTACTTCAACAGGTTTTTCATCTGTAATTTTAAAACTGGTAATAAAACAACCGGTACTTTTTGTAATTTCATCATATAGTCAGGGTATGATAAAACAAGCTCTTACCATCTTAAATGTGATCGTACATAAAGACGACCCCAAAAAAGTTCTCAATGGCATGTCAAATGAGTCAAGATACTTCATAGAATCACAGAATCATGTAGGTTGGAAAAAAAGGACTTGAAGATCAGTGAGTCCAACCATAAACATAACACTGCCAAGCCCACCACAAAATACCTCCAGAGATGGTGACTCAACCACTTACCTGGGCAGCGTGTTCCAATGCTTGACAATGCTTTCAGTGAATAAATTTTTCCCAATATCCAATCTAAATCTCTTGTGGCACAACTTAAGGCCATTTCCACTTGTCCTATTGCTTGTTACTTGGGAGAAGAGACCAAGAGCCATTTTGCTAGAACCTCCTTTCAGGTAGTTGCAGAGAATAAAATCTCCCTCAAGCCTCCTTTTCTTCAGACTAAGCAATCCCAGTTCCCTTACCTGCTCCTCCTAACACTTGTTCTCCAGACCGTTCACCAGCTTCATTGCTCTTGTTTGGACATGCTCCAGCACCTCAATGTCTTTCCTGCAGTGAGGGGCCCAAAACTTAACACAGTATTCAAGGTGTGGCCTCATCAGTGCCCAGACCAGGGGGATGATCACTTTCCTGTCCCTACTGGCCACGTTATTTCTCATACAGGCCAAGATGCTATCCACTGCCTTGGCCACCTGGGCAAGCTGCTGGCTCATGTTCAAGTGACTGTTGACCAACACCCCCATGTCCTTTTCAACCTGGCAGCTTTCAAGCCAGTCTTCACCAGGCCTGCAGTGTTGCACGGGGTGGTTGCGAAAGAAGTGCAGGGCCCAGCGCTGAGCCTTGTTGAGTCTTGCACAACTGATGTCAGCCTATCGATTCAGCCTGTCCAGATCCCTCTGTAAAGCCTTTCTACCCTCCAGCAGATCGACACTCCCACCCAACTTGGTGTCATCTGCAAACTGAATGAGGGTGCACTTGATCCCCTCATCCAGATCATTATTAAACAGAACTGACCCCAACACTGAGCCTTGTGACTGGCTGCCAACTGGATTTAACTCCATTTAGCACCACACTTTGGGCTCAGCAATCCAGCCAGCTTTTTACCCAGCAAAGAGTACACCTGTCCAAGCCATGAGCAGCCAGTTTCTCCAGGAGAATGCCAAGGAAATGGTGTCAAAGGCTTTACTGAAGTCCAAGTAAACAACATCCAGAGCCTTTCCCTCATCCACTAAGTGGTTCACCTTGTCATAGAGATCTGGTTAGTCAAGCAGGACCCGCCTTTCATAAATCCATGCTGACTGGGGCATCATTACCTGGCTGTCCTGCCAGTGATGGCACTCACAATGGTACTCCATAGTTTTCCATGACAGGGGAGGTCAGACTCTCAGTTCCAGCCTGTGCTTCCCCAGATCCTCCTTCCAGCCCTTTTTGTAGATGGGCATTACATTTGCCAACTTCCAGTCAACTGACTAGTCAGGAGTGCTGAAAATGATTGAAAGTAGCTTTGTGAGCACTTCTGCCAGATCCTTCAGTACTCTTGGGTGGGTCCCACCTGGTTCCGTAGGGTTGTGTGTGTCTAAATGGCATAGCAGGTCACTATTTCCTCTTGGATGGGGGCCTCACTCTGCTCCCTGCCCCTGTCTCCCAGCGCAGAGGGCTGGGTACCCCGAGAAAAACTGGTCTTATTATTAAAAACTGAGGCAAAGAAGGCATTAAGTACTTCAGTCTTTTCCTCATTCTTTGCCAAGTAAACATGGTTGCCGAGCTGAGCAGCTCTGGTCCTGGCATAATCCATAGCAGGGTACTCCAGCTTGGTGCACAGCAGGGTTTCCTGAACACAGACAGGACAGCAGGAAACAGGAGTATTACAGATGCTCTTTCTGACAATCGCTCATCTAAATAAACTTAAGAGTTTTCTTTACTCATAGTTTCCTTCACAGTAACTGGGAAGCACCATGAATAAAATGTCTGTTGAACCTGGACAAAATACGTAATAATCATCAGGTTAAATTCAATTTACTTGCAGATAGGAAGGAGTTACTCTTCAAATTCAAAGCCTCACTTTGTCTTTGAGAAAGCATCCCTAACATACTCTAAAGCATGTATGTATAGAGATACAAATAAAATAGTCAATCCTTGTGATTCAGACTTAAGAGAAAAGTGCAACGAATTTCAAGCCCCATTTGCCTTTTCTTTTTCCCAAACTTTCTCTCAACAGAATGTTTAGTCTAAAGGTATTTCACTGCAGCATAGCTATTCTATTCAGAAAGAGGCTTGTGATATCAGTATAAATACATCCACACCAGCATAATTTCTGCAGTAATCACTGAACAGCACATATTAAGCCAGGAATTTAGTCAAGCCCAGGATTACTCAGCACAAATGGAGCTACCCACCATTGCCAATGGGCAGAACATGCCCAGCTACGCACTGCCGTTTTAGAAATAGTACTTACGTAGTTTATACATACATCCATATCCATGCATGTTAAAAGTAGCAATGCGCTAACATTTTTAGACAATCTGTTGAAGGACAGGGTGGAAGTCTTCAGGAAACCTGAAGGAACCATCTGCTCTAGCAAGCATTTACATAACCCAGCAATTCTAGCACTTCTCTTCAAACATATGCAACCAAAAGTCTCCCATCCCAAAATACAGTCACAATAGAATACATACACTTTCTGGATCATAGCTTTGGCTCCTGTTGCTCCTCTGTCTTGCAGATCACTTATGTTTGCAGAGAAATCACGCAATTTCTGGACACCGGGTAGTTGGAAATAGTAACCATAGCAATCTTGCACATGGTCTCATGTGCAATGCTGCATTTTCAGTATGTTTTTTGCTAAGCAAACCAATATTTTTAGCTCTTGAAAGCATCTCCTTTCAGACAGCATTTGCTGCTAGATTGCTTTGATCTTAATGCGTATCAAAGGAGTCTAAATTACAAATTCCTAAATAAACTGTTTATATTTAACTATGCTCTAAGTTTTAATCAGGGCAGAACACAAAAGGGGCAATGTTTCAGCTCCCAGCATCCCAGCTGGTTAGGGTACTACACATACAGCTCATGTCTCCTTTATTAGTCTTTCATCAGCTGCTGAACTGTAAAATATTATTTGATTCTTGATGGTACTTATTTCCATGCCTTTTGCTGTATTTTGATTAACAGTGTACAGTGATTCCAACAAATAAAGAATGTAAGATTCATTAAAGCACACTTTCAACCATGTCTGGGTGTTGAAACCCAAAGTGAATTTCAAGACATGAGATATGTAATGCACAATGAGAAGCACTTTTCAGTTGAAGCCCTGTTATCCTGTAAATCAAGAATATTCTTACCATCTAAAAAGTCTATTCCTACTATCTAAAAAGTCAAGTAAGGCAAAAAAGTCAGGATTTTGCTTATTAATGCCATTAAATCCAATGTACTTCTAAGCTCTAAAGCATGCATGGACATTATGAACATTTTAGGATGTTTCTGTAGCTTATAAATGTGCTTTCAGCTACCTACTTACTCAGGAAGTGAAAACATTTTTTCTACTTAATGCAATAGGAAGACATATGCAAGACAGACAGGTGGCATATATAATAGAATAAACTGAAAAGAATGCGACTAATGCATTCTCCTAGGCAATAAAGGTTTATGAATAAATCCCAGAAACTTTAGGAATACATAAAGAAACAAAATAATTGGTTTACAGGAATGAGACATTCGGATTCTTTCATATAAACTATATGTGTTATCTCCCACCACTAGAAAACAGGAATAATTCACTACTACTCTAGAAATAAGGCCATTTAGGGAGAGGCATATAACACATTTCAGATTAAAAACTGCACTTTAGATAGCCATTTCTTCCCAGCTGTAACAGAGCAACTCTAGATCCTAGTTCAGAAAGGTTTTGGAATTATGAATCCACTATCCTGTCAATATAAAGGACAGCAGCAGGAGGGGCAATGACAACACAGGTCCAAACATCAATGTGGTGTTCAGCTGCAAAACAGTCCTGAAAAATACAGCTGCCATAACAAAGCAAATTCTGTTCAAGGCAAAATATGTTTATGAATCCAGAGGGCTTACAGTGGCTTTAACTTATCGTTTGGGATTTAGAAAAATTAGTTTGTAAAGCCCCATGTGACTGTACATAAATGAAACAGAGGTAGGTCCTTCTGGCTATGAGACTGAATCTAGTAATGTCAATAGGCACCATGATGAAAAGGAATCTTAAGGTTTGTACTATCCTCCACTTTCTCCCTATAAGCAAAAGGAGTAAATGCACTTTAATGTGAACACTGTTTACAGCAATTACTTAAATTCTGCCAGAGCATGCATTAGCATTTTAGAAAGCATCTGTGTGATGAAGTAATAAAGCATTTTAGAAAAATGTTTTAAAGTGTTCTCCTTTGCTTTATGTGTAATAGACTACAATTAATAGCAACAAAAAAATGTTTTAAAAAGGAACTATCAACTGGGATGAAATGTAGATCATAAAAGGGCATGAAAGACTGAAATGCATGACAGACAGGAGAGAAGGCATAGCAATTTCACATTATTTTTGACTTAACCAAAGCACAAGAATCTCAAAGTATCTGTTATCACCACAACAGCAAAGGCATACCAACAAACAACTTTCCAGAGAAATATGCAAGAAATGAGAGTATTAATGTCCTGTTAATGTTGCAAAGGTTATTCCATTAAACAAAATCAGACTTTTAAGGACTTAGTTTCCATGTCTTTGTTTTTAAGGAATCATAGAATCATAGAATAGTTAGGGTTGGAAAGGACCTTAAGATCATCAAGCTCCAACCCCCCTGCCATGGGCATGGACACCTCGCTCTAAAACATATTACCCAAGGCCTCACCCAATCTGGCCTTGAACACTGCCAGTGACGAAACATTCACAACCTCCCTGGGCAACCCATTCCAGTGCCTCACCACCCTAACAGGAAAGAATTTCCTCCTTATATCCAATCTAAACTTCCCCTGTTTAACTTTTAACCCATTACCCCTTGACCTGTCACTACAGTCCCTAATGAAGAGTCCCTCCCCAGCATCCCTATAGCCCCCCTTCAGATACTGGAAGGCTGCTATGAGGTCTCCACGCAGCCTTCTCTTCTCCAGGCTGAACACCCCCAACTTTCTCAGCCGATCTTCATATGGGAGGTGCTCCAGTCCCCTGATCATCCTTGTGGCCCTCCTCTGGACTTGTTCCAACAGATCCATGCCCTTTTTATGATGAGGACACCAGAACTGCACAGAAAACTCCAGGTGAGGTCTCACGAGAGCAGAATAAAGGGGCAGGATCACCTCCTTTGACCTGCTGGTCACGCTGCTTTTGATGCAGCCCAGGATACGGTTGGCTTTCTGGGCTGCAAGTGCACGCTGCTGGCTCATGTTCATTTTCTCATCGACCAGCACCCCCAAGTCCTTCTCCACAGGGCTGCTCTGAATCTCTTCTCTGCCCAACCTGTAGCTGTGCCTGGGATTGCTCCGACCCAGGTGTAGGACCTTGCACTTGGCATGGTTAAACTCCATGAGGTTGGCATCAGCCCACCTCACAGGCGTGTCAAGGTCCCTCTGGATGGCATTCCTTCCCTCCAGCATATCAGCCGAACCACACAGCTTGGTGTCATCGGCAAACTTGCTGAGGGTGCACTCAATCCCACTGTCCATGTCAGCGATGAAGATGTTTAACAAGACCAGTCCCAACACCGATCCCTGAGGGACACCACTTGTTACTGGTCTCCAGCCGGACATTGAGCCATTGACCACAACTCTTTGTGTGCGGCCATCCAGACAGTTCTTTATCCATTGAGTGGTCCATCCATCAAATTGATGTCTCTCCGATTTAAAGACAAGGATGTCGTGTGGGACAGTGACGAACGCTTTGCACAAGTCCAGGCAGATGACATTAACTGCTTTACCGCTGTCCATCAGTTCTGTAGCCCCATCATAGAAGGCCACCAAATTGGTCAGGCAGGATTTCCCCTTGGTGAAGCCATGCTGGCTGTCACCAAGCACCTTGTTGTTTTTCATGTGCGTTAGCATGCCTTCCAGGAGAATGTGCTCCAAGATTTTGCCAGGCACAGAGGTGAGACTGACTGGTCTGTAATTCCCCGCGTCATCCATTTTCCCTTTCTTGAAAATGGGGGTCATATTTCCCTTTTTCCAGTCATAGGGAGCTCCACCTGACTGCCATGATTCTTCAAATACGATGGACAGTGGCATAGCAACTTCATTTGCCAGCTCCTTCAGGATCTGCAGATGGATTTCATCATGTCCCAGGGACTTGTGCACGTTCAGGTTTTTAAGATGGTCTTGAACGAGATCCTCTCCTACAGTGGACCCAAGGTCTTCATTCTCACAGTCCCTGCATCTGCCTTCCAGGACTTGGGTGGTGCAGTCAGAGCCTTTGCCAGTGAAGATAGAATAAAAAGAAGTCATTGAGAACCTCAGCCTTCTCCAAATCCTCTGTAGCTAGTTCTCCTGATAGCTTCCAGAGGGGGCCTACATTGTCCCTAGTCCGTTTTTTAATTTGCTATGTACCTATAAAATGCCTTCGTGTTATCCTTAACATCCCTAGCCAAGTTTAATTCTAACCGGGCCTTAGCTTTCCTAACCTGTTTTCTAGCTTCGTGGACAACATCCCTGTACTCTTCCGAGGCTGCCTGTCCTTTCTTCCACTTTCTATAAGACTCTTTTTTCATTTGAGCTTTCCTCAGCAGCTCCTTATCCATCCAAGGAGGTCTCCTGGCCCTCCTGCTGCACTTCCTTCTAGCTGGGATACAACACTCCTGAGCTTGTAGCAGGTGATCCTTGAATATCAACCAAGAGTCTTGGGCCCCCCTGCCCTCCAGGGCTATATCCCATGGAACCTTACTAAGCAGGTTTCTGAAGAGGCCAAAGTCTGCTCCTTTGAAGTCCAGGGGAGTGAGCTTGCTACACACTCTTTTCACTGTCCTGAGGACCTCAAATTCGACCATCTCATGATCGCTGCATCCAAAGCTGCCCTGGAGCGTCACATTTCCAACGTGCCCTTCCCTGTTGATGAGCAGGATGTCAAGCACGGCACCTCTCCTTGTTGGCTCCTCTATTACTCGCAGAAGGAAGTTGTCTCCCACACAACCGAGGAACCTCCTGGATTGCTTTTGCCAGGCCATACCGTCACTCCAACAGATGTCAGGGTGGTTAAAGTCCCCCATGAGAACAAGGGCCTGGGAGCATGAGGCTTTTCCTATCTGTCTATAGAGTGCTTCATCCGCAGGTTCTCCTTGATCAGGCAGTCCGTAACAGATCCCCACAGTAATGTCTCCCATCGCTGTTTTCCTTTTAACCCAGACCCACAAACTCTGTTAACTGATCACCTGTCCCCAGACAGAGTTCCATATTCTCCAGCCTATTCCTAACATAAAGGGCAATTTCCTCTCCCTGCCTTCTGGGCCTGTCTTTTCTAAGGAGCCTGTAACCTTCCATTCCAACACTCCAGTCATAGGAGCCATCCCACCAAGTTTCTGTGATGCCTATTATATTATACCCCCATAGACGTGCACACATCTCTAATTCCTCATTTGTTCCCCATGCTATGGGCGTTTGTAGAAGCATCTGAGCCTCCAAATGAAGCCAGATCATTGGGCTGGAGCAGCTGGAATATCTCTACATTGCTCTGAGCATTTACTATAGGTGCTGGCAACGGACTGGGTGTGTTGGGATGGAATGATGCCCCCCTACCCCAACACATCTAGTTTAAAGCCTCCTTTACCAGTCTGGCAAGCCTCCTACCAAAACTGCTCTTCCCCTTCAGACCAGCTCCACCAGCCCCCGCTAGACCTGGCCTACAAACTTGGGTCCCATGTTCTAGGCACCGAAACCGCTGACTATGACACCACCCTTTTAACCATTTATTAACCTGGCCAATCCTCCTAGCCTTTTTCAGGTCCTCCCCTGTATCCTGGAGAATTGACATAAAGAGTATCTGAGCTCCAGAGCCCTTAACCATCTCTCCCAAGGCTCTGTAGTCCATCTTTATGTTCCCCAGGCTACTACTATCGATATCCCTAGCACCCACATGTATCACTAGAAGTGGGTAATAATCTGTGGGGCTTACTTGAGCAGGGAGCCTCTCTGCCACATCCCTGATCCATGCCCCTGGTAGGCAACACACCTGCCTTGAGACCGGGTCAGGCCGACAGATGAGTGCTTCTGTCCCTTTCAAAGTAGAGTCCCCTACCACTATGACCTGTCGCTTTTTCCTGGCAGCACCAGTAGAGATCTTCTTTAGCAGTGCATCAGCTGGCTGTTTCTGGTGCGAGTGCGTTTCCTCATTAGCCCCCTGCAGAACAGCAAACCGGTTCTGCGTGGGGACAACAGATTTATGAGGAAGCCCCTTGCTTTTAATTGTCCTCTTCCTCCTTTTTTTGTTGTTTTTTTTTTTTTTTGTTGTTGTTGTTACTAATTCCCAGCTTTGCAGGTTAACGGCCTCCTTCTTTCCTTCATGAGGTAGAGGGGAAGCTTGAGGCCCCTGCACAGTTTGGGCCTGGAGCAAACATTCCGGCTTCCTCCCAGCTACCCTGACATCTTGCAGTCTATTAATAGCATCCTGCAGCTCAGCCACCTGCTGCAGGAGGTTCTCCACCAGAGAGCACCCAGTGCAGCCCTGCCCATTGTGCACCCTTCCCTCACCAGACCAGCGCAGGCACTCTCTACACCACGAAGTCTGCACTGCAGCCTCCCCTCTCATCGGCTCTGTCTGGGTGCCTATGCTGGCCACTGCCGGGGCAGCCAAAGCAGAGCTCCCAGACTGGGCCCTGATCATACAATGAGTGCTCACCATCCCGCTCGAACTGCTGTGCAAACTGCCTCAACCCACTCTGTTTGTCCCCTCTCCCTGAGGCGGGTTTTTAACCAGTCAGGGCTGGTGCTGCTCCTCCTGGCTCCACCCGCTGTGAGCCCCTGCTCCCGTCAGCTGAGCTGCCGGCTCCTGGGCAGATCCTGTCGAGGACTTGAGGCTCCCTCGGTGGCTCTCGCTGCTCTGAGTTGAGGCTCCTGGACACTGATCTCCCCCCCCTGGCTCCGGTGTTGAAGGTGTCCTCTCTTGAGCTACTCACCTCAGCAATTCATACTATGGCTCTCTGCTAAAGACCGACTTACATTACTAAATTTTCATGTGCAGGCATAAGGTTACTGAACAGCTTGAAGGAAAAAAGGAAACTTGGAGCAAAATAATAGTGCATTGCCGACTATGCAAATATTACAAGTCTTCCCTGGTTATCAAGTCAGTCCTAAATGCAAGTCAAAATAAGCCAAAACCACCTTTGTTACAAGGAGCAGGTACCTATCCCATTAGGTAAAACTGAGGGATAAGGGGTAAGCATGACATATGCTTACTCATCAAATTGACATCTCTCCAATTTAGAGACAAGGATGTCAGGCAGGACAGTGTTGAAAGCTTTGCACAAGTCCAGGTAGATGACATCAACCGCTCTGCCCTCTCGGGAAGACTGTTTTGTCTATGTAATCCTCTACAACAGATTATGCTTCAATTATTCTGCAGTCCCATATGACAACAGCCCCCACCAAATCTCTTAAAAAAAATGACAGGGAATTGGAGCTTCACACTGAAAGTAAAAGGCAATCCTCCATGACATGCATAACTAACATTTGGCCTATCCACAGTGTAACATTGACACTCATTAGCTTTGAGAAGCAAGTAAAGGGGGGAGTGGAATACAGAGATTCAAAATCTGGTAGTTTTGGGAATAAGATAACCCCTATTACCACAGTTTTCTGAAAGACATGATGTATTCCTTGTATATCTGTGTAGCACTGTTGTATATCGTAAACACTTCTCCATAAGGCAACACAACAGGTAGCTGTGATTACAGTGCAAGAATACCATGCATCTTTTGACCTGGAAGGGCATCCAAATATGACCATATGTTATCTAAATGGCAGATAGATACTGGTGAAACTCTTTGCTAATAAAGCTGTAAAGCATTGGCATAATCCACATTGGCATAATCCACATTTCCATAATGAAGTCACACCACTGTGCTGGAATACTGATACACCTTTCATCCTTGTATTTAGTTGTATCTGCTCACTCTTACACAGATGTACTCGCTGACTGACCATACAAAAGCCTGAAGTACTAGATACTATGTCCCTGCAATACCGAAATACTGGAGTGTTATTTCTTTTCATTCCAGAGAAAGACTAGAGAAAAACTGTGATTTTTCAGTTTTACAATACATCACTTAAAGACAAAATACAATCTTTTCCTAAAAATGTGTAAGTTTAAAGAGGATTCACATTCCTTCCACATCTAATGAAATTACACACTATTTTTCCACATAGGTTTTACTTTTTAGACAAATACAGTCTTAGGAAGTGAGTATTTCTGTGTTACAAACACTGAAAGGTAAGAACTGCCTACTGCTGTTGAGCCAGAAGAGCACATAAACCAGTACATCTCAGATTCAAATCATTGCACAAATAACAGAAACCCTAACAATTCTAAACATTCTTTTCTTACTAAATGCATTTTCTGAACATATAAAGATATAATTATATATCTATAATATATATTATAGATATATAGAGCTATATAGATTGATATACTTCCTTCCTATAGCTCTGTTTTTCTTTCTTTAAGAGAAACTATTACCTCTCATAACTGAAATTGTGCCCAGAGACTCAGAAAGTTCTTTTATATGCTACCTTTATGACACCCTTTTCACACCTTGGCAACAAATCGTTAAGCTCCAATACTGCTTCTGCTCTTGCTCTCCTGGAAGTTCTAAGCAGACATTCTGGGTTACCACCACAATAGGAGGTCCCTCTGCAAGTTATCTTGACATCAAAAGTTTTCAGGTATGAATTAATGCATGTAGTTAATAAGACTACAATAACAGACAGTGCAACACGCATGAAGATCAAAGTAAAGTAATTTCTCATTCACTTAAGCTGCACAGCTATAAACAAAGCTTTGAATTTATTATGTATGAGACAAGAAAGTATTCCTCACCTGGCACCTGACATCTTAACAGAAATACTCACCCTGCTGCAACTGCAGGAGGGATGACCAGTATGAGTTTAAGATGTGCTTCATGCAGAGTCTCGGAAAGGTGAATGAGCAAGTGTATCAACTCCCTGAAATAGAATATATTAGTAAGAAGGAAAGGAAGTCGAACTGGTGCTATACATTGGCAAGGGCAAGGTAACAAGTAATAGTAGAAATAATTGAAAAGATGCAGCTGGCAAGAAAGTGAAACAATTTTTAATGAATGATCATAGCAGAAAAAAATTGAGGAAGACTGATCAGAGGCTTACTCTCTTTAAGGACTAAGAACACTGAACTGCTGGACACAAAGTTTTACTGCAACTTGTGATCACCTTGGGGCTAAAAGGTTTTCTAGTTTTATTCTAATCTAAGTATGCAGTGTTAGCAAGTAAAATTAGCATACCTTATCAGAGTGGGTCACCTCTTGAGGTCATAGTAAAAAGAATTAGATCAATAGAAGAATAAAACACTGGTCTGAAACAAGCAGCTGTTGAATAGATTCAGGTTGCCAATGTGTTACTGCACATGAGGTCTGAGAATCTGTAAAGATGCTTTCACGGCAATATATGCTATCTTCAAGGTGTATTTCCAAGCACTGTGTATAGAAACATTTCTGCTGCTGGCTTTTGCCTGTATAAATAATCCTTTGTTTCTAAATACATTACTGGATAGCTACAAAATAGATGTTTGACAATGTCCTATCTGGAAGTCTCGCCTTCCATATGCCTAATTTTAAGATTTTCACAAAAGCTGATTTTCATATCCAAATTCTAAACACTTCAATAGGGAAATAACCTTCAAAATTCTCACATAAACTGTTTTCAGTCTTCCTTATTTGAATGGTGATGTTAACAGAAAATCCTCCAGAGACAGACTGGAGAAAAAAAAAAAAAAAGTTTTTAATAGCTATTGTTATCTTAAGAGGAGTCCAACATCACCTTAAATTTGCACTATAAATATGGCCCTGCCGTATGCCTGCCTTTAAATCACTTGATTCTTCAGAACAAAGTCAACCTTCATATTTACCCATTGCAGGGTGAATCCGTGAAGGCAGTCAGACAGATGATATTAGCACAGAACTCTAGGTGAGTTCAGGACTATACTTAAACCTGAACTGAGTAGAAAGTAAATTCACGACTCATTCCAGTAGTTTAAAAATGTTAAAGCAGGAAAGGCAGGATACAGACCTGAACTCTCAGAAAAAGCTTCTGGTACTGTCATGTCTTTCAAAGTACTACCATCCTATTCTTCTGAAATTATCCTTGCACTTCCAGGGATGGGGCAGCCACAGCTCTGGCCCACCTGCTTCCAGCATAAATAACTTCTTCCTTACATCTAATCTGAATCTACCCTCTTTCGTTTAAAGCCAGTACTGCTTTCCCTATCATTACATGGCCTTCTAGAAAGTCCCTCTCCAGCTTTTTTGTAGGCCCCTTTCAGGTACTGGAAGGCTGCTATAAAGTCTCCCTGGAGCCTTCTCTTCTCTAGGCTGAACAACCCTGACCTCCCTCAGCCTGTCTTTATAGGAGAGGTGTTCCAGCCCTCTGACCAATTCTGTGGCGCTCCTCTGGACTTGCTCCAACAGGTCCATGTCCTTCTTACAATGGTGACCCCAGAGCAGGATGCAGTACTCAAGCTGGAGTCTCATAAGAGCAGAATAGAAGAGGAGAATCACCTAAATCACTTAATTTTGGCTCTTTTCCATTTGTCAGCCAAGACAGCTTATATAAATCAAATGTGCACCCTTCGCCTCTCCCCCAAATGGCAATGCTCATTTATTGTGCTATAAATTAAAACTTTACTATGTCCCAACAGTGTTTTCCAGTATTTTAAACACAATACCCTGCTGTATTACCACTAGTAATTTTGAAAGAAAAGTTACTGACATTTCAAACATTATAATGAGGTGCAGGAAAAGTGGGAATAGACTCAATCTTCCTGAAAAGGCTTCATTAAATATTTACCAGAGACTTCACTATTGTCAAATTTAACTTCAGAGTAGCTACTAAAACACTGGCACCTTTAAGACTCTATATTGAGCTAATTAAGGTCTATTTCATTCTTACTAGCTTAGGCCTTCTATCACTACCATTTGGTAGGTCAGTTTTCTAAGTCTTCATGATTTCAAAGTATCCTGTCTCTTCTGAAGTATGCAGACCTCCAAATTTTCATCACCCAAAGACTGCAGGAAGCTTATTTTTTCAGAACTCCCCTTTTCTGGCATTGCTGGTCCATTGTGTTGGGGACCCTTTGTAGAACAGTTTACTTCAGTGCGTTAAGAGTGGACTGTACTGTATTTGAAAAGCCTTGCAGAAGATACGTAGGACTATTATAACCTTCCCTTCAGTTGTGTGAGTCTTCAAAATTCTACAACTTTCCAACTTCAGCCACATTTTCTGCGCAAGCTGGTAGTCAGTACTCCCTAAAATTTATGTCTTATCAAGAATATTGGACAGAATAAAGCTGTCTGCTTCAAGAAGAAATTGCCCTCTGGCACCATTTCACTGCCTAGTTAATACCAAGAAACTAGAGTGAATTATGGCACAACTTTGATTAATAGATTAATTTTTCAAGGACTAAAATGAAGGATAGAACTGCCAGAAAAGCATTTTGTGCCTATACTCCTACCAATGATAAGATGTTTGAAGGTCACCTTCTGCATGATACCAAGAGCCTACAGCACATGATGACCAAAAAAAAAAAAAAAAAAACACCACAAGAACAACAGGTTTTCAGACTGGTTCTGTGTGATGGCAGTGCCATCTGTCAGCTGATGCTAGACTGGTGTGCACTTTTATGCATGCTGTGAGATTCTGATGGATGCATTCACGCCTTTTTCACGACTCAGGTCTCAGAGGGAAAAACTCACACCAAATAAACTCACAAGCAAGAACAGCAAGAGACACCATCCTGTCTAGTTGTTAACTAAACAATCAGGATAATAAAGCTGGCTCAGTTTTCTCAGTATTTCTGCCATGTAGATCTCTGGAGACCTGACAGCTATATTTAGGCATATAGTTTTCTTATATAAAACTTATACTGTTGGTAAAACCATCATTTAAATGAATATGAAAAAAAAAAATAAAGACAGCATAAAGGATTGATATAAGACTTTACCATGCATTATAGAGCAAATCTAATCCCAAACCAGAATGATTAGAATTTTTTTGTTCCTGAAAACAAACAAAGTTTATTTTCCACACATAGATTAAGTTAGTTCTGCTTAAAAATATGTAAACCAGAAGATATATAGTGAGCCTGAAACTACAGAACTGAATGTCTCGGTGGATGCCAGCAACATAACTTCTTAGCAACATTTCACCTCACCTGTAATGCCAGCTAGGATAAACAGGAAACTGAAGGCTCTTTAGATAACTTCTTAGACCTTGCATGAAGACTTTTCATTCCTTTCTAATGTTGGAGTAGCCCCCCCAAAAAATCAAGATTTTCCCAGAAATACATAAACGGCTAACAGAAGTACTTAAATTTGCCCCATCTTAAAAATGTTCAGTTATGACAGGTTCTTAAAGTAGTTAGTTACAGGATTTGTGGGTTTACAGAAGCCTTGCACAGAGCTAACACTGTTATCCTGTTATGTGGAGATTCTTACAAAATTTGTTACATAGCCTTTAGGCTATGCAGTGTTTCAAGCCCCAACATCAAGACAATGGGGAGAGCATGTGTTACAAAGATGTCATCATGCCTCCTCAGTCCAACCAAAATCCATGGTGACCTATTCAAAAAGGTATCTCACAGGGACACTTGCTCAGCTGAGGTCTACTGAGACGGGAGCTTCCATCTTTCTGATATATGAAGTGGTATTTAAATCATAACCCAATTTGTTAGTGAGTTCAGACACTAATTTGCAGCTTTTCAGACTCCTTTGCAAACTCACCTGACTCAAGAAATACTGATGCACTCTGCTAAGAAGTATCACTACACATTGTCTTTAGAGAGTGGATGCTGATTTCGTAGTTGAAATGTTATATCAAACACAAATGTTCTTTATGCAAATCCCTCTCTCTAGCCATTGTAAGTCTGATAAAGAAAACAGTGCTGTTATTAAGTGTTGCTGCACCACTAAGGTAATGAACTGAATGGGATCATGGATCTTTTCCATAGCTTAATTAAAAAATTAACAGGAATCATCTCCACAGCTTTTCCCTCAACACAGATACAACGAATAATTCAAATAATAGAGTACCACTTTATCATTTATTAATTTAACAGCTAGGCATCCACTTGCATTTTGGAAAGCCTCAATGACTTTTAAGTGAAATATTTTTTTACTTAAGATCCACACCACAGCTCTATCATTTCCTAAGGCAAGCTGCCAGCTGTAGCATAGCCCCAGATGTTCTTATGCACCCATGTTGAGTGTCATTAAATGCTGCTCACTGCTATGTGAGATGACTACTTGTATTTCAGAAAATGATAATAAAAAAAAAACAACTGATTTTTAATTTTCTTTTTAAACTAAGACATATTCATACTAAAAAACAGGAATCAATTGTGTTAGCTAGGCTGGCCTCCTTGTATTGTCAGACAGCTCTAAAAGTAATTTGCATGTGCTCCTAGGAGCATCATTATGATCTTCTGTTCCTTTATCTAGGAGTAGGTTAAGCTACTTTCAGCTGTTTGACCTTGAGGGATCTGAGTCAGGAAAGCCTATACTATGTACCTAACAGTTAATACAGATACTTTAGATAGAGCATACAAATTGGCTGTTCTACAAAAACATCACATCTCCAAAGAATCAGGGGTCATCTCTGTCTTGACACCTATCCATCAAACAATCCCCACCCTTCCAAAGTTAAAAACATGCTTTACTACTGATGTTTGTCACCTTCGAAATAATCTGACAAGGAAGATGAGTCATGTTACAATACTGCCACTCTGTGGGCTGAAGAGGTCATGGGCTACTCCACTTTTCTGGAAGGAGCAAGGGAAGCAAAAGACCATCTATGCTTACCCATTTAACAGGAATAACTCTGCTCTGCTATTCAAAAGGAAATTAGCAAATCCCAAAGTAACACCACTCGGTGGGCAATAAAAATACAGGCTTGCCAACGTGCCAAGTTCACTTTATTCTATCTGTTAAGATCTGTTCAAAGCATATGTTCACTCAAAACAATATTGATAGGGAAAACCTCTTGTTTGTTTTTGTGTTTGTTTGTTTGGGGTGGTTGTTTTGTTGTGGGTGGGGTTGGGTTTTTTTGGGGGGGGGGTTTGTTTTTGGTTTGTTGTTTGGTTGTGTTGGTGGGTTGGTTGGTGGTTTTTTTTTTGTTGTTGTTGTTGTTTTTTGTGGGGCACTGGATACCCAAGCCATCCAGTTTTTGAGCAAGTGATAGACGAAATGACTTAATCTCAATATGAAGACACTGGTCCCATAATTTACAAGCATCACAAAGTAAAATTTTAAAATAATGGTGCGCTTCTACATTAACAGAACTGTTGTTCCACACACAAGCCTAGCTTCAGCTTGCTTCCTAAATAAGCCTTAGTCAGAATCCTTGTCTCTGAGGAGAGACACAAAGTATTTCTTGACTTAAGCCCCTCAACTATTTCTAGGGGGTGGCAATAAAGGGAGGAAAAAACCCACTGATGAGTTTACAATAAAGCACTTAAATCCAGTCTGGTCTTGAAGAGGAAGAAAACCTGCAGTCCATCTCTTTTGTTTCTATTCATGTTTTTATACCAAATACCATCTTTCACTTTTTTATCTGGGGTAATCCTAAATCATTATTCACAGGTGGACACATATGATCAAACACTGCTGACTTGGAGCAAAAAAGGCAGTTAGCATTTCACTCTACGAGTATGACCCTTCACTGAAGAAAAATACTTCCCGCTCCTTTTTATCACCAACAGATAGACAGTGAGTATGTAAGCAGTGCTTCTACACTTCACCTAAATAACATTTGGCTACTAAAGGCTAGAGCAACTACAAAGCAGTACCTCCCCTAAGACAAACAGTTATTAGGACACTAAATAGGACAAGCAATGCTGTTTTGAACCAGCATTACTTCTGGCAAAGACTAGCATTTTTACCATGTCACAAGTAAACTTACACAAGGAGCTAATAAAAAAAAGTATGCTCTGTTCATCTGTGTCACTCACAAAACAGAACTCTGATGCCAGTATGCTTAAGTTGGTCTTCAGTGAATCTTAAAATTACAGTAATATAGTCTATCTTACATTCATGTAAGTTGACTAATAAGAAAAGCATCTATTCTACTGAAATACAGGAAACAAAATACATAAACTGACCACTACACCCAACTTCTGACTGGCAGCTACTAATTGCTTAAATCACCTTGTTGGCTGTCTTATTGCAATAGATTCAGAGCTCCGTATAGAGATTAACTCTTAAGAACGACCTGGCAAATTACCTAATCGTGAGCAAGAACATCTAGTTTAAGAATTACCTGTTCCAGTACAAATGGTGGATCCCCTGACAAACCTACAAAGATGCTGCAGTTTCAATTCTTTGCTCCCAAGTGCTGATTTTCTAGGGAAATGTTAATAACACATTCAGTTCCAGTAGTAACTATTATGTGCCAGTCAGTAACATTTGCCTTAAGAGAATAACCTGAAGTAACCATTTTTAAAAGATTAAAGTCTTCAATAATAAAGTCTGCATTCTGTGAAGCTTTCTGCGAATCTGGCTTTCCCCAGACATTTTAGGCAATAGAGAGCTGGTAGGAACGCATGCTTTAGGGAATGGATGCCTGAATTTCCTGAGGGAAATAACACAAAACTGCCAGATTACTGCACTGAATCATTCATTTCAACACACATTCTCCCTTTTCCTCCTGAAGCAGCAGTCTGGAGATTGCCTTACCTTGAATCTTGTCCAAGGTGTTAAGACAGCCAATGGGCTTTTGCTCAAGGAAACCAGTATGTCAGGCAACAGCTTAATATGGATAAGACCTTTAGTTTTAGCAGCTACAATAAATGCAGACTCACTGAAACTTCTTAGCAGAGCTACTAAAAGGTAGATTAACTACTCTAAAATACAGACCTTATATATACTGAGCCTGCAAAAAACCCAAAGCTGGTTTCTCCCTAGATCTACTTCTCATTGGGAATTTTGGTTTTAGTTTCAGTATGTCTAAAAGAGCTCTATAAAAAGGCTTGGAAAGTTTCCTAATCAGCTCAAATGTGGTGGTCTTGAAAGTATCCCCCCTTTGCAATCTTCATGGAGTAACCCAAACCAGTCAATATCATAATACAGGCTGGTGACAACAACTGAGTGAGCATACAGTGAGGTACCCTCTTCACCCTTGCACAACAGTAACACCTTGCAGAACTCAAACATGAAAGGCTAATGTGGTCTGCTAGGTCTGCTGTGAAGATTATTGTGTAATCTTTGCACCCATGTAGAGTGAAGTAGAACCTTCTACTTCATTCTGACATAAATGGAACAAACTTTAGTTGTCCTAGAATGAAGTGTATTTATTTATAATGAAAAATTCAAATCAATATGAAGAAATTAAAAGCATACTTTAAAAGAAACAATTTTAGGAATTGCATCCTAGAGACTTATACTCACGTCTGTTTTTGATTTCCCAGCTGACTCCAAACTTCAACTACAAAACCATCAAAATTTTCATTCTAAGTAAAGGAAATCAACAACAACATAAATTAATCACTATGCTTATTCATTATGCTTTTGTCAGAGATTATAATACAGTATCAAAGCACACAATTACTGTAGTTTTTCTCATACTGTTACAGATTGAACATGCTTTGTATTCCTACACCAGCTTTGTCTTTAATGCAGCATTTCATGAAAAAGTCAAAAAGAAGCACAAATTATTTAACAAACATGCAAAAGTTAAAGACCTCTATTAGTTAACTCATGACTTCCACTCTTACAGGATAAACCAATATCAGATTGGGAAAATTCAGTCATTAATGAGCGATGGTTGTTAAGCAAATCATTTAACATACATTTACATGTATATTGGTAAAAAACTCATGAGCTCTTGTGTCCAAAAATATAAATGCTAACTTAGCATAGCCATGATTCCAAACATCTCCCACAATTAATCTCACTTGTGATTATTTATGTTTAGCGTGATCAAGGATATTGCCAACTTAAGTACCCTTTCCTTAAGGGGCCAACCCTTACCAAGGACCTAGAACTGATGTATCAGTCACAAAGTTTTAACAAACTATTCCGTTTACCTCTACATCCATCTTCCTCTAGAGTACAGTAAGATTTCTTTACATCATGTAGCAAGTGAGAAAACTTATTCTGACAGTAATGAAGCAGACTGTCATGAATAAACCAATAAAGGTGAATGTCTTTTAGTGCAACTTCTTTAGTCCCACACATGCATAGCTCTAAAGCTATGAGCTAAGGGGCTGTACAGAAAATCTTAGTAAACATTCCTCACAGGAAATTCTCGTCTCTCCAACCTCTTAATATTTTAAGCAAACTGGTTTATCAGACCTTAGCAAAATTGTACAGTAACAGACATCCAGTGAGTTATTGTTGCTAGTAGAAGTGGCTCAACAGCTCTGTCACACTGAGCCCAAATGTACCCCCGTCACACAGAAAATAGCACTCATTAAGCTCGTGACCTTTTTTCTGCCTATCAAAAAATGCTACTAACCAGTTTTAACCCCTGCATAATATGATTTATTTTTTAATAGAAACTTAAAAAAAAAAGCAGTCTGCTCACTAAGCAATCTCCATGAGATGCTTATCAGGTATCCACTACTATCCCAGTAACACTCAGTCTGACAGCTGTTTGGAACAAGTTTAATCAATCATCATTTACAGCAGGCAAAAGTCACCTGTGCAGCTGCCAACGATAACATAACAAGGTTATGTTGATCAGACTTGCACAGTCTCACTTTAGACTTGTAGTTAACCACACTTACATGTATAAATACTTCATATTTATAGGCACATACTAGGACACACTACTAAAAATCCTCCCGCATTATGGTTTTGAGCAGATTTTCTAGAAATGAGAAAACACCTACTCAAAAGGCATCAAATAATCTCACACTGCTTTATAAGCATTTTCAAAAAGTCTTTTTACCTTGGCTAGCAGAACCATATTCTTGGAAAGCTCCTCTATCTCATCCTCACTGCCAAAAACACTTTCGAAGTCCTGGTAAGACCAGCCATCAAACAAAATTCGAGGCACTATCAAATAAAGTTGTCAATCAGTAGTGAAAATGAAGAATTTACTATCTACACTGGAATATTTCTGCAGAAACCGAATACAGCAGGTACAAGCAGAGATGCCACTAAACAACACATCCCATAATTAAGATCATTGCTCTTTGACCAACTTTAGCTGCACAGATAAATTGACACTGTAGAACATTCTTTTTCATTTTTTGTTTAAAGGTCCGCACTGATGCAAGTTTTAAGAAAAGATACCTTCACTTGATTGAGCTATTTGATTCTACTACTTGAGTTTATGATCTTAATTGAGCCCCATGTGAAGTCTTAAAATACCACCAACATGAAGCAGCAGTCTTTCTGCAAGTTGTGCATCTATTCTATCACGAGAACAAGAAAAGTTCACCTCAAATTCTAATTTATTCTTTTGTACGCAACCCTGTACACTCTTCTACTAAACTCTTCTATTAAAGACCCTGTGACAAATTTTTATTTTGGAAAACACAGGGACTTGAGCTCATGTGATTTCTTTTTCTAGCAAACCAAAATATTCAAAACAGTCAGGCAAGAGTCAGGAAAACTGCTGTCAAAACATATGATAATCATGCACACTAGAAAAGCCAACAACTCACACAGAGTTATGTTTAAGTCCTCTGTAACTACCAAGGATGTAGAAGTGTATTTTAGAAGAGATCTAAAGGTTTATCATTTGGCAGCTGATTTAAAATATCTGACTGAGCACTCAATTTTTCTAATGTATTTCAATTTCATACTCCATTCTGAATTAAAAAGGGGTTTGCAATTCCACAGAATTCTTGCTATAGAAAAATAAAAGTCTAGCAGAGTATTCTCTCTACAGAAATATTTGGTATTTTCCCTAAACACACGCACTGTGGCACACCCCTCGAGTTCCCAGCTTCAAGGGGGGAAGAGGCAAAGGAGGACTTTTCAACTATCATGCAAGAAAGTCTAACTGACTCAGAGTTGGACTTTTTAACTGAGCAACAAGTTTGTACACTGCCCTCCCAGTACTATTGCATACACGTAGTGTTAAATAAAAACTGCCCCTACAAGGAGGCCCTGTGACCCAGGGTTTATCCAGAAACAAGCAGTTACGGCAAAACATTAGGGCACCAACAGGATTAACACTTCAGTTACTTAACTATCTATTTTTAGTTGCTTTTATTTTCCTTCATACAGGTATGCTAAGGTAACCTCCCTTTCTCCCATACACATCCAGAGCAAAGCCTTCTTTTGCTCAGCTAGCAGTTAAAGATGATTAAAAAAAAAAAAAAACCCACCAAAAATAATACAGAGGCTCACCAATTTTGATGTTTTTGGAGTTTTTTCTGACATCTTTCATCCAACCTGTCAAACAGTATCAAGAGAACACTGTTAAAATATGAACGATGTTGACAATGACAACATATTTTCAAGCATTCTTCAAATAATGTAGCCTAGTTCATTGTATCTTTCTGCCAGACTACTAGCTCATAACCAGCACAGACAAAACATCCTCTGACACACAGAATTTGAAGGTATTAGCTTCCACCACAGCACAACCAGCATTCACGGCAGTTTTACAATAGTCTCTACCCAAGCCCTCTCATGCTGCTCATAGTTCTGCCTCATGATGTAAACTATCTGACTGCCTACTTAGAACAACACTTACATAGTCACTGAGCATCACCTGGGAGGAATTTCTTTTTTTTTTTTTTCTTTTTTTTTTTTTTAAGATCGTACTTTCGAGTGTCCCATCCACTCCTCTTGGCAGTCACTGCACTACAATGAATTTGTTAGTAGACACCAATGCAGTAGCTGTTTCAAATGAGATTCCCTATTCAATCGAGTTCAAAACCATAAACTATTTAGTTATTATTTAAAGAACATACTAGCTGAAATGTGAACTTGCCACCAGTTTCTTGAAAGCAAAAAAAAAAAAAAAAATCTCTTCAGATTAAAATTATCTTCCATTCCCAAAACAAACTCACCCAAAGGTTTTTGCAAAGGTGGGCGGGGGGGAACCACACAACAGGTAAACAACTGCACAGTGCAAATACCAGACTATTTCTGCCTCTACAGATTCTTTGTCCCTTCCCTTTTTTTTTTTTCTTTTTTTTTTAAGAGGGACTCTGTAAACAGCCTGGTGGAAAAGCCAATCTTTCTGCTCATTCTGTGAACTGGTAAGCTATGTATGCATGTGGAAGCCGATGGAGACTGAAAAAAATTCACTCTAAAGAAAACTCCCTCAAATAATTAAATGGATGGAAGTACTTCACTATGAGGCAGAACCAGGAAAACCCACATTCACATATTGCCAAAGCTACCTACTCTGCAACAAGACTAGTAACCTTACTTGCAATGCATATTCAAAGAAAAATAAAGTAACACCTTTATCAGCATCATGGAGTCCAGTGAACTGGAACCTTTCCTTCCCTCTCCTTTTCACTTGTAACCAGACTGGTGAGATTAGTGTAAATTTGTTTCCAAATATTTTAGCAATGTCATAGCCATGACTGTTCCACTTGCAAAAGAAAGGAGAAAAAAAAACCAAAACAAGTGAGAGGCTCAAAAGCAAGATATACAGTTCACCTTACTATTGACCAATACAAATTCTTTCATACAAATGTAATCATTTGCTAGGTCCCCATTTGTTAGTTTGAATAAACCTTCTGTGATACTCTTTTTACTTAAATAAGAAAGTACTCTGGAAACTGATAGCTACATGAAAGGCGATCTTCAAATTGTGAAAATTCACCTGAACTACAGAAATCTGAATGTAAATTCCAACACAGTTCAAAATTTACAGACTACATTTACACTCAAGAGAACTTGAGAAAGGTGAAAATTTATAGGGCACCTACTTCTTTTTTGAGCTGTGTAAGACTGATACAATGAAATGCATCCTCTAAACAAAAGAAAGCAGCATTTATTATTCAAGAAAAGCTCCCCTGAATAACAGCAAGAATGGACAGCAAAAGAGATCTGACAGCAACATAAATTTTTTACTGTTTATTTAGAAGGTTCAAGTCACTAGCTATGTGTTATGAGGACACTTAGTAGTCCTCTTGTTCCGACTTTACTGCAACGTCACATGCCTCATTGAGGACATAAGAATATTATCATCTCTGTTGTACCAGCAAAGAAAAAAAACGTATGACTTAGACATCCTCCAAGAGACGGATAGGAGAACAAGCATTTGAGACCACCTGAATCCCAGGCCAGCTATTGATAAAGCTCTATTTGACTGCATTTGACCAGAAGTTTCCATTATTGTAAAAATGCTTTTAAAGCAGAGATGCAAGACTGCAGATTAGCACAGTGTCCTGCATATTCATTCAAAGCATAATTTTATTCATTTTACTAACTTACAGGAGTAATATAACCCAGAACATCTCCCGAGAAATGTCTTTCTCTCATCTTCTTTGAGCAATAGCTTTTGTGTTCCAGTATAATATCCTTTGCCTTTAGATCCACAACCACCAGTCCCCGGTCCTGCACATTTTTATCAGAATGCAGTATCTGGGGGGAGAAGACAGTGTTTACAATCAGCTACACATAAGAGCAACATTAAATAGCAACAAACTTAAAGAAAAAATAAAATAAGAAAATCACATCATTAAACCCTAAACACTCCTTTCAAACAATGTAGAGCAGTGTCCTGGGTTTAGCACTAGCAGTCATTTTTCTCTTTCTTGGTAGCTGGTGCAGTGCTGTGTTTTGACTTTCGGGCTGGGAACAGAGCTGAAAAAAATGATGTTTTGGTTTGGCCAAGGACTTGGTGAGCCTCATGCTCTGCCAGGGAGGAGGGAAGTCGGGAGGAAGCAGAGACAGGACACCTGACTCAAACTGACCAAAGAGGTATTCCATACCACAGCACGTCATGCCCAGGAGGTAACTGGGAGTTACCGGAAGGGTGAGGGTGGACTGCAGTGTTGGAGGAGGTATCGGTCGGTGCTTGATCGAGCTGGGGGGGCAAGTTATCGTTCACCTGGTGATGGGGTGTTGTATTTTCTTCCCTTGTTATTTCCTTTATCATTACTGTTATTAGTGGTAGCAGCAGTGGTTTGTGTTATACCTTAGTTACTAAACTGTTCTTATCTCAACCCGTGGGAGTTGCATTCTTTCTGATTCTCCTCTCTGTCCCTCCAGGAGTAGGGGGAGGGCAAGAAGAGACGGGGGGAGTGAGTGAAAAGCTAGCTGGCTGGGGTTAAACCACGACAAGCAGTTTGATTGAAAACTGAAACAGTGCTCAGACATGATTTGTCATCATCAGTAAACTTTGTCTGCAGGCAAAAAGCACACAACTTAAAAAATAATAAGTAAGAATTTATAAGATTAAAGAACATCATTCACCACAGCTGATGGCATTCTGCTCCCTAGCCAATGCTTTCTGACATGTTACCCCCAAAGTAATAAAAAGGGGTCAGGAGTTCTTAACCAATAATTTGAATACTAAAACTGGATCTATTTAGACTGATTAAGCTGTATTGTGGTCACTGAAGGCAAACGTTCTTAACACCTTTAAGGAAAATTTGCTTTAACTGAAACAGCACAAATAGTTTTAGTAGACAGAAAGAGAAAAGGCCTAATTAAGTGTGCATGGTGAGTACACAGAAACCATCTATTGGTTTACCACAGTCGCTTTAGACATGAGACCTGTCTTAACACTTTGCACTACTCTCACTACCTGCAGACTAGAATTTCTTCTGTTCAACATATTTGTCGGTGACATGGACAGTGGGATTGAGTGTGCCCTCAGCAAGTTTGTTGATGACACCAAGCTGTGTGGTGTGGTTGATATGCTGGAGGGAAGGAATGCCATCCAGATGGACCTTGACACGCTTGTGGGGTGGGCTGATGACAACCTCATGAAGTTTAACCATGACAAGTGCAAGGTCCTACACCTGGGTCGGGGCAATCCCAGGCACAGCTACAGGTTGGGCAGAGAAGAGATTCAGAGCAGCCCTGCAGAGAAGGAATTGGGGGTGTTGGTCGATGAGAAAATGAACATGAGAAGGCTTCAGTGTGCACTCACAGCCCAGAAAGCCAACCCTATCCTGGGCTGCATCAAAAGGCAATGTAACCAGCAGGTCAAAGGAGGTGATCCTGCCCTTCTACTCTGCTCTTGTGAGACCTCACTTGGAGTATTGTGTGCAATTCTGGTGTCCTCATCATAGGAAGGACATGAAGCTGTTGGAACAAGTGCAGAGGAGGGCCACAAGGATGATCAGGGGACTGGAGCACCTCCCGTATGAAGACAGGCTGAGAAAGTTGGGGCTGTTCGGCCTGGAGAAGGCTGCATGGAGACCTCATAGCAACCTTCCAGTATCTGAAGGGGAGCTATAAGGATGCTGGGGAGGGACTCTTCATTAGGGACTGTAGTGATAGAACAAGTGGTAATGGGTTAAAACTTAAACAGGGGAAGTTAAGATTGGATATAAGGAGGAAGTTCTTTACTGTTAGGGTGGTGAGGCACTGGAATAGGTTGCGCCAGGTTGGACGAGGCCTTGGGTGATACGGTTTAGAGCAAGGTGTCCCTGCCCATGGCAGGGGGGTTGGAACTTGATGATCTTAAGGTCCTTTCCAACCTTAACTATTTTGTGATTCTTCCTGGTAGACACTGAGTAAGCAAGTAATACAAGCAATGAGAGATGCATTTGTATATTGAACGATTAACTATATTTATAATTTAAGAGAGAGAATTTTTAATATGTCTACTATTTTTCCCAAACATGTCTGGCAACAGTAAGCACACACAGTTGGTATATGCGCTGGTAAATGCAATTCCTCTCCATACATACCCATTCTCTTGCACTGCTGTGCTTTCCCAAACATGTCTGGCAACAGTAAGTACACACAGTTGGTATATGCGCTGGTAAATGCAATTCCTCTCCATACATACCCATTCTCTTGCACTGCTGTGCTTTCTTGCAGTTTTGAAAGCAAGGAAGCAGGAAACAAGAACATGCTCAGCAAGTTAAGGGAGACTTCAGCGTGTTGGCTCCACTTGCTCAGATTGCTGTGAGACTGAATAATTTCTCCCTGCAAAGGAACTGCTGGTTAAGAGGCTCTTCAAAATTTCCTGTCAGAATACAGCTGTCCCATTAGCAAGGCTGAGATCACCTTCTCTTCCACCAGTAAATGATCTAGCACTCTTGGCCCAAACTACTGCTCCCTGATCCCCTTTCTAAAGGAATGGAAATATGTTCTTTAGCTATGCAAGTGGGGACAAAAAACTTCCTGCTTCTGCAGCTTCCATGGGGGGATAAAGTTCCAGAGGTCTGCACCAAGGAGTTGGTTCATGGAGTGAACCATCTGAGATACTCATAAAAGCTGAAGGAAAGGACAGTTTCAAGAAGTCTTATTTGTGATCATAAGCTTCAGTGGAAATGCATGATTGCTTCCAACACCATTTTGACAGAATGAGAATCCATTTACCAAAGTTCAATTAGTTCACTGCACATGCCAAATAAAATTAGCATTTCAGTTATTTGTCTTACCTTTTCTTCCAGTTTTTTTGTAGCACCTTTCTTTACATCTGTTTTTGACAGAGTACCTTCAGCTAGCCAGCAAATCACAGTAAGAGAAACCGAAGTACAGAAGAGCCTCATTATGTTTTCCCCCATGTCAAGTTTCTCCTGCCCTGAAAACATAAAGGTTCAAATATCTATGAAAAGATGAATATAACAGTTTAACTCAGTTTTCTTGCCTAAGAAAAATCAAGCTATTGTCTTCTGTCCTCTAGGCTTAGACTTATTAAGGCAGTATCATTTTAACAGAGCTTTTCCTCTGACAGCAAAATAGCAGAGTATTTTACAAGACTCCTAGGCTTGAACATCTTTTTTTGTCCCTTGCTTTAGTAGATTGATCATGGACAGAGTGGGTTGGACATTTACAGCTTCCCTTTTAAAGAGCCTCTATAGTGTAATGGCTTACAGCTGAAACTGAGATAAATGTCTGCTGCTCAGAACAATTATACTATCACTTTACCTTCCCTACAGCAAATAAGAGATACCATTTGTTTCTGCTCCTGTACAACCCAGTCAGCAAGTCACAAAATAATTAAGAGACAGAATGAATTATAGCCATATGCTGATAGTTATATGCCTTTAACAGGTGAGAGCACTGTTTTCAGTTCCTTGCCAAATTGGTGACACACACAGAATTAAAAAAAAAAACAAACAAACAAAACACACCACACACAAACACACAAACACACACACACACACAACCCAACAACAAAACACACAACACGCACACATACACACCAAAAACAAAAAACAACCCAAAAAACAAAAACACAAAACCAAAACCACACACAAAACAGGGATTCTTCCCCTTGGTTCTAAAAGAATGACTGACAGTTTGACCCTATTCCAGACTTCTGAGCACTTCGTGTTTCAGTTTTAAATCAAACTACTTTGCATTATTTAAAAGGAGTGCTCAGTTTAACTATGTGATTTTCTTGAATTAAGAATTAATAGAGAACATTTCTGTTCAGCACTATTTATTTAATTCTTTCAGAGGAAAGACAAAAAACCAAACAAAAAAAAAAAAAAAAAACAAAAACCAAAATGCAGAGCAAAAATATTAAGCACTAGGAAAACCGCAGCAAAAGGATGTAAAATACCAGAATGAACAAAAGCAACCTGCTACTAATTCTGGAAGTCTTAAATATCAAACTGTGACTAGCTTTCATGTATAATAAACTAGAAGCTTTCAAAGACCTCATAGCAGCCTTCCAGTGTCTGAAGGGGGCCTGTAGGGATGCTGGGGAGGGACTCTTCATTAGGGACTGTAGTGATAGGACAAGGGGTAATGGGTTAAAACTTAAAACAGGGGAAGTTTAGATTGGATATAAGGAGGAAATTCTTTCCTGTTAGGGTAGTGAGGCACTGGAATAGGTTGCCCAAGGAGGTTGTGAATGCTCCATCCCTGGCAGTGTTCAAGGCCAGGTTGGACGAGGCCTTGGGTGATATGGTTTAGAGCGAGGTGTCCCTGCCCATGGCAGGGGGGTTGGAACTAAATGATCTTAAGGTCCTTTCCAACCCTAACTATTCTATGATTCTATGAATACGTATTAGGCTGTTTCTCATCATTATGAGGTCCTAATGGAGAAAGAAAAAAAGGTTACCTTTCCAAAATTCTTTTGAAGTTTTGTTAAACTTAAAAAAATCTCCTGCTTCCTGTATTACTCTGAAGAATTAACATTTCTACCACTCATTTTGAAGACTTATGATCTCATTTCTCCAAGTCATATTTACAAGACTTGTTCTGTTGGCACTGATAACAAGTGCTACTCAAAGACTGAATATTTTGTTCCCATACAAAACATAAGGTGATGCATACCACAAAAGCAGACTGAGCACTCTGAAGGAATACTGTGGCAGAAGGAACCTTAAAGGTTAAATGGAAATGTAGTCAATGGAAGAGCAGCTGTTTGAGACCAAGAATTGTAATGTAGAGATGAGATCAACAACCCATTAAACTGAAGCATTTTTGGACGTGGTTGACTTTGCAGTTACATTTAAAAAATCAGAAATATCTACTGCAGGAGTTAGGGATTCTGTAGTAAAACAGAGAGGAGCACATGATTAGGGAACACAGAAGAAGGATGACGGCAGTAGAAGTGCTTGAAAAGAAGAAAGCTACTAGCACCCAAGAAAACAGAGCAGCAAAACCATCATGTACAGAATTATTTCAAGGCTTTAGTCAAGTCTTATAAACACTGCAAAATAAAAGCAGAAAGCTTTCTTGGATCCAGAGAGTGGGGTAAAAGCTAAATTGCTGTACCATTTGAAATATCCAATATTATTCATAGCTAAGGTGATACACTGCTTCTTCGACTTCAAGGTCACTGGTAACCCTTTGTTTTCCACATCCTAAAATATCAGATGAAGCAGGCTGCTCTTGATAGCATCTACTCTGTTCCATCTAGCTTGACAGAATCTATAAGCAACTGCAGAGATGAAGAGTTCAGATCCTGAATAGTCGATACAAGTCTTAATTATTTGGACAGAATATCAATTCTTCCACAAACTCGTATATATTGATTTGGAGGTGTTTAATTTCACTTTCAGAAATAATTAGCAACAGCATCCAGTTCCCTGAAGAGACATGAACTTTTAACAGCTGAAGAAAACAAGCTTAAAAAAAGCCATCACTGAACTCTAATTAGACATCAAAATGTGCTCATTTCCTTGACACGATCATATTCATCTTCCCATTACTGTTAAGTCAACATCCACCTAGATCTATAGGAAGCACTGAGCCTGTGGGAAAATGGTTTTTGCCAGTGACAGTACAATATCGACTCTCGGCTAGAACCTTGTTTTAATAGTTTGTTCTAACACCATCAGTTTAGTGAAAACTGACTAGACAGCATTGCTCTACTACATAGAGATTATCTAGACAAACTTTAAATGCTTGTCGTGGTTTAAAACCAGTCAGGCAGCTCATTCACTCACTGCCCCCCTTCTTGCTCTCCCCCTACTCCCGGAGGGATGGAGAGGAGAATCGAGAAGAATGCAACTCCCACGGGTTGAGATAAGAACAGTTTAGTAACTCGGGTATAACACAAATCGCTATTGCTACCACCAATAACAATAATGATAAAGGAAACAACAAGGGAAGAGAATACAACACCTCAGCACCTGCCAACTGATAACGCGCCCCTCCAGCCCAACCAAGCACCGACTGATACCTAGTCCAACCCCACAGTCCACTGATCTAGCCCTTCCAGGTAACTCTCCATTACATCCTGGGCATGATGTGCCGTGGTATGGAATACCTCTTTGGCTAGCTTGGGTCAGGTGTCCTGTCTCTGCTTCCTCCTGGCTTTCCGTCCTCCCTGGCAGAGCATGACGCTCAGAAAGTCCTTGGTCAGACTAAAACATCAGCATTATCAGCTCTACTCCCAGGCCGAAAGTCAAAACACAGCGCTGCACCAGCTACTAAGGAGAAAACGGACTGCTAGTGCTGAACCCAGGACAATGCTCTTTATGGTAACTATTAGCATGAATTTTGCAAACTTTACAAAACTAGACCTCCATCAAGTTTTAGTTCTGCTCATTTTCCTTCATATCTTTTTAATTGTCCTCAAACTAATTAAACTGAGTAGAACTGCATGAGCTCAGCATTCATTTCGTGTATCACTGCAAAATGCAAGCAAAATTGAAGACTCTGCTCAACTGACACTACAATTTAAAGTTTAATGCATTATTTGACAAACTGACCTGCAGCCCACATTTGTCTCTAACCCAGGTTAAAAATACTGTTTAAGTCTCCATAGAAAGGAACATACTTTCAGTCAGTGGTTTTAAATGAATCTTTAAGAGAGAGAGAGAAAGTTGGCATAGATTTAGGCTGCCCAAAAGAGGCAACCAAAGAAACTAAATACTCTTGGACGATGATACAGTAGCTATTTGGAAATCAGAATTAATGTTTATTTCTAAAGAAACATGATTCTAACTACTGCTGTAGGAGTCTGCATCGCTTAGCAAAGAAGCCCAAGAAGCATACCGTCGATGTGCTTTCAAGTTAAATCAACAAAAACTAGATTCAGGTGTGAGAAGAGTGAAACCCCCCTTATAGCTTGTGTAAGTATCACTCCTTTTCCTCTTGTCAGGTGCTCTACTTTGACAGTAAGAGTTGCCTCCGATACTCGTCTCTCAGGAGACCAAAGCTTTCCACCCAGTCCTGTGATGGCCAGCAGCCTGCAAGCCTGCCAAGCCCAGGCTCCCTCAGAGCCAGCCCCCGCTGCGGCCTAATTCCGAGCTCGTACCCCGTGCAGCCACCGAGGGCCCCCTCAACTGCCGTGTCACCCCGTCACTCCAGGCGTGGCGCAAACCGAGGGCCGCCACACTGCCGCTGCACAGCCTTACCGCCCGCCCCCTTCCATTCCATTCCCTCCCCACAGGCAGCCCTCAGCCGCCCGTCAGCCACCACCTACCGCCTGCCGCCGCTTCGGAAGTAGAGGCGGCCGGCACCTCCCCGCCAGCTGACGGGGCAGTGCTGAGGCGGCGAAAAGGAGACTGCCGGGTGGCGGCTAAGCCCTGGCTGCGCCAACATGGCGCAGAGGCAGGGCCGGCAGTTGCGAGCTCGAGAGAGTGGGTGTTGCTTGGTGACGGCCCGGCCCGGCCCGGGGCGGGGCGGGGCGGGGCGTGGTGGCGGCGGCAGCGGCGCCGGCGGGCGCCGGCGGGGAGGTGCTAGTGGCGCTATCTCGGAGTGTGAGGGGTAACGGCGCTCATCAGTACCCAGAGAAAGCAAGTGTTAGTCACGGTCTAACCGTGAATTGCCTAGAAGAGCCTCTTCATTTATTACAAGCTGTAGCAAACAGTGTAGGGAACGTGGGAGATTGGGCTAAAACACATACACAAACCAGGAGACAGCCAAGTAACAGCCAAGGCTGCAGAGACAGCAAAAAATATTGCTAAATCGAGATACGCAAAAAGGAGGAGTCAAGTGTTAGATGGCCGTTAACAGGATTTAAAATAAATGTTTTGGGTTTAAATTGAGATTTTTATTCAGTTTGTGTTTTCACATACAATGTGACTACTTCAGCTTTCACTCAGAAGTGGTAATTTTTTTTTAATCTCATAGGACTGTTTGATAGGCATCTCTGAAACGCAGTACATTTTCATATATTACCCAAGTTTAAAAGGTGCATAACTTCTGTACCAAAAGTAATTTAGAATTAATGTGGTACTAGATTTTCTGTTGTTTCATAATATGCAGTTCATCTCCCACAAACTTTAAATGTTTCCATGTTACACTTCTAAACAAGAGGAACAACAGAGATAAGGCACAAGGGCATGAAAAATCAGGTTTGTTTACAACCTCTGAGTAACGAAATCTACGATTTCCTGTGTTGCATTTCTGTTATATTGTCCTATTGACACTCTTACTTGCAGTCTTAGTGGGAATGCAACTAGTTGACAGGGTGCATGCTGTCATTGAGGAGACCTGTAGCTACCTAGAAGGGAATCACAGACCTTATCTGTAGAGCATACATCCAAGTTTTTAACATGTCTGCAGTAGGTTGGTAGTAGGTAGGTCTTGGGCAGTCCCTACCAGAGGCTGACATTCCAGTATGCAAGACTAAAAGATAATGGGATGTTTATGCTTCCACATTTTCAGATACTGGAATCTTTATCTGTTCTTGGAATCATGAATGTATCTTGTTTAACTCCCACTGTCCATGCACTGCATACCAAATTCAGTAACTGAACTTGGCACTATGTCTTGAGCCAGGTACTTGAAGGCTGGGTGCAACAGTGCTGGACATCTCAGCACCAAAGTTCCCTATGTGCAACTAATTTTAACTCATTAAATACCACTTTTCCTGGAATTATCTCATGCTGCTTTTTTTTTTTTTTACCTAAAAATGCAAAGTCTTTTGAAGCTTTGAAAGTATTTTACATAAAATGCTGATGAGTTTTCTGTTTATTCCTCATACTCCAGCAGTTACTGATTTTGATTATTATTACTGACAATAAGTCTTTTGGTTTATTTATATGCATTTGTGGCCAGCTCAAAGAAGCATAAATAAGTTTAAAAATAGGTTATGGTTGCCTGTGATAGACCATATCAGTTTTATTTCTGTGTCTTCAGTCTGTACACTAGTATTCCTTTAAAAAAACTGTAAGATGGGACACATGGGGGCGGATTCCTGTGTTGCCTTCCTGGCGAGTAACTGTGCATACTCAGAAAATAAGAATGGTGTGGCAGCAAGAAATGAGTGGAAGCCTGTAGTCAGGAAGAAAACAAGCTAAGAGAAACAGCAGAAGGACCTCAGAGGTTAAATGAATAAAACCCCTATGAACTAGAAGGAATTAGATAGAGTTCATTGCAACTCACAAAGACACCCAGCTGGCTGACATTACTCTGCCAGCATGCAGGTAGCAAAGCCTTTGTTTGTAAAGCCTTTATTTACCAATATTTTATCTCATCTACTTTCTTGAAGTTTATTTTAAAGCTTTCTATTCTATGTTTTAATATAAGCAGGTTGAGTGTAAAACCCTTCTGGTCATTGAGCTCACTGGAAAGAAAAGATCTAGGCAGATCCATCCCAAATCTCTGGAAGTTAGGGTTTCGTGATAGTGATATTATCCTAACTTTGTGTTTCTTAATCTTGAAAGCAGCACATCTGGTCCTCTGAAATTGCAGAAGGCATTGCTGATAAATCTGTGCCCTCTAATAATAGATAATGAATGTTAGGTGTCAGGTAGAGAAACGTGATTGTGTGTACCTGTGGAGGAGCCACTGATTCTGTTTTCTCTCAAGCTCTGTTTGCTTCTAGTAATGGTTAGAATGACCATGAGGACCAGAAGAAAGCAATAACTGTTGGGGTGCGGCACAAATCTGACAGAAGTAACAAAGGGAAAGGAACAATTCCCTTTTTGTAGTTCCCACAAATGGATACTCACCAGCTGGATCCATTCAGTTTAATGGTAATAGGTTTATGAAGGTCAGTGTAATTATTCAAGTCTTTGTACCAAAGTGCAATGAAATTCTGAAAATTATTAAATAATATATAATATATATAAAAATTATATGCTATGGGAAAGATGGGATAAACTGTGGATTTATTTGCAGACAAATATGCTGCAAAACATCTTCTGTAATAGTAAAGCATTTCTTGAGACTAATGCTTACTTTACGGTAATTAAATATCTTAAAAAATCACATCTTGGGATGGAACTAATGAAATCTATTTTTTTTTTTTCAGACTGGTGCTTATAGATGTTAAGCTCAAACCAAAATGTTTTCCAGATTTACTAACTCACAGAATCACAGAATCCCAAGGGTTGGAAGGGACCTCAAGAGATCATCTAGTCCAACCCCCCTGCAAGAGCAGGGTAACCTAGAGTACATCACACAGGAACTTGTCCAGGCAGGCCTTGAATATCTCCAATGTGGGAGACTCCACAACCCCCTTGGGCAACCTGTTCCAGTGCTCTGTCACTCTCACAGTAAAGAAGTTCTTCCTGATATTAACGTGGAACCTTCTATGCTCCAGTTTACACCCACTGCCCCTTGTCCTATCACTGGATATCACTGAAAAAAGCCTAGCTCCATCATCCTGACACCCACCCATTACATATTTGTAAACACTCAGTGGTTTTGTAAAGGACTGTGCCTAGTGTGAACTCTGTGCTGTATAACAGCTGAGTTCACATTACAATGGTTCTTTCAGTAAGAATGCATACAAAGACCATTATAGTTTCTCTTTCCTTTCTTTGCATCTTCCCCTTAGCAAAACTGTCTGACGGGCTAATAAGCTCTAGACTATGAGGCAGTAAGTGCAGACACATACCCATGCATTTGCCATAATTCCATAAGCAGTTGTTGAAGCAAAAAAGAAGACAGAGAGGAAGGATGAGTATAGTAAGGCCTCAGAAGTCAGTCAAAGGAGGTTGACATAAAATAACCAGGATTTGTGTACTGCGTACTGAGCCACTTCAAATTAAATATTTAGCAGTATAGTTACAAAACTAGAGAGCTCCACATGGGTTAACTACTTGAATTTACCCCAGTTCTCAAGCAGAATTTGCAGCCCAAACTTAGCTTGGTACTGTCACAGCTATTCTGGTAGCAGTACTTAAGCCACCACTTAAAAGGTAGTTTAAGTGTACCTGCATGACTTGCAGTTGGAAGTACTTGCAGTATTGTCTAGAATACAGCCAGCCAGGACACTTAGCCTTTAGGTGTCACTGAGCTCTTAAGAGTAGAAATTAGTTCCAACTTTTTGGTTAGCTCAAAAAAAAATTTGTATTTTTTTTTTCTGAAACAGAAACTCTTATGTAGTGACATCTTAAGTTTTCAGCTTCAAAGGTAAATGAAAATTATTGTTAAGCATCAAAGTTTGTAAAGCTATGAAAAGAGTTTTCTTTATGGAAGCCTACAAATGCAGAGAATCTGAACTGAATGTTAGACTACTTGTACATGACTGACTGTAGTTGCACTTGATTTAAAAAATGGATCCTGGGAGAAACTGATACATATGTGACTACCACATGCTGTCATCTTGTCTTTCTAATAGATACTTACATAAATAAAAAGTACTCATGTAATAATGTATCCTGAAAACATGCACAACAGACCCTTGAGAGGTGAGCTGAAGTGTACAGACACTACCAGAGAGATAGTATCAACATTTATCTGGTTATCTATGAGAGAAAAATGTATCAACTTAAAGACATTGGAGCTTGATAAATTTAAATGAGAAGCAAGCTCTCTCTGAGAAGGATCAACCACGTGAACAAGCTGCCCAGGCAAACAGTGAATTTGATGGTGTCAGGTGAAGACTGAGTGCCTTTCTTGGAAGATAGGTTGTAGCTAAAAGCTAGATATTGGGCTCAATTTGAGGAGGGATGGGAGAACAGGGGAAATGAAATGGCTTTAAGTACACTGGAAAACAGATGAAACGACTGATTGATTACCAGTAGCCCTAAACCCCACAATTCTCCCGGTCGTTATAATCCACTAAGTATGCTAATCATTTGCATTATGACCGAAACTCTCAATATACTTTTGTTTAGGCAGATTAATGGTTTTGACACCATTTGAATCTATTTTCAGCTGATGAGATAAAATGCTCTGCACAGTCCTACCTCTTTGGCATTTTCAGGATGGTTTAAACTTCAAATGTGTCTAATCTTAGGAGTAGATGTGGCACGGGAGTGTGATGCTCTGCATGTTCACAGCCTTCATGAGAAAGATGCAGGGCTGGGTTTGCGTGCCTGCATGCCCACAGAGAGTCAGGATTGTGAATGACCACACGAAGCACAGAGCAACTGCATCTCTTACGCAGCTCAGGGCAGACTTACAAGGACGTGACAAAAGATGGCTCTGCTCCTGGGCTGGCACAAGGTACCTCAAGTAGATCCCATGCACTGTTTTGGGGCCCCTTTTGAGCTGCAGGACTGAGGCACGGCTTCCATTAGTTCACCCTGTGGAAAGCAAGATCACAGCCTGTTCTCTCCACGTTTTAGGAATAAGATCCTAGACTATCAGACTGCCCAAAGCTTACCGCTGAAGTATAATTTTCTTGTCTCCTGATCGGCTGTCCCTTTCCTCCCTCAGAAATTACATCCTCTGAAGGCACCTGCGAATCTTGGTATTTCTCCTTCAGAAATCATAAAGCTTCTCGAGCAGTAGGAGCACGGAGAGAGGAAGGGATTAGGTCGCTCATGAGCAGGGAACGTGCAATGGATTCAACGCGTGGATTCAGCGGTTGAAGCCACCCTTCCGACTCCTTCACGGGGAAGGGCTGCCCCCGCCTGCCTAGCACCCCTCACGTCGGCCTGTGCCTGTTTGCCCTGATGGCGGTGAACGGTCATGACGTCCCAGTAACAGCACCGCCAACCTTCAGGCCTCAGCCTCTAAGCAGCCACCCCTCCCGGCAGGATGGCGCGGGCTCCTGCAGAGATAGCCAGGGCGCGGTGCAAGGAGCCGGGGGACATGACGGCGACCCCGCCCGCCGCGGCCCGCAACACCCCCGCCTCGGCGCGGCAGGTGGCGCCAGAGCCTCGCGCGCCCGTCGCCCGCGGGGGCGCGGGAGCCATCCCGGCGCCTGCGCGCTGCTGAGGCGGTGGCGGTGGCAGCGGCCTGAAGAATCCCGCGGGGAGAGTGGGTGGCGGTGGTGGTGGTTGTGGCGGTTTGGCGTGTCGCTGGGCGGCCGTGATCGCGCGCCACGATGCCGGCGGTGTCGAAGGGCGATGGGATGCGGGGCCTGGCGGTCTTCATCTCTGATATACGTAACTGTGAGTGGCAGCCGAGGCGCGGTGGGGCTGGGGCCTGGGCCGGGCCGGCCGTTGCTGTGGGTCGTTGCTCCATTGGGCCGGGGCTTCTTTCCCTGAATCCCCTCACCAGTGCTCTTCTCTTCCCCTTATCTCTTGTAGCGGATAGCTCGGAGCGCTTTTGCCTCACGAAATGGCGACGCGCTCTGGGGGTGGGGGGGGTGGCGCCGCTGCGGGAGGGGGAGCAGTCTGAGGGTTTGGGCTGCGGGTTTGGGTTGATTTGTGCGTTTGGGTGGGTTGTTGGGGTATTTTTCTCCCATCTTCCCCTCTTAGCTTCCCTCCCACGCGTCTGCGGAGGGGCGCTGAATATTGCAGTTGCTGTCCCGGCGGAAGGGAATGCCAGACGGCTGGTGTCCGTCGTCGTCGTTGTTGTTTATAGGGAGCTGAAGCGAAGCTGGCGTGTATTCGTGGTGCGGGAATGTTTGTGGCGGATGAGAGAGGTGGCTCTGGTCTTCTTCCAAATCCGTGAACGCCTCTCAATTCGAAACGTCACTGATGGAAAACCAGGCCTCTGAAAGGGTGCCTGCGAGCAGGGCCTTCTGTGGATATGGCTAGGCTTGGCTTAAATTGGCTTTAAAATTCTGCTTTAGCACAGATCAGCTCTTAGGATCCATGTGATTAAAAATGGAATGGAGAGGGCTGCGACTTAGTTGTCACCCTGATGGAGGAGGCGGAAGCATGCCCGTGAGTGCGCAATGCAGAGGAGTACAACTGCTGTTGCTTGAGTTGAGAGGGGGAGAGTAGGCGAAGAAGGTGTATGTTTGGTGCTCAACTTACCTTTTTGACTGAGAATTGCATGTGATAGCAGCTTAATATTAATCTGAGTAACTGATCTAAGTGTATGATGTGGCAGGAATTGCCTGGGGAAGGGCTAAGGTCACTGTGGTTGGTGTGATGAAACAGTTCTGTTTTGTCCACCTTTTTGTCTCTCTAGATTACTTGAGGCTACTTTAAAAGCAGCAGCAGTAGTAAGGTTTCCTCGCTAACAGATAAATGTGGATTTGGAGAATTTTTAAATGCAAACTGTGATGATGTTATGATGATGGCTTTTATTGAAATAACCTCACCTGCTTAGGAAAGTCTTCATGTTGATGACTTCTAATATAAAAGGCTAGGGAGAAAATCATGCTGATAAAATTACTGTTAAAATGCAGAGTTTACTTAAACTAAATTTGGGTGATTTAGACTTCCAGCCATGTAAACAAAGGCTTTGTATATAAAATTCAAGGTTGCTGATCTTCCTTACAGTATAAGCTGTCTTGTTTTGTTTTCAAAATAGGCTTGCAGATCCTTAGGTTTCTTCTGACTTTATTCCTGTGTATGTAGAAGAAGGGTTATAAAATGTGTTGTATGTTAGTTCAAGGTGACATGAATGCTTTTGTGCTTCATCTGGTTGGCCCAACAATTTTACTGGAAATTTTCCAGTGCCGTGGTATTCTATGCATGTGTAACATAGCACAGAATAGTTTGGGTTAGAAGGTACCTTAATAGCATCTAGTTCTAACCGTGTACAATGGGCCGGGATGCCTCACACTAGACCATGTCACCCAAGTCTCTGTGCAGCCTGGCATTGCATACTGCCAGGGGTGGAGCATTTATCACTCTTTTTGCAGCCCATTCCACTGCCTTACCACCCTCACAGTAAAGAACTTCCGTATATTTAACTTGAACTTCCCCTGTTTAAACCCATTGGCCCTTGTCCTATTACTACAGTCCCTGATGAGTAGTCCATCTCTGGCATCCAAGTACTTGGTGTCATAGCATTTAAGACTTCCTGTTGTATCTACCCACTTTTTTAATGATTGTTTTCATTCATTTTGATAGAAGTAGTATGATTTGTACTTCAATGTCTTTTGTGTCTTGCAGTTGGTCAGCACATTTGTGCACCCTTACTTTCACTGAAATTCGGTAGAGAAACTTCAGTAGTTTCAGTAGAGAAACAAGAGAAACATTCAAGCTCTTAGGTTCCTAACCTATGTTTAGAGATGTGGAATAACAAAATTTGAGGTAATGAGATTGAACAAATTAACTACTGATTTCCCCACAAGCTCGTCAGTGCGTAGGGAGTGTGGGAACTCCCATGGAACAACCATCTCTCTGTCCAGATTGGACAACAAACCTCTCATCTTTTCAGTGTCTTCAACAGACAGACATATAACTCACATGTAAAATACATAAAATATTAATGTTTTCACTGTTTAAGCAAATACTGATACTTCTGAAATGTTTTGTCCCTGTCCAGACAGCTGTTTGAGAGCTGTAATTGTGTATTCTATCTTCATAATGAAGAATATAACTGTATCTTATAAGTAGCTGTGAAGGAGTTAATAGTTCCCACTAATGGGTGATTTATGCAGTTTCCAAATGGCTGTCTAGTGGCATTTGAGCCTTTTTCCTTTAAGGGAGTTACTAGTGTTGCCAGCTAACCGTGGGCTGGTGTATGCTGACTAAGATTCCCCAAAATACTTGAGAGCACTCTCAAGAGACTGTGCTTTGCAGGCACTGGTATTAGCTTAATTTTCATCTTTCTCCAGAATGGGGAGCTAGATACTTATCAAGAACAAAAAGTAATAGCTATTTAGACGAATAAAATCTTTTGAATTGTAAATCTAAGATATGTTCTTCCTGTTCTGAGATGGGAGGGGAGGAAGCTAGACACCAAGTGCAGTGCTTAACCTCTGTTTCTGGCCTGAAAGCTGGACTAAATATCTCAACAGTTGCACTAATGTGCAAAATGCCTCATGGCATTCTGAATTTCAGCCTTAATTTTGACTTTGGACTTGTTTATCTCCTTATAATACTACTATAAGGACCTGACATTTTTAGTTTGCCTACAGATCTTCCAGATTGAGTAATGTTGAAACAGGGATGTGTGTGGTTTCTGAAAGACCTGAGGAGCAATTTCCCCCTAACACACACCCACCAACTATACTTAGGGGGTTGCTGAAAGAATAAAATGCAGTTGTGTGCCAGCTGTGCCCAGGTGAATGCAGTAATAAGACAAAGGATATAAACATGTAAATTCAGACTGTCTACCGTCGGAAATGCTTAATCTTCTTGCATAGAGTCTTCTTTCTTGGGCGTTTGTACCTACAAGGTCTGCAGCACTAGATAATGCATTCTTCTGAGTTTTGTTACATTACTGATTTAGAAGTGGTGCTTGTCTTGCCTAGTTTTACTAGTCTTTTACAGGCTTCAGGAAAGTCTGATAAAGTGCTAGCAGTTTTCAGTGCTTAAAACTCTAGTTGTCTGTGGGTGGACAAACAGCTTGCACTACCCGTCTGTCTTTAATAGCTAAAAGGTTGATTTTGACTTCTGTGTTGGTTAGCCATGGTTTTAGCACTTGGGTTGTCTGTTAAGCTTCTTGATCTGAGTGTTAAATGCTTCTGTGGCACATACGGTGTTGAATGTAAGAATTGCTTTCTATGTGACTTTAAAAAAATGCTTAAAATACACTGATCTCTTGAAAGTCTGTAAAGCTATTAAAAGTTTGCATACTACTTGTAGCAGCAATGTAAACTATTTTAAAGGGCAGAAGTGCTGCTTAATGCTTTGGCTTTCCTCTGGTGTCTGTGAAACTGTACCATTGAGTCTCTTTTTCAAAGGAAAATGTTCCTTATCCACCTAAATACCAACTGAATTTTCAAGCTCAGATATTATAAGAAAGTTAATCATCCTGCAGTTCTGATATCTTTCCACAGTTTTGTTTCAGAGAAGCTTCTTGTTGCAGGCTCTGTATTTTATACATAGAGATCCTGGTGCAGAAGGCAGAAAAAGAGTTTAAAAAAACAAACAAACAAAAAAAACTCCCCTCGTTTAGATGCCTGACAACCTGCCAGTAGATGTATGGGCTCTTCTAGACACTTGCATAGTTGGATTGTTTTATACCATATATGAAATAGTACTTTCATAGACGTCAGAGAGGAGACAAGAAAACTATAGGCTGGAAGCTGAAGTACTTGGCTAAGATAGCCCAGTTAATTAGCCCTTTGGTTAATGAGGCCCACTGAGAAAACAGCAAGGTGTGGCTAGGCTATAAAACAGATTGTGGTGATAGTGGAGCCTGAAAGCTCTGAATCCTGTGGCTTGGTGAAATGCCATCCAGACTTGGGAGTTCAGGTCAGGAAGAGTCCTTGTCACTGCTTGGGTGAAGTACCTCGTGAACTAAGACCCAACAAGATTTGCCTGTGTTACAAGCATATGGAATCCTGCAAGGAACACTTATTCTGTATTGAGTATGCTAAGTCTTTTTTGTGTATGTACTGCAGAGCCGCTGAAGTGATTTGGCTTGTGCAAAATGGTACTATATAAACTCTCCAGCTGTCTTAGCTGACAGATACATCATCAGGAGTCTTGTGTTTTTTTGGTTTTTTGTTGTTGTTGTTGTTGTTGTTTTTTGAGAATAGCTTTATTCTTATCTGGTGATAAAGTACTTTAAAGTCATTTGTCACTCAGCCTATTTTGTTGCAACAACAACATTATCTGCTATTCACCCTGAAAACTAAAAAAAGCTTACTTTTTTCTTTCTTTTGGAGGTGGTAATGTAGAAATAGTTTCTATTACAATATATTAAGTGTAATTACTGGTAACCCCTTCCTCCACTGTAAAACCAG
This sequence comes from Neopsephotus bourkii, assembly GCF_033783945.1. Taxonomy (NCBI): domain Eukaryota; kingdom Metazoa; phylum Chordata; class Aves; order Psittaciformes; family Psittacidae; genus Neopsephotus; species Neopsephotus bourkii. Next base: position 4,943,773 of record NW_026902266.1, read on the forward strand.
GAAGTTATCTACTTTTGGGTTGATGGAATGGATCTGCACAGAGGCAAAAGCTGCTTTTGCTACAGGCTTTGAGGACAAGACAGTTGTTAATTTCCCTCACTTATTTAGGTAACTGCCTTATCTTTTCAATGTCATCTTAGAAGCTGGACAGGAGGAAGAATGACTCCTTCATTCTACAAATGTTTCTTTGTATGTTCTAAGATACTGTTCTTCTCAGGCTATTTTTTTTTTTCTGTAAATAAACCCCAACAGATACATTAAATAAATGTCTGTCTCTTCTCTTAGAACTTAAGGTGTTAATTCTTCTTTGCACTGAACAGGGAGGATGTCCAGAGGCTGAAGGCTCATGAAGCCTGACTTCAGTAGCTTTGTTTCACTGAACTGGAACTGATGCAGGTTACAAATAAGCAAGTGGGAATTAAGGAAGGCTGGTTCACGCAATTAGTCGTGTGAATGGATTGTAGATAATGTAGTGCATTACCTGTGTATGAGGGAGGGACATGCACATCAATTAAATGACTATGGGTATGTATAGTTATTTGTTCTTCGTGAGAACACCTCCATAGTGGGGAAAAAAAATCTCGCGCATAGCGAGTTGGGCATATAGAGCTTGCTTTAGTGCTTTATGTCAGTAATACTGCTTTATTATGTAGGGAGGCAGCCACTGGGTTGCTCCTTTGGGATGCAGGTTCTTACTTGCGTTGGATGTGGTTTTAAAGTATGACTTGAGTTACTTCCGTATACAGTCAGTGACTTTTTTTCATTTGTATTCTTAGATTACTTATCCCTTCAAAGGAATTTCAGGGCAAGGTGTCTTGATTTGCTGTCCTATTTCTCTTGCAAGGTTATGGTCACTCATCTAATACGGACAGTTTCTGGCCTGAAAAACCCTAAGAGTATGCTGCTTAGAGCTATAATAAGCACTGAGTCTTGCATCACTTGCTCCTATTTGCAGGAGAGCAATTTAAGGAAAACACTGTTAGTATGAGATTAATCTGAGGAGGATGTGTAAAACAAAACTAGCATTCCTGTGATTGCTCCCCAATCTTAGCTTTCTTCTGGTCATTTCGTAGAACTTTGCGGGGTTGTTTTTTGTGGTATGTTTTTGTTGTGGTTTTTTTGTTTGTTTGGTATGTGGTTTGCTTTTGTTTTTGGTGTGTGTTTTTTTGTTGATTGATTGTTTTTTTTTTTATTTTCATTTTTTAATTTCTGCATGTTTGGTCCAGAAAAGAGGAGAGTAGTCTATTGTGATGGTTAGCAGATGAGAAGTTATAAAGAGCTAGATTTTCTCATGGGACAGCCACGTTCTGCATTGAAGACATCGGAAAATCTAACATCTGCTGAATTTGAAATCCTTTTGATAAAGGCTGCCCATCAGTGTGGCAAGAGGAAATTTAGGACTGTTGTAGAGACTGTTACATATCTGCATCAATTAGTGAGTTCATACAGGATTTCTTAAGGCCCCTGAAATAGTAGTTTAGAAGTGATAGTAAAACTAGATTTTGGATAAGCCTCAAACTCTTCTTCTGTTATTTGGATGTGACCTAAGGTAGAAGAGAGGCCACAGTGACTTCTGAATCAGTGCAAATACTGGATTAACGCTGTTGAAGGGAGTGTAACTGTTCAGTGTGAAAATACTGTTCCAGGAAATGGCTGCTCAGTCAAGGAAGGAGGAAAAACTGCATTATGTAGTAACCTAACCTTGCAGTTCTGGTTTTGCATATCTTCTTAGCTTAAAGCTTCTCTTTTGATAGGAGTCAGTGCCGTTTTTTTTTAACTAAACTGTCCGGTAGATGTTTTATATGTCATAAAGTCACTTGGGTCTGAGTTTCCAGTAAGCTTTCAGCTGATACTGGGAAAGATCCAGTCTTAAGCTAGACCCTCTGACATAGTTACTCTTCAGATTCTTTCAAAATTTGAGCTGCAGTGTTTTTCTTAACTTGTAGTGCCTAGTTAGAAAAACCACCCATAGTAGGCACCTAATATTATTAAACTTCTATTAAATTGCTGTGATTAAACTACCTGTATTGTGGTATGATTCAGAAGCTGCAGTATGCTCTTTTGCTTTTATTTCCCTTCCCTTATGTGACTAAGGAGTTAATGGATTACTGTATTACAGTAAAGCCTATGACTGCCTGCTGTTTCATGGGAAGTGTTGTTACAAGGGCAAATCTTTAGCAGTGTACCAGAGGAAGAAGTGAGTTCTGTGGATAGAACTATCTGCTGTGCAGGATATTAGCAAGTTCTTAATTAGGATCAGTAGGTCACTGATCGCTTTGTATAAATAGGTATCTGATCACAACATGATGTCCCAAGGCACAAGAATCTTCAACTGTTTTTTGTGCCAGTCATGATCTCCAACGTAATAGACAGGCATTTCTTTCCTCTGATCAAACATATCTTATGAAAGGACAGTATGCACCCATGTTGTTCATAACAGGATGTTAATACATCATTGAGCAAAAATCTGCTTCTTCTGCAGCCTTGAACTGGTCAATTTCTGTACAAAACTGAAGCCATACTAACATCTTATGAAGGTACAGTATTTTATAGTAGTCTCTTTAGATTAGTTGCAGGGTGAGTTTGTAAGCAATAGCACCATCATTCTCCTTTGAACGTAGCCAGATGGACATGGAACTTGCATCTGTGTTGTAGTGCTCTAGATAGTTTAGCCAAACGAAGGCTAAAAACTTGTATAATGTGAGGCAGGCATACAGCAAACAGACCACTCTGATGTATTATTGTGTAACCTGCCTCCCCTGTGACCCTTTCCTGCTGTGCTAAATAACCAGCTGAGAGATGGAGAAGCGGGTGGTGGATTTGGTGGTTTACTTTATGAAGCTAATGATCTGCATAGCAAAAGGCTAATCTATACTCTAGAGATGTACCATGAGTATGCATCCTGCTGGCAGGTAAGAGTAGTGGTTTAATTTACTGATACGAGTTTTAAGTACTGTAAAAGCTCTTTCCAAGGGCAGGAAAGGATGTGCTTATTACTTCTGTGTGAATCGTTTCCCCTGACTGTTTGCATCACTCTTAGTGTATAGATGCTACTGTTCGTTTTGGTTCGGTCGGACTCTTAACCAGTTTATTTCTCTGTTCCCTGACAACAGGTGTAAGAATGCAGTACACATGCTGTTTTACTTTATACATGCACTTCTACTGTAAGCTGTTTTAGCAGTAGGAAAGGGGAATGGGTAATCTGATTGCTTTCTGCCACTAAGAGTGTGTTTGGATGGTGAATGTGGTGAGCTTGCTCTTTACCTGGTCATGTATGCTGCTGGCATTATCAGTGTAGTAAAGCTGATACGATTTACTCTTCGGATATTAAATAAACCATTCTTGCTTTCAGCTGTTTGGTTCTCTAACTGATCTGTAGCAGTACAAAGTAGTAGTAGGAACACGTATGTCAGGAGGAGAGCAGTGCTAAGGAGCAGTCTGGAGTTGTCTTTTAAGAAGTATAGCCTTGAATCACAGTAATTATGGAAATTATAAATGAATTTTGCTTAAAGGATGCTAGTAGCAGTTTGACTGTGATGTCTCTCCCACCCAGCTAAGCCAGTCAGCTTGGATGCTCCTAGAGACTAATGAAAACATAACAGTGGAAAAAAAAATCTTCTGTTTGGAAAACAGTGGTTTACAGCTCTGCAAGAAAACATCTGGCAATGTCTTTGAGAATTTATCTTTTGTGTAATAACTGTGTTCTTAAGTAGATGTTCCTAGCCACTACAGGGTTCAGAGGAGAAGTTGCTGCTCTTAACCTAGGCAGTGTTTGTATTACTGCTGTCCTAAAAGAAAACTAGAATTGTCCTGTCTTCAAAGCCTGTTTGAAAATTGAATGTGAACAGAGGCATGTTCTGTTAGGCAAATGGTAGGGCCACAAATAGGAACTGACACTACTACTTGCCTTCAAGAAGCATGACAGAATGGCAAGCTTTTCCTTATGCTAATAGAGCCAACATGCTTTGCAGTTCTTCACAGGACTAATGGCACATCTATATATCTGCCTCTACAGAAACGCCCGTAGCATGGGAAACAAACAAGAGGAATTAGAGATGTGTGCATATCTGTGGGGGTATGATATAATAGGCATCACAGAAACATGGTGGAATGTCTCCTTTGACTGGAGTGTTGGAATGGAAGGTTACAGGCTCCTTAGAAAAGACAGGACTGGCAGGCGGGGGGGGGGGAGTTGCCCCTTATGTTAGGGATAGGCTGGAGAATATGGAACTCTCTCTGGGGACAGGTGATCAGTTAACAGAGAGTTTGTGGGTCAGGGTTAAAGGGAAAACAGCGATGGGAGACATTACTGTGGGGATCTGTTACAGATCGCCTGATCAAGGAGAACCTGCATATGAAGCACTCTGTAGACAGATAGGAGCAACCTCACGCTCACAGGCCCTTGGTCTCATGGGGGACTTCAACCACCCTGACATCTGTTGGAGTGACTGTACAGCCCGGCACAAGCAATCCAAAGAGGTTCCTCGATTGTGCGGAAGACAGTTTCCTTCTGCAAGTAATAGAGGAGTCGACAAGGAGAGGTGCCGTGCTTGACCTTGTGCTCATCAACAGGGAAGGGCACATTGGAAATGTGACGCTTCAGGACAGCCTTTGATGCAGCGATCACAAGATGGTCAAATTTGAGATCCTCAGGACAGTGAGAAGAGCGTATAGCAAGCTCACTCCTCTGGACTTCAAAGGAGCAGACTTTGGCCTCTTCAGGAACCTGCTTAGTAAGGTTCCATGGGATATAGCCCTGGAGGGCAGGGGGGCCCAAGACTTTTGGTTGATATTCAAGGATCACCTGCTACAAGCTCAGGAGTGTTGTGTCCTGACTAGAAGGAAGTGCAGCAGGAGGGCCAGGAGACCTCCTTGGATGGATAAGGAGCTGCTGAGGAAAATTCAGATGAAAAAAGAGGCTTGTAAAGGTGGAAGCAAGGACAGGCAGCCTGGGAAGAGTACAGCAATGTTGTCCGGGAAGCTAGGAAACAGGTTAGGAAAGCTAAGGCCCAGTTAGAATTAAACTTGGCTAGGGATATTAAGGATAACAGGAAGGGATTTTTAGGTATGTAGCAAATAAAACACAGACTAGGGACAACGTAGGCCCCCTCTGGAAGCTATCAGGCGAACTACCTACACAGGGTTTGGGGAAGGCTGAGGTTCTGAATAACTTCTTTACCTCGGTCTTCACTGGCAAAGGCTCTGACTGCACCACCCAAGTCTTGGAAGGTAGATGCAAGGACTGTGAGAATGAAGACCTTGGGGCTACTGTAGAAGAGGATGTGGTTGAAGACCATCTTAAAAACCTGAATGTGCACAAGTCCCTGGGACATGATGAAATCCATCCGCAGATCCTGAAGGAGCTGGCAAATGAAGTTGCTAAACCACTGTCCGTTATATTTGGGAAATCATGGCAGTCAGGTGAAGTTCCCAACAACGGAAAAAAGCAAATACAACCCGCATTTTCAAGAAGGGGAAAATGGATGACCCAGGGAACTACAGACCTGTCAGTCTCACCTCTGTGCCTGGCAAAATCTTGGAGCACATTCTCCTGGAAGGCATGCTAAGGCATGTGAAAAACAAGGTGCTTGTTGACAGCCAGCATGGCTTCACTAAGGAGAAATCCTGCCTGACCAATTTGGTGGCCTTCTATGATGGGGCTACAGAGCTGATGGACAGGGATAGAGCAGTTGATGTCATCTACTTGGACTTGTGCAAAGCATTCGACACTGTCCCACACAACATTCTTGTCTCTAAATTGGAGAGACATCAGTTTGGTAGGTGGACCACTCAGTGGATAAAGAACTGTCTGGATGGCCACACACAAAGAGTTGTAGTCAATGGCTCAATGTCCAGCTGGAGACCAGTAAAAAGTGGTGTCCCTCAGGGGTTGGTGTTGGGACCGGTCTTGTTCAACATCTTCGTCGCTGACATGGACAGTGGGATTGAGTGCGCCCTCAGCAACTTTGCCGATGACACCAAGCTGTGTGGTTTGGTTGACACGCTGGAGGGAAGGAATGCCATTCAGAGGGACCTTGACACGCTCGTGAGGTGGGCTGATGACAACCTCATGAACTTTAACAATGCCAAGTGCAAGGTCCTGCACCTGGGTCAGAGCAATCCCAGGCACAGTGACAGGCTGGGCAAAGAAGAGATTCAGAGCAGCCCTGCACAGAAGGACATGGGGGTGTTGGTCGATGAGAAAATGAACATGAGCCGGCTTCTGTGTGCGCTTGCAGCCCAGAAAGCCAACCCTATCCTGGGCTGCATCAAAAGGAGTGTGACCAGCCGGTTGCAGGAGGTGATCCTGCCCCTCTACTCTGCTCTTGTGAGACCTCCCCTGGAGTTTTGTGTGGAGTTCTGGTGTCCTCAGCATGAAAAGGACATGGAACTGTTGAAAGAAGTCCAGAGGAGTGCCGTGAGGATGATCAGTGGACTGGAGCACCTTCTGTATGAGGACAGGCTGAGAAAGTTGGGGCTGTTCAGCCTGGAGAAGTGAAGGCTGCATGGAGACCTCATAGCAGCCTTCAAGTGTCTGAAGGGGGCCTATAGGGATGTTGGGGAGGGACTCTTCATTAGGGACTGTAGTGATAAGTCAGGGGGTAATGGGTTAAAACTTAAACAGGGGAAGTTTAGATTGGGTATAAGGAGGAAATTCTTTCCTGTTAGGGTAGTGAGGCACTGGAATGGGTTGCCCAGGGAAGTTGTGTATGCTCCATCCCTGCCATTGTTCAAGGCCAGGTTGGACGAAGCCTTGGGTGATATGGTTTAGTGTGAGGTGTCCCTGCCCATGGCAGGGGGGTTGGAACTAGATGATCTTAAGGTCCTTTCCAACCCTAACTATTCTATGGTTTTATTATCTTAAGATTGTCAGAGGCTGCAATCCAAGGCTAAGAGGTGAGATAAGTAACAGTTCTAACCTGTGCATAAATTCGAAACAAATAAATTGATTGGGCTCCATAGCAGATTTGAGCCAGATGAGTAATGGCAGCACTTGCTTTTGTGAAGAAAGGGCTTTTTGCTTTAAGTGTTGTCTGTAGACCTGTCTCAAGAGCTTCCTGTAGAAGTCTGTGGTGCTCAGTATTTGTGCAGATGCTGGTGTAGAAAAATACTTCTTTGTTCCTTTGGGAAAGAAATGTATAGCTTTGGTCAGAAATACACCATACTCTAAACGGTTCGTATGAAGGCTAAGAACTCTTAGCAGTTCTAGTTAATCAGCATGGAGGTGCTTTGTGCCTCAGACTTGGCTTAGACAGTCTATAGTTAGCATAGCAACAAGTTAATCCTGATGGAGCAGGTCACTGAGCCACAGGCAGCCCACTGATTCTAACTTTGAAGGACTTGCTTAGTCTCTTGCAACCCTGCTGCCAATTTAATATTAAGATATGTCAAATGTGTTCTTCAAATAGATGGAATCAAAATCCTTTCTGTAACTTCTGTTTTTTCATTCTTCTGTAGATTGTAATTCAGAACCCCCAGCTGACATATGGAGGTGTTATTCTTGCAGTACTGAAGCTCTGACTATAGTCTGGATTACCAGGAGATTTAAGAATAGTAATTGGTTCTCTGAAAAGCTGTATGACTCTTGGTTTTTTCCAGTCTGCCTTTGTTAAACAAGATGGTAATTAATGATAATAGTGCACTGCAGACTAAATTTACCTTGCCTAATGAAGGCAGTAGGAAGCATAGTGGAGTCTGAAGCCTGGCAAACTACCAAATATGAAGTAATTGTTCATAAGCACATTGGCTAATGTGGCTGAAGATCTGTTTGCTCCGGTACTCATCTTGGAGACTAAGGGCAATTGTATACAAGGTCAGTAAAGCTACAAACAGTATATGTCTTTTGTGCAGAATAGCTAGCCAAAACGTACTGACTTGTAATCAACTCTTTCAATAACTTTTATGAATATTTAATCTTATTTCCTAAACTGGAAAAAAACTGAGTAAGTGAAAATGAGAAGGATGTGGCCTGAACTGATGTGGAACATAATCTTCTTGTGCATCGGCTTAAATACTGTCCTGCCCATCGGTTTGTATATGTGGCATGACCTTTATTAAGCATATCCAAGTTGAATGGCTTGGCTACCTACAGCCCATGTTTTTGGAATACAGCTTGAAACTGGGAGCTGTGTGATAACTTGGAAGTGAGGCAGAGCAATTGGCTTTGCAAGCACAGTTTTCTGAAGCACAGTGCTCCTTCAACTGTAATCAGTCTTAAATTCCTTTTGAACAATTATTAAGGTTACATAAATGTTTATAGTGATGGTGAAAATCAAATATGCATGTAGAAATTCTAAAGTGAGTGTACCATGGCTGAGTAATGTGGTTAACATCTCAGTTCATTGAACAGATTTTCAATAGTCCCTGCTTCCCCCTCCACCCTTAGTGGGACAGAAGATCCAGCTGGAAATGGGTCCTTGTTTTTTGATGCTTGCTTCTTTTTTCCTGTGCGTGGAACAAACTGAAGCTACTTGCCACTGGTTTTGCTTTGCCATCCTCTAATGTAAGAATAGAGTTCAGGAAACTTGGTTTTAGGTGCTTCAGCCTTGTTTTAACTCATGAGTTGCCCTAAGCATTCTTATGTGACTGTCCTTGGTGACACTTAACACCCAATGTGTTAGTGCTGCTCCCTAAAACTGAAATTTCAGGCACATATAGACTGTAATCATTAATAAGGAGACAAGATGGAATCATTTGACTTGATTTCCAGTGTATGGACTTAAACTTTTATCCAGCTACTTTGCTATGCTATTTAAGTTTGGTCAGGGTCTAGATGTGTACTGCATTCCAAATAAACCATCCTGAAGGAATTATGCAGAACAGGCTTTTATTCACTTGCTATGCAAGTTTTTCACTTTGAGAGAATAAACCTACTGATGCAAATTTTCTGTTTAATATGGGTGTTCCTGTCAACTCATTGCTACAGTTGTGTGCACGGGGGGGAGGGGTTTTTTCAGTTTTGGAGTTTCATGTTGCTGAGTCTGCAGTCCATTTCTCCCAAAGGTGCTGACTTCACGAATTTCTGAAGTGTTTTAGTCAGGCTACCCTTAATGCTCTGTTGCTTGCTTAGGACACAAAGAACCCAGTTTCTAGCAATAATTGATCGTCTGTGAGCATAAATTCTTTACTGTGAGAGTGGTGAGGCACTGGAAAGAAGTGATAAATGCTCCATCCCTGTCAGTGTTCAAGACCAGGCTGAATGGAGTTTAAGGAGAAAAAAGAAATTGTCTTGATTTTTTTTTTTTTATTTAATATCTCTGGTTAAGAAAAACTGGCTGGCATGTACTTGTTTCTCTTTCCTGTCCCTGCTTTTAATATCTGTGATTATTGCCATGCTTGTTGAGGTTAGAGAAACAATTGCTAATAATTCAAAGTAAATTCTCCAGTGTGTTTTCCTTACAAACAGGACCCAAAGATACAGAGCAGGAACCTAGCTTCCAAATGTAGGTCACTAAATACCATACTCAGGTTAGCAGTTTACCTGACTGAGGTTAGTTCTCTGCCCTGTTTATCTGAATGAAGTACAAAATCTCCAGACTCAGTGGTAATGTTTTAATGAGGTGTGCTCTTCACTCCGTAAAAGGGGAAAGAAATTGGTTTTAGAATTTTATCTATTTTCCTAGAGCAGGTGAATTGTTGCAGATAAGGAAAGTGTTTTAAGCCGTTAAAAAGAGAGCTAATATGAGACCTTACAAAAGTGGGGTGTTGCCTGTTTATGTAAATGCTTTCACCCTTCAGGCATATGTTACTGTGGCCCTCTGTTCATAGAGTATGGATCGAGGAGCAAAAGACTTGCTTAAGTCCAGTAGTGAATTCCTAATGCTGGGAAGTGTCTTGGACATGATCAGTTGAGTATGTCTGCCATGTCCACAGGATAAATAATCTAATGCAATTAAGACAAATCTAAAATCTATAGTAGAAGACACTTCAAGCCTTGGATTGTACGAGCTTCTGCTTATTTATATGGTAGTGTTACTGCTTTAAAACCAGCTTACTTTACACTGGCAGGTTAAATTAGAAGAAACCCAATAACGTCTTCATGATACATTAGTAAAAACTGGTTAAACTTTTGTGATCCCAACAGATGTATTTTATAAGCTGAGGGAGGTGTATATACTATGATCTCTTGCCTTGTCATTGTAGATGTTAATTGGAGTTTCTAGGTCAGATAAAAACTCTGGACACATCTGCTTTATTGGAAAACCAAGATGTGTACAGATAGCAACTACAATTTGTGTTTCAGAACAGGTTTGTGAATTACTGAGGTCTGAAAATGCTTAATTTAAAAGCAGTAAGTGGATGAGTTGGTACATGTAAGTAGTTTTTCAGGGTTGGGTATGGGTTGAGCAGTGCCCCTTATGAAACAGTGTTGTAGAATGGGAAAAATTCCATTTTAAGCATATCTGTAGGTATTTTGTTAAAATGACAAACCAAACAAAAGTAGTTGAACAGTGTGCTAGTCTTGCTGCATGTCTGTACTCTTGAGGCCATTGTTACAGGTATATTCATATAAACAAATCTTCTGCGTTTTATGTAAGAATTTGTTTTTGAAGTGCGTAACTTCAGTTTCTTTTTGGGTCTAAATCACAAAATTACGAAATCTGGTTTAATTTGGCTTAAGCATGCGTTCCCTTATCCTTTGAATACTTTGTTACTAATCTACCCTGAGGCACTTGTCTCCTTGAGTGACTTCATCTTTCATCTGGCCTGCTGTCAGATTGTCTTTGGAATGTGGTAAAGGGGTGATCAGCAGTCACTGGGTGATACAGGAGTTTGGACATGAAAATGCAGTAGGAGAATGTTTAAATGCTGAGAGTTGTTGCTTTGCTTACGTGCAAAGGGTGAGATTGGAAGTGCTTTGGAATGCTGGTCCTGAGCTGCCTTTGGCTTTTCTCATAGCCAAATGTATGCAATTAAGAGTAAAGGAAGCTGTCTTTTTCTGCTGGTAGTTAATGTTTTGGAAACTGCTTGAAAGTTTGAGAAGGTACAGGACTGAATTTGCAACATAACTAGATAGCCAGTTCTGCACTGCTGAAGTGGAATTGGTTATTTTACCCCACCGTGCTCATTTATGTAGAAGATAATGGACCCAGATATCTAGAGTCTCTATCACCATAAACTAAAGTGGTGAAGAATAATAAGATGCTTTGGTTTTAAATAATGCAAATATTACTTGAATAAGCTTGCACTATCAGAATTTAAATTGCAGCTTATTTCTCCAAATACCTAATTTGAATTGGCACTAGAAATCCTAATACCTGTTCTTGGAATCAAAAGTTGATATGAAATATGGACTGTACTGGGAAGTGTAAGGTGGTAATGTTGCCTAATAAAACTTGAATTTAAAATATTTGTGGGGTTTTTTTTTTTTTCAAATAAATTTCATGGGGCATATTGAAAGTCTGAACTTTTGCATGTATCCTGTCTGAGGTTTTTCCAGGTCTTTGAGCTACTTGTAAGTTTACTGCTTTTCATCTTCTGTGTCTGCTAAGCATTCTTTTAGAGCCATCGAACTGAATGAGCATTCAATAGAGAAACAGTATGTTGGCTTGTCATTAAGGTGAGGAATAGAACAAGCTGTTATAGAAAAATGGAAGTTTTTGTGAAAGCTAGTAATAAAGGCATCTTGGTTTAATTGTATGCAGCCTGTACTGTCTAAAGTGTGCAAAGCTTCTTGAAACAGGGAGGTCCTTTTAGCTTCTCAAATTCCCCTGTGAAGTGGTGAAGTTACCTCTGTGATGTTTGCCTCCATCCAGTCGTAATACTGCAAAGGGGGAGTAGTAATTCCTCCTGATGTTTGCGTGTTTAACACGGCATGGTTGGGCATAAAGAAGCTTAAGGTGCCCAAGGATTGTCCAGAGCACTGTATTTTGACATGTGTTGTTTTGATTTCAGGCAAAAGTAAAGAAGCAGAGATAAAGAGAATAAATAAAGAACTAGCAAACATTCGATCAAAATTTAAAGGTAAGTGACTTGATGATACTAATGTATATATGTTTCTTTGCATGACATTCTTTTGTGGGTTTGGGGGGGGGGTTTGCTGTTTTTTTGTGGTTTATTTTTTTTGTTCTTACATGTTTAGATTATTTCTTTTTTTCTTGTTCAACTGCTGATGCAAGCAAAATGCTAGAGCAGGCTGTTAGAATAACTATTGAAAATGTTCTCTTCACTACAGAACTTCCTGATAGTCCTGTGATTCTTGGCCATAACAGAAAACTCCCTCATGTATCGAAGAACTGTTCATAAACTTTCTAATGCTTTGCTTCCTAACCATGTGACTGTTCAGCCTGTTTTCTTCCAGAAGGCCATGAACTAGTTTGAAGAAACATGGGTGGATGTCATTATTTCCAGTAAATGAGAATCTTTTTTAAACTTCTCCCCATCCCCCACCTGTGTGCCTTTAGGGAAGTAGTGGGTTAGGCTGTCTTCTAGCAGAATTAAGATAAAAACGTGGTTGCTGAAGCCATACCTCTTGACCACTCCCATAAGCAACAGTAATACAAATTGCTCAAATGAAACAAGGGATGTGCAGTGTCGAATTCCATCCTCATGCTTTCTAAGAGACAGCAATTCACTTTTAAACAACACTTGATAAAACTCATGCTGTAACTATTCAAATTGTGTATGTGGCCTCAAATTTTAAAGATTCTGAGGGGCAGGTGAGATGCTTTTGAATGGAGTTCTACCAGTAGTGGCTGTGGCAAACATGGTTTTTAAATAGATATGGGGCTGTGTGTGTAGCTAGATAAGGTAATACAGTGTGGAGGCTGTATATGTGACTTCAGAATTGCTGTATTTGGATTAAACCTGTTTACCTTAGTTATCTATCCTGACTTAGACAAGCATATCTATTTGGAATACTTAACGTGTTACAAAGCAAGCAGTATATCTCTTAAAGGCATATGAAGACCTGCAAGAACTTGAGTGTCAACAGGAGCTTGAAAGAGAAAACGTGACCATGGTGCAAGACACTCACAATTATAAAAGTTTCTTATAAATTGGAAGCTATCACATGCCTCTGTTAATGTTTTTCTCTTAGAAAGTTCAGCATACTTTAACCAGACTGGTAACTTAAGTTGCAGGGTAACTGAGGAAACTTTAATGGCTATTTTTCTACAGTAAATAGGAAAAGGAACTTTCATTTAGTCACCTCCCTGTGCTGTCACATTGTTTTCCAGTTCCTTTTAATTCTAAAGCTTCTGTCTAATACTGATGTTGATCTGATTTCTGCAAAAAATAGCAGGCTTTGCATAGTCATTCTACAGACTCTTCTCCATCACCCAATCCAAGTCTAAAACTCGAGTCCCTTTTCTAGACAGTGACCTGCAGATATTGCCTTCATTTACTAAGGATGAGCAGCTAACACATAGTTCAAGGCACTAGAAACCTGCATGCAAGAGTGATAACCATTTTTCTGTATGTTCAAAGTGGATCATTATATTGCTTAGTAAATTTGAGCATTAAATTATACCTTTTAAATAAAGCTGTTTAATCTTCAGGCAAGAGGTATACTAGGCAACTGAACCATATCCTTCAGGTAAAGAGGCTGAGTTTATTTGAAAACTGTTTAAGAAGATTTTGTACACTTAAAGTTATTCGAAGTTTTATGTTACTCTGCCTTTTAACTAATTTCATTAAGTTGATATAGTCAGAAAGATACAGCCACAAAGACTGCTTGTTTTCTCTTGGTGTTAGTAAAACTGCTTGCTGTCAGATACTGCTGAAATTTGTCTCTGCACCTAAATTCTCAATTATTTAGTCAAGACTGCATTTCCTAGAAAGCAGCATGTCACTTTCCCTTTAAATATATTAAATTTTCTACCTATGCCCTGTTGTCATCAAAAACTAGAACTAGCTGGAAACCTTGCTACAGTCATACTAACACAGAAATCTAGTTCTTTCAGCAACTAACTTCAGGCTACACCATTGTTTTATGTTGTTGGTGGGGGGTTTTTTGTTTGTCTTTTGGGGGGGGTTGGTTTTTTTTTTTGTTTGTTTTTTAATGATTTAGTTGATGGGCAAGCTTTAGTTTGTTCACAAAACCTAATCAATTTTTCACTAATGAAACTGAAAGCTTTCATCAGGCTAAGTCTTCAAATTGCAGTGAAGGTCTGAAAACTTCTAAAGGCATACCAGACGCAAGTTCCTGAGGCTTCTGCAGAGCCTCACTACCTACTGCATATTCCAGTGTGCTTGAAGCCTGAAGGAGGTTCTGTCAGACCTGCTCACCTCGCTGCTAAACATGTTGTAAAGGAATGCAATAAGGAACGGCAGAAAAGTTCATAATGGTTAATGCTGTTTCTCTGACTTGTAGAAATATATTCCAGTTCTTACTGTTTGGCTGTGATCAAATCTGATTAAGTAATCCTTTTTAGATAGTAGCCCAACTCCTTATGTTTGCATCATACAAGAGAAGCTATAGTCTGCAAGCTCAAACAGGGAAGCTTGATTCAAACTTCTCTTCCATATGAAATCTAAGCATTCTGCTAAAAATCATAGCCTACATGTTTTGAGTAACACAAACTCCATTTGGTTCCATCCACGTGCACTGACCTGCATACTTCTGCAAACCTGTGAGTGTGAAAGAAGTGAATCTGAATTGTTTTCGTACCACAGTAATCAATGCAGACTTTAAAATTAATGCTAATAATAATAATGATTTCTGAGTGCACTTTCTGGTAAAGTGCAGCAAATCCTATGTGGGGAGATCACAAAATGAATACTGACACAATTCAGTGTTTGTCAACATCTGCTGTCATGAGTCTTGTGCTGTGAAGAGTCTACGAAGGTGAGTTCCAAAGGTTGCAAATATCACCTCTAGTGAAAGGCTGACTAACACAATAAGAGCTAGTCTTCACTGTTCTTTTCTGTGAATGTCTATAAAAGCATCAGTATAAGTTACTGTATTAATAAACTTCTAGAAAACTTGGCAGTAATTAAGCTCTAAGCAAACTGAATTCTGTCAGAAAAGCATCCTCTGGTTAACAGAGGTAGTTTGTCTGTGTTTAATTTAACCTGTGTTTAATCTTGCGTGGTACAAGAGCTGCTGATAGTACAGTTCATAAACTTACTCAGTTCTGTTCAGGTTTGTAAGATATTTTGTGGCTCTAGTACAAAGATAGTTAAAAGTACGTACACAGTAAATCCTGCGTACATCACAGTTAGTTGTGACGTGGGGGACAGCTAACTGTAGGAAAGTTGGCTGAGCAGAATCATGAATTGGCAACGATCAGAGTAGAGGTGCATTCAGCAAAGTAGTGCAGTAACTTTACTCTGCGTACCTTGTGTAGCATCCTTTAAGCACAGTTTAAATTGCATTGAATAAATACCAGTGTCTGCTCATACAGTGGCTTGATTGAAAGATGACTAAAACTTCCTGTAAGCTGATTTTCACTGTGGCTACATCATTACTGAATTTGTATGTTTTTTAAGTGAAAAATGTTGCTTAACTGAAGACATTAAGTTGGTGTAGCCTAAATTAAAACTGAACGTGTTACAATTTAGAAGAAGATGAGTTTGGAAAACTTGTTACGTATCTGGTTGAGGTGTTGAGAGTGCAAGAAGATAGCTATTTTATCTTTCTGCTGCAGGAGTTCTGCATGGGCTTTGTGCTGCGTGGTTCTCCCTTGCAGAAGTGCCTCATAAAAACAACACACCTTCCTAATGCATTTTATTCTTGGTTTAAGTGGGCATCATTTAGTTGAATCCAGTTTCTTTTTATGTAGCTCTGACTTCTAAAAATATTTTGGATCAAAATAGCTTTAAAATAGTTTGGATTAAGACGAATGTATGCCTGTGAACTTAAGATGGAGTCCCTTGCTAAATAATAAGGGGGAGAACTGTTGCTGTGGGTTAGTCACCTGACCAGAGATGTGGCTGTTGGACTGCCTGCATTGCTATAACCAAAGAAAAGTCTGACTGTAAAAAGCAATGCTGGCAGTAGTGCCTCTTGGCACAGATAGGTTCTTGTTTAAGACTAGCATAAGAGACTGGTAAACCACAGGTATCCTTTACAGTCTTCAGCGTACTCCTGTTGCAGTATCCCGACCCCGTGTGGCTTACAGGATGTATTCTTGCACTGTTACAGAGAGAGGCTAAGTATATTTCTACTTCTGTTCTATCATGCAAGTAGCTGGCAAGCCTGTTACCCACCTTACATGTGGGTAACCTGCTATCTAAATACCCTTGTACTTAACAGGCTTCGATGAGGCTGCACATCCCTGGAGAAGTCATACTTCTCCTGAACTAATGGAATGTACTCCATGGCTTTGGGTTCTGATCTGGCTTCTGTGCTCCAAGCTCAGAAGGAATCTAGAATCTCTGTACTTAAGGTGACTTTGTCTCTTGTTTCAGCATGAGGAAGCACTGTTGCTGAGGTCAGTGTGTCCTTGACGGTTGCTTTAAATGCTTCTGCATTAACTGAGATAAAGATGCATGTAGTAGAGAGAAACTACGCCAGTGTGATAAAGCAGAAGTTGTAGGAATCGTGTGGAGAAATACTGTTGCTTTTGTTTTACATGTTCATACTGTAAGCTGATTTTGCTCCCATGCTTGAGCTAAACTGAAAATCTTGGCTGCCAGAGTAGTGATTGCTTTGTGAATGAGTGGAAAAAGTACCTGGTTTGTTTAGTTGTCCCATCATTTTGATCTCTCAGTCCACAAATTCAGCCCTAAAGAAACTGACCACAAATCTGCAAGCTGTTTTTGCAGTCAAAGGAACTATTCTCTGTTTGATTGAGGCTTGTTCGTTTTTTCCATCTGACATAAATTTTTAGTTTTGTTCTGATTTTTTTAATAAGGTTTCTGTTGCAAGAGTGGCTGCTGGATTTCAGACATGCTGGCTTGTGCAGAAGTGCTCCAATATCAATTGATAATTTCTCCCCCCCCCCTTTTTTTTGTTTGTGGGATTTGGGTTGTTTTGTTGGGGGGGGAGTGGGGTGTTTTTGTTTATTGTTGGTGTGGGTGTTGGTTTTGTGTTTTGTGGGGTTTTTTTGGGGGGTTTTTTTTTGGTGTCTTTTTTTGCTTGGTTGATTTGGTTTGGCTTTTTTGGTTTAGTACTTCAGCTCACTTGTTCTCTGAAATTCAGGCAAGTCTTCTCTGTTGTCCCAAACTGCATAGTAACCCTTTGCAGGAAATTCAAGATCAGCCTCTGAGTTTTTAAGCAGAAGCTGTGCTACAGTACATAGGTTTCCTGGCAGGCAGTGAAAGTGTAGCTTTGGGTCTGGTTAGTCACACTGTCTTCTGATCCTTTAAGAGACATGAAGGCAATTGGAGAGTAAAATAATAGCGTCTTCACTAACAAAGTGAATTGTTGGAGGTAAAAACCAGGCTTCAGGTATCACCCGAGTTGTAGTTCTGCTCTAGTAATACTCTGTTCTGGTGGTAGTAGTATGGTAACTAATCACTAGCTTATGTATTTGTATGGGTTGTCTGCCACAGATATTCAGCCCTTTATTTAGAGAGCTTGGACTGTCACTCTTACAGAAAGACAAGTCTTGTCTTAAAGTGTAGATACATTAATAAAAAGCAGCTTCGTTTTTCTAATCCTCTAAGCTAGTAGTAGACCTTCTGATACACTATAGCATTGGATTGCTGTCAACTCCATGAATGTAAGACAGTGTCAACCTAGGAAGGAGGCAAGAGCACTGCATGCAAAGAAACACTTAAGGGTGTTGTCCACTTTGCTTTGCATAAGCCATTACTGCAGTTTTAAAAGCTAAGATTGTCTTGTCTCTAAGTTAGTAACCACCTGGATGCTAGTGAGATGAGACTTGTCAGGCTTACCCTGTATGCCCCCTGCCTGCCGAACTTCCTACAGAACTAAAACATCTTTCCCTGTCTGGCAGGTGGCAGGCTCTATAACTGCAGGAAGATAGTTTTTAGATACGCTGAATTAGATTCAAAGCAAGTGCTATTTTTTTAACCAGTGGTCCAAACTAGAGATACAGAGTGCTGCTTGGGAATCAGAGGGTCGCGTAAGGCATTTGTGCCTTATTTCTTCCTTTTTGGAGAGCTGCATAAAAGAGATCCATGAGCAAGCAAAAATAAAACTTTCCTGTTGAAATAGTAAAGAAGTGATGCACAAAAATATGGAAATGGTAATTCTTAATACTGTTTGGTGATTGGCTATTACTAATTTCTTTCTTAGAAAAAAGACTAATAAACTTTCCAGGGAAAACAAGTAACCTTTGAAATAAATGCCCACTGGGCTCAAAACCTGCTGACATGTTCTGAACCCTTCCTGTTTCTGCTGACTTGATTTGCGGTACTTGCAAATGTTCCTGAGAGCATTTAAAAATGAGCTGAGTTAAAAGAAATTATTGTGTGTTGAAAGTAAAGATACCAGGACATTTGGATTTTCCTTCTGCTCCTGTTTGGATGTTTGCTTGAGGCTCAGGGAACCTGTACTGTTTTAACACTTAAGCAATGAGACTTGTTACTAATGTTAAAAATAGAACCTTTATAGCTCTTTGTAAATGCTACAAGGGAGGGAAGAGGCGTTGAATAGTTAAATTTGAAATTTCATTAAGAATCTGAATCAAAGAATCCTTCAGAACACAGCTGGAATTAGACAGGTATACCGAGACCTTTGACTGCAGTGCTTCCCCCCCTGTCAAATTGTTCAGCTAATTAAATAATACAGCAGTCTTTGGGTTTGTAAGTTTTTGGTTTTTTTTTATCTCGTTCTAGTAACTGTTACTTTGCTTAGTTTGTAAGTTTGCCTGTTACTGAGAACCTTCACATTGCCTTCAATTCTGCATACAAGGGACAGAAGCTTCTAGAAGCAGTTGGTGAACTTACCCATCTTAGTAGCGTTTCAGGTCCTGATTTTACAGTACTATTCTCTGATAGCACATGGTGAAGAAAGAAGTTCAAGATAAAAATGCTTCAAGTACCCCAAGATCCAAGGGCCTTCTAATCTGAGCTCTTAAAATACTAGTGTCTTGAAAGGATGTAATCCTTTAAGTAGCTGGGTCATAAGTCTGAAAAAAGGAATTGCCAAACCATGACAAACATTTAGTTGTGAAGGTTAAAGTGGTTCAGAGTATATGTACTTTCATCTGCTTATAATCTTCATTAAGTTGTTGAGTTGCAGTATTCTATATTCCCCTCTTCCCTTTTGGTATCACAAAGTCAACACCAGATTAATTTGAAAAGATGAGAAAATAGGGTTTATACTTGTGACTTGTGTGTTGCTGATGGATTGTACCCTAACAGGCAATTCAGATGCCTAGTAGAGCAAATGGCGCTTGATTTGTTTGCTGACTCAGCAAGAAAATACCTTATGAGAGCAAAACATAAATGTGACTAGGAAAGACCATGTCTTTGGGCAACTTTCTGCAGAGCTGGCTGTTGTCAGAGGATCTTGACAGGACCTAATACAGCAGGATTTTGCTGTCATGAGGAGCTTTCATAACACTGCTTCATGTATCTTAGTAAAATGTGACGTATTGGCTTCTGTGGTACTGGAAGACCTGAAGGCAGCTTTTCTTTGTGCGTGGTTTGTTGTTTTTTTTTTTTTTTTTTTGTTTGGTTTGGTTGGTTTTTTTTGTTTGTTTGTTTTTGTTTTTGTTTTTGTTTTTTTGGTGTGTCCCCATCCTGTCCCATGTTCCCCCCCAGTCCCATCCAGTCCCGTCCATTCCCCGGTCGTGTCCCCACCCCCCCCCCGCATAAATACAGCTTTAAGATAAAAGTTTCTTTTTGTTGCCGACTGATGTCTTATGTGTGCTAGTTAAAAAGAAATCAAACCAAATGAAAAACCACATGTATCTAAAGACTCAGAGATTTCAAAGGTGGTGTTGTCCATATTGAAATGGTAGTTGTGTGCTTAAAGTAATTTTCTCAGTTGGAATAAAACTAAATAAAAGAAATTTCTAAAGTCAAAATAATAAAGCAACCTCCCCCTCCCCCCCAAAAAAAAGCATAGTTTCAGCCTGTAGACATAACCTTTTATCATTCTACGTCAGTGTGCCAGTATGCTTTCTCTTGGTTCACTAACATTACAAGGCTTCTCATGTTGATGGTAGTGTTCTTTCCTTCACAAACTGTAAGTTATTTTTTTCTTTTTTGTTTGCTTTTTGGTTTGGTTTGGTTTTTTTTGTGTGTGTTGTTCTTGTTTCATTTTGTTTTAATACAATCAGTGAATGTCCTGTAAAGTTCATGGGAGCTGTAGACAGGTGCATGAGGCATGGGAAATATAACTTCTATACCAGAGGACGAGAAGGAAGAAACTTGTATACTGTTAAGACTCTTTATTACGTATTTATCTGTCTATTGTATAAATCTGAATTAAAGTGCAGCTTGGAGTTTTTTTGTAAGGGCAGTGAGTTAGGGATATCTTATTTAAGCTTTACTTTATACAGATCTAATCTGGCAGAACTTGACCATCACTGAGGAATACACACTGATGTGACAGACTAGTTATTCTGGGCCCAGCATGCGCAGGCTTAAGGAGCTTATATATCCTTTTGGGCAGTAATGTCTATTAAGGTCGTTTTATCCTGACTGAACTCTAGCATTCAGGCTAGCCTGATTTAGTGGATACCCCTTCATCTCATGATCTGGTATAGAAAGAGAATGTTCTGCAAAAAGTGTATGTTTAAATGTACTACCGTTCTTTGGGAAAAGAAGTAGTCTGTGTTGATGAGGTATAAGCTGTCATACAGGTACTGTTCCGTATACTGTTCCATGTAGCTTTTACAAGCTTCTAAAATACAGTAAAACTGCAGCGTAAGGCAAAACCTATTTAGGGTGCATTTTTCTTCTAAAACTTAAACACTTGTGAATGCTTTCATTTTATGAATGCTTCAAAGCTCTCATGGTAATCTCATTTCGCATATTTTTTTCAAGGGTTTGGAATTTGCCTCTGTCATTCTGTCCTTCTAAAAAGACATGCTGTTTTTATTTTGTGGTGTTACTGAGTTCTCTACTGTGACGTACTTCAGGAAGTGTGTTAAGACCTTTTACTGTGATAAGGATTTGATAACTGGTTTAGCAAGAGATCACGTATGGAAGACCTATAGCTGATCTACAGAAACAGGATAATCAAATATGTATGTACTGTCTTGGCAAGAAAATACTTTAAGGACATAGCAGGATAATTCAGGGACTAGATAATATTATTTCTTGAGTGTCCTTTAGATTATGTATAATAGTAAATCCAATTGACATGTGAATCTTCAGATTGTTTTTCCCTATAAATAAATTTCACATTTAGGTAAATATTTAAAGTAGTATTGTGTGAATGTCTTGTTTATTCAGTGACAGTTCAGTGTTATGTGTGCATGTTCCTGTCCTGGACCACTAGGAAGAGCCACAAGCTGCCTGACTTCTATGACTGGGAATAATTTTTTTAAAACCCAGTTGTTTGATTGTCTTAACATCTGTTGGTTTATGATAACTTTTTTTATGTGTTTAATACAAAATGATGTAGAGGCTTATAGTCCCTTAAGTCAGAAGTGAGTGGATATATTTAGCGTTTTGTTCAGTGTTGAGTGAATAATGATTGAAATAATATATTTAAAATTTGTGGAATTCAAGTACTGCAGTAGCTAAGCCCTCAGTTTGTCCCTCTTCTGAATGGTGATAAACGGTGAATCAAATGTCAATTATTAAATACGACTGTAAGTCTTATTACTGTAAGATACGATGAGGTACCTTAGTGGAACTAGAGGGGCGGATATAGGAACAACATAGGTTCAATTGTTCTTTGTTTCCTTGCTTTCCAGGTGACAAGGCTCTAGATGGTTACAGTAAGAAAAAATATGTCTGCAAACTACTTTTCATCTTTCTCCTGGGGCATGACATTGACTTTGGTCACATGGAGGCTGTAAACCTGCTCAGTTCTAATAGATACACAGAGAAACAAATTGTGAGTAACTTGGTCTCTATAAAAGATAAGCTGTTCTAATATCCTCCTCAGCTGTATAGTCAGCAAATGATTTGGCTTCATTCCCTCTCACCCTTCCTTAAAGCCTTCATTTGGGTCTAGCAGTGATTCTGAAATGTCAACACCTTTGTGTGCAAAGGGAATCTTGTAGTAATTGTGAAAGCTAAAATGTGTACTCTGCTTAAAATTATTACTCTTGTTAAGAAACTGCCTTGAGCTTTGCATTAAGAGGTAAGCAGCCTTCTCTTTAAATCTTACTAGGTAAGGTTGAAATGCTGAAATAGATTGGTGAAACACTTAAAAACTAATAAATTAGGGTAAGACTGAACTTTATTTTTGTTTACATCATTTAATGTTTTTCGCTTTTTGTCTGTTATCCATTTCAGCCCATGTGGTTAGTATTGAAGCAGAACTGTATTTCTCAAAAAATAACTTGTGGCCTTTGTGGAAAACTTAATTTGTCAGCTAAAGTATTTTCACTTTCTACTGAATCACAGGGCTATCTCTTCATCTCCGTGCTGGTGAACTCTAACAGTGAGCTGATTCGCTTAATAAACAACGCGATCAAGAACGATCTGGCCAGCCGCAACCCCACCTTCATGGGGCTTGCTCTGCACTGTATTGCTAATGTGGGTAGCCGGGAGATGGCAGAAGCTTTTGCTGGAGAAATTCCAAAAATACTTGTAGCTGGGTAGGTATGACTAACACATCAGGAGTAAACCTTAGCAGCAGCATTGCAGCAGCTTGATGTATGCTTAGACCTATACAGCCCTGGGTTTGCAGTGTAAATACAATTTCCAGTAGCTCAGATACTTTGATGTATTTGAGCATGGAGTTACTTGTATAAATGTACAAGTACAACAGGGAAATTAAGGCTGTGTTGGTATCCTGAATAGGGTTTTACCAGCTTTGTTGTGATCCGGTTTTTGTTCAGTATAAATGTGTGTGGTGAACACCCTGAAATGTGTATGTTTTAATTTCCTTATCTCTCCTGTTGGAAAAAAGAAACAAATGAACCTAAATACATGTTTACACTACAGATTGCTCTAAACTGAATCTCTTATTTAAATGGTTCTGACTTCATAAGGAATTTGAGAATGTTCTCTAGTGTGAGCTTTCTTGCTTCCTCTACTGGCCATGTAAACAGCAGTTCCTGTAAATGGCAGATAGTCACCACCAGCTTTTCGACTTTACCTTCATATACCTAGAAGTCTCCTAGAGATCTGCCAAATATCTGGATCTGTAGTTAAGTAAATCTAAAAAGAAACTTGTGATTGATTGTAGGGCTAATTTATTTTGAAGTGTAAAATATCCAAGTGCAAACATTGCATTTAAACTCACTTATGGATATGAAATGTTCTGGAATATGCATGGATCTTGTTTTATAACTAATGACTTATGCAGCATATTATGTTTTTATATTAATATAATAACTCAATACTGTAAATGTCAAGTACTGGAGCTTACAAGTGTTGGAAATGTGTTTGCTTGTGCCACACCATTTGTGACTGTGTGATGTGCACTGAGTTGGTGACAAGAGGAAGGATATAACTTGATAAATAGTTGTGGCAAAAGTCTTAAGGAATCTGTTGGAATTCTTGAAGTAGTATCTTTATAATGCCACACTTGAACACTGCTACTGTTTTGCAGAGCTGAAATGTAGTATGGGCCAGAAGGAGAAGGAGTTAGCACCTGGTGCTCAGTGAGTCTGGTCTGACAGAAAAAATAGGTGGAATTGCAGGATAGATTCTCCTCCTTTGCAGATATGTAATTCTGTATGGAAGGGTGCATGTTCAGAGATGGTATGTTCTGAGGCCCTGACAGGATTGTTGCTGTCCTGTCCTGGCCTTGCCAGGTGCTGTTCTCTATGTAGCATAGGGAAGAAGACACTGTGATGCTGAGTCATGGGGTTCGATCAGATTACCTTTAAAAGGTTATGAAAACTTTACCTAGGGTCATCAGTCGCAGAAAGAGCACAGCACCTTCAGTTCAGACTTGTTTGAACTTTGAGATGTGTTTGTGTTCTGAGATGAGTTTGCAGGGTATTGCATTTCTAAGAGAATATAAGTAAAATATATATGTGTACATGTCATGTCTAAGTGACCTGGGCATAATGAGCACTGCCATTACATTTGTAACTTTAGTGTTGCTCCCTTAGCTTGCTTATAAGTTAGAGGGAGGGAGTGGGCAGGGAGAGAAGGAATAGATTTTTATTTTGGTTTGGTTATTGGTTTGTTGTTTTTTTTTTTCTGTGTGTGAGGTCTTTTGTTGTGTGTTTTTTTGGTTGGTTGGTTGGTTTTTGTTTGGTTATTTTTTTAAACTAAGGTACAGTTTGATTTTGTGGAAAACTGGTAAATTCATAAAGACTAAGTGGGCTGAACCCCTACTATGGATGTAGAGGTTTCTGAACATTTAACCAAGATTGTACAGTATAAACTCTCAATGCTAATGCTCTGTAAACTTTCAGCCATTGCTTGTACAGCGTACAAAATGCTTAATTGACTCCCTTTGTGAAAGGGAGTTCACTGAACTAGAATAGTAGCTCTTACAGAAGTCCATTTTTGTGCTAGTAGCATGATGGCAAGGTGAATAGATTTGTGGGTTGCATGCTTGGTGTAGCTGGCTGATTTGCTTGGTAGTTGTAGATACTGAAGCTGTTGTGTAGTTAATGATTTGTATTTGAGATGCAGGACCTGTTAGGAGATCCAGGTTTTGTTGCATGTGTGATAAAGTGTACGTTAACTGTTTGAGTCCATTTGGAAAACACTTGATCTTGTGGTTAGATGAGCTTGTGTGCATGTAATATATTGCATAAATAATAGATTCATAAATGACTTTCAAATCTGATAAAAAGATGTGAAACATCACTCTAAGTTGCAGAGAATCATTATAGGGGCTACTAGACAAGTAATTGTTGAAAACTTGGCTAGTTAAACTTACTGGACAAAATTAAGAACATAGTAAGAATTTAGTGATCTTCTCTTTCAGCTTCTGTTGAAAAGATTCTCTACCTGGCTAGAATGTAGTCAGTGCAAAGACTAGCATAATACTAGCCTACAAGTATTGCTGTGATTTCATCACTGTCTTTTAAATCCACATTCATGTTGTGCAGAGATACTATGGACAGTGTAAAGCAGAGTGCGGCCTTATGCTTGCTGCGTTTGTATCGAACTTCTCCTGACCTTGTTCCCATGGGAGACTGGACATCTAGAGTGGTACATCTCCTCAATGACCAGCACTTGGTAAATCAGCTTCCTTATGCTGCTTGGGCCTACTATATAGAGAATGATATTACTTCTGCTGTGAAATACACTGTTAATTTATTTCTTCTTGAATCTGTCAGGCAAGCGGGTTGCTGTTTTCTTGAGGCTGATGGAAGGAAATGGGAACTGTTGTCCTTTTTTAGTTGCTGTGTATATTAATTTTTAGTAAAGTATTTTTTTTTTCTTGGAAGTGTAAGAATGATATATACACAAGTCATTTTACTCTGTAAAAAAATTAGTATTGTGCCTTGCAATCCTAAATCATATTGCATAGGTGTAATACTAACCTGTTGTTCTAGATTAGAGATTTATTTTGTTTTCCCCACTGTTTAGTTACTTTATGAAGTAAGGCTGTTAAGACCTGTGCTTCATAAGTAATAAGTGTGCCTTAGCCTGCAGCAATACATGATGTGTGTGTTATGAAAAGCCATCTCCATGTTGGATTGTCAGAATTTTCCTGGATTGTCTGCTGCATCCTATTTCTTCTAATCATCCTTTGCTTGTGTAATAGAAGTTTGCATCCAGGCTTTATTTTAATGCAGCTCTGTTATTTTAGATGTACTATCCAAACATGAAACAAACCGAATAGAAACATAACATTAAATGTTCTGCAAGCATGGCAGTTAGGTTGTTGAAAATCCTGTTGGATTTTGAAGATGTGTAATTAGTTTAATTGCTAGCCAAATAAAGGGCTTTTTAATGTGGGGCTTTGCTGTGGGGAGGAACTTTGTTTTGTTGTATATTAAAAAATACTTGAAGTGAAAGGTGTTAATGGGCAGTATCTTAAACTATTACAAAATTGAAGGTATTACAGTTTTTGTTGTTTTGTTTTCTTTTTTCTAGGGTGTGGTTACAGCAGCTACAAGTTTGATCACCACTTTGGCACAGAAGAACCCAGAAGAGTTTAAAACTTCAGTCTCCTTGGCAGTATCTAGATTAAGCAGAGTGAGTCGAATGACAACCCTGATAAAACTTCATGGTTGCTTAATTTACTTGGCTTTCTAGGTCAGGTTAGTTTAGTGTACCGTTAAAAGTGAAGATGATTCAGTTTCAGTTCGTACAGCTGGTTCAGTTAACCTTTTTAACACTTTTTGCTTAACCAGGGCAGAAAACTGTATTAGCTTGCCCAAACTTTGTTGATAGAAAAGGAGGAAAAAAAAAAAATCCATGGAAGGGGGTACCCAAACTGAAGCCTAGTCCAATCTTATCGTAAGTCACTACACATATAAACTGCTTCTGTGAAAGCTATCTGTTCTTTGTTCTGCAGTATAAATATTACTAAAGGTGTTGGCCCTTCTACTTTAGTTCAGTTTGTCATGGTCTTGTGCTAGAATTCCAAGTTCACCAACAGCAGTCAACTATAACACTTTATTTAGGGTTTCTGCTGGCTGCATCTATGAATTGCTGGACCAAAGAAAATCAAGCTTCCAATGAAATGTTCTGGTGTTACGAGATGGTCATTCCCACCCTTAAGAAAAGCAAGTATGCTTTCAGGAAGACACTTCCTAGACTGTATCTGTAAAACTGAATTTGTTTTGCTAGGGAACCTGATGGTTTAGTCAGAGTATGACAACTTGCACCTAATTAAATGAATTAAACATTGCTATTGGGATAGGTCTGTAGGCTTCTGTCAAAGGTAACCTACAGTGTTCTTTAGGTTCTTTTCGTGATTGAGCATTGCTTCAGTAGCTGATGTCCTGTCTGTTTATTTTACAGATTGTAACTTCTGCATCTACAGATCTTCAGGACTATACATACTACTTTGTTCCTGCTCCTTGGTTATCTGTGAAACTTCTGAGGCTGTTACAGTGCTACCCACCTCCAGGTAACGGAGTGGTCATAACAGTGGTCATCTGTCTTTATGCAGTACACTATCTCCAAAGAGCTGCTGTTCTAGAGTTACCATAACTTGGAGTGCAAGCACATTGTGTTAAGACAAGGGTACTGAAGTCTGTGCTCTTGAGTGTTTCAGATTGTTTAAATTCAACAATAGAATTCAGAAGGCCGCGTAACTTAGAGCAAAGTGTCAAACCAGCATGCATCTTACAAACCAGTTGCAACTGCCATTTTAAATATTCTTTAATATTATCAACTATATTAAAGCGTTGAAATGTATTACAGTGCAGATCATGTTTGGCTGTTATTTTCAGCTGTGGCTTAGAATTCTTTTGCCAACTGTATATTGGGGGGGGTGGGGTGTGTGAACTGTTCTTAATGTATCAGAACACTTCAGTTTACTCAGATTTAGGAAGGTGGAAGGCCTAAGGTAGCAATTAGGGTGCTGAGCAAAATGAAGTTGTCCAACGGCTCATTCTTCTCCAGAAGACCCTGCGGTACGTGGTCGTCTAACAGAATGCCTGGAAACTATTCTTAACAAAGCGCAGGAGCCACCAAAGTCAAAAAAAGTACAACACTCAAATGCGAAGAATGCTGTGCTGTTTGAGGCAATAAGCTTAATTATACATCATGACAGGTGAGCTATGAGAGCACTTTTGAGAGAATTTTTTAAGTGAAAAGCTGTGGCTTCATCTTGAACATTAAATGGAATTTTACTGGGGGAGAAGGGAGGGAGAGGAGAAAGTGGAGTTGCTTGCTAGATTGGAACACAACCACAGCAACGGAGTTGAGCAGTATTAATGAACTGTGTTGCTGTCAGCATATTTTGTTATCACTTTGTTTCTTGCTGCCTTTTTTTTTTGTTTGTTTTGTTTTGTATTGACCCCACCACTCTAATCCAACAGAGATTATTTGCTCACAGTGTCTGATTTTTCATTTCACCAGCAGGGCATTCTAGCAGACACTTTGAAGCACTTTAAGAAATTTCCACTGCAGAAACCATATTCTGTATTTGGATGTTCTCAAACCTATTGCTTTTAACCCTTTCACTTTCTCTCCTGTTCTGTGCAGTGAGCCAAATCTACTAGTCCGTGCCTGTAACCAGCTAGGTCAATTCTTGCAGCACCGAGAAACTAATTTGCGTTACCTAGCACTGGAAAGCATGTGCACGCTTGCCAGCTCTGAATTCTCACATGAGGCTGTGAAAACACACATAGAAACAGTTATCAATGCATTGAAGGTAAATATTTAAGTGTGCAGTCTGTTTTGAGTTTTGTCTTCTCCCTCTCCTACTTCCCCAAGTCCCTCAACCCCAGTTAGTAGTGTAATACTTGTGGGCCAAATGAATTATTCTCAGAAGTCTGGTCTAGGGTTTTTTCCCTTAATCCTGCAAAATCTTGCTGTGCTGGTAATGATAGAGGCCAGCTTCAGTTCATTTCTGCAGCTTGCTGGTAAATCTCATACTTGTGGCTGTTGTAACACTTTGATATGTCCTGAAGCTGTAGACTGAAGAGGAATAAGTCTCAAAATGTGGAATTATAAAGTGGAGAATTCTGGGAACACTATTATATTACTGTCTTCCTGGTATCAGAAACTATTCCTTCACTGCAGTAGCTTATGAAAAGAGGCAGAGCATATCAGCTTCCACTGCAGGATCAGAAAGTCAAGAAAACAGACACATTCTCAGGCGATGTTTCTGTAAATAAGCAAAAGTCAAAAGAGGAAAACTGATTTGTATGTAAACTTATTTGCACACTTCAGTGTTCACATGTATTTTTTTCCAAACACATTATGTAGCATATTATAGTTGTCTGACTTCAAAAGTAAAAAAAAATCTAGCTGAGCTTCTGTTGATACAAGGCAAGCACAACACTAAACATGCAGGTAGCTGGTTGCTCCTTGGCTTGTTGACAGCTTGACAGTTTTGTCCATTTATTAGTGCATTTGTGGCCAGTGATCCTAGTTATCCGGTGCACAGTGGACAAAAACTCATTCACCCTAGTTAGTGTTATAGTGGAGTCATCTGTACGAACTCCCCCATCCTTTCAGCACTTGTGCAGATTTGAATGTGTACTACAGAAATAAAACCTGATGATTTAAATTTTGTAATATTTAGAAGTGGGAAGCTGTCTGAGACTCCAGTGACCTCTTTCTAGGTGACTGAAAGTGAGAATACCATAAGAAACTCACAGCTTATGTGAAGGGTATATCCCAAGTTCATTCTGTGTCTGAAAGATTATGAAAATGCATTTGGCTTAAATTTAAGTGTGGATTATAGTATGTTTCATTTCTTCAGTAAGGTGCATGAGCTTTCCATATACAGATGAAATAATCTTGACTTGCTGTGTGTCTTTTTCAGACTGAAAGAGATGTAAGTGTACGACAAAGAGCTGTAGATCTACTGTACGCAATGTGTGACCGAAGCAATGCCCAACAGATTGTGGCTGAAATGCTGAATTACTTGGAGACTGCTGATTATTCCATTAGAGAAGAGATTGTGAGAGATTTCTGTTTCCTTATTTTTTCATATCTGTCTTTGGCATCCTAAGTATAATTTATTGATTGGAATCTGGAGAGCCTGTGATAGAGGCTCTTTTTCATGGTGGTTTAAAAAAAATAACCAAAACTAAACAAAACCCCAACCCCGTAAGTTTGTAGTCAACAACAAAGTATTTTCTTCATACAGGTCAAACTAATGTCATGGGGGAACCCTTGGAAACTAGGAATTTTAAAAACTAATCTTTGTCTCAGAGCATTGTATATGAAAGTAATTTTATCAATACTTGAGTAAATATAATGTCTAGATCTGAGAGTTATATGCTACTCAACTGCTTAGTATCTTCAAATATTAGTATGATAAATACTTATTTGTAGGTAGAACTTCATACTGTGTATGCTGTGAGAGCATTCTCTCAGTCTAAGGATTCCCTAACACAATAAGCTATCATGCCTCTCTTAGCTGATTATATCTTCTTCCTTCCAGCAGGGAAAATAAAAAAAAAAGCAAACTTGAAATACTTAACAACCTTCCTAGAATGGTAGCCAAAACCTGTACTTATGGTAATACTTAGCTTAGGTGCTAAAGTTTGTTTACTGGAGAAGTTAACATAGAATGCAGTGTTAGTTGATTTATCTGTTGATTTACTGTCTTGTTGATGTTGGCAATCTACCCTGACTTGGCAGGTAATGTGAATTTTGTTCTGTTTATTTACTACTCTTATGGAAATAGGTCTCTGTAAATACAGCTGATAAATTACGTGGAGGTTTCTTCCTATGCTGATTGTTTGCTTTAGGGTGCAGGAATCTTAGTATGACCTGAAAGCCAGCTGTATTTTTGGTGGCTGCTGTTTGTGTCTGCTAGCTTGTGTTTCCATTTTTTGTGGATTTTTTTGTTGGGGGTGGGGCAGGGGCAGGGAGACAAGAGGGTTGGTGCTTTTTTAGAAAACAAAAGATGTACAATAAATTGTTTAGCTGCAAAACGCTCAAATGTGTTATAGGGAAAGCATTATGAACCTGGCAACTGGTATGTTCTAGCACAGAATTTCAGTGTTTTCTTTCACCTTCGCTATGGGAGCAATTGAAATGTATTATGGTGTATATGAAAGCTGATTTTGATACACAGCTTATAGTAGAAGCTAGTCCACCTTCTTTGTTCTCTTACATGTGCCCAGGTTTTGAAAGTTGCAATTCTAGCTGAGAAATACGCAGTGGATTATACTTGGTATGTGGATACAATCTTGAATCTGATACGCATTGCTGGTGACTATGTCAGTGAAGAAGTGTGGTATCGAGTTATACAGATTGTCATCAACAGGGATGATGTTCAGGGGTATGCAGCAAAGACTGTTTTTGAGGTGAGAATAACTATTTTCAATTCACTTTCAAAATAAGGTAGGAATTAAATAGTGTGATCTAGCAGGTATGTGTGCTCCCTGTGTTGGAGAGGAGTAAAAATATGGTCCTGAATATTGCAACAAAGTACTGCTGAAGCATCCCGTAAAACTAGCATCACTGATTTTTCAGAGCGAGAGGCCACATTAAGTTAATGAGAAGCTTCTCTGGCCGAAGTGATACCAGTGCACCTAGTACAGTTCTGGTCTTGGTGAGGGAGGGCAGGGGGGTTTATGCTGGATTTTTTGCTATTTTGGTGGATGGCACTGAATGAAAGGCTTAGTAAGGAAACTGCTATACCTGGAAAATTACTGAAATGTAGTAAAAATAGAAGCATTTTATAGGCAGCTTTTTATTTTTCTTTTTATATTTTCTTTTTGTGGGGTTTTCTTATTTTGTTGGGGTTTTTTTTGTTTGTGGGTTTTTTTCTTTTTTGTGAGGTTTTTTGTGGGGTTTGTTTTTTTTGTTGTTTGGGTTTTTTTGGGGGGTTGCTTTTTCTTTGGGGTTTGTGTTTTGTTGTGGTTTCTTTTGTGTGTGTTTTTGGGTTTGGTGGTTTTTGTGGTTTTTTTTTTTTTTTAAGCCCCTTTGCATTTTCTGCATGCAGAAGTCCAAAACACTCAAAATAACTCACTCGGTCTTTCTAGAAGCATATACTTATTCCTTCTGTTCAGGATCTGGTAAAACTGGAATTTGAACCGTTAAAGGAGAACACTTTCAAATGTCTGGCCTTGTTGCTCTGACTCCATTTGGAGCCTTTATATGAGCTTTCCACTTCTATTTTCCTTCCTGAATGTTTAAGCTGACTTTCAGAACTCATTCTTGCTATGTGTTTCTTCATACTCAGTAAAGACAGTATTTTTATCTTGGACAACTTCAGCACATTCTTGCAAGGTTTATATGAAGTATGTTAACATCCTTCTGACACCTCTAAAGATGTGAAGGAAACAAGCAGCTGTATCTATCCTCAGAAGTCCACAATGTTGCTAAATGGGCCTAAGAGCCCATTATTTGAGCAAATTATACTTGCGTTAGAGAGTCTTCATAAAGTTGTGCCACCTATTGTGCTTTTGTCGTAAGTGCTTCATAGTGCCTATACCTGTGGTCTGCTCTTCCAGGTAAGTAGAGTAGGCAACTGGACATGGAAGTAACAGAAAAGATCTTTTTTGATACATTACGGGTCAATGACTATTAATATGTTCTTTCAGGCTCTTCAAGCTCCAGCATGCCATGAGAATCTTGTAAAAGTAGGTGGCTACATATTGGGAGAATTTGGAAATCTGATAGCAGGTGATCCAAGATCAAGGTAAAACACCTTCTAAAATACTGACTTGAAGTAATAACACTTCTGGTAAACAATCTTGATGTCTATTTAATGTTCATAAAGGCCAGTTAGTAAATGATTCAACTCTTGCTAGTAATGTATTAAGAATTATCATGTCTACATAAACTGAACAAATAATTTTTCTTCCCGTCTTTTTAAGTCCCCTCATCCAGTTCAACCTGCTACATTCCAAGTTTCATCTGTGTAGTGTTCCTACCCGAGCTCTGCTTCTGTCTACCTACATCAAGTTTGTGAACCTGTTTCCAGAAATCAAAACTACGATTCAAGATGTATTGCGCAGTGACAGTCAGCTGAAGAATGCTGATGTTGAGCTGCAACAGAGAGCTGTTGAGTATTTGAGGCTCAGTACTATTGCCAGTACTGACATACTGGTAGGTATAAAGATATTTTTTTTCTATGCAGACCTCTGTAGCCGTGTCTTCTGAAACAAGTAAACTTCAGTAAACCTCACCTGATTGCTCAGAAATCTTAACACAGGATGCTTTTAGTCTACCAATTTAGCTGCAGTCATCCATTAATTTAGAGCTAAAATCAAAGTTGTTAGTGCTTTAATAAGACAAGTGACTGTTAAAGCATGCCAACCTCGAGCATGGAAACCAGTGAAAGCCAGCATGGTGCAGGGGCCTGCAGTTCTCAGATAGCAGACAGGTTCATACTTTGTTTTGAGGACTTGATGGTGGGCAGGAAACTTGTCTCTAGAAGTTCAGTAGTTTAACCCAATGCTCTTGGGTCTGGGCAGAGTATGGCATGCTTAGTCTTGATAACTAGTAAAAATGTAGGTCTGACTAGATCCTTGGATTATCTGTGGTTTCAGTCCAGGGCTGCTTAAGAACCATTAAGTCTGCTATGATCTAATTTTTTATTTTGTATTTTTTGTTTAATAGCACTGTAACGGGGAAGTAATATGTCCCTGCTCTCATAAGCAACTGCTCTGGGAGGACTTCAGAAAATTTTAATATTTATTTATGTATTAAAAGCAAGTCTAATCTGTCATTGTAAATGAACTGCATAGGCATTTTCTGTGTGGGTAATTACTGCTGCTTTTGCCTCATGCAGCGTATAAGGGTGTATCTCTTCAAAGATGAAGAAGCTGGTTTGGCTTTCTGTAAGTTCAACTAACATGCTTTTTTTCTGTAATAAGGCTACAGTGCTGGAAGAAATGCCTCCTTTTCCAGAGAGGGAATCTTCTATTTTGGCTAAACTTAAGAAGAAGAAAGGCCCAGGCACGGTTACTGACCTGGAAGAGATCAAAAAGGAGAGGAGCTCTGATATGAATGGAAGCGCTGAACCTGCTTCTGTCAATGCCAGTGCTGTTGTGAGTTTAAAAGCTGTTCTTTCATGAATTTAGACACTGTGCAAATAAGAAAAGAATGGTTTCCTTAAAGTGGCTTTTTGGGAGTTTAAAACTTTTCACCTCAAATTTAAGACTATGAGTGTTTGCTGTAAAGTAGCAGGGGAACATACAACTGCTTTTCCTCCCACTGCTTGCTTTAATACAGTTTTCCTTTGAGAGTCTTCTCTAAAGGGGGACAAACTGCAGCAAAAAAAAAAATACCTTTTATGTTGTTACTTTGAAAAAATATTGCTGTAAGCTTAGAAATGGGAATTTCTTTGCTGATGAAATTGCAGCTAGGGTGAGATGATAAAATTAACATCTTTAAAATGAGTAAATTGAATTTCTAATTATCAGCTTTGTCAAACATGGTAGATACCTTGCGTCTTGTTTTGGGTTGTTTTTGCTAGACGCAGACAATGCTTGACAATGCGGATGTCGTAAACCCAATGTAATGTTGTTACTGTTTATTTGACAGTACTGTTTGAGTTCAGTTGTGGTAGGTAAGGCCAGTTTTGTTTCTTCTTAGTCAAAGTTTTTAATCTTATTGTCAATTAAAGCTGGTAGAGTGAGTTGTTCCCATAATGTAATACTTGTTTTTCATGACTAGCATAACTTGTAATTACATTTGAGATGTAGTAGTAGATAACCTAAGAGGAGGAAATATTGTAGCACACTCCCTGCCCAGTTTGTTAAAGCATAATCCTTTAACTCTTAGTCACTGCAGTATGTAAGAGTAGATGTTCCACATGCAACATCTTTGAACAGACAGAAATACTTTTCCAGCAGAAAAGATGCCAAACTCCCTTCACATGCCAAATTGACTGAGGTGCCTGGCAGTTAAAATTATGTTATGCTTTGAGCTTCATTTCATGGCTTGCAGCCTTGTAAGAGACACTGTTGTCGCCTTCATCAGTGGCTTTGGTGTGACCCATCTTAAGTGCCAAAAATATCTTCCAAATTGGAGCTCCAGCTGTTTGTTCTCAGTAGTTCTTACCGATTGGCTTCTGAATTTTTTTATTTTTTTTTTTCTGGGGAATTTTTTATTATACTGCATATTAAATTCACTCTTTGGAGTATATAAGAACTTTGTGTTGACTGACAAAACCAAAATTTCAGACTCAGTCCAAGTGCATCTCGTGTCAACTTCAGCTTATCTTGTAGGCTCCAGATGTCTAATACCTGAGTATGTTTTTTAAGAGTCTGTGTTTTGTTCTTGCACATGATTTGGTATGTATGTGTGTTCTCTATTGCATGATTCCATGTCCTGGCTACTCAATTTATTTTTTTTCTATCTGAGGGGATAAAAAAAATTTAAAGGTATGGAACTCTCTACCTCTAGTGTTTGCAGCTTGAACTAGTTACAGGCTCAGCTTTTTTTGCTGGTTAGGTTTTATGTTGTTTCTAAGGTTTGCCAAGCTTCAAAAACCCAGGTCTAAACTGACTGTCAGTTTCACAGGTGCTGTTTTCATTCAGGTGTGTGTAAAAGCCACTGCCTTTCTTGCTGGATTCTTCATTGAAAGAAAAGCAACACTTTCTGAATTTTATTCTCTATAGTCATTAATCTCCCTTGAAATTCAGAGGGGAGAAAAGAGGGGGTGAGAAGAATTGTGTTTCTTCTGCAGAATCTGATTCTAGACAGATGAATATTTTTTATTATTATTCAATGTTATTATTCAATGGTTAGGTGGACATAACTTTTAAAAGTGAGAAAAAAAGAAAACCCCATCTGTAAATTACCTTAAATTGAAATTGACCTTAAATTGAAATGCAAGGTGGTAACTGCATTCATGAAGCCTCCTACAACCATGGAAAGCTTGATTTGGGGTGGGGAGAGGCACTTTGCCATAGCGTAGTTGTCTGTGCAAGAGAGCTTTGTTTCAGTTTTTTCTCTAGTGTTAACACTAATAAGTGTATTGTCCTCCCTAGTCTACTCCTTCTCCATCTGCGGATCTGCTGGGTCTGGGTGCTGCCCCTCTCACCAATTCAGCTCCCCCACCGTCCTCTAGTGGCAGCCTGCTGGTGGATGTATTTTCAGATTCAGCTTCTGCAGTTGCACCTCTTGCTCCTGGTTCTGATGACAACTTTGCGAGGTAATTAAGTCACCCTGTAAGGAACCTGCAGAAGAATCTAAAACAGGATTAGAGACAAAATACATGCAATAACTTTTGGTTTTGTTTCAGCTCATTGAATGCATTCCAGGGTGGTAGTTGTGCAGCAGGAGAGGTGTTCTTGAACTCTGTGATGGTTGTGTTATCTTTGTTGAATACCTTTGCTCATGGAAAAACTGAGTCTGTAGTAATCTGAGGATACTGGGCACACAGTATTGCCTAGTTTTCATGCTGATTTATTTACTTTTTTTCTTTGTAAAACCAAGTTGCTTGTGCGTTTCAGGATGTCTTGGACTGGGTGGTTAGCTTGCCTGATAAGAATATGTTTATTCTTATCTTATTTCCATGAAGTGTTCTTGTGCCTTGTGTGTCTTCTGGAACAGCGAAATGGATTATATCCAGAGATAACTGGTTCTCAGAATTTCAAAATCTATTTAAATTGGCTTTCTACTGTCTGACACACAGACAGCATAAAAAGGGGACAAAAACACAAGCGCTTTTTTAAGGGGATTTTGATACAAGTATCCAATTACATTACTAAGTATAATGTAGATTCAGTATGTTATATTAAAAGCCACCATGGCTACACTCAAATGTTATTTGGCTAAAATTTTGGAAATAATACAAGATTGAAGTGTCTTTAAAAAGCTTTTAAAAGCTTTAAAAACCTTAGAGGCCAAAGAATTTCTGTTGTCCACGACCAGATTTTGAATGATGGCATGATAAAATTGTAATGAATCTTAATAGTAAAGGCATAATTAGTGCCTGGATCATTGAGATTTTCATGAAAAAATTATAGTAGGCAATGTATTGTTGCAAGTTTGCAGTGATAAAGACTTGATCCTGAGTTTCTCTTGAAATAATCATGGTATCTAAGACCAAAACTTTAAGAAGCTACAGAAGCTTGTTAAAGCTTTTTTTTTTTTATTTAAAGAGCTAAAAAAAAAATAAATCGCCAAACCCAATACTAGTAGATTCATAAGCAAAAGTCCAAAGTTACCTAAAAAGAGTTTTCTCTTTCTGCAGAAGAAAGTATAGCATTGCCCAACCCCTTGGTCTGTCTGTAGATGATGAAATGCTTCTCTAATGATACTGAGAAGTTGCCTTTTACAGTTTCCTGCCTCTTTTTAGTGCTGTTGTCACTTTTGTTTCTAATCTGTTACTTGGGTAAGTCATTCTCTGTGTGCCTGTATATTCTTGCCTACTCTTGTGTGTTTTTGAGAACTGGTTGCACAGCTGTAGTTAAAGTGCCACTAAGGTTGATGAGGCCTCTGCTTCAAAGCACACATTTTGTGGTAGCTAGTATACATCTACATTTATGGATTTGAACTAATTTTTTTTTGCTGTCGCAATTAAATTCCTAAAAGGATTTGGTTCTTTAAGAGGTATAAATTAAGCTGTTGAACATCTTCAGCTGTTTCTCGTCTTTGGGAAGAATTGCTGGTTCCTAGCACAATCAGGGAGGGGTGGGGTGGGGGAAGGAAGTGGGGGAAGACATTACCTAATGCCTAAAACCTTTCTAGGTGAACTGAGCTAGGGCAGCTAATAAATTTTTTCATGCATTAAACTCAGCAGTGCCGTTTTTGAGGAAGGAGGTAAAAGAAATAACTAAGCACTAAGCTGTCTTTACTAACTCCTGCTGTCTCTGTCGCTACTGCCTTTCTTCCTTTGTGCTGCCTGAACTAGCCCTGACCTGGCTTCATCTGAGGTAGTTTCTGAGGAACCAGCTGATACTGTGCATGATGCTGATGAGCTTTTTCACAAGTAAGCAATACTAAAACCTTGCAAGGCTGGGCAACTTCAAGAATATAGTTATAAAGCAAAACTATATTGTGCATTAACTTAATACCAGCAAAACTAGAGAAACGTACTGTCCGACTTGTAACTGGAACACCTCTGTAGGTGCTGTGGATTTTATGGCAAGCTCATGAATACACTGCCTTTACGATTCAGTGCTGTCACACACTGCTCTAAAATAAGGCAGTGACAGTTGTGTATTAAGTTTTGCAACTCTTCACAAAGAAAAACATAGAAGAGTAAATTGTCAAAAGTACTGATAATTTGTGAGTATGTTTTAAGTGCCTTGTATGCAAAGGGCTAATATTTGCTGATCACCTCTTCTACTTTCAAGTGAAGGGTGACAGAAAGGACAGAAACCACTGCAAAATGGGCTTCCTCTCTCAGAATGGAAAAAATACAGCTCTCAGTTGACTTACATGAGACAGAACTGGTGGAACAAGAGATTCTTTTTTCTTTCAGGTTTAAACAGTCAAAGCTTCAAACTTTTCAATTCAGCACCGACCCTAATGAGTTTCGGAAGTTGTCAAGAATATGAATAAGAAAAACCCTAGTCTGTTGCCTGGTCCTTTAGAGTCTGTGTGTGTGTGAATAGAGCATACTGTGGCTTCCTTCATAGTTTCTTAGACATCTTATCGAATAATAATTTCAGTTCTTTTAGTGTCTTGCAAGTGGTGGTTTTGGTTATAAAATTGTCTTTTCTAACTCTGCAGTTTTCTGCAAAGGCCTCTCACAGACTGGTGTATTCTAGGTTAACCACAATCTTCATCCTCTATGTAAACCCTGAATTTTGTGGTTCTAAATATTGCTTAATATGGCTCAATTTAAAACAAGTTTTCCCTCTCTTCCCCTAGGTTTGTGTGTAAAAATAATGGAGTCTTATTTGAAAATCAGTTGCTACAGATTGGATTGAAATCTGAATTTCGACAGAACCTGGGTGAGATCTTTCAGGCCAACTGGTTAGCTGTCTTGTGTTATCAACCCCACTGCCAGCATGATATTGCAAATAGGACTTACTTTTCAGCTACTGGAGAGGGAAATATGGTCTCAGGCCTAGCCTGTTGTAGGATCTTCACTGTTTGCATGTCCCTGGCTCCTTTGTGGGGTTTTGTCATGTTAAACTTTTTGGCTGTTTTGGAAGCTGAGGTGAAGTGGGAGTGATAAGTGGTGCTGCAAGCCCCAGCTCTTGCTGCCTTGTTGTAAGGTTGTGGTACAGCCGGGGTGAAAGAACTATTCTCAATTTTTTTATCTTACAGTATAGCTTGTTGTAGTAGTATATACACAATATGTCTCATACATATATATCAAAATATATTAATCCACAAAATATTAAAAATATTTAGGAAAGAGCTGGGAATCAAAAACAGGTCAGCACTATGATTGCTTGCTTCTCCTCTTTTGCTTCGCTTTTGGTGCCATAAAAACTTCTTTATATAAAAAGTAATGTTTTCTGGCAACTGAAAGAATTCCACTCATTATTTACCTGCGTGTGTAACAGCTGCTGTGGGAGAGGTCTCGTGGCTTCTTTTAATCTGTTACTGCTTTTTTAATTGAATGTCGTGGTAAGGTTAAGCCATGTAAACTATGCTTTGTCTTTAAAAGTTTTTGAAAAAACATTGAAAGATCATGTATTAGATGTTTAAAGCACAGGTAGTTCAACATGATTACATGTGACATACTTAAAAATTTTGGTGTCTTTTATTCTTTCTAGGACGTATGTTCATATTCTATGGTAATAAGACATCAACACAGTTCTTGAATTTTACTCCAACAGTAATCTGCTCAGATGACCTACAGTCAAATATCCTTAAATACAGTACCATGTGTTTGTTCTTATTTGGGTTTTGTGTTTTATGCTGCACAGAGTTGTAATAAAAGCTGCTGGATGAAGGCGTGGTGTCCTTGAATATGGAGAAATGAGAAACTTACTGATAACTTTCTAGAATTTTTGAGCAAAGATAGAAGATTTTCTCCTTAAAGCTCTGGTTACAAACACAAATTTAACTGTTGAAATAAGGAGAAATTAGGCTTAATAAGTATGTAATGTAACCCAGTAGCTTTCTCCACTGTCGTCAAGTGGCAGGAGTGTAGATGTGGAGTCCTTTAAAGTCCTGCATTAGCAGGTAACTTCAGACTTGAGACAGAGTATATGTACACAAAGATGATGATCATACTTTAAAATAAGCTCTCAATTTACAAGTCATCCTTAATGCTTGGTATTGCAGATTTAGATTTTCTGGGAGACTGTGTAATCAAGCTTGTTAGACACAAAGCATCACTGTAATGGTCACATAGAAATCAGATAGTCCACTGTTTTTTCCGTGAAGTCTGTGCCTTCATACCTTTTTGAAGTCATCTTTCTTTGATAATATCCAAATAACTGAGAATTGTGGGGATTACTGCTTCTAGGTGTGTCAGTATGAAAACTAAACACACCAGAACTTTTTTGCTGTACAAAAATTGAGGTTTGAATATTCAGTAACATATAGAGAAACTAATTCCTCATATGGCTTATTGAGGATTTCTTGGGGTTTTCTTAAGTTATCAATTCATTGCTGAGTTTCCTTAACCATTTCTTATGCCTGAATCTTCAGACAAAACCTGTTGACCCCACAGTGGATGGAGGTGCACAGGTTCAACAGGTTGTGAACATCGAGTGTGTGTCAGACTTCATGGAAGCTCCAATCCTGAACATTCAATTCAGGTAAAACATGGGATTCTAATGCTAGTGAACTTAATTAGATGGAAGAGGTTAAATTGGTCCTTGTCCTCTGGCTGACGTGTAGAATATGGCCACCTAAAGTTGTCTTGGGTAGATGCTGTACTTGAAAAATTGATTTAACTAAGCTTTAAGCTACAAGGGAAATTAGGGAATCTACTTGGAACAATGTGGTTTAAAAAAAACCCTCAGGAAGTAGCAACTGGTAACATGTCTCCATGACTTCTCCTTCCACTATCTGTATAAAACAGCAGTCTTCCTGTTTGCTTAAGAAATCTTGACAGGAATATATGCACTAACTTCTCCCTTCTGGAAACCAAGAATGCTTCTGCAAACAACTTGGACTGGAAATGCATGCAGCCAAAAATAGAATCTTAGGACCACTAAACATCAGTCTTTGGGAAATCCTGATTTCTGGGCAATGTTCTGTTATTCTACTCTAAACTGATTCTTACTGGTATGTTTTCACAGGGATATATTTTCAGTCCTTTAGATGCTATCTAGAAGGATAACAACCTATGCTGAGACAGAGATCCTTATTAGAAGTTCTGCCAGTTCACTTTCACATGTCATCTAAGCAGAGCATATTTATTCGGCAGTGGATTAAAACTGTATCTGAGAGATAATGTTATCTGTAGCTGATGGATTTTAATGATAAACAATTGCACCTTCACCTTAGTGTTTATCCTCAATTGCTTGGTTCATTTAGGCTGAGAGACTGCTGGCACTGTGTTGCATACACCATGTTCTCTCTATTCCCAATTCAGGTATGGTGGAACATTTCAAAACCTTTCAGTAAAATTACCCATCACCCTGAATAAATTTTTCCAGCCGACAGAGATGTCATCTCAAGACTTTTTTCAGCGTTGGAAGCAACTGAGCAAGTAAGATATTGTCTGTACTTGGGCTTGGGGCTCTTGTGAGCCAAGGGGAAAAAAGGCTATACTGGAACTGCAGCTCATACACTGCACCATCCCATACATAATCCTGTGAGTTATAAACTCTTCCAGTATAATTAGTTGCTATTGAACAATGCTCTGTGTAATACATGTATTTATTTTGACTTGTCTTGCAGTCCAAAACAAGAAGTACAGAATATCTTTAAAGCAAAACACCCGATGGATGCAGAGATCACAAAAGCTAAGGTTGGTGGCAGTGTGGTATTTTCAATTTGCAGCATAAGGGTAGTGGCATAAGCAAACTTTGTTCATCTTGGTTTGTACAGCAATTGGATTATCCTGTTCAAGTTTAAGTCCATGTTGTGTTACAGTTGTTTGGCAGTGCTAGGTTGAATGGACTGTATCTTGGCTTGAATTAAATACATAGTTTTCAGTAGCAGCTGGAAACTTGAAGCTATTTAGGAAAACACAAATTCATAAAAACCCAGTTGGAAAATACTTCAAGCTTTAGTTTATACTACAGTTAGTAGTTAGAAAATAAAACAAGTCACATCTTATGGAACTGGCTGCTTTAGTCAAAACAGAAGTGATTAGTGTAAAACTGGAATGGCTTTATCAAAAAAAGGAGAGACTTGCATTGAATTTAAATTATTTCTCAGTTTTTCCAAGAACCCTGTTTTGGGAACAGTTCATTCTGAGGGTCACTTTGTCACTTCAAAAACTTCTAAAAGAAATGTTACTGGATAATTCTATAGTGTCTTAAACACTTCAAGTAAAAATTATCCACCTACTTGTTTTGCTAGTTGGTGGTGGCTGTGCTTGGGTAGATTTGAAATTGGTGTCCCACTGTTCCATCCTCTAAATCTGCTGTGTTTCTTTCATAGATTATTGGCTTTGGATCAGCCCTCCTTGAGGAGGTAGATCCAAATCCTGCAAACTTTGTGGGTGCTGGTATCATACACACAAAAACTACTCAGATTGGATGCTTGCTGCGCCTTGAACCCAACCTCCAGGCACAGGTATCTGTTTAAGTGTCTACAGTTAAATACAAGATCTTGTTTGAACTAAATATCTGCATTATCTAGAACTCTAGTGTTTACTTAAATCATTGCAATAGCTAATGGGGACTGCAGACTCCAACAAGAAATGAAATTATAGCAACTGGTCCTGGCCCGGTTTGTTAAGCTGCTTATTCATAGCGGTTCTCTTCGGTATTGGAAGAGATGACTGTGTTATTCCAGACTGTTTGTGGAGTCTTCTCTTGAAGGCTGGAAACATTTTCTGTTTCTGTATTGTGCACCTTGGACAATTAAGTGTAATTCCCTTTGCCATTTTAAATTAATAGAAGAATGATTGTTAAAAGATTAAACATAACAAATGAATGCAATGTTAAGAATACTTTTCATCAAGCATTTTTGTAAAGGTTTTATTGAAGTTAACTGAGGGTTGAAAAGTTTTGGATTGTAAGTCTTGAGTGATGAGTCTCCTGTTTCTTGAGATGTGGTGGTAGATTATTCATTCAGGCGTTCCCTACGACATTTATTCCTCTTAAAGAACAATTTTGGATAACACCTTG
Source organism: Neopsephotus bourkii (assembly GCF_033783945.1). Taxonomy (NCBI): domain Eukaryota; kingdom Metazoa; phylum Chordata; class Aves; order Psittaciformes; family Psittacidae; genus Neopsephotus; species Neopsephotus bourkii. Next base: position 4,986,429 of record NW_026902266.1, read on the forward strand.
CTCTTAAAGCCTAAAAATGCTGGAACAGTGGTGCAAACCCTCTCAACAAGGGTTTGGAGACATATTCCATCCTATGATTTGAGAAAGCAGTACTACTCAGTGGCTGGCTGCTTTTGAGTGTTTTAACTTGAGGTCTTTTTCCTACCAAATCTAAAAAAACCACAGAAGATGTAACTGGTAGCTTTTGCTAGTTGACTGTGCACTCATTTAATGCCAAACTGTGTTTAAAAACTAAATAATATTGTGGTTTTTTTTTCAGATGTATAGGCTCACACTACGAACAAGTAAAGAAGCTGTATCTCAGAGATTATGTGAATTGCTGTCAGAACAGTTTTAATATTAACCATGTCAGTTTGGTTTTCTTCCATTTATATCACTGTCATCATACTGCAAATAAATGTCTTGTACATCACTGTCTTGAGTACTGCACTGTTAACCATTATCAGCTCCCTGCCTTATTAGGACTTGCCCCTTGTTTGAAATTAAGACTATAAAATGTACAGTACAGGGAAGTGACTTTCCACATTAAAAATGGCTTTTAGTGCGTTACACAAAGGGTGTGTGGGCTCTCTTATGCTCCTTTTTTCTTTGCAGAGGTCCAATTTTTAAACTCAGTAAAGGGAAATTTATTTAGGTGTAGTAACCAAGGATTTCAACTGGAAAGGGCTAGTAACGTTCTGCCTTGAGGAGCACCGGCTAAAGCACTCAGCTCTGAACTGAAAGAAACGAATGTAATGCTGCTCAGTAATGTTAATTTGGATGTTAATGTAGAGTCAAACTTTATAAAGTGGAACATTGCCACAAGTCTTGTACTGGTTGGAAGGGCATGTGCGTTTGAATCTGATTCAAGTGAACATTTATGTTGAGTGTCACCAATCTTCGTGTTTGAAAAATGCCACAGGACCAGAGTCTTAATCTTGTAATCCTTCACATCTAAGTGTTTTGTGATCTCTGGAAAGTGGATTGAACACAAAAGCTATTCTTAATCCTTCTGCTTATCTCAGTGAGGTGAACTGCTCTGGTAGATGGTGAACGGGTACACACGTATTCATGGTTAGTCAAAGTAAGGTTAAATATTCTCTTCTGTGTTTTTTGTTTCCCATCAGACTTAGTAAGTAGTAGTCCTAACGATACAATATAACTAACTCTACAGGATCTGATACTGTATAAAAGGAGAAGTGGGAAGAAGTGGGCCCCTGAAAGGCTGTGAGGCATGCACTGTTTTAGATGAAAATGTAATTTTAAACAGTGTTTTTCTCCAATATACAGTAATGCTAAAACTCAAGAGGTTGAATAACTGGTATTTGAACAGTTTCCTGTCTGTCAGTGGTGGTAAAAATACCCAGCATGGTGTAGAAGACTGAGCATGCTGAAGGCCCAAAATGGTCAGCTTGTATAGTGTTTTTTACAATCAAAGCCTTCGTAATGTGTTCCACATCAGCAAACTCTGCAGCCTCTGCAGAACTAATTGGGCATAACTTTGACTCACACTGTTCAAGCATTAAAGTGCCCCAAAGGCTGCTCAAACTGAGCAGGCAAGGTAGCACAGTTAGAAACTGGGGGTTACTTGCCAGTGAGTGCTTCAAGTCGCAGTGAATGAATTCAGCTGCTGCTGACTACAGGAGACTTGAACCTCAGATCAAGATGTTCTCACGGTTATTTCAGAGAAGTTTGGGACTGATGTCTCAGCACATGTAGCCAAGTATGTCCATGAAATTAAGAGTGGTAGCAATGAGGCTCTTGTCATGCTGCTCAGTGCACAGCAGGGGACAGGATTCTGTTTGGGTGTGCCTTGCTTTTTACTTCAGTGGTTGCAGCTGAATGATGGAAGTGGGTGATTACAATTTGGTTTGGTTGAAGGCTAGTGGTGGTACTTGAGTGCAAGTGAAAAAAGAGGAGCAAAGGTTTGGATGTGGGGTGTGGATTTTGGGAGATATTTTGGGGTGTTTTTTTTTTCAGAAGTTACTGGTAGCTGTGGCTGTTGTGACTAGAAATCTGGCTAGAGACCTGGTCTCTCTGCAGAAGTTCTCTTGAGGCACTTTTGTGGCCTTTCAGTGGCTAATCAGGACTCTTGGATCGCAAATATTCCTTGAAAATCTTCATGAGCAGTTCCTGCAGTAAGGTCGGGCAGTTTGCAAAATATGAGTGGACTATCTTATGTTGTGTCTTGTTCCTACCATACGTCTCTTCATTAGTCCTGTTACCTTAACCATGCTGTTGACTGCTGCATTAAACATCTGATGTGCTGAACTAAAGGGAGTCTTAGCAAAGACAGGGGAGCAGCTTCTATTTCATTTTTCTCACATCCTGTTGTGTATCTGTCCCCCTGAAAACAGTGTATGCCCTCATTAAAGGATACCTTGAGACACTGCGCTACTTCAGTTCACTGTGCTTTGGTTCGAGCTGTGCTAAAATGTGCATTTAAAATGTGGGAAGGAGGGGGGGGTAAGGGAAAGTGTATTTTTCAGTGGTGACTGTGTTAAGCTTACAGTTGTTCACACATTGTATTAAATGTCAGCTCAATGAAGCCGTGAGCAGAAAAGTGAACAAATAAAGACAAATACTTGATTTTTTTTCTTTGTGAATGATGGTTAACTTACCAAAGTGATGTATCCTGTCAAGCAGACAAAGTAATTTCTGCAGTAAACAGTGTTATTGTTTTTAAGTACAGTATTTTCAGGCATTGACATATGAAAATAACTGAATAGCAAAACAGGTAGCATATGTTCATTCTTGACCTACACTCCAGTATGTAACATTAATGGTGATTGTCTTATTTGTATAAAACAAAGTTCTGTCAAATTAAGTGGAGAATTTTCATATAGAAGACTATATATTAGACTATATTCATCAGAAGAACGTATTAAGATTAAATAAATGATTAGAACAGTAATCAAACTGGCCTTTTTTTTTTTTTTTTTTTTTTTTCTGTCTGGGGGCATGGAAGTGTAAAGAATACTTGCATTGAATGGTTGTTGGGGAACAACAAATGATACGTAATGGTAAATTACTTTCTGCGAACCACTGGTGCGTTGTGTTCAGTTGAGTCTTTCCCAGCCTACAGATCTCTGCTCCCCCAGGGAGGTTGTTTATGGCTTTTTGTGTGTGTAGGGTGGGAAGAACCCACAGCGAAACCAAACAACAAAGTAACCTTGATGTGAAATGATTTACAGTGTTTAACAACAGTAAGTATATTAAGAATAGAAGCTGTAATAAACTGGTGCAGCAGTGGGGTATGGTTGAGGTGAAGAAGTGCACACCAGTATTAAAGGCAGGACTTGTAAAAAATGTTGACGCTGTAAAAGGTAATCTGAGGTGCTAAATAACCTCACTCAAGCTTTAAGTGTATGCAGCAGATTCCTAGTAGTTCTCCAAAACTTGCTAAAAGAAGAAAAGCTACCTGGGTACTACAAGCTTTTGTGCATTCATATAACTTCATCTTAACTGAATTGCAAACAAAGTAGTAAAGAGTACTAGCAGCAAGTAGAAATCACTTCTGAGTGAACTACCTGTGTCCTGTTAAGGCACATGGTCTTTGATTCCTTGGAGGAAAATGCCCTGCAGATCTCTGCTTTGTCCAAAATCCACTATGTCTGTTAATGATGTTTCTAAAAATGTCCCACCACACTACATTAGAAACCTCAAAGTTACATTTCCGTTCAAGTAGCACCTTGCTTTCTTACAGCAGCTGGGTAGGGATTACAAGCACAAGTGCTGTGTCCACTCAAAGGACAAGGAACATACTACCTCAGTGGTCTCCCAGTGATGCAATGGGCCATTACACAGGCCCTCATTCAACTGTAGTGAACCTACTAGACTATTTTCTGTTAAAATAATTGGTCAAATAATGAGGTAGGTTTGCAAATTCAATTCCTTCTACTTTATTTGAAAGTCGAATTTTTGTTACTGCACTATGCGTAGGCCAGTTTTTAGCCTCTGGTTAAATATTGCCCTCAGCAAGGCCAAACTGTCCCTGCCATGGTATTCTCTCCCAATACCCACCCTGCCCATGCTTTTTTCCCTCCCCTTCACACCCCCTGAATCCCTTCCTGATAAGGAATAGTTTATCAGTTAAGTTCATTGATGCTCCAGGGGCTTGTTCAGGGTGCCTCACTGCAAGGCTGTCCTGTATAATCAATACAAGGGAACTCCAGCAGTGAGCAGTCACTGTAGAAGTAGTAAATCATGATCAGTGTTTAAAAAAAAAAAAACAAACAAACAAAAACCCAACCAAAAAAGGTGTCTGAAGCCATCTGGAGCTCTGGCTAGTGTATGCAACTGTCCAAGTCACAAACACAGCCACTAAATATAATTACTTCTCTCATGAGCCTTTTTCCAGGGTTATCTGGGTCTTGGCATGGCAGTTGAAGTTCCTTCTTAAGAAGCTGAAGTGGCCTACAGCAGCCACATGCCGTGTTGACCACCATCTCCTCAACATTCAACCTGTTTGGAAGAGAACATCAGGATTTGTATGCAGCATTGCAGGCTTACAGCTTTTCAAGTATTTGAATGTTATTTTTCTCATGGTAGAATGTTCAGAGGAGAGAGCACAACCTTAAGAGTCAGGTTCTGCCAACTACAAGATTAAAACCCTGCAGCAGCTGACTGGTCTTGGTTCTCACAATGAATACTGTAAGTTCAGGTGTGCTGAGCTTCTGCCTTCCTGACTTACTTTTTGAGAATGGACTTTCAAAAGCTTTAGAGCTATTATTCCTCAGACCTCACTGGAAAACTCATAGCATTTGATTTCCCCATTCTTCTTTTGCACTTCAGAAAATCATGAAGTATATTGGAATTCTTTTAAGATGTGTGCACTTCGAGCTTGTGAAAGGCCTCTGGCATATGATAACAGATGCTAAATGGAAAAATATTTTTCTTAAAATCTCTCTAAAGGAGAGAAGTCTCCTTGGTTTCAATTAAAAGCTTTTTAACCATAGCTTGCTTTAGTGATTGTGATGAACCTTTAACTCTAAAAACGCTTCCTCCAGGCTCCCCAGCCCTCGTAAACTCTCAGGATCCAAAATCAGTCATTTGGTTTTCACCTGAACTCACTTTGAAGGGGACAGCTCATTGCTTCAGCATAAAGTAGTTACTGCAAAAGCAAAACCTTTCATTGCTTCCCTATTCTTGAACATAGTGTTTGCTTGGATTGTTGGGACTATTAGCTGTTTATTTCCCACATAAATGAACTCTGTAATACTGCTGCAGTGGGTTTAGTTTCATTGAAGCCTCAATTCTCTACCTGAAGAGTCTCCTAATGAGCAAGCAGAACTGCGGAGACTGTGACAACACACTTTAACTATAAAATATGCCTGAATTATACTGCTAGGACCACATTATGAGACAACAGAAGTGACACTACATATTAAGGTGAGAAACTCCTTATTTTGATGCCTTGGCTGCTTGAAAACAGGTAGTTGCAGCCTAACTGACTCTATCTTCTTAAAAACCAACCAACAAAACAACCACCAACAAAGAAACCACCAACAAAGCAGCCCTCAAAACCTGCAGCACTTATGTCTGGGGTTTATAAAAATTACTAAGGAAGTGAGACAACATTCCTTGCTTAAATTGTAAATCCCTATGTACTAAATGACCTTATTAGGATTGTTTGTAGTTAGCTGACATACTGCAACATTTAATTACTAGGTAGATGCAAACCATATTTTCCTCCTTGAATTATAAAGGAGTGGTAGTTAACAAATACCACTATTTACAGATGGCCAAATAACACAAGGGAACCACTTCAGTATCTCATAATCTCTCAACTTACTTTGTTGAGGATGGACATGATCCTTCACAGCGGCTTAAAGTGACATTTGTAGAACAGCCTTTGTAAGTTATTTTTTCTTCATACTTTATTTCTCTACAGCGCTCTGTCAAATGTAAGAGAAAAATTATAGCAGAAATTTATCTTAGTTGTCATGAATGACATTTGCTTCCATACTCAGTTTCATGGAAAACCATTCCTACTGCATGAGGCAATTAACAAGTTGCAGGTGAGTAACACAGCAAAAGAAGGTTTTAAACTAGGCACTGAAGGTGCATGAGAGGATTGCTCTGGAGAACAAGCAAGAAAATGCAAGTCACTAGAATTGCAAATGAGAAAAAAAAGACCAACACCCTATTAAGAGTCGAGTGCAAATTCAGACCAGCAGGAAAAAACAATCTAATTCACTGATGAGAAAACAAAGATGCAAATAAAACAACCAGCTGGATAATTGTGGTGGAATTATTTCTGGTTCGCAGTCTTTATAATAGATCTTACTTATCTGAAAGGTGCTGAATGTAAACATTTCAATGACTGATTGATTTACAGGCAGCCAGAAGTACACACCTTGGATGCCTGCCTGAAGTCTGTCTTTCGTTACTAGGTAGAATGCGTAATATGACATAGCAGGTAATGACTAGATTTATTGAGCTGACATTTTGTCCTGACTTGAAGCAAAACACTAAGCCCTTGATGAAGCAAAGAGCTGATGAAAACAACGGTTTTCCAAAGAGTTTAAAGGTAGTATTTCACGTTTAGATTAAGAGAAACAAGGATATTGTGTACTACAAAGGCAACTTATGCACCTCTTGCCCTGCTCCTATACAGTGCTCTGTATTCCTCCCAGGTTGCCCATCCTTGCTTCACCCTCAAGGTACATTACTGTACCTTGAAAACTGAGAAAAAGAGTATCCTGCAAAACAGAGACAAAAAAAAACTGAAGTGGGCAGAAAGAGTTTATGGCAGCTAAAGGGAAGACTGACAGGTAAGTCAGGAGATAACCTGGCCTAATGTATTTTTCTTACAGTGCTTAACTGGGATTTTAAGATTAAAACCTAAATGATTCTGTAACTCTCCTGAGCATCCTTTTGGCGTCTTTAACTCAGACTTTTCCATGTTTACATCAGTATATAGTAGGGAACCTGTTGTTATGAAATTAAAATCAATGGAGAAATGACAAAAAGATGGAACCAATCCATACATACAGTATCATACCAAAGAATAAGTAATGTAAGAATTCATACCTTCATGAATGAAAGTATGTGCTAAAACAAAAGATATGACATAGGAAATGACATGGCTATACTTTACCTTGTGGCACTGTTAATGGTACAGCAGAAGACAAGGATGTTGACAGTCTAGTGGTGAAAGGAGCTGATGTAGTGCGGGTAGTGGTTAGTGTTGTTGTTCGCAGAGAAGTCCTTTCTACTGACTCTGTAGAAGCAGTAGTAACAACACCGGGTGCAAAAGAAATTGTTGTAGACAAAACAGTTGGGATCAAAACTGGAGTGGATGTGGGAAAGACACTGGTAGGAACTATTAATGAAGTTGTTTTGCCATGTGGAATAAATGTGGTGTTTTGGGAGGAAAGATACGTAGTGCTCTTAGCAGTTGAAGTAGTGAGGGGTGTAGGCTTATGGCTGGTGGTTGGGGCTGATGTAGAGGAGACTGTGGAAGTAGCAGTAGGTGACATCCAGGTGCTGAGCGGGCTGCTGGGGACAGGCGTGGGGCTGGGACTTGGAGATGTCCTTGTAGGGGGGACTTTTGTGCTGCTTGTGGCCTCTCTGGAGACAGAGGTCTTGGAGGTGCTGCTGGCAGAGGTGGTGGTGGTGGTCTTGTGTGTGGTCAGAGGTGGCACGATTGTCTCTGTGTGGGTGAAGGCTGCTGGGAAGAAAGCACACAGTGACACGCAGTGATAGACCAAGACGGAAAAGGAAAGGAAGTAGGCAAAAGCACTGGGCTGGGAGCATGTGCAAGAAAAGCAACCCTGTAAAGTGTGGAGTTTTGTATGGAAAGAGGAAGAGTTGAGTTTCTGTTTCCTTCCCTAAGTCCCCCCTCCTGCTTAGACCCATTCAGCACACAATGTATGTTCCATTCAGCACTGGGCTGGTACTGGCTTCATGCTAAGTGCTCAACAGCTGTACCCTCACTTCCAGATCAGCAGGAATGGGGATAGAATCAGGAGTGCAACTAAAGTGAGAGCAACCACGAAAACAAGTGCCCAAGCAGTCTGTGCTGCTATGAAGAAAAGGTGAGAGGAAGGCAGGCTGGAAGGAGGGAAGATACAAATGTGAAGGCTGGGAAAATGAGCAGGACAGGGGTAAGGCCAGGAGCAAGCCTTACCAGGCTGAGAGGAGATCCGCCATGTTGAAGACACAGTTGGTAAGGAGGAATATACCGCTGAAGACATAGGGCTGGTTTTGGCCGTAGAAGGTGCAGAGGACTCTGTTGCAGGTGACTCTCTTGGAGCACTTGTTGTCTGGGAAGAAGGCTTGGGCCATAGAGTTGTAGGTGTTGGCTTGGGACTGGTGGTGACAGCTGAGGTGGTGGAAACTGTGGAAGCAGGAGTAGGTGGCAAATGGGTGCTGAGAGAGCTGCTGGTGACAGGCACAGAGCTGGGACTTGGAGACATCCTTGTGTGGGGGACTTCTGTGCTGCTTGTGCTGATGGCCTCTCTGGAGACAGAGGTCTGGGAGGTGCTGATGGCAAAGGTGGTGGCAGTGGTCTTGTGCGTGGTCAGAGGTGGCACAGTTGTCTCCGTGTAAGTGAAGGCTGCAGGGAGGAAAGCGCAGGTCTACTGAGGGTGACTGGGTAAGAGGGGAAGGCAGAGGCAGTAGGCAAAAGTCCCAGGCTGTGGGCATGTGCAAGAAAGGCAGAGACTTGCTGTACAGAGTCTTTCCAGGCAAAAGGGAGGAGTGGGTCGCTGCCTTCTGCCTTCGTCCTCCAACCCAGCTTGTCCTTCAAAACTGGGAGACAAATACCCCAGCTGAAGGGTTCCTTCCAACAAGTAAGCACCTTCTGCCCCTCCAAGGAGAGAAGCTTCTCCAAACGTGTGTGTTTTCCTTGAAGGAGCAGACACACTGTAACCACTGTCCCTTTCACACAGTAGTCCAGGCTCTGTGGGAGAGACCTGTGCCTTATGGCCTTTTCCAAGGCAGGCCATGCCATGCTATTGATGCCAAAGGAAGAGGGAACAGGAAGCAACTACCAAAACAAATGCCCAAGCAGTTTCTGATACTTGGAAGAAACAAGGCAGGAATGACAGAAGCGTGATCTCTGGGAACAGAAGGCAGAACAGTGCAAAGGGAAGAGGGACCCTTACCAGGCTGAGAGGAGATCCGCCATGTTGAGGACATGGCTGAGGATGAGGAAGATGCAGGTGAAGGAGTTGGGCTGGTTTTGGCTGTGGAAGGTGCAGAGGACTCTGTTGCAGGTGACTCTCTTGGAGCACTTGTTGTCTGGGAAGACGGCTTGAGCCACAGAGTTGTAGGTGTTGGCTTGGGACTGGTGGTTGGGGCTGATGTGGAGGAGACTGTGGAAGTAGCAGTAGGTGGCAACCAGGTGCTGAGCGAGCTGCTGCGGACAGGCACGGAGCTGGGACTTGGAGACATCCTTGTGTGAGGAACTTCTGTGCTGCTTGTGCTGATGGCCTCTCTGGAGACAGAGATCTTGGAGGTGCTGCTGGCAGAGGTGGTGGCAGTGGTCTTGTGCATGGTCAGATGTGGTACCATGTGTGGCACGGTTGTCTCTGTGTGGGTGAAGGCTGTTGGGAGGAAAGCACGAGTCGATTTAGAGTGATGAGGTAAGAGGGGAAAGCAAAGGTGGTGGGCAAATATCTCAGGGTGGAGCTCCTGTGCAGGAAAATCAGTCTCATTACACATGGTGTTCTGTGGGGCAATAGGAAGGCTAGGCTTATGTTTCCTTCCCTAAGCCTCCCCATCCTGCTTAGACCCATTCAGGACCAATGTGTGTGCCAGTCAGCAGTGGGTTGGTCCTAGCTGCATGCTTCGTGCTCAACATCTGCTCTTTCACTTCCCCATCAGCAGGAATGGGAAGAGAATCAGAAATGCAGAAGGAGAAAAAAAACCTACATGCATCCAGGTACACCCAGTTTTCAGAAGGTACCAAAGAAAAAACAACTGAAACCCCCTACAAGATGTAAAAGGAATCGCCACATTCCCCAAGAGATGGAAGCCCGGTCCGTCTCCCAGCACTGGGTATGGCATTCTTGGTATGGAGAATCAACTTGGTCCCTCATTTTCCCTCAGGATCCTGATTATGTCAGTGATATCTTTACCCATCTTTACCCACATTGTAACAGGCAGGAGAAGAAATGGAGAAAACCTGGATGTTGTGCATACACTCCACAGCAACTCCTAAAGCATAACTGCTATCAACACTAATGAGTACATGCAACTACAACAGGATCAGACAACCTGCTGGAAACAAAAATGACATCCATCCCAACCACAGTCAGTCTAGCAGGTTCCAAGGTAACCAAAGGCGGAGGGAGCAGATGGCCAACAGGCAAAACAAATGTGCAACTCCCATATGCTTCAGGAGGGCATGGATGCATGGATGGAACAAAGGAAAAAAGGAAGCAACCATGACAGCTGGGAACAGAAGGCAGAGCATCGGAACAGGCAGGAGGGGGCCTTACCAGGCTGAGAGGAGATCAACTGTGTTGAGGACATGGTTGAGGAGGGGGAAGATGCAGGTGAAGACATCGGGCTGGTTTTGGCTGTGGAAGGTGCAGAGGACTCCGTTCCAGGTGACTCTCTTGGAGCACTTGTTGTCTGGGAAGGCAGCTCGGGCCATAGGGTTGTAGGTGTTGGCTTGGGACTGGTAGTTGGGGCTGACATGGAAGTAACAGTAGGGGGCAGCCGGGTGCTGAGAGAGCTGCTGGGAGCAGACAAAGAGCTGCGACTTGGAGACATCCTTGTGTGGGGGACCTCTGTGCTGCTTGTGCTGATGACCTCTCTGGAGACAGAGGTCTGGGAGGTGCTGATGGCAGAGGCAGTGGTGGTGGTCTTGTGCGTGGTCAGAGGTGGCACGATGTGTGGCATGGTTGTCTTCGTGTGAGTGAAGGCTACAGCGAGGAAAGCATGGGTCAGTTGAGGATGACTGGGTAAGAGGGGAAGGCAAAGGCAGTAGGCAAAAAGTCCCAGACTGTGGGCATGTGCAAGAAAAGCAGAGTCTTGCTGCACAGTCTTGCCAGGCAAAAGGGAGGAGTGTGTCTCTGCCTTCTCCCCCTGCTCCATCCCAGTGTGTGCCCCAAAGGAGGGGGACAAAGATAGCACCTGAAGGTCCCTTTTAATATGCAAGCACCTTCTGCCTCTCCAAGGAGAGAAGCCTCTCAAAATATGTGTGTTTTCCATAAAGGAACAGGCACACTGTAACCTCTGCCCCCTTCCTACAGTAGTCCAGGCTCTGTGGGAGAGACAGGTGCCTCATGGCCTTTTCCAAGGCAGGCCATGCCATGCTATTGATGCCAAAGGAAGAGGGAACAGGAAGCAACTACCAAATCAAATGCCCAAGCAGTCTGTGGTACTTGGAAGAAACAAGGCAGGAATGACAGAAGCGTGATCTCTGGGAACACAAGGCAGAACAGTGCAAAGGGAAGAGGGACCCTTACCAGGCTGAGAGGAGATCCGCCATGTTGAGGACGTGGTTGAGGAGGGGGAAGATGCAGGTGAAGGAGCTGGGCTGGTTTTGGCTGTGGAAGGTGCAGAGGACTCTGTTGCAGGTGACTCTCTTGGAGCACTTGTTGTCTGGGAAGACGGCTTGAGCCATAGAGTTGTAGGTGTTGGCTTGGGGCTGGTGGTTGGGGCTGATGTGGAGGAGACTGTGGAAGTAGCAGTAGGTGGCAGCCAGGTGCTGAGTGGGCTGGTGGGGACAGGCGCAGAGCTGGGACTTGGAGACATCCTTGTGTGAGGGACTTCTGTGCTGCTTGTGCTGATGGCCTCTCTGGAGACAGAGGTCTGGGAGGTGCTGCTGGCAGAGGTGGTGGCAGTGGTCTTGTGCGTGGTCAGAGGTGGCACGATGTGTGGCACGGTTGTCTCTCCATGGGTGAGGGCTGTTGGGAGGAAAGCACAGGTCAAATGAGCATGACCAAGTAAGAGGGGAAGGCAAAGGCAGTGGGCAGAAGTCCTTAGCTGGGGCCATGTGACACAAAGGCAGTGTCTTGAGTCCTCCCAGGAAAGAGTGAGGTGTGGGTCTGTCTCCTAGATCTAAATTACTAACCAAGAATGTCCCCCAAAATAGAGGAAAAAAGGACAGCACTTGAAAGGTTCCTTCTAAAATGCAAGCACCCTCTGCCTCTCAAGGGAGAGAAGCCTATCCAAATTTGTGTTTCTCCCTCAAAAGAACAGGCACAGTGCAACAACTGTCCCCTCCCAGAAAAGAGGAAAGGCTCTGTGGGAGAAAGCTGTGCCACATGGCCTTTTCCAAGGCAGGCCATGGCATAGTACTGATGCCAAAGCAGGCAGGAACAGAGAGTAACTACCAAAACAAATGCCGTAGCAGCCTGTGCTGCTAGGAAAGAAGGAAGAAGGGAAGAAAGAAGAAATGTGGAAGGAAGGAATTGTGGTAACTGCAAAGAAAAGACAGGACAGTGGGAAAGGCTGGAGGCAGCTTTACCAGGTTCAGAGGAGATCTGCCATGTTGAGGACATAGTTGAGAAGGGAGAAGATGCAGGTGAAGACATTGGGCTGGTTTTGGCTGTGAAGGGTGCAGACGATTCTGTTGCAGGTGACTCTCTTGGAGCACTTGTTGTCTGGGAAGACGGCTTGGACCATAGGGTTGTAGGTGTTGGCTTGGGACTGGTGGTTGGGGCTGATGTGGAGGAGACTGTGGAAGTAGTAGTAGGTGGCAGCTGGGTGCTGATAGAGCTGCTAGGGACATGCACAGAGCTGGGAGTTGGAGATGTCCTTGTGTGGGGGACTTCCGTGCTGCTTGTGGTGATGACCTCTCTGGAGACAGAGGTCTTGGAGGTGCTGCTGGCAGAGGTGGTGGCAGTGGTCTTATGTGTGGTCAGAGGTGGCACGATGTGTGGCACGGTTGTCTCTGTGTGGGTGAGGGCTGTTGGGAGGGAAACGCAGGTCAAATGAGCGTGATCAAGTAAGAAGGGAAGGCAAAGGCAGTAAGCGGAAGTCCAGGGCTCTGGGCATGTGCAAGAAAAGCAGAGTCTTGCTGTATGGAGTCTTGCCAGGCAAGACAGGAGGAGTGGGTCTCTGCCTTCTGCCCTCCTCCTCCAACCCAGCATGTGCCCCAAAACAGGGGGACAAAGACAGCACCTGAAGGGTGCCTTCCATCAAGCAAACATCCCATGCCTCTCCATGGAGAGAAGTGTCTCAAAATGTGTGTATTTCCCTTGAAGGAACAGCCACAGTGTAACTACTGCCCCCTCCAGACCAGAGGCCAAGCTGTGTGGGAGAAACCTCTGCCCAATGTCAGATACCAAAGCTGGCCATAGCAAAGTACTGATGCCAGTGAAAGCAGGAATGGAGGGCAACAAAAAAAAAACAAAATAAAAATGCAGTAGCTTGTGCTGCTATGATGGATGGCAGGTAGGAAGAATGGAAGGGTGGGTGGGAGGAAGGAAGGGGGCCTAGGATAATTGAAGGTTGGGTGGGAGAAAGAAAAAACGGAGGGAAGAATGAAGAGAGAGATGGAATAAAAGATAGTAGGAAGGATGGAAACGTAACAGATTGGAAGATAAATCAGAGAACTGCTAAGGGCAGGAGTGAGCCTTACCAGGCTGAGAGGAGATCCGCCATGTTGAGGACATGGCTGAGGAGGGGGAAGATGCAGGTGAAAATACTGGGCTAGTTTTAGCTGTGGAGGGTGCAGAGGACTCTGTTGCAGGTGATTCTCTTGGAGCACTTGTCATTGGGGAAGATGGCTTGAGCCACAGAGTTGTAGGTGTTGGCTTGGGACTGGTGCTTGGGGCTGATGTGGAGGAGACTGTGGAAGTAGCAGTAGGTGGCATCCAGGTGCTGAGCGGGCTGCTGGGGCCAGATGCGGAGCTGGGACTTGGAGACGTCCTTGTGTGTGGGACTTCTGTGCTGCTTGTGCTGATGGCCTCTCTGGAGACGGAGGTTTTGGAGGTGCTGCTGGCAGAGGTGGTGGCAGTGGTCTTGTGTGTGGTCAGAGGTGGTACGATGTGTGGCACGGTTGTCTCTGTGTGAGTGAAGGCTGTTGGGGGGAAAGCATGGGTCAACTGAGGGTGACCAGGTATGAGAGGAAGGCAAGACAAACATGGTGGGCAAATGTTCCGGGGTAGGAATGTACAAGAAAGTCAGCCTCGTTACACATGGTGTCTTGCGGGGCAATAGGAAGATTGGGCTTCTGTTTCTTCCCTAAGCCTCCCCATTCTGCTTAGACCCATCCAGAACCAATGTGTGTGCCAGTCACAGTGGGTTGGTCCTAGCTGCATGCTAAGTGCTCAACACTTGGGAGGATAGATGGATGCACGCAAGCATGCATGGATGCATGAACGGAAGCAAGGAAGAAAGCAAGCAAGAAAGTAAACATGAAAGTTGGGAACAGAAGTCAGGGTAGTGGGAAGAGTAGGAAGGAGCCATACCAGGCTGAGAGGAGACCTGCCATGTTGAGGACACAGTTGATAAGGGAGAATATGCAGATGAAGACATTGGGCTGGTTTTAGCTGTGGAGGGTGCAGAGGACTCTGTTGCACGTGACTCTCTTGGACCTCTCGTTGTTGGGGAAGACAGCTTGGGCCATAGAGTTGTAGGTGTTGGCTGGGGGCTGGTGGTTGGGGCCGATGTGGAGAAGACTGTGGAAGTAGCAGTAGGTGGCAACTGGGTGCTGAGGATGCTGCTGGGGACAGGAGACAATCTTGGAGATGTCCTTGTGTGTGGGAATTCTGTGCTGCTTGTGGTGATGGCTTCTCTGGAGACAGAGGTCCTGGAGGTGCTGCTGGTGGAGGTGGTGGCAGTGGTCCTGTGTGTGGTCAGAGGTGGCATGATGTGTGGCACGGTTGTCTTTGTGTGTGTGACAGCTGCTGGGAGAAAAGCACAGATCAATTTAAAGTGACAAGGTAAGAGGGGAAGGACAATGATACAGCCACTTTTGTGGTAGAATCTTCATGCTAGATTATGGGCAAGTAGGTCAGAAGCAAGTTTTGCACTTTCTTTTTTTTTTCTTCCTTGGATGAATGAATGTGGCCATGACTCCCAATATGTCTCATCCAATCCTGCTGCTTCTGAGATTTGCAGGCTGGTGATGATTTTTATATTTGCCATTTATCAATTTGTCTCTGTCTGATTCTTCATAGAGGTCTTGATACAGGAAGAGGTATCGCTACTTTCACGTGTGATCCACTGGTTTACAGGTAGTTTACAATATGCCTGCTTCGGACTGTGTTGGAAAGGATGCATGGGAGAGCCAAGGCTAGTGAAGGTACAGGCATTGGCCATGGATGTCTCTTAGCTCTCTCCTGACCAGAGCACTCACCTGTTACTACTTTACTAGTTGGAGTCCTAGCTCTTGTTGGCTCCCTTGCTACAAAGAAAGGGACGAGAGAAAAGAATGGTTGAGTCTTGGGAAAGAGTCTAGGCAAAGCATTTTGTGGCATCTCTTCAAAGGAGACTGTTCTAGTCAACACCAAGGCAACCCAGGCATGTGGAGCCCTATCAGTCTAAGTGGGATAACTTTAGTCTGGAATTGAGTGTACACCTTCTTGCCCACCCTCCACTGTTGAATCATTTGCACACAGCGACATCATTGGCCAAGGGGTCGGCATTTGTTGACCTGCATTTTCATGGCTGTGTCAGGGCCTGGACATCCTTTGGATGGAGAACTTGCCTTGTGTTCTGTCTCTCACCCAAAACTGTCCTGAGGTGTAAACTGGATATATGTTTCCAATTTCACTGCCTTCTACTTCCCCCATTGTGCATTATCAGGGCACCACTGTAACTGGAGAGAGTTTATGTTAGCTTGTCTCTGTTTGCTAGTTGTAGGGTAGAAACTCATGCATGACTGTACCCTGACACCTCTGTACCCCGGAAACAAACCCCTGAAGTGGTAAGGGAAGAAGATGCAGTCGGGGTCATGTGTGGGCCAGTCCCAACACCTGCCTGGAACCCAGGAGTCCCATGACAAAAGCAGTGGGAATTAAGAATGAATACCAGAAGTGAAGCCTGTGTGGGATATGCTGCTTAGGAGAGCATGAATGGGTGGGAGCTGGAAGGAGCAGCTAAGCAGCATAAAGGGCAGAAGGGAGCCTTACCAGGATATGATGGTCTTAACCGTGTTGAGGGCACAGTAGAGGAGGGGGAAGAAGCAGATGAGGCTGAGGTGGCAGCTAAAGAGCTGGGAATTGGAGACATCTTTGTCAGTGGGACTTCTGGGCTGCTGGCACGGATGGTCATTCTTGGGATGGAGGTGCTGCTGGTGGATGTGGAAGGGGTGGTCTTCTGTGTGATGTGATGCTGCACAAGGTGTGGCTTTGTTGGTCTTCTGTGGGTGACAGCTACAGAGAGAAAAGCACAGGTCGATTGCAGGTGGCATGGCAAGAAGGGAAGGCAAAGAAGGTGGGCAGTCCCCACGCAGAAGCTCCAGAGTATGAGTATGACCAGACCACACTGAGTCTTACTGGGCAAGAGGGATAAATGGACCAATGGCTGGCTTCCACTCAAAAAAATATATGGCAAGAACTGGGCCTGAAGGGTACCTTTACACAATTCAGCACCCCCTGCCTCTTTCTGGAGGTCCTGAGGAAATAAAAGCCTCTCTGGATGTGCATGTCTCCCCTCCGAGACTGAGCAAGAACATCATCTGGAAAAGCAGGGGTAAGTGAAGCAGAATCTTAGGTCAAGGGCATCTCAGTTCCCTCTTACCCACTGGGACATGGTTGCTTGGGTTCCCTCACTCTCTGTAAAGTAAGGAAGAATGTCTATAAGTAATGGTTGGGAACTCATAAAGCTCCTAAAGTGGGTTGTGATACTTCCTCAGAGGATGCTGTAATTGCTGGCACAAGAAGATCCAGATGTGCGCGCCCCAACAGTACTTTGTGGGAAATGTCGGGATTGGGAGAGTGTGTACATGTGCCCTCTCACTACAGGAGACTCCTCCACTGCACACTGTCCCAGCCTCTTGTGTCAGTTGCTAAATTAGTAAGTGACTAGTTTAGCAATTCACGTTGTCATACAGCCACAGAGGAGACTGTCTTTTTTGGCATATGGAGTTCCTGACATCCCAAAGTAAAATTTCTTTATATATTTTTTTCAGGGGGAGGGGGGAAGAATTTGTTAAAATGGCTAGGGAAACACGTATTTTGCCAAGTTTTCAAGAACCTGACTTGAAGCATAGAGAGATTTTGCCTAAATTTGGAGGAAGTGTAGAGTATGGCCTCAAAAAGAAATGTTAGGTTTAAAATGATATTTGGATGTCAGATGTTTGCTCCATTGGCAAGTGACAGAAATTTTCAATTTTATCACACGTCCTCAGTTACCCACGTACTTTCCAATTTATTTGCAATTTTAAGACAACTAGTAAGAATTCTTGGGTTTTGGTTTGTTTTTTTTTAAAATCCATTGATGTGCATCTTGTAAATGGTGGCTTCACTTGGCAGATACCAAAAAGTCATAATTACCTTCTGTTGTTAGTTCAGGTTTGCTGAAAGTTGTGATCTGAGATGTGGTCTGAGTAGGTATTGCGGTGGTTGTAGTTTCCTTTTTGATAGTGGTCTTGAAGGGTGGTGAGGTGAACCTTACTTGTTCCGTCTCTGTTGAAGCAGTGGTTGATGAGGCAACAGATGTAGGCTTTGTTTTAGGCGTCATAGCTCTTTTTGTTGAGGTAGTTATGGAAGGGGTACTGATGGATGTAGTCATGTTTGGTGTGGTAAAAATTGATGTAGTATGTTCTTTTGGAGTAAAGGTAAATAATGTAACATGAGTAATCAGTTAATTGAATTTTTATAAATAGACAATTTATGAAGCTACCCATATTCCAGAAATCCAGTCTTCACCCTTGATCTTGTGAATATTTTCTGTGTAATTCTTTATATTCATGTTCTCACAAGCTTGCCAAATCTCTCTACTTGTATTTGTTTTCTGTTGTCTCATATCTTTGTTTGTTCTAATTTGCTGTATTTTTCTGGGTTTTATATATTTTTTCTAAGAAGTCAGATTTTTTTGCTCAAGTCTGTATGGGCTTTGCACAAATGACAATTTATTAGATATTCTTATGTTCCAAATCAGCCACAGATTCAGCTTTCCATAATTTGTACATACAAATTACAAAGCTACATACCATCATACTATAGGACATTCCTTGTCCCAGCATACAAATCATCTGTCACAATGGCAGCGTTTGAAATTGTGTTTTGACTGCTATGGGACCTTTTTTTAAACTCTGCTTTCTCTGTTAGCCTGGGTCCATGATGGCTTATTAGTTGAAGTGCATGTTAGTGCGAAGCCACACATTATTACGAGTCTCCACAGTCACAGAATCAAAAAATAATTTATGGTGGAGGAATCATCCTCCTGGGAGCAGGACTCTAAGAGTCCTAAACAAAGCTGCTGCACTGATACCTGTGTGATTCTGCTTTGGAGCCTGCTTACATTATTCAGAGTTAATAGGTTGGATGCTCCTTGAATATGACTGCATAACTGAACCAGTTGTGGAAAAGAGGCTGAAGTTGAGCTAATAAATCCAGCTGGAGTTCAGCTGGTGCTTTGCTTGTAGAGCTTTTAATGTGCTTCTGGGATGAGGCACACAAGAGATTTTGGTTGTGTTTTTAACCTACTGTCTATATCCTTCCTATTTCCATGCACTTTTGATCTACACTTCTGAACATTCCTGGTTTACGGACTCCTTGCTGGAGCCCTAGTAGGCTTTGCCTGCTTCTTTATTTGTAGTCTTACATTTGGATATTGAGACAGCTTGCAATGCTTTCTTAGTAGGGTGGTATCTCAACTATGTATAGAGTGAGCTTATTATCATTTTGTTTAGACAGTAACACTAAAACCCTACTAGTTGTTGACATTATTTACTATTATTTATTTTAGACAGCAGCACTAGAAACCTACCAGTTGTTGGCATTATTGTGCCAAGAGGGGATGTTGGTGAAGTTACTGGAACCGTGATTTTTGAGGTTACTGTGGGATTTGTAGTCTCAATGGATACAGTAGCTGCAGAAGAAATACTAGGTACCACTGGTAGGGTACTTGCAGTAGAGCTTCTTGATACTTTAGGCTGCCCTGTTGTTACTAAGAGACAAAAAAAAAAAAAAAAAGGATAAATAGTTCTTGATAATCTAATACAACTATACAAACTGAAGTAAAAACACTCTTAATAGCTATTAGTAGTAACTACTATTAAAAACCATTACCTTTTACATGAAACATTTTAGAGAAGTTATCCATCTATTCCTTTGCTACTATGTGCAGTGAATACATTAAACAGTAAAATGAAGAAAAATGCATAAAGCTTCTGCAGGAATTCAAGTGAATTTGCCATAAATATTTGCGCATAGCAGCAGAGATGGAATTGTATTTTATTATTCACTCAGCTGATAGTGTACATTTTCCTAATACCATCCGACTTTGGAGAAATTAATGGAATTTATGAAGACAGACTGAGAAAGTTGGGGCTGTTCAGCCTGGGGAAGAGAAGGCTGCGTGGAGACCTCATAGCAGCCTTCCAGTATCTGAAGTGGGCATATAAGGATGATGGAGAGGGACTCTTCAATAGGGACTGTAGTGACAGGACAAGGGGCAATGGGTTAAAACTTAAACAGGGGAAGTTCAGATTAGATATAAGGAAGTTCTTTCCTGTTAGGGTGGTGAGGCACTGGAATAGGTTGCCCAGGAAGGTTGTGAATGCTGCATCCCTGGCAGTGTTCAAGGCCAGGTTGGACGAAGCCTTGGGTGACATGGTTAGTGGGAGGTGTCCCTGCCCCTGGCATGGGGGTTGGAACTAGATGATCTTAAGGTCCTTTCCAACCCTAACTATTCTATGATTCTAATTTCTAGCAAACTTAAGATCCGTATATACAGATTCCTTTCCTGAATGAGGCTATAGGGATTTGGTATTGTCAGTCACGCATTTCCACTAAGACCTTCCTAAAATTGTTGAAGTGTTATACAGACAGTCATCACTAGGAATGGTGATGAGTTTTTTGTAGAATCATAGAATGGTTTGGGTTGGAATGGATGTTCAGACGTCATTTAGTGCAACCACCCTTGCAACCAGCAGGGACATCTTCAACTAGATCAGGTTGCTCGAAGACCCATACAGCCCAACATGGAATGTGTCATCCACAACCTCTCTGACATCCTCTTCCAGTGTTTCATCATAGAAAATGTCTACCTAGTCTGAATCTACCCTCTTTTAAGGGTAAAACCACTACCTCTTGTATTATTGCTACAGGCCCTGCTAAAATATCTGCTTCATCTTTCTTATAAGCTCCTTTTAAATACCGAAAGGCCACAATAAGATCTCTGTGGAGCCTTCTCTTCTCCAGGCTGAACACAACTCCAACTCTCTCAACCATTCCTCATAGTAGAGGTGTTCCCTCCCCCTGATCATTTTTGTGACCCTCCTCTGCACCTGCTCCATCAGGTCCATGTTCTTCCCATACTAATAAGGGCTCTACAGCTGGATGCAGTACTCCAGGTGGTGTCTCACCAGAGAAGAGGAGAGGGGCAGAATCACCTCCCTTGGCTTACAGGCCTACACTTATTTTGATGCATCCCAGGATATGGTTAATTTTCTGGGCTGTGAGCGTACACTGTTGGCTCACATACAGTTTTTCATCCACCAGTAACCCCAAGTCCTCTTCAGGCCTGCTCTCTATCCCTTCACCCCCCCGGCCTATACTGATACTGGGGGTTGCCCTGACCCAAGTGCAGGACCTTACACTTGGCCTTGTTGAACCTCATAAGGTTCACAAGGGCTCACTTCTTGAGCTTGTTCAGGTCCCTCTGAATGCATCCTATTCCTCAGGTATGTCATCCACACCACTCAGCTTGGTGTCATCTACAAACTTGGTGAGACTGAACTCAATGCCTCTGTCCATCAGAGACAAGACGGAAGTCCTTATTCAGTAACAGAAATATTTTATTACAGAGTATCTGGAAGTGCCTAAGTATACTCAGGAAATATCACTGTCTCATAATTTTTTTCTTCAGACATCTAGCAAGTATTTCTGGGTAAATTTTTATGATAATTATGAAACCAAGATATTTTTCATTATTGCATCTCCTGAATGTGAAACTGGTGATGCTACTATGTCGCGAAAAAAAGGACATTGCTTACCTTATATACAAATATGAGGACGTATATCAATGTATACGTACTAGTTTGGTCAACTACATAAACTAACCTGTTGAAGGTGGAGATGTTTCAGGTGTGGTACTACTGATTGCATGTCCTGTTGTGTAAAGGTAAAACAGGTTAAGTATGTGAATGAAAGCATATTAAAAAATTCTAAATAAGGCAAATTTTAGATTAGATTCAAAGGATTGTGTTAATTAGTGAGGTATTTCTGAAAATGCTTAATATTACATGTTTCGGTGGTAAACTTCACGTTGAAGGACTTAAATGACAAAGAAGTCAATGTATCTTACAATAAAAATGATTAAGTTCTTGCTACCTTTCTTATGATTTTTATGCTTAAGGGAGTCCTCACTTTTCAGGGATAATGGAAATATGCTTTTTGTTTAGAAATAAGATTAATCACTGGCTAAGATTCTGATTACACAAGTTAGAATTCTGTGAGAAAAATTGTCCTTGGGTGTGTTTTATATCTGTATGAAAAAACAAACTGTGCAGCTAGAAACTATCCAAAACATTATTTAATATGATAGGCTTTCATAGAAGTAAACCTCATGGGAATAAACCATAAGTTAATATATATATATAAAAAAAATCTTTAAAAAGACATTTGCTATGTAAATCCCATTAGCTAGGTCTGATCCTCTTCTGTATGTTCCCTTTTTTTGTGAAAGCATTTGAATATATCTGAGAGTAACAGCTGGACTGGGGCAGGCCTTCATGCAGATCAGAACACTGATTCACTTTCAAGAAGACCTCCATTTTTAAAAGTACTCACATTTACAACGAATGTAACTCTTCATCTTGCTAACTAAAATCATCCAGGATTACCCAACTCTGTATTACAGCATTCCTCACCCTAATTCTTCTTCTAATAGTTCTTTTCATTCCTTTACTTATGACATGAAGTTTTACATACCAGCAATAGAGTAATGGGGTTATTTTGAAGGAAACTTACATTTGGATGAACATGGATTAATTGAGAGGTACTAGGAAAAATACCTTCTTTGAGAATACAGAATGTGTTAGTATTGTTTTTCCAGTTACTGTACAGGAAAGGAATGAGTATGTATGGGTTGCTGCTTACCACATGGCATACATCTTTTCTTCTCATAGTCAAAGTATTCATCATGAGAACAGTTGTAACAGCCTGAAGAAAGGGGAAGAGAAGTTTGGTTTACATTTCTCAGAGAGCACCATTTAATTTATACCACTTATTATCTAGTATCTTAGATTTCTATTACTGAAAAATGGTATTGATTGAATGAGATAAGCATTTCCACTGTCATCCTCAGAAGAAGGATCTGTTCACATAGTAATTCTTTTGCTTTCTCCAGCTATATCCATTTGTCTAATAAAAATATTAACTGCTCTCTCCATGTTTTCTTACAAAAGTACAGCATATTCTTTTGATTTGTTGCAAGCCAGAGAATTTCTCTTCATAATAGGCTGAGCTCAATATAAAGCTAGATGTAGTACAGGTACTGAATTGATTATGTATTTAAAGCAGAAGTTGTAAGGTAAAGGTCAGCAAAACTGCTTTAAAGGTAGCATCAATTAGGGTATCACTATTTAACTGTGTTATGTCTGTTTTAAAAAACAGCATTGAAAACAATTACTAGGTTATTGCTCCCTTGTTTACACTAGTATAGCTTATTACCTTCAATGTTGACATATTTGTAGTTTTGATTTGGACAGTTACAAGGTCTGTAATGCCAGGTGCAGTTGTCATTGTTGTAGCCATAGGAATAACCATCATCATTTCTTTTTTTTTTATGAGAGTTGTAATACTCACAATAAACAGCTGAAAAAGGTAAAAGCAAGAGAGAAATGAGAATTTTTCTAATTAACAACATGTTATTTTCAAAGAACTAAAGGGAGGACAAAATTTTCATTTAAATTATTAGCTTCAGATATAAATTGAAATTTATGCTGAAGTAAAGTAAGTTTTGTTTTTTAAATGCACTATGAAAATATTTCCACTATTTTTAATGCATAATATAGTGGAATGTTGAAAAGAAATCATCATAGATAACTCCAGCATTGATTTATAACACTTATCCTCTTTTACCCTCCATATACGGTGTTCTGGAATGCCTTGATACCTTTTTCCTGTTTTACAGTGTTCCAGCCAACACAGCAGTCTTTATTTCCTTTCTGTCCACACAGAAGGTGATTGTATCATAGCTAAAATTCAACATAATCTTTTTTAATTTCATACTCCTTCTGCTGAGAAACTGACAGTTCACTATGCAGTGGTAGCAAAGGAAACAGTCTGCCTTCCAGAACCACATTATTTTCTCTTTCATCCATGGTAAAAAGAAATACAATATTTTGGTTAATTTAGCATACATGAAAACTGCAGGTTTTCAAGGCCAGGCTGGACAGAGCCTTGGGTGGCATAGTTTAGTGTGAGGTGTCCCTGCCCATGGCAGGGGGGTTGGAACTTGATGATCTTAAGGTCGTTTCCAACCCTGACGGTTCTATGACTCTATGACTGAAGTCAGCTATTTGCCCATAGAGAAAATGCAAATTTGGAGGTGCTTATTAAGCAATTACCTATGTTGCCATATTAATATACTCACAGTTAGAATAATAATCACTTCAACTTTTTAAAGAGAGCTTGAAGAAACTTACGACAGAACTCAGGGGTCCTCCAGTCAATGCAGATACCTTTATCTAAGCATGCCATGGCATATACTGCAATAGCATCACACATGCATTCACAGTCCCCTCCAATGTCACAACCACAGGAGTCTCGAACACAGGCCTCATAATAGGGCATGCGATTCACCTGCATTGGAACAACAAAATAATTACTTTCTTAGGATTCTTCTGTGCCTATTTGTTAAGAAAGTGTTTTTCCCTGAGCTAAACAATACATGTTCCATTAAATGAGAGTAACTACTATTTCCTCTGAACAGTTGTCAAAGCAATTACAATCCCACTTCATACAAATCATTTTAGCAAGAACATAGGTGTCTCCACATTAACAATAAAAACTGATCATGCTTTGCCAGATATGTATTTCTAAATTCTAGTCCTGAACATTTTATGCATAGTCAGCTTAAAAAACACCCAGAACCCTCACATCCACTCAGACACAAGTGTCTGTCAGCTGTATACCCTTTGTGGATATGCACGAGCATTGCAGCATTATTGACATTTCTCACTTGTTTTCACCTTCTGAAAATGGACCTTTTCCTTCAGAAGGAAGTTTTAATGTTTATAATGAACTATGCAATACTTTTATTTCCACAAAGTGGGTAACTTTAAACAAATAGGAGGGATGATGGTATCTTGCTCTTGGGTTGATCTGCATCTTTTAAGTGATGCTGTTGATTTAGTGATAACAAAGGTTTTCAGGCCTTTCTTAAATTCTATTTTCTAACGAGGCTAAATTGTTTCAAAAGAGTAAACAGTGCATTAATCAGTATCAGGCATCATCAACAGACTGACTGATTTCTCATACTTAAATCTTCATTCTTTTTTCACTCTGATATTTTTGACTTCTGAGTTAATGCCATACTTAGATTTTGTGCTTACAAAAGGGCTGGCAAAGTGCAAACAGAAGGATGAAAGGATTAATGTAAATGAGGGCCATAATACATTTTATATATATATATATAGTATTAAAATATTTTGGGGAAGAGAAAATAAAGCGTTGGAGTGTGAGTTTTTGGAAGAATACAGATTATGCCTATAAATAAAAAGAAGGCCAAATCAATTCTTACCTTATTGTGACAGGTGGAAAAGACTTGGCTGTTGATGATGGAACATGTCTTTTCTGCCCATGCTTTACGATAAGGATTCTTGCTACAGGGGTCCACTACAAAGTATACATCCCCACAGAGAGGATTCTCTTTCCAAGAATTGACAAATTCCAGTTCATTTGATGCTACATACTTGCTTCGAGTTTCAAAATCATCCTTCATATTGCCATTGTAGTTCCCACACAAACCACATATAGTTTCCTAGATTAAATGAAAGCAGCAACATCAGTTCAGCAAGTTATAATTACTTGCTTTCCCTTTTGATTACTAATAATTTCCTATGCTTTAGTAGTGAATATGTTCTATAAATACTCTCTCATACATTCTTAGCATCTTGTGCATGGGTTTTGTTCATCACTGGATGAATGTGTTTCTCCAGTAAACTGTAAACTGTCCTCATTTAGAGATGAGATTCAAACATGCAGTTGTATAAAACACAAGCACTTAGCTCAAGAATTTCCTGAATGTAGTAGGGTAGTCACTTAAAAACCAACCTCTAGTGAGAAATCTCTGCTGTTTTGGAAATAAGGATGAAAAAGAACTATGCATCTATGAAAAACTTTTGCCATCACAGAGTCAAGGCAACCTTCATCAAATGTGCAGTTCAGTCTGAATTGAAGGATGGTCTACTGGCCATGTTATTCTGCAATACCTGTGTTTCTCTGGAGATTTTGATGAAGAAGTTCATGTGCTTATTCCAGATAAGAGTCATGTTGTATTTTCCTGGGATAATGACATCAAACATCAGATGAAGAGCGTTCTTTTTGACATTATATTGTACTCCGGGATTTTCTCCAGATACAGTGAAGGTTTCATCTCGCAGTATGAATGTCAAATTCTGAAATAAAATGCATCTATTTATCTGGACATTATAACTTACTCAGTTTCAGTATTACCCTTATTCTGTGTCATACTGTCAAAGATCAGATGCTATGGTACTACAACCTGTCTTGACATTCCTACTGTTAAAAAGTCATGGCAGCCAGGTGAAGTCCCGAAATGACTGGGAAAAGGGAAACATTGCACCCATTTTTAAAAAGGGTAGAAAGCAGGACCCTGAGAACAACCAGCCTGTCAACCTCACCTCTGTACCTGGGAGGATCATGGAACAGATCCTCTTAGAAGTCTATGTTAAGGCACATGGAAGACAGGGAGGTGGTTTGAGATAGCTGGCACGGCTTCACCAGCGGCAAGTCCTGCCTTCTATGATGGAGAGACTACATCAAGAGGACAAGGGAAGTACTATGGATGTCATCGATCTGGACTTCTGTATGGTCTTTGATACGGTCCCCCACTACATTCATCTCTCTAAATTGGAGATGATATGGATTTGGTGGATAAGGAATTGGCTGGCTGGTCACATCCAGAGAGTAGTGGTCAACAGCTCAAAGTCCAGATGGAGAACAGTGATGAGTGACGTCCCTCAGGCATCTGTACTGGGACCAGTAGAGTGTAATATCTTCATCAGTGACATACACAGTGGAATTGAGTGCACCCTCAGCAAGTTTGCTGATGACACCAAGCTTAATGGTGCAGTTGACATACCTGAGGGATAGGATGACATTCAGAGGGACCCTGACAAGCTCAAGAAGGGGGCCCATATGAACCTTATCAGATTCAGCAAGGCCAAGTGTAAGATCCTACACCTGGGTCAGGGCAACCCCCAGTATCAGTACAGGCTTGGCAGGGGAAATCTGCATCTTTGTACTGGCTTTCTGAATGGCTCCACATATGCAGGAAGTTTAGGGACTGAAACGTTGACATGTGAATTGAAGAAAAAAAAAGTGATGGCAATTCCTACTAAACCTGAAGTTCTAGTCATAGCACATCATTTTACTTCCAAGACATCACTTAAGATACAGCTAAAGCTTCCAAAGGGGCAGCAAACATGGGCTTAAAATAACTATTCAGCTGGATAAATAGCAGAATTAAAATCTTACCCCAAGGTAAATGCTAATGGATCTGGAGCATGTAACCCCTGATTTCCCACAGATGACATTCTCGGTAACAATTTTGAAAGAGGAAACCGGTCTATTAACACTGCAGCCATCCTAAAAAATCCAACAAAACAAATAACAAAAAGCAGAAAACCCCAAAAGTCTTCCAACTTAAAACAGAAATAAAAGTAAAGAAAGCTTAAAGTATCGTGACTGATTCTGCCTGTTTTGGGAGGTGATGACCTCTGATTTTTTATTCAAACTGACATCACTTCCCTAAAAGATATAATTAGCTGGTACAGAATAGGTATATATCAATGACTTTTTAAATATGTTATTAAATGTAAAATTGGTTGTAACTGCATGAGAAAAAAAATGTATTTTGAGAAGTCTCTTCATCTAACGTATTCAAATAAGCAGAAAATATAAAAACAAGTGTTTATAAAGATTCAAGGTTCTCTATTGAATATAGATGCATCCTAGGATATTTTCATTAGCCATTTAGATCAAGCTATTTTTTGATGCTGAGATACTGCCAAAATAAGCAGTAAGAGGCAGATTACCATAGCTAATATGTATTCACAGTTGCCATCAAACACAAAACGCTGTCCATCAAAAGTGGTGATGTGGCCTTCTCCATACAGATTACATGTTGAGGAACACACTGATTTCTTAACACATTTCCATTTGCCTTTTTTGCAAGTGCTGGGAGTAAGAAGAGAAACCATACTCAGATTTCAAAGAAATGCCACCTTAACCTGCTTCTTTTTATATACACACACTTTTACAGATAAAATAATCATTTAATTAACTTGTGTGCACTGTGACCAAGTTACAATTAATACAAGAACCATAAGTTATAGATTTTTTAGAAAATAAATTCATGATAAAGAAGAAATCTTAAGTCATTTTTGCTTTCTTTTTTCATGAAAGAATATAAAACTCATTTATTTTTGCTCTTACTGAGAACAGATGTCCCTGTCCTGTGTAGTTTGTATAGCAGTGTTTTTTTAATACTAGATTAGTAACTGGAAAGGAGAATAAAATACATTGAGAATGCTGCTAAAGAGATGGAAACAAACTTTTGGGGGGGATTTCTTTTCATCTATAGAAAAGAAGGATGATTGTGCTCTCATCTTTATTTAGGTGGAGTTGTTAATCTTTGACCTTACATAGTTTACAGTTACAGGCCCTACTGGATGCCCTTATTCCTGGATATGCATATGGCAGAAATTATCCCTGAAGCACATACCATGACTCTTTTATCTATGCATATAGACTGTAAGATACTAAGATTGTCTTTATCACCTTTGTGCTTTGTTACTGTATTTCTTCCATTCAGCTGTTGCCATTTCCTGCTCTCCTGTCAACTAGACACTGGAGTTGTACAGTTTAACGAAGCAGAGATTCCACAATGGAAAAATGTGTTTCTTACCAGATGTCACATTCAGTTTGGATCTGTTCACCTTTTCCATAAGCAAGACCACCATATTCACATGGACACTCCTCAGCTGGAACACACCTGCCATCTAGATTTTCATATAGCCCATCAGCACAGACACAGCCAGATTCACATTTAGTTGGTATCTGGTAAAGATCAACAGATTGTAACATGAAACGTGAGATGCATTTTATCTTGTGATATCTACGTGAATGGTGTCACGAGTGAGCCTGTGCTAAGTTCTAATTTTGACTTGATTTCAGTTTTGTGATTTTCTTCATACTAGTGTACTAGTTAACTAGTTTCACTGAAGTTCTATTATACCTGTTGTGTAAGGTATTAAACATACTTGAAGAGACTCCATCAGTACAACAGAAGTTTTTTTATACGAAGGAATTTTATTACAGTTCTTCCAATTACTCTGTTTCCTTAATGAAAATCCTATCAGAAGTCCACTAGCCTAAATCTCCTGCATCCTCTGACCATCAGCAACACATAGTTGGGAAAGAATAGAACATGAAGCATAAACTTCATGTTCTATCAATTTCCAGTGACATGCAGCTTATGTAGTACCTGAGCCAGAGATGATAGCCATGTAGCTAAGAACCCTTAATGGATTTTTATTCTATTGAATTAATCAAATTTAATTTGTTAATTTATGTACTTTAATTCCTTTAACCACTTCTTGACTATACGTAAATTTTTAGTGTCTAGTCTGTGGAAAGAAGTCTGGTGTTTAACTGTATCACGTTAGAAGAAATATCTCATTTCACTAGAAGGAACGTTAGAAGGAACATAGTAAAGTTCTAAATAACAACCAGAACATTCTTTCTCTCTCAAGAGGATAAATATCACAGAGCTCTGAAACTTACACATTCAATTCCAGTAGCAAGCATCTGACAGGTAGGGGCACATGCAGCTCCATACTTGTTTTCTAAACTATCAGAACATGATATATATTTCTTAGGAGCTTTGCAGCTTTCTAGGAAAAAGGAAGAAAAACAAACATGGCAGAGATTGTGAAGTAGCGATTTTGCAACATGGGGAAAAAGAATATGTTTCTAAGTAAACCATATCAGACCCATACCTGCAGGATTTTGAGGTCTGCCTGTGCAACTTAACCTTCCATTAACGCAGTAGCTGGGGAGGAGGAAAAAAGGCATTTCAATGCAATTCACTCCTAAGAAAGACATTCTAATTCTTTGTGAAGTGGCTTCATGTTTTTTGTCATTGGAAGTGTTTCATTTATGCTACTAGCTCCTCTGCGTCCTTCAAAATGGAATGAGTCAACTTGTCTTTTTACATTTTGTAGTATACAGTAACATCAGTTTTGAAAGTGAATAGTAAGCCATTCACTATTATGATGGCCTATCAAAGAATTCTTGAGGCTTGTATATAGCTGTCCATATGCTGCTGTTTGCTGTTGACAAAATCTCTTACCAGGAATAATCAGATCTTACGTATTATTTTCTACTTTTTCCCCTAATATTTCCAAGCTTAAGGTAAGTTAAATGCTTTTTATTCATTTAAGAATCTTTGTATTTTAAGAAAGGGCAAAAATGATTTCTTAAAAAACGGACCTTTAGTATTAAAAGTAAGGGAGAATGTACTGGAAATGAGTTAATTTTCTCTGTAGAAGCTTGATGGTGCTGTTTTCGATTTGTGACCAAAACACTGTTGATAACATGATGTTGTTTTAGTTATTGCTGAACAGGGTCAAGGCCTTCTCTGCTTCTCACACTGCCCCAAGAGTAAGCTGAGAGCAGACATAGTCAGGACAGCTGACCCAAACTGGCCAAAGAGAGATTCCATACTATACAACATCATGCTCAGCAGTTAAAGCACAGGTAAAGAAGGAGAAAGAAGGGATGTTCAGTTATGGTGCTTGTCTTCCCAAGTAACCATTATGTATGACAAATTCAAGTTTCCTGGAAATGTCTAAACATCTGCCTGCTGATGTTTAGCTTTAATTGTTCATGGTGCTTTGTTTATTAAATAAGCTTATTTTTGCTTATTAATAATAAAGAAAGTTACTGAACTGTCTGTCTCAACCCACAAATTTTCTTGCTTTTGCCCTTTTAATTCTCTTCTGCATCTAGCTGAAGTGGAGTGAGCAAGCAGCTATGTGGTACTTAGCTACTTACTGACATTAACCCTCAATAGAGACACATGAAGACCCCCTGCCTCCATTTTCAGTGTGTTAATCTTCAAACTTGACATACTTACCAGGTAATCCCACCAGTTATTATTGACTGGTCAGGCAAGATGTACTTTCTATCTTCTAAATAGCAAGGACAATAAGATTTACGAACACACTCATTCTTGTGGTTCAAGTACAGTCCTTGAGGACAGTGGCAGCCTTCAATAGGGATGTCAGTTGGATGACACTCCAGGGCTCGGTTTGAGAGTGACAAGCATGTCCTGTCACATGCCTGAGTGTGGTAGCTGAATGTCTGATTGCCAGTACAAGTAATAGCTGTTAAACAAGACAAGAGTGTATATTAAACTTAATTTACTTATCCTCTTCCTTGTGAAAGATAACTATGTTCATAATATGTTGCTTATATTGTGTCAACAGCTTCAATGCTTAATGCGTCCTATTGATTCTCTTCCTGTGGATGTGGAGCTCTAGAAAAAAATATTTCAGACCAGGTCTTAACCCCAACCATGTAGCTGGTTTGAAGTTTTATGAAGGTTAAATACCTTATTGCTCCTTTGTGCATCTTAGAATAAAACAATGCAAAGAGAAGCTTTGCAGAAATACCAATGTATTTCTGAGTAACTGAAAACTTTGCCTATGTCTAAGTTGCATAATAGCATATATCATCTGCAGATTTTTTCCTAGTTCTTTCTTATCTTAAGGTACAGTATAGCTTTGTTAATTTCTCTATTCCATCACTTAATTTTTAAGTGGTGGGAACATCCACATGCTCACCTTAGAGCATGAGTTATCTCACATAATCCTTTTTTGAAACAGACTACAGGGTATTGAGTAATTGGACATCTGTTATCCCATTTCTGCTTTTTCTCTCTGTTTTTTCTGTTCACTACTTTCCCCATTATTATTAAGATGATTTGGATGCTGTTTAGAATACTGCTTTACCATTTATGGTTTTTGCTGTGTTATGACACATTGGTGAAACCAGCAGCTCCTGGGAATATGGCTTTTAAACCTGCTGGTTGGCCGACTTGAGCAATAAGTAGTTATTTTCTAGTGACTGGCAAGTAGTTTTAAAATACGTTCTTGCTCTTATTCAGTTTCATCTAGGTGAATCAAATATGGGAATATTCTAAATGGAAACAGATAGACCTGCACGCATGCATTCACCTGATGGCAGACTATAATGAATTGGTTCAGTGACTTACTACAGTTGTCCATACTGTTTCTCCAGTTCTCAAGGATTAAACCCATTGAACTGCATGTTCGTGCATATGATCCCAGAGCAGAACAAATGTAAGGAAAGGTCTCTTCATAATTACAGGCTTGGTAGACACATCTCTGAAACCAAATACACGGAGAAAACTCTGTTACTAGGGAGCAGAAATTTTGAAGTGCTAAACCCTGGAGGTATTTAAAAGCTGTGCAGATCTCTTGTGGAGGCACATGGTTTAGCAGTAGGCAGTGTCAGGTTTACAGTTGGACTCTATGATCTTAAAGGTCTTTTCCAACCTAAATGATTCCAAGCTAACTTTCAAACGTAAGTCAGCAAAATACATATTATTGCATAATAACTGATGAAAAATATTGACATGAATAAAAAATACTTAGTACCTAAAAAATGCCTTTGTTTATCCACTGCTTTTCATTTTTAATTTTCAAAATGTTATGTGGAGATTCACAAGTAGAATGAGCTCAATTAAGCACATGGGAAAATCAATACTTTGCATATTTAAAGTTGTCAACATGGAGAAGTGAAGCATGTGCAAAAATACCTTCTGATTCATATGGACAGCACTGGTGCCTATTGGGGAATTTTAGTGTGGTGGAGGCGTGACTTTCAAAACCACAGTTCCTTAGCTTCTATGCGCTGCTGATCCAAATGAGCGGGATACTTTATATTAGGACGTTTTGGTTCATATTTGGACTCCCTCTGTACAACGTCTACCATAATTTCCTACCTTGTAGAAAGAAATAGGGTTCACCACAGCATGGCATTTCTCGAACACTGTACCCTTCTTGGTAAGAATGGAGCAATGAGTCTCAGCAGATATTTCTAGTGAAAGTAAAATGTGGACATTAAAGATAGGAAAAAGGAAAAATAAAAAGAATTTGAAAAAAAAAAAGTCCGGACACACCACTCTAGCTGAGCTTTTGGCAATGATGAACAAAAGGCAGCTTCTTAGCTTGTTAGTTTGCAGACTATACTTTAGACTATACTTTTGCTCAAACAGCTCAGTAGAGCTTTTTGTTTTGTTAAACCAATAGCAATAGAGACTTGAAAAGGCAAAAATTTCATTCACAGCACTTCGGAGCAAGACTAAGACATCCATGGACACTGCAATTTCACTGGAATATCACCAAATGCCTCTCATTCATAATCTCAATCCCAGATCTCTATATCTATACTACATAAGCATATATACTAGATAGGCTGAGAAAGTTGGGGCTGTTCAGCCTGGAAAAGAGAAGGCTGCATGGAGACCTCATAGCAGCTTTCCAGTATCTGAAGGGGGCCTATAAGGATGATGGAGAGGGACTCTTCAGTAGGGACTGTAGTGACAGGACAAGGGGCAACGGGTAAAAACTTAAACAGGGGAAGTTCAGATTAGATATAAGGAAGAAGTTCTTTTCTGTTAGGGTGGTGAGGCACTGGAATGGGTTGCCCAAGAAGGTTGTGAATGCTCCATCACTGGCGGTGTTCAAGGCCAGGTTGGACAGAGCCTTGGGTGACATGGTTTAGTGGGAGGTGTTCCTGCCCATGGCAGGGGGGTTGGAACTTGATGATCTTAAGGTCCTTTCCAACCCTAACTATTCTATGATTCTATGTATCCTAGACATCAGAAATGTCTTGTTAGTGACAGAATTTGTGATGTTCAATTGTCTCAGTCTCTGCTTCTCTTAAACTCTCTCATTCCCTTGGTATGAGCTTATGGAAGAGTCAGACAAAGCTGGCTGGAGAGATCAGTTACAACAGGGTCATCTACTTACTGTTCAGTTGACTCAAAGCACAAGGGTCAGTATCTCTCTCTAAAGCAGGATGGCAATTTCCTGCCCTCCAGGAATCTACAAACAAGGAGGCTGTCCCTTCAGTGATATCCATGCTAGTCATGAAGTCATCTGTAGTGTCTCCATTGTAATTGCCACACAAACCTAGTAACATTAGAAATGCAAGGGATGGGGGGAAATTAAATCATGTACACAATGGTCTATGCTTCATTCTATAATAGTGAGAAAATGGATTCAAAAGTTCTATATGGAGTGTCAATGAATACTATCGGTCAAGCAGCCAGAGAAAGAATCTTGATTATCTACACAGGCACTGAGCCTCTGCCTCTTCAACTTAAGACTGCCCACTTCAATGACAAATTCATAGAGAAGTTTTTGTCTTGTTTTTAGAAAAAAAGGCTTTTTTGGTGTTTTTAAATCAAGTGAAAGAGAAAGGTCATGAAATACTTTTGCAGTTACACATTTTCTTATGTATATAATATCTGTAAAGACAAAGAATATACATTTAGACTCTTTTAAATGCCAAAGCCTCTCTGTAATTCCCCACAGACAATTAGAATGCAGGAGATGCCTTTGTGGCTAACATTGCTGTCTAATAAAAATAAACACCTCCATCAGGTGCTGAGAAGCTTTTAAATTACTAGGCTCATTGTCTTTACAGTGATCATGTACTGTGTTCAAAGAACCACATGCTCCAAGATGTAGAGACCACACAGACCAGTTTATTGCCTGTTCTTGTGAAGTAAAGCACATATTGAAAAAAGCACACATAAAACATGTGAAGTATTATACTACATGAAAAATGTCACCTATCTAATTTTTTTATTTCAAAGTTACTAGCAAAAGAAATATATTAATTTCTTAAAATTGCTTTCAAAATTGCATTCCCTACATTTTTCTCCTTCACATGGGGACCAGATTTCTTACCTAGAGTTCTGTCTTTGAATTGTGGTCCAACTTTAACATAGGCCTGGAAAACAGGTGACGTTTGAACTACAAGTTCCAGCCCGAAGGTTGTATACATTTGAATGTACATCGAGGACTGTCTGAAAATAGTGATGTCTCCTAAAAGAACAAGGAAATATAGAAACAGAAATTTGGATGCATAGAATATTGCAAAGTAATTATTTCAATGCGTATGTAAGTATTCTAGCATTCTATGAGTCACCTTCTTCCACACACAACTCTCCATAGATGGACAGATGCAATGTGAAAGATTTTAAGCTTCCTCTAAAAACTCTGCTACTGGCAATTGTGAGAGAAGAGATGCTGGGCTGTGTAAAACAGACATTTAATGTAATTTGGATTTTACATATATTCCCATTTCTTTACCTGATCTGTAAGGTAGCCGCTTAAGTTCATCATCGTCAGTAAGGAGCTCATTCTGAGAAATCACAATTTTATCCTGTAAGAAAAGGACATGGAACCAGAAGTACTTATCTGTGCTGATGGTATTCATATGTTCTTTAACTGAAGCAACTGTATTGTCAATAACTTATATAATAGGAAAACACTGACTCAAGCTTTTTCTCATGTTATCCCACATTGCTTTCAGTTTTCACTTTGAAAATACTCTAACTTCTTGAGCTGATGTATCAGCTGAGATCTTTATTATGTACGTATGAAGTGGAACATATCTTTAGTACCTGTCCCTTAAATTTTTTCAGTTCTGGCTACCAGCAATGATTTTAAGTATCTATTTTGCTAATCTGGTTACTGAAATGCTAGAGAGAACCTGTGGAGGGAATACTTACCTTTGTAGACAGGTAAATTACAGCACTAAGTGATGTCTCAGAATGAGAATAACCAGACTTTTCATATACAGCCATTAGAGTTCCATTGTGTGGCAGGCTGGGACTCTGGAGGGAAATAGTGAAAAGGGAAGTCTGTGTCAGCATAACAATGATTTGTAGAATAAATCTATGTCATAGGATGACCTCAGTTTGTGTTCCAATAGGAAACCAAAGACAGATTCAAATATGTCCATTTGACATTGTATATTTCTAGACTGCAGGGAATTACCTTCATAAGAACGTAAGTGCAAACCCCATGGAACCTGTATGATCTAGAATCAAATGTGGTAACAAAGGAGCCTCCTTCCAGTGAACACCTTCCAGGGCAGGGCAAGTCTTCGCAGTTCCATTGACCCATTGTACATTTACTAAGGAAAACAAGAAATTCTGTGTGAGTTTATTCTCATACTAAGGCACTATTACCAGCAGAGGATTTGATCCTTATGTCTGGAATTTTTGCTGTAGCTGATCAATACGCAAAATGGGTTAGTGAACACAGTGTAACATACATGTAGATTATGAAATTTTATTTCCACCTTTTTGAAATTTCTTTTTTTACCCTCCAAAAACTCAAGCTACTTCCTAGTAATAGGAGATGTCATTTGTTTCACTTTTCCCCTTACGCTTTCACTGCTTTTCTTTCTGTATGATTATCAGCTGAAGTTGTTCATCTTAATCGAAAGTTGCTGAACTCTCGTATGTATTGTCAGTAAACTTTCCTGAATAGATCGATCATGAGAAGTGTTCATTGTTACAATTCTGATAATCAAATTGCATTATTTATTCTTCTACTTATTAGAATTATGGTATCAAGAGATGTAACACAAAAAAAATTATTCCAATTAAAAAATAATTAAAAATTAAAAAAAAAACTTGTCAGAATTATTTACCACTGCAAAACAGAAATTTTGTTTTTCGACTTGGTATCAGAAACTCTGAGATTGCGAGGAAGAAACTGAAAACACTGGGTATTTGTTTTGTACTAATTTTATTTCCACTTTCATAAAGGAGATAAAAATGCTACTGTTTTGTGTGGCCTAAAGGAGCATTTATATTTGTAGAGATTAATCTGGAATGAGACATGTACATCTTCAATTACAAATATATGATTTGTGACATTCCAAGAAGGTGGCCTTGGAGATGGTATGAAATCTTTGCAGCTCTGGTAAGTTAAGCTAAATCTTTCAATTGCTTGGTGAGGATGCTCTTTATCCTCTCATGAAAGTACCTGTTGCTACTCACCAGGTCCTACATGCTGCTTTCATTGTCTCACCAGGAGCATATGTTTTCCCATTTAGTGTACATGGACATTGCTTAATGTGAACACATGTTCGATTCTTTGAGATGTCATCAAGAACTGTTCCTGCCAAAGATGGTAAACAAAATAATAAATACTTCTCCATATCCTCACTTAGCACTAAAGATAATATAGCTTGAATGCTTTCCTAACTTAGCTTGAGAATGCTATTCTTGCACAGTCAGTGCCCATACTTAGAGATGTAATGTACAGGGCATTTTCTCTTAATTAAAATAAAACCGACTCTTTCCAAGTGATAACAACATTTGGCTACTTTGTTATATGAAAGTGCAGACAATTGTCTTTATTTGAAATTTTAATTTAACTTGAAATAAGAGTGTGAATGTAATTTTTTCAAATTTTATACTTTGCTGTAAGACTAATTAAATTGGAAATTTTGAAGAATGGACACCTTCTTTTTCCTAGAGTACTAAGTCTAGCTTTAAATATGTAGCTCAGAACAAATTACTTTTGACTACTCTAAAATGGTTATGATATTGATGTAAATACCCACAGCACAATAACCTTGGAAGACAGTTCTGAAATTTCAAGAAACATTGCAAACGATAGTCAATACTTTTTTTTTTTTTCAGGAAATTAATCTTAAACTACTTTAAAGGGATTTTACTAAATGCCCACACTATTGAAAAAATTCTCTGAGGTATGCTACCTGTTGCTGGTGGCCTGAAATGCTGGACACCTCTTTAGGGTAAGAAATTAATTAAATCTTACTCAATGTATATTACAGCACAGAATTTCAAAAAGGCAGCATATAATAATCCCATCACGTATTGAGGTCTTGTAAGAAGAATGCTTTCCCAATCTGTTCTTGTAAATAGTAATCAAGAACCTTTAAGGACCATGACTACTCAAGACTTCAGTTATGTTACATGAAAAATGGAAGTTCTAGCAACACAATGCCCTGAAATGCACTGCTAGTTCATTATTAAGAAGTCTATTACACTTAACTGGATATATGCCAGAAACATTTGTATGTGCCATCTAAGATATGATGAATACAGAAATGATACCTTCTGGACAAAAGCAACCATAGGTACAGTGACTGGAACAGCTGTACTCTGGGTTGGAACAGGTTTTAATACATGGAGAACCACATTCCTCATAGATTTGGTTAGCAGAACATTTTCCCACAGCTGCAACAAACAGCGAAAGCGTTAGGATTTTAAAGTGTAAACACAGATCTCATCTACCACCTAGGATGGAGAAGATCTTGTGATTACTGGCACTAATGTTCTCTTATCCTGCTTTAATACTCAGTTCAACATTTGAATATTCATCATTACCACCATATTCACTCTAGCTTTTATTCATTCTTCATCCCTATTTATTAGAAACTCCTTTCAGAAGCTTGAAGAATGGCAAGCAGGCTGTACTGCAGTCTAGTAAACTACTACAAACCAGATTTTCCATAGTACTTGAAGAATTTAAAGAATACAACTCTTCATCTTCTATATAGCTCCTGCTTCTCAGACATCATCTGCTTTTCAGAATGCAGCTACCTAGAAATCTTAATATATGGAACATAGAACATATATAAATGTGATAAATTCAATCTTACCTGAAAGAGTAAAAACAAGTGAGGTAGGGAAACAGAGGCAGTTAGAGATGAGGCTGACAAAGAAACAATAAGGACTAAAAAATTCATTACCTTTGCTTATTTGGCATTGATTTACAAATTCTTAAATTCTTAAATTTTGATATGAGCTGCATCTCTGGTAATTTAATGTGTGAATTGGTTTAGAAGTAACCTAAACTTAAGTCACTTTTGACTTTCTTTTTGTGATAAACAAATTCTCTTATAAAACAATGAATCCTGCTACATAGCACTGACTAGAGACTGAGGTTTCACATTGATTTAGAAGGACTGCAAGAAAATTAATCAGAATTTTGATAGTAAATAGGCACTTGAAAGAAAAGTGTGTCTAATCATGTACAGCTTGGAGAGTAATAGAAGATTTGCTTCTTATTTTTTTCCAATCATTAGATATAACTAAAAAGGTCAAGCATCTGAAAATGGACTACTGAAAATCTCCTGTGAATAAAAGGGGCTATGGCAATTGTTAGCAAAAGAGGTTCAAAGACTTCAGAGGCCCTTTAAAAGCTTTTTCCTTTGAAATTTCCACGCTCTCCTTCTTAAGACTTTACCAAAAAACAGTGTTACTCTTAAGAAAATAATATGATTCAAGACATTAGAGACAGTTTATTTCATTATCACTTCATCCTCATTATTACACAGAGTGTGTAAGATATAGCAAGGTTAAGTAAAATCTCCTATGAATAAAATGATTGAACTTACAGCAGAAGTTTTCAGTTCTCCAGTTGAATACCATTTGATGGGACATAGCACACTGCCTTGAATACTCTGACAGTGTAGGGCAAGTGCAATTCTTTTGTCCTGGTTCACTGCAGTCCTGCATATCAAGCTGGCAACGAATGACAAACCCATCCTTTGGCACACTGCAGGTTGGTGATACCAAGTTAAGTAGCTGAGAGCAGATCATGGCCTAAATAAAAAGAAAATTGTTCTTAGTAGTGGTTTCACCATGTGAAAACCACAATATAACATCATTGCTAGTTATGATTTTCTTGTTGGTTTCTTTTCTGTTTTCCCCTGAAGTTTAGTAATATGTATCCGACTTAAAATGCATGAGAAATTCATAAATAGAAGGGAATATAAATCCACTGTATAACTGAAGGATTTGATGTGCTGAATTAGTTCCACTTCTCATTAAGTTGAAAATGAATTAATTCCTTCTGTACTATCAATCCCCCTAAAAGTGGCTGAGAACACTACAGGCAGGGAGTATGTCATCTCATAGAGATTCAGCTCCAGAACAGACATCCCCAGTGTGACAACGTTTGTTCCTCTGTGAGCAAACTTTTGATATGTTTGTGTTGCCTATCACATTGCTCACTGCAGTGTAAGGCCTCAAAGAGAAAAAAATGTAAAAAGATTAAACCTGCCAGGCAACAGAAGTTCTTCACCAGATCAAAGTAATTTTTCAATGTGAATACAAGTAATATTTACAACCCGCTTCTTCAATAAAGTATCTTCTTCACATGACCCACAGAAATTCCTGTCCTTTATTCTTGCTCTTCTTGCAGAAGGGATGTCACAAAACTAATGTTTCTGTTTTTCTGTTCTGGGAAAAGGAGAATCTCAGGCTGGACAGGGCTTTGAGCAACCTCATCTAGGGGAGGGTGACCCTGCTCACAGCAGGGGGTTGGAACTAAATGATCTTTAAGGTCCTCTCCAACACCAACCATTCTATGAATCTATGAATTCCAGCTATCTCTTCCTCTGTAGTGTGAAACCATAACTTTTTAGCAACAGGAATGGTTTCTATGTTCTAACTAAGAGATTCTTGGGTTGCTAGATAAGTAAGATGAAAGTGTTAAGGCAAAAAGAAGAAAGTCTCCTATTTTAAGAGAAATTTTTTAAGAATTCTGTAATTACTAGTAACCTGTATACTATATACAAGTAAATGAGAATTGCAAAGTAAGATCATATTCTTGTGAAGAGATACAAACAGAACCAAAGAACATGATCACTCTATGTAAAATTAAATGCCTTACAGAGAATAGCAGTGAGTATTTGCCATTAGATATATGGTGTCTTTATGACTTCCTAGGTAGAAAAAATAATAAGTGAGAGAAATTGTGCAGTTTCCATTTCCTCAGCCTGGTAGGTCTATGCAGGATATACTCCAAACCAACCAGGACATTGGCCTGGAAAACCTGCTCTAGCTGACCCTACTTGAGCAGAGGGGTCTGACTAGGTGATCTGAAGAGATCCCTTCTAAGCTAAACCACTCTATGATTCTGTAAAATCTGTGTGGGAATGCAAAATCTGTGTGGAAATGTTTGGTAAAACAACAGGATCATCCTAATTAGGATTATCAATATGTTATAGGTATTCTTGAATGTTTCAAGTCTGTACAGCTTATAACATCAGGTCTCTTGTTATTTAATTAGAAGTTCTTTGAGTGGTTCAAAAAATTTCCTGTGATGACTTGCATGAAATTTCAGAAAGCTGTGGGCTAAGCGCTCTTAGGTTTAGATGAATGATACAAATGCAGCCTCAAAAATGCCCAAGGACTTTTTTCAAAATGTATTTTAGAAGAAGAACTCCTTTCTTATGTCATTCTATACAAATTTTGACATTACCCATTTTCATGGAAGTCAGTTTTACGAAATCACTGCCTCTCCATTACTGGTTTCTGTCTTTCTACCTCTGTTAAGAATCATGCTGTAGAAAATCAAAGAAGATCTTTCTTACATATTTTTTG
This sequence comes from Neopsephotus bourkii, assembly GCF_033783945.1. Taxonomy (NCBI): domain Eukaryota; kingdom Metazoa; phylum Chordata; class Aves; order Psittaciformes; family Psittacidae; genus Neopsephotus; species Neopsephotus bourkii. The sequence continues at coordinate 5,027,220 of NW_026902266.1, forward strand.
TGAGGAACAGGGGAAATTGATATCTCCTCAGACAGGCAGATCTCCGATGGATCATCCATTTTTTGTAATGCAGCAAATTTATATGTATCCAGCAATTTACCTGTAAATTGAACATTTGTATTTTGTCAGGCAAAAGCCCACATGGACATTATTTGTTTATTGCTGTGATGTAGCAAAACTCAGATTCTACTCTTTGACTATGAAATATCCTACTGATTAGTCTACCTGATAAATAACTACCTGTTTTGCCCTTTAAACGGAGTCTATTGAGTAAAGCATACTTTTTTATCACCTTGATGGTTTCTCTGAGCCAGATGAGAAAATGAACATGAGCTGGCAGTGAACGCTTGCAGCCCAGAAAGTCAACCATATCCTGGGCTGCATCAAAAGGAGTGTGACCAGCAGGTCGAAGGAGGTGATCCTGCCCCTTTATTCTGCTCTCCTGAGACCTCACTTGGAGTACTGTGCACAGTTCTGGTGTCCTCAACATAAAAAGGACATGGATCTGTTGGAACAAGTCCAGAGGAGGGCCATAATGATAATCAGGGGACTGGAGCACCTCCCGTATGAAGATAGGCTGAGAAAGTTGGGGCTGTTCAGCCTGGAGAAGAGAAGGCTGTGTGGAGACCTCATAGCAGCTTTCCAGTATCTGAAGGGGGCATACAGGGATGCTGGGGATGGACTCTTCATTAGGGACTGTAGTGACAGGACAAGGGGTAATGGGTTAAAAGTTAAACAGGGGAAGTTTAGATTGGATATAAGGAGGAAATTCTTTCCTGTTAGGGTGGTGAGGCACTGGAATAGGTTGCCCAAGGAGGTTGTGAATGCTCCATCCCTGGCAGTGTTCAAGGCCAGGTTGGACGAGGCCTTGGGTGATACGGTATACAGCGAGGTGTCCCTGCCCATGGCAGGGGGGGGATGAACTTGATGATCTTAAGGTCCTTTCCAACCCTAACTATTCTATGATTCTACATCATATCTACTAACTTACATGATGCCAGCTGGTACTGTTTTCCTGCCAGCTGTGTTATCTTTCACCAGCTGTTAATTAATGCCTCTTCTCCTCATCCCCATTCTAATATCTTCTATTACATGTAGGGCTAAACTCATCACAACCCCAAAAATACTGTATACTTTTTAGAATTCTGTGATGTGTCAGGTGTCCTGTCTCTGCTTACTCCCAGCTTCCCCTCCTCCCTGGCAGAGCATGAGGCTCACAAAGTCCTTGGCCAAACGAAAACATCATTGTTATCAGCTCTGTTCCCAGTCCGAAAGTCAAAACAGAGCACTGCACCAGCTGCCAAGGAGAAAAATGACTGCTACTGCTAAACCCAGGACACTAGAAAACTGCATCTGGCAGTGTAGATCTGAGATTAGTCTACTGTGCAGTTTAATGCCCCTACACTGGCACTGGAGTTCCGAGTAGCAGTGTGCTTTTAAAGTTAATCTTCTGAACATTCCCACTTCGTGTAATTTTATTTCCATTGTTGAGTTCCTTTAACATGAAAAATAAAGCAGAAGATGTGCTCCAAGAGCATGTGTAATGATCTCCCAGTGATAATGGGCATTAGTTCAGCAGATTAGAGTGACTGTGAAGTGAACCCCCCAAACTACATAGAATGCTGATGTCAAGTCCTTGCACCAACTATTTTGTTCTAAAGATCCATCCTTACTGGGAAATGCTACTTGTTAATGTTCTTGTCCACTATGTTTTTTTTATTGTAGCCTGATTCTTACTTCTGCCTAATGTAATTATTTCACTTACTGTGGCTTGCTATACAACTAGACTGCTCTGAAAGTTAGGGGAGAGAGTAGTCCTTATCACAGTTTTCTGAAATATAAGATTTCTTACCACTTGTCTGAGGAACCCACAATAATATCATCATACTAAATTATACTGTGTAGCATAATCAAATGACAAGTATGTTGGTGACATATAGGTGTGCTTTACTCAATTCTGAAAAACTTGAGTGAGCAGTTAGAGAAAAGTTACTACAGTATTCAGCTTCCACCTTGACTCAGTTTAACTATCTCTCCTTCCATGCACTATGTCCTTAGAGTTTACCTTCACTCACAAATTCATTCAATTCATAACCATCATAATTTCCACACATTCCACAGGTTTTCCCCATATATTTTTTTTCAGTCAAAACCTAAAAAAAAGCAAAGCAACATATTTAAAAGGATCACCCTAACTAAAAATTATCTATAAAGCATTACTTTTCTCAAACACATTCAGTTCAAGGATCCAATTAAAGGTGATACTTCTCATTAATTTCAGTGACTTGGCTAGAAGAAACATTTTGGAAGCAGTAACTTCTTTTACCAAATAGGCAAGTAGTGATTGTTGTGATTTTTTTAATTTAGGAAAAGAATAAAAGACATTTGCAGAGATTTGAAGGGAAAGATATTCTAAGGAACCAGAAAAAATAGAAAAGGAAATGATGCTGTTTCCTTGCTCATATCTTTGTTGATAGAGCATGAATTTCAGGTTCACTGTCTTAAGAAGTTGAAAGTTATAGAAAGAATAACTGGTTTCAGAAGGTTATTCAATTATTTACTGCTCTAGAGAATAAAGTGGTTATTCTACTACTGGCTACAATCAATGTAATTTTATAAAAACCTTACATCAGAGGAAATAATTTGATTGTAGGTAGGATATAGTGCATACCGATTACAGTAGCATTTCCTGTTACATGTGTGATAGCAATGTTGATAAATCTCCCATACAACCTCTCACACAACAATCTCTCCATTTTAGCATAGAATTCAGTGTCTTTTGTGGCAGGGAGACTTTGTGATTTCTCACACTGAGGAAATGTATCCACTTCTCTAAAATATATCAGTCATTTTGGAGGGAAAACATGACAAGATTTAGAAAAAGAAGAAAAAAAAAAAAAGAGCTGGTAAAAGCACCATATGTTTGAAAAAAAAAAAAAAAGACGTGGGGGGGAAGCACAGTAGAAACGACAAGATTAAGACATACACTATGCATAAAGAAATTCTAAACAACTTTAAATAATTTCAACAGCCCTTTAGCAAAACACTGTAGCTGCTGGAATAGCTTGAGGAAAGTTTAAAATTTGCGAAAGCACCCACAAATCTCAACATTGGTGGCTTTAGTTACATACCAAAGCTGGAAGTTAAAGGAACATGCAGATATAAAAAGCCAAGATGTTTTTTTCAAGGTGAATGGATGACACAGGAAAAGAATAAATATCCAAATAGTAAACACATGCAAAAAGCACCCATTAAGTTTAAAGACATCTTCTCATTCCAGTAAATCAGTGAGCATTTTCTCTTCTGCTTTATGAGAACATTTTACTAACCATGAGATAGTCATCATTGTTCCACATGACAACTAGCTCCATCTCCATCAGTCTGGCCACCAGACGAATGCTGCGTCCATAAGGTGCTATTTGAATTCCATTGCTGGTGTAAGGCAACTTAATGACACTGTAATAATGCAAGAAGAGAAACTGACCATCTCATACCATTATTAAGCAGGTATTAGTTATCTTTTCTGGATCTAATACATATATAATCTGAGTACTTGCAGCAACATAAAATAGATCTTTTTCCTTTGTAATTGTAGCATTTCAAGATACATTAAAATTTCTCTTGACTGAAAAATCAGTGTCAACAGTTTCATAGAAGAATCTCAAGGAGACAGTTGCATAGTCAGTATACTAGTGAAAATGTTTGCACAGAACTTGGCATCTTCACTTGGTTTGGTTTTATTAACGTATAGGTAAGGTATATGTTTCAAGAACTTGTAACAGTACAGTTTGTGTGGTAGTATTATTTTGATTACCCTGAAAAGCTTACAGGCTGTTAATATAGGAACTATTGCTGTAACTGAAACCTGACAAGGTTAGAGAAACACATTATGGGAATGTTGCAGCAAATTAGGTTTTCATCCTTGCAGCTGAATTCTAGTGCTACAAACTAACAACATTAAAGACAAAGTATATTTTGCTAAATAGTCAGTAAGCATGTGATATAATCATAGAAAAGTTGGTTGGAAAGGACCTTCTGAAGTTGCCCAGGCCAGACTTCTACCTGAAGAAGGGCTATGTGCAACACTAAGCCAGGTCAGCCAAAGCCTTTGGTTCTTGTGAATGTAGGATAAAAACTTAAAATGCAGATCATTTGGTTAGGTCCACAGTTTTATATAATTTTCCTGGGACATTAACTGATAAAGAAAGTTTTTTTTAATAAATACAATTTGCTAAAATAAGGTATAGCTTCAAGATCTCTTTTTGTCAGTATGGTTATTATACCCAGGTAAGTATAAGAAGATACAGACAATCCACACTCAAGTATTTCCTGTACCCACGTATACTCGCAGACAAAAATTCAAGCCTATCTGATAAAAATGCTGAAAACTTCCAATGAAACATTTCCTTCTATGGGAGCATTTTGTCTAGAAGAATGAATGATGCAGAACCCAAAGTTTCCCATCAGTGTAATTCCACAGTAAAACAGCTGCTCTCTGGACACAGTAATCCTTGGAATAATGTATACAGACAGTGGTCTAATCCACAGGGACCTTTTTGTGAGCTCTTCTGATATGTCTCTATTGTTTGTACAGTTCAAAGTTTTTCTTATAACCTATTTATGTGTCTCTTTAGCATAGAGGGTTCAGAGTTATCTAAGTCTCAAAACAAATGAACTCTAAGCAAAACACAGGAATCTCAACTAGTATCTACTAAAGGGTATAAGCTGTTCTTGTAGTAGAGGCATATGCATATGCAAACTGGCAGTACATATGAGACTAGTTTCAATGTTAGAACTGTTTTGATTTGGGAAGGTTATTAGTTTATCCCTTTAACTACAGAAAATAAGCCTGATTCAAGTACCTGCAAATGAAATACTCATCTATAGAATGTGAATGCTTGAAAGGAAGAAATAAGACTAGGTGTACTAACTTCTGTAATTTGTTGATTCATTTTTGATACAAAGTAGTCTTCAGTGTGACTGCTATATATATAACCCTCTGCTGTCTTTAAATATGGGGTTTTTTTCCCATTAATTGCAGAATCTTACCCAACATTCCTGACAGAAATGCTGCCTTTCTCAACAATGACAACAGAAGGTCCCAGCTCAATAATGATCCTTGCAATTTTTTTGTCCAGCCCACGGCGGAACTGTATGTTGAAGTCAGGGCTGGCTTCATCACATACAGTTGCAAAGATATAGTTGCAGGTGCCAGTGAAGTCATACTGGTATTTATCAAAGGTGGAAAAATGCCCTCCGCCCCAGGTAGAACAGGAATCCTTGCTCAGAACTATAAAAGTGAAAGAGAAAAGAGGATTTAGGTCTCCTAACAGCATATTTGCTCATTCTGATTGCTATTGCAGTTATAAATAGCAAGAAAAGCTATTTATACTCAGATTGATTATATAAGATTATACTCAGATTAATTATCTAAGCAAAATCCTAGACTTTTTTTTAGAACCTCAAAATTTTATCTCAAATCAGGAAGTGAAACAGTAGTGGGAGTCAGAGCAATATTCTTATTTACTGTAAATGGAGAAGACCTCCTAGCTTGGGAAACACACTTCCATCTCCTTCATGGAATATATAACTGTTTATCTTCTTACTTCAGTCTGCACAATCTGTTTGCAGAGGTGACAGCTTGCTACTGGAAAAAACTAACATTTCAGGAACATTTGCAAAGCTATATATGGCATTACTGTATCATGATTCATTGTACAGTCAGATCATTAGATGTCAGAAAACAGTCTTCAAAGCCCAGCTTGTAAGTCTCCACTATTTTGGGTCTGTTTCTGTGAAAAAGTTCCAGCCAGCTTTGTAAATATAAGGAATGTTTTGCTCAGTTTTCATTTTTAAAAAGTAATCACTTTTCATCTAAATGGACAGATTTTAGGAGGTTGAAATAAATCATTAAAAAAAAATAAGTCTAGCACTTAATGTTAGGTATTTCTATACCTACTTAAAGCATTTGAACTGTCCCTCTGAAAATGACAGAATTACTGAAGTCAGTAATATGTCCTTGGTTATGTATTTCCAGACTCAGTTAGTTACTTTTCATTTTTTAATTATTTTTGCTTTTAGAGTTATTTGAAGCTCAGGTATCTTCAGATATATCTCAGAAGCATGAAGTATCAGGAAAATTTTGCAAAGTTTACCTGCAATTTTTATTCTCTGCTCTCTCAAAGAGCGATCAAATGGCTACAGAATGGTATTGGTTTTATTCAGATCAAGTAGAAAATACTGTTTCCCAGTGAGCTGTTACCTGTTGGCAAAAAGTACTCCTCTTCCATACTTCTGTGCTGTCCAGAACGTCTGACTGGAAAATAGGAATTGGCTAATTGTTACTGATTCTTCATGCCCAGCTCTAGCTAGTGTAATATACTGTGCTGAAGTGATACTAACCAGCAAATCCCAGCTTTTTCAGAGTGTGCCAAGAAATGGTTACCTGGGGCTGCACAATGGTCAGAGTGCAATAGGAGCCCCTTTCGATAAATGTAGGTGTGCTTTCAGTGTATTTGTTTTTATTTAAATATTATCATAGAAAATTATGACAGGAATGTCAATAACTCAAGATATTTAACACTAGACTCTATACTTGTCTTTTGAGTTCAGTTTCATTAAATGATATCTAGATTTTCCTTTACTTTGTGTATATCCATGTCTTACTGTTCTTGTTGTAAGAACAGAAAGAAGACAGAGATGACTTGCTCGGTTTTATTATATTTTTTGTCTGGGCACAAGTTCAACTATTTTTACCTCTAGGATGAACTTCATGTAGCTTTTCCATGCATATGCTGAATGAGAATTCACTTAATTCAAGCCACTCTCTGCTTCTCATTATAATAAATTTGCATTTGATAGAATTCTTTTGTTCTAGATCTCTGCATTTTCCCTAAACTAGATTAACAGTTTCACTATCAACCACTGAAATGCAGCAACTTTTGCAGTACAGAGTTGCTTTTTAACAGTAGGCAACAGTAAAGCACAGTATTTTAACATAAAATATTAAGATTATGGAATACTAGGAAGAATGTCTGTAAATAGAATAAGATAATGTGCAGAATACTAGGACTGATATACACATTTATTTTAGAAAAGATCTAGTAGAGGAACAGCACACCCTGTACATATGTTATCCTGATGACATTTGTTCATTCTTGTCATGGATGTGGAAAACTACATGTTTAATGAACTAAATTTAAATTGAAAAGTCAGTGCCTCACATTTCTTCAGACAAGAACATGTGAAAAGTTGTATTAGTTCTGACCAAGTGTTGATGTAGCTTGCTTATTTTATTTCCAGCAGTGATCATTAGGACACTGCTGAAGGGAAGAGTACCATCAGGTCAAGCATGCATGCTTCTGCAGATACTCTTCGATCTACAATTATTTTCAATTCTGGGCATTTTGTGAGGCTACTGGGATTTTCCTGCTTATCCCCCTTGTGCTCTGACTTCCAAGTACTTGTCCAGCCTCCTCTTGAATCAAAGCAAAATTTCTTTGTAACAGAAAATACCACAATCACTGCTGTCAAATGTTACCATTTTAATTGTGAGTTAACATTTTAGTGATACCTACTTTCCTAACAGTACTTCTGATAGCTATAATTTTTACTACTTTAAAGCTATAATACATTAATTATGCTTTGGCATGGTACACATTTTTATTTGATAGTGGTATCTTACTATATTTTGTATTTCTTAGATTCAGAAGGACTAGCTCAAATCTGCAGTAAGTAGGCGGCTGGAGTTAATTTTCCTTACAGATATGGGTTCATGCACACAGGCCATTCTTAGGAGCTAAAGGAAAACTGGGAAACTACCAGAACTGCAGCAAATATAGCTTCAGCTGGCACAGCTGGATGTTGAAGATCTGTCCAAACCCTGACTCCACACTGGCTGCTGGCTATAAAGGTGAGGAACAACTATCCTGTATTTTGATCTTTCACTTACACATAAATTTGTTTTAACCTGCAATCTTTAAAATAATCTCATAGGCCTAGTCTCTAATCAGCTTTATTTCATTTGCTGGATTTTGCAGCATCAAAAGAATCCATTTCCTAAATTCTTAGAGAATGTTAACCTAAGTGCAGGAATGAAAACCAAGCAGATCACACCAATTACCTCAGTAGCAAATTTCTAAATGTGGAAGGCTACTAAACTGCTTCACAGTTTCTATCCTTCGGCATCAAAACCTCAGCATGGCACACTAAAGCACCTTCCATTCAGCATAAAACTTACCAGAGCGAGACAACTTATTTTACTGTCCTTTATAAGCAAACTCTTCATTTGGGATTTCTAAAACTAATGCTTTAAAACATATGCTCCTTGAGGCAAGGACGTATTTTTATTATGTGCTTTTTACAGCATCTTCTGCAATACAGAACTGATGCTGAATTGAGTTGCAATATGAACGTTAAACACCACGTCAGACACTTACTTCTTTGCAGAGATTCTTTCTGGTTTTGGAGAAAAAAGTGAGGCCAATAATTTCCTTCAAAAGCTGTGAAAGGAAAAACAAAACAGGAAGAATTTATCCTCTGAGCACAAGGAAGTTAAAAATAAATAAACAAATATACAAATATTCAAACATGGCACAAGTCAAAGCAGTGTCAGCAGATACAAATTGTGTCCTGCCACACAAAACTGAGCAGAGATTATAGTGGAAAACCACATAATTCATCTTTGTAATAAAAAAATGACTCTACAGCTGATAAAACTACCAAATAAAAGCTTTTACAACCAAAAGCTGCCAGAAACCCTGTATAATATGGGGTTTCCTGCACTTCATCCTTGAATCCTCTGTTCCTTATTAGAAATCTGTGGAATAAAACTTTCCTCATGTTTTGGAATTCTTATTCCACCATATAGGTAGAAGTAGTGGAGGGAACAGCCAAAACAGGGAAAACATGGGAGAAGTAATGTCCCTTGTGTTCTTCACAAGAATCGCGGGATCTGTAGCTGAACAGTGGGAAATGCCCAGGCCTAATTTTCACTTTTCCTGCTCATGTTAAGGCAGTATGATGAAAACTTATCTGCTTCCTTCCACACACCTCTTATTCACAAAGCCTGTTCTGGTTATGAGAAGCCAAGGACTGTTTAGCAAATATGGAGTACAACATGGTCCCTCTTCCACCACAAAACCAGACCTACTGCATGAATCTAACTGCACCGTGTCCTCATACATACCCAAAGATACCTAGCAGCTTGGTTCCTGTCCAAAGTGCAAAGAGAGTAAAATAGGTGGCAAAATGGGCTGCCACAGCCAGTCTACAGGCAGTGAGCCCTGCGCAGGAACAGATGTAGTGTATGCATGGAATGAGCTCCCATAGAGTAAGTAACTGGATAGCAACAACCAAAGCAAGCTGTAAGAAAAAGTATCCAGTGGGCTTCAGAAATGGGCTACTCCTTTTTAAAGTTTGTCAGGTCCAGTATTTCTTACGTCACAGGAGCAAATATCCTGTAGAAACCATATAATTCTCTGCTATATATTTAGGATCTTTTTCAACAGAGAAAATGTTATGGCAGAAGGTTTTTTTAATCACATAAATCAGGCCAAGTCTGCATACATATGCAGGCTAAGCTCTGCGGGCTTCTGTTGGTTACTTATATACTGAAGACACTAAAAGCCTCTAGGGAGCTCTCTAACTGTAAGGGATAATCTAGCCAGTTTTACACTCTGCTGCTGCTGTGATGTATTATTTATCATGTAGTATCTCAATGACTGTAAGAAAACAGATGAAGTTCTGTCTTGCATGTGAGGCTGTTAAGGAACAAGAGGGCAATTTGGAGTTCCAGCACATGCCTTTGCTACGGATCTGAGAACCAGACATCTCCAACTTCTCTGTCAGTCTATGCCTCTGTTCTTCTCTGAACACTTATTTTAAAGAATGTTATCTGCATAAATTACCCTAACCTTTTAAGAGCTAAAATACTACGCTGGTGGAATTGTATACAATGAATATCTAGACAGAAGGGAAATAAATCAAGGATGTAAGTTCAGTGACAGAAGTCTTCCCACCCCAATTGTTCCAATAGCTTTACATGACATTTATCTCAGCCAGTTTTCTATATTCTCTTCACAGGCTGTGAAAGTAAATACAGATTTGCTGAGTACAATCTGACTTGCAAAATATGTATCTTAACACACAACAAATGGACTAGACACAAAAATTGTGTTTTTCTCCATTGGTGTAAAGGAAACCTTAAGTAACTGCAGTGTAAATGCCAAGGCAACTCACAAGTTCAGTGAGATGTATTCCTTCTATCCTTCCTAGATACTGTGTCCATTTCAGTGGGACAGTGCTCTATAAACAAAAAATGAAACTCAAGAGTACAACGTAACATATTTTTTTTAAGTTGGAGTAAGTTACCAGCACAATAACTTCTTGATAAATTAAACAAGAACATTTCTACAAGAAAGAAATAGCACAAAACAATCTCATTAGCTGTTGAGTTGCAATATAGACTCACTGCATGGCCAGCACTTCTACTTCCACAATTGCCTGTCACGCTCCTCAAAATCATTGTAGATCCTACTCACTCTGCCTTGTCCTCTATAATGAGTTAGCACTGGCAAATAACTGTTTGAAATTTTGCCAGTGTTTCAGTTCAGCCTCTTCAACCAGCCTGCACTCGGCAAGCGTCTCCAGAACACAGCATGCTTCTCTCTCTGTCCTTCCAAGTTCCCAGTGAACCATGCATCACAAGAAGTACACCACAAAAAGTAAGAGTTTGTGTGGGTATCGAGCTAACGCTCTTCACACCTAGAGTTGCTGCTGCCTTGTTTGAACCCCTTTATTTTGGTATGTCCACTTCTTCAATAATCTATTATTGTTGGTTTAAGAGTTTTGCAATCGCTACAGTTTAATCCCGAACTACAAACACAATATTAATGGAATTTGAGAACATGTAACAGCTGCCTCCAGAGGATATCTGACTTGCAGGAATTGAAGGGATGTCTAAAACATTATTTCAAGTGAGATCTATCCAGAGAACTTCATGTAAAACAAAAGTCTAATACTTATTTTAGACCAGAAGAGTTTGGTTAACAAAGCTTTTCAAATTAAAAATTCATAAGTCTAAGCTTGCCAAACAGTTACAAAATGTTACAAATACTCTAGGTTTGCTATTTAGATTAAAGCATTAAATGTAATAATCATCCTGAATTATACTGGAGGCTTGCAACAGTTATATTGAAAATAATTGAGGATATGAAATCCATTATAAAGTTTTGCTCAAACAATAGCTGGTAAAACAAATACAGGGCCATTTGCTGAATATCTGTCAATCGGTCCGTATCCTGTCAGATCAAACTATTAAACTAATTACAATATGGTAATTATTCTCAGCATTTACATTCTTTTTCTGCCACTTAAATCTGAAGAGATGATTAAATTTTCATGCCAATGTTATTAAGCATTCATAACCACATGAAATGACAGATTGCATAGATGCAGCAAGTGCTATTGCCCCATGCAGAAGTTGTATCTAGCAACCATTTAGGAATTCTCTGCTGAAAATGCTGTCCTAGTGGTAAATGATTTCTGAACTACTGAATTCTTTCTGACTGACATTTTTCTATTACTGCAAGTATTCTGTATTCCTTTGAGAAATGGAATGATTTTGAATTGACATGAAATATTTGACTTCGAATTGCTCAATAGAATTTTAAACAGACTTTTACTTTTCTTAGGTAAAGGAAGTTTAACTTTCAGTTCCTACTCTGCTCCAGCTGGCCTGATTTCCTTGAGAATTATACCTGTCAAGGTGCAGATTCTGTATGGTCAGTCTGACAGCAATACAATCCAGACAGGGAGCTTGATTTACTGTGAAGAAATAATTTCCTTTCTATGCCACAGTTACTATGAGATATCCCTATGGGAAAATACAATTTTATGTTGTAATGACTTCAATCAATGTACTTCACATCAGCTAAATGAACGAAAACAAAATATTTTCATTTGATATAAAACATTAAAATTAAAACCTTTTATACTTCCAAACAGAAACAATTAAGGATTTCTGTTCTGTAAAGGGTTCAGTTTTTCTTCTCATGTGGGACAAAAAGAAATGTTGAAATAAGAAGTTCTAGAAAAGACAAGAGCTTTAAGATAAACTACATAAGCCTAAAATGAAATTTAACAGCAAGGGTAGTGCTAGAGTCATGACTGTAATACTCAATCAGTTGTACATATTCACGATGATTTCTCTACTGTATGAAATTATTAAATTCCTTTGTCTTTAGCATAAAGAAAAGATGGCTGGACAGCATAAATCAAGGTAACTTCCTTGTTACATACTTAGTAAGAAGAATTATCATGACTACATAAATATTTCATAAGGATTCATGCAGTTTTGATTATTGAAATAGCTAAAGTGCTGAAGCCTCTAATCAATGTACCAGCATCTCTTATTAAGTAAAATCTACAACTAACAGTTTAAAAATGGTTTTAAATTTCTGCAGGTTTTTAAATCAGGCTAATTCATGTTTACTGCTTTTCTTTAGTTATTAAGGAAAAGAGGAAGTGTGTCTTCTAGTTTCTATCAGATTTCACATCAGATATATGTCCTTACAAAGAACATACACATTTCTAGTTATAGACAGACTCAATATATGGAATTTGGATGCGAATCCATGAAGAGGAGAACTGGAGTACTTGCTTTAATTTAACTCGTCCTAAAGGGACAAGATTTGGATCTAGAATTTGAAACAACTAGCATCTTGCATGTTGGCATCCACATCAACCTCTTATGGTTATGCCTCCAAAAATTGTCTGATTGCAAAATCTTACTTGACAGAATGAAACTTCTATTCATTTGCATAGTCTACAACCTCACACAGCATTTCAAGGCTCCAGAATGCTGATACATACCAAAGCAAGCAGACTGCACTGAATTTTCTATATCTTTCAGGCTTTTGTGTTTAAATTCAGCTGAATCTCTATCTTAAGACAACAGTCCTTTATAGATGAGGCTCTATTTGTAGTTGCCAAGAATGCCTATGGCTGAGTAGGAGTTGACAGTAATTTTGTGTTTGATTGCATCTACTTATCTATCATATGAAGTCATGTAGATTAAGAATTTACAGGCATCTGCACTTGGGATTAGGACCCATGGTCAGGTACTTTACTTGATCTTGGTTGCAATGGTGCTAATACAGTGAATGCAGTTATACCTGTTCTGTGAGTCTACTAAAGGGCTGAGTTATTTGTATTTTAATTTTTTCAGTGGTACAGTTTAAGTAAGTCAATGATTTAAGAGTAATACATGTCCTCACACAATTTGAACTATATGGCTCATTAAACGTAGTAAACACAATGAATAAGAAATAATTTTAACTTTGTTCAAACTAAAGCAAGTGAATTAAGCTATTTAGCAGCTCACAACCTGTTCTTGAAATCAGAACTGTAACAATTTATAATTACAGAGACTATATAAAAGAGAAAATGAAATTATTGCCAAACCATGGCAAATCAGGTTTACTTCGAAAGAATTCACTGAAAACACTATTGCAGAAGCAATGAATAAGAAGGCAGAGGAGCTACAGTCAGTTAATCTACCTGTCAAGTCTTTTTAAAAAATTACTTGGTCATCTGATATTTTGGTTGGACCGAAAAAAGACAGACCTCTTTAAAAGACTCGAGAATTTCATTGAATAAAATATATGAATTGACTATATATGATTGAATATATATAATATATATGGAGGAATACCTTAAGAGTAATGTAAAATTTTTAGACTGGAATAATTTGCCTGTTTTCCAGCACAGGATTCTTTCTATCACATCATTTTTTAAAAAATGTAGTGCAATCACATAGCTCATGCTTACCACTTTTTGCAGTTCGCATAACAAAGGAAAAAGGTTTTGACCATCGGTATACATAGAAGATACACAGCTTCCACAATGACATTACTAGAGCACTTTGAAAATCTGAAAAATGAAGGCACTTGGCAGCTAGGAAACACAACATAAAAACATTAAAAATATATTCTTTGTATCTAGGAAACCAGTTTTAGGGAATGATCCAACAAATCAGTAACCACACTTCTAAAAAAAAGTTAAGAACAAATAGTTCCATTCCAGTCATGTACTACTAAATGTGCAACTGTGTTTTAAGATGCAGTAAGAGAGAGAAAAATGTGTAAACTTAATTCTGACGACTGTGGGAAAGGAGAACAAGACCTGAACCTCACGTTTTATAATATTACAATGGAGTCACCCACTTTGCTTCAATACATGGGTATTTTCCTTCAAATTGTATACCAAGACAAAGCCAAGCATCTTAGACTTACCAGCAGACTGCAGAAAACTGCAGAAGATCAGCAGTACTACTGTCGGAAACATGATGCATGCCTGAGCTGCAGAGGTTTTCTCAGCACTACCTTGCATTCCAAATGGGCAGTATCACTGCTGCCACTTGCTAGGCTTACCTCTTCAAGCGTGGATGCTTTATATATAGAATTGCAATGCCCTCCCTTATTCTCATGGCTTGCAGAAATTGCAACAGCAGAGTACCCGCCAAACAGGATCTCCTCTTTATCAAGTTCAACACACCTAAGCACCATTTAGAAAGAAAAGAAAAAAGAAAACACAAACCTCCTCCAGTACATTATCATTCTTACAAGGTTTTTATAATGGTTTCTATTCGTAGCAGCTCAAACACTTTAAACTTCATTTACTGAACAAATTTAGTATTACCCAAAAGCAAGATACGAAGAGACAATACACCAGTTATGATCATTATCTGATAAGGAGAGGAATAAAATTGGACCAGTATGCAAAAAGTGTAGGAGCTCTGGAACTGCTGGAAAGAATGTGTGTATAGAAGATGGTAAGGCACTTAAGAACAGAGATACAGATCTCAGATTTTTTTGTTAACTCTCATTAACTTTAATTTGCTCTCCTGAGTGATTGTGTTCATCTCTCCCTTGTGTAACATTTTAGGCAAAATGATAAATTTTGTCTTAGTAAAGAGGACTTTCCACGGTACAGATTCTTTCCTGAGTTTGCAAAGGGAACTCTTGCCTACCACTTATCACTACCAAGGGCAGAGGCAATCTGTGTTACAAAATGGAAATGGCTATTGCACTGTGGTACTTTGGCAGTTCTGACAAGTTAATTTCCACCTTCCTACCAACATCCAAAAGACCATTTCCAACTCTTCTACAACACTCGGGTCTCTCCACATCACAGGTGAAACACTGAATACACTGGATACATTCACTGTGTCACTGCCATCACTCAACTGACACAATGTAAGAACTTGCTCCAGGAAAAACAGTCTAATTGGAAGACAACTTTTCCCTTAAAATATACAAGGTATGGAGTACATCTCCATATGAACCTTTTCAGCATTTCCTGTTTCACCTATGTAATTCTTATTTTCTGTAATTCATTACTTTCCTGGATTCTGATTGTTTTGCCTTCCCTCTGGTATCATTTCTTTGCTTAAAAACTGGCTCCTCACCATGTTTTCAGAGTTATTGCTTCTGAGTGGTGGGAAAAAGCAGAGTGACCATTCTTAATGTAATTAAAGCCAAGGCTCAACCTGGTTGTAACTGAAATAAAAACATTAATTTTTAATTGAAATGAAGGTCTGCCTTTTTTTTTTTTTTTTTTTTATTTTTATTTTCCCCTCCAGCAACTGAAGGACAAAGTATATGGTTACTGGTAACAGAACTGTGACCCTAAATTCCAGAATTTCTGTTGAAAATTTTCTGCATTCTTCTTAATAACAAAAGAAAGTAAATGAACAAAAGCAAGGAAAAAAAAAATCTGTTTAGTTAAAGCATAAACACTTAAAAAAGAATTCTGCACCAAGTATTTGACCACATCTACAAACTGATCATTATCATATCCCATGGTTTGAGTGGGATTGTGAATATTTACTATTAAAGTCCTCCTCAAGATAAGAACAATCTCATTACCGTTGACTCTGTAGCACTTGATGCATCTTTTTTGTTTGCTTTGTTTACAGATCCTTTTCACAGAATTCATCTTAATGTAGTTAAAATAACTGAACTTCTAAAATTAAATGTGATAATGTGAGAACTGTCTTTTGACTCCAATATTTACATCTCAAATGTGTCTTCTACATGCTGCCTTTTGGGATGTAGGAGTTCATATACTTTAGAAGTGCAAAACTGCCCAGGACTTTCTGACTGAACAGGACCGTTTTCAAAAGGCATCACATAAATACCCTGTACCACTTGTCACTTCTTGATCAAAATGCAAAAATATTAAGTCCTCAAAACAGTCATCTGAATAATTAGACAGATGCTACAATATATAATTATTATATCACAACTGTACTTATCACATTAATTTCTGGCAAAATCTGCTCTAAGATTTTATTAATGAAATGCAAATTAAAATTTAATTTTTCATATGTTTAAGAAGCAACTACTCTGTGATTATCAGGACCTGTAGTGTTGCTACCAACTCAAACTTGATCACTGAGAGTGTCATACAGAAATTTACCTTCCTTTGACAGAAAAAAATTAAAAAAGCCCTCATCACTGTTGTCAAATAGATATTTCTCTCAATTTGTTACATATTTACATAATCTTTCTGTCAAGCAGTAATAAATTAAAACAGCTGATTTTAATGAGCATTCTGTGATTTGCTCATTTCTAGAGCTGGGAAAATTTTTGCTATTAAAGGTATCAGATTACCACCTCTTAGAACTAAGATTACTGGTAATGTCTGAGAAGGTACCAAAGCCTTTATATACCACCTAACAGCTAATTTTCCTCTTCCATTACCATGCATTCAAGCTTTTCTCTGTAGTAGTTATGTTTACCAAAACCTTTTATGCCTTTATTATATGAACCTTAAGAAATCATGAAATGCAAACGCTGGCAAGAGTTATTACAAATACTTATCCAAAATGGTGTTTTCAGTCCCCCATACTTGTAGGAATGTTCATAGCTGACACTCGTTCTGAGAAGTCAGGCTAAAGATTTACCTTCAGCTATCCTGGAAGGAATTTCACTGAATGAGCCTAAATACTTAATTCGGCAAGTAACTTGTTATTTTATGAGGACATCCAATGATGCTGTAAATGCAATTTATCAAAAGCACCCATCTACAACTACTTTTAAGTCAGGATTCCAGACCAAGAAAAAAGAATTTGCTGCAGGAGTATAAATTACTATGTGTGCAGTACTTTCAGTAGGAAAGTCTGCCATTTCAGGGAAACGTGGTTTTGTTTTGTTTTTTTATAGACTGCCTTAAGGTAACATTATTTATTTTCTATTAGCATACATTTTTTAGCATATTTGAACATATTTGGTATGAATACAGACTTGGAAAGAAGTCTGAAATCCTAAGAACATGAAACTGGAAAATAAAATTGCTATATGAAGGAGATTTCACGCCAATTTTATCCTGTCCAAAAGAGCACTGCAAATTTGTCTTAGGAATGTAAATAGTCCTGTGCTATCTATACTTACCTTATAGAAAGGTAAGTATCAATATTAGGTATTTCACTTAAAACTCTTAAAATACATGTGATAAAATTCAGTATTGTGAACATACAGAAGGAAGAAAAAGAGGGGTGCAATGACTAGTCAAGTCAAGGTAGAAGTATTAGTGCTTCACCTTATACAAGGTAATTTCACGAGTATTCCTCTATTTCAAAATAAATCAAAAGATCAGCGTAACTGATATTACTATTCCAGACATAACAAAACAAACTCCCATTTTATCTGCCTGTTTCTCTTTGTTCTCTTTCAGGTAATTTAGCTTGGGAGTGAAAGGACTGCATACATGATGTTTCTCTCGGCTAAGCTTACTGCGCAGATCAGGGGTTCCTGTCTAGTTGTCTGAATAGCTGGCAGGCAATCAGGCACGCAGGAACCTCATAGCCAGCTGGTTGCCTCTGCTGCCAAGATGCTTTCCAAAAAAAAAAAACCAAACTGGCAGTAAAATAGATACATATTCTGAGAATGATGTCCTTGGGTATCTGACTACAGATATTTAAATGTAAAATTTCATTAAACACTGTAGATTATGTTTTTACTGCAATATACAGAGACACAGTAACTACAGATTTTATGGAGGATTTAATTTCTTGGTTTACACTTCATATAGATGAAAAGTAAATACAAACTAAGAAACAACTAACAGCACTCTTTCACTGTTCCAAAAGCAGAACTTTTACATTTGTCAAAATTACTTTTGTACTTACGTGACTGTAAAGTCAAGTCTTTTCCATATACTTGTTAGGAAAAAACTGTAGAAAATAACGTAAAACACAGGCCTCTCAAAGTGGCAAAGACTTCATCAATTGGTACTTATCTTTCAATTATAATTTGTTTGGGACAATGGCCTGAGACCTCCCTGTGTTGGCTTTATGCCTCTGGCATTCGCTTTGATGAATATGTCAGATACTAAAGCTGTGGGGATCTTGGCTGGTGTCATTCAGTCTTTGTACCCTGCCAGCACTAGAGGCTGAGAAAGCCTGCCACTCCCACAATTCTCTGAAGCATATCCACTGCCCTGAAGACAAACTTAGACAAAATATTGGAAGGGTTTCTGGAGTAAAGCAGAGAAAGCACGCGTGTGTGGTGTGTGTCACTGTGAGAGTGTGCTCTCACATGATACCATCTAATCCTTCCTGTGCACATGGACACAGGGAAGGCAAGCTGTTTGATCTCATCTCCCACGCTCTCTTCTCCTGCTCCTGAATTCTGTGTTGTTGATGCTGGACTCAACTGGTTTGCATTCTGATCTCTTGAACAGTCTGGGCTGCACAGTTTGTTCTCTAACACTTGTTCCTAAATTCTGGTCATTTTAGGTACAGTGCTGACAGGAAAGAACAGAACAACACAGAGAGAGAAACCACAGAGGGGTGTTTGTCTTCTATCTCTTGATACTTGTGTATGGCTTTTTAATTTAAACATCCCTCAAACACTGTAACTGTGAACAAAATCTATGTAGTATCTCTTAAGGCCAAATTTATCTTCTAGTGTTTAAGTAGAAGACATTGATACATTGTCATTTGCTTCTAGAAGCGAGATAAAAGGTATTCGTTCTTGCTACTTCACGTCTATTCAGAATGACCTCATAGCAAAGTCTAGAGACAGATTAGACTTCATGCTGGATTAACTCTAAACTTGGTGTCCTCCTTTTTAGCCCAAATAGAAAATGTTGATACCAATTTTATTTTTTTTCTTTTTAATTTTCTAACTTTTTTTTTTTCTCCAAGTTTTATTAACATGGAGAACTTTTATCCTATCAGCAAAATTCTGGGAAAGCACAGGTCCATTTTTTCTTTTTTTTTTTTTTTTTTCACAGCTTTTAGGCTTTACCAATTCAGCGGTACTCCTTTTCAAAAGGAAATTCAGGAGTTAACCTGAATTATATGTTAGTAGTTCTCCTGTGCAGCATGCATTTTGACTCCATATAATAGAGCAAAGGAATGGAAAGCATTACACATGAAAGCAACTTGGTTCAAATGTTTCTAGCTTAGTTAGAACCCAGTTTGCTAAATCACATGAACAGGAAACAGCTTAAGTTCTCCTAACTGCTATACTCATAATTGCCATGCAGCTGACTTAAACCTGTAGTTTGTAATTAATGTTCAAACCAGACTTAGCAAAAATAATTTGCCACTTGTTACATCACAGTTCTATTAATTTAATAATCAGACAGATTTTATTAACAGATACGGAAAGAAAAGCAAATATGTTTTTTGAACTAGCAATCCATTAAATACAAGCTTTGACCTCTGCTTGTTAGGAAGTAAAATAAAACCTGTATTTGCACAAATATTAAGAGCTGGGAACACAAAGTCAGTGGCAATCACATGTTTAAAACTTGCCACTTAATGTGTGTGCATTTTAGAACAAACAGTCTGCAATTGATGCTAATACAATGTATCTGCTAAGATAACACGGTCAAGCATATACTTGTGTTTACCCCTTTATGTGATACATTCTGATTTTTTTCTTTTTTATGCATTTTGGTTGACTTGGATTAAAAAAAAGAAAACAAAAAAACACAAACAAAAAAACCACAAAACAACCCCCCCCCCCAAACACACCAAAAAAAAAAAGTAACCAATATTTCCAAGTTCTGAATCATGATAGAACAGATTTGTAAAACATGACTTGTACCTTATTCTGGAATTTGAAATCCTCTTTCCAGTTTTAAAGAAATGAAGTTATTGGGAGAATTAAACAAAATTAAAGGTGTAAAAACATTAGGGGATTAATGAGGTTTCCATGCATAAAGTTTCAAGAACAAAGGAAAGCATAGCAATTTTTCCCATCGCCAGAGAGCACTATGCATGGAGAATCATAAAGAATGTAGTCAGAGAAGTCATTCATCCTCCTGCAGCAAGAATGAACAACTTGCATCACTTTTGTGTATCTCTTCTTTTGACTAGTACAGATACATGATGGAACTGCAGCTGCAACTTGCAACTCCTATTTACAGCTGCTTGACTTCTTAGACCAGACAGCTACATTTCTGTCATGTGTCTGTCGGCTCATCATTTAACGTATTAAGACTTCACTGTTTGGAGACCACCTTCTGTTTATTTTCATGTAGAATAAAGATGTCAGTGCTATGTTTTCTCACAAAGATTTGACATTTTTGTCCTCATTTTTCACCCCACTACACACTACAGATTCGGACCTGAAGGCTTTTTGCTTTTGTGTGTTACTAAATATCACTGAATTTATATGCTATTATCAGTCACACTGCCACAATAAGAATAGGTTTTTTTTCATGGGAAAATACTGTTTAATTAAGTGCACATGCACTTTTAATACTCTGAGATTCCTAAGAAAGATTAAACGCAATAAAGTATGAAGAAAAAGTTTGAAAATGAGAACCAAACATTAAATTGCTTCTATTTGGCAGTTTCTATTTGCAGCTTCACTTCTCAGTTATAGCACTGAATTGCTGCATTGTACTATGTGCTTATATCTTTAACATCTCAAGCTAGGATTTTCTCCCCTTGGGTCAGGTGGTGAGTATCTCACATGCAAATGTACAGGACAAATACAAAGACTACTTCACAGAACTTAAGTAGGATCCAGACTTTTTTTAGTCCTTACACTTGTGAGCATGACTACTTCCTTGTCCTCTTTGTTAAAGTAATTGCTAAATTAGTAGCAGGTACTGTCAATGAGCTGTTAATCTTTTTTATTCTAGACCTTCTTTCCTTTCAGGTACATGTGCTACTAGTTTAATTATTGACTTGAAATATCTAGATTCTCAGTGTTCAGTTTAAGAACAAGCTGTGGGAGGAATAAAAAAAATATGCATCCATGTTAGGTATCTATAATACATATATAAGATAATCACCAAATGTATTTTCCTAAGAAAATATCTTATCCAATAAACTAGATGATTTAACTGTTATAACAGGACTCAACATATGTTCCATCTGCTAACATTTACTGTATATATAAATATATATACATACTGTATTGATATACATAAATATGTGCATACAAATATACATAGAGATATATATTTGTATATATATGTATACATAAATATGTATATACGTACATATTTGTGTATATATGTGTATGAATATACGTATTGTATGTATATTCATACTGTTCTTGTGAGTTGAGAGAACTGTGCTGCTGTCAGGGTGACAGCTCTATCCAGAACTAAATACTCTGACCAACCAAGGTGCTTAATGTGGCCCAAAGCAGTGAAAAAAATGCAGGGCCAGGTTTTTGTTTCACTGATGTAATTCTGGCATGAGGTAGGTAATTCTGTTTGAGTTAATATCACAGTTGTTCCAAGGCCTGTGAGTGCCAAGCTGTCTATAGTATACTTATCTTAGTTTCTCTGCAGAGTATGAGCAAAGTACTTGCTTGTTGAGAATATAAGGTATATGAGATCTTGAAATCACCTGTAGTAAATCTGGCAAATTGAACTGCTCCTATGTTTATGTATTTTAAACAAACAAAACTAATACACACATGAATGCTGGCAGTTGCTGAAGTCTTGTGTACTTAAAAGGCAATATTCCTCAAGTCTCAAAAGCAGAGAAAATTTGATATCTGATAAGTACCAGAATGTAAAACAATTAGAAAAAAACAACACAACAAACCCAACACCCAAACAAAACCAAAACCACACAAACCACAAACAAAAAACCAAACAAAATTTGGAACTTTAGCTTTTCTTTCTTTTTGGACAGAGTCTTGGGTGACATGGTCTAGAGTTTGGTGTCCCTGCCCATGGCAGGGGTTGGAACTTAATGGTCTTAAGATCTAGAAGACCTTAAGGTCCTTTCCAAACCTAACTGTTCTATGATTCTATGATTCATCATCTTTATCTATCTTCTACATGTTACCAGGCAGAACTCAATTTATTTTTTCACTGATCTTACTCAAAAAGCTAGAGCTTATGCTGTTTACATACACTCTCATCAATTGTTATAACCTCTTACTTGGTGGAGTGGTGCCTATGTAAATGTACAGATTCAAGGAAATGCCATGTATCCCTTGCCGTTACTAAGGAAGTGTATGTTTCTTGTTACTCTCAGGTTTGGCAGCCTCTGGATTTTTAACAAGAAGCAGACACTGTAATGTCTGATGTTTTATACTGAGTCAGAAAAAAATAGGAGGACCTTCTTCATGTTTAGGAGGACCTTCTTCGTTTAGGAGGACCTTTGTATTATCCTTTCTTCTCTTGCAAGAACAAGTACAGGTGTGAGGGATCCTTAATTTATTCTGCAAGGTTTCATACAAAAAGGTGGGTATCCCATGACGCTTGATTTTGAGAACAGAGTGAAATTCAGTTTCAAGCAGCATACTGCATTCCTACTCATTAGTACTGCTACACCTATCTTCAACCTACATCTATCACGGTTATGATCTTGCTTGAGTTTCTTCCAGTAATGCATTGAGAAACAAGACTACATACCATTAAATATAATAGAAATGTTGAGGTCAATGCCGTGCACATGATGCATGGCAAGTAGTGAGCATTATGGCAGTCCTCCCTGGCTCTCAGGTAAGCTTGGCAAGTAGTAAGCATTATGGCATTCCTCCCTGGCTCTCAGGTAAGCTTGTTATTATAGGTTAGCTTATTGAAAAGTCTATCAATTTGCTAGAACAGCATTGCTGATGACTAAAGCCTTTTTCCAAAGCTTTCATCAAGCTTTCATGCATCCTGAATTCAGACAAGGGAGTCTGCTGAAGATAAGGACTGTGGCTGGATTTGAAATTGTATGGGAAGGCAGCATAGATAACAAAGGACATGTATGATACACTTGCAATGGACTGCTAAGAATGTGCTCTGCAGAATTTTTCATTGACTGCCATTTTCCATACAGTGAAAACTTCATGTCCAGATATACCCTGTTTCTTCCAGTCAAGCAATGAAAAGGTCATGTCATTGTTTGGAAAGATATTTAGCAACCTTTTATCTTTATATCCAATAGGAAACAATAGGAAGAGTTCTCTGTAGCCAGTAGTTGCTGTCTAATACTTACATATTATAGCCAATACTGACAAATGGAGATAGCTTTTCTGCAGAAAGGAAAACATCACAAGGGCCGCAACCTACAAACTGTTATATTAAAATGGCAGTAAGCTAAAGTACATTAGTAACTGTTGAAACACTTCTGCTGGTTTTGCTAGTACTAACTGCATCTTCTGCTATTTTGTTATGCTTGCAATGATGATGATGATGGTGAGAGAGGAAAAGGTATATTCCAGCAGTTTTTACAGTTTTTCCCCTAAAGACCCTTCTTGCATCCTACTTGGGATGTGAGCACTGAGAATAAGCAGTAAGAACAGTGAAGTACCTGCTTCTAGGAGATGGAGACTCTACTGTTTTCCACAACCTTATGTGGCAATGCCAGCATACATTAAGGCAGCTTTTATCATGGGATTCTTACTTGGAAAGCATTTTGTCTTGGAGCAAACAAAATAATCAGTCTTGGCAATTCTTTCGACAATCTGTGCTGAGGACATTTGCCAATTATCTAATCATTCATACACAATTGCTTTCGTAACACTAAGTCAGATAAAGAAACCACTGGATTGCTGAACGCACATTTATTGCCTATAAAGCCTGTCCCTGCACGAAAATTCTTCCCGATTGCACAATGCTTAGGACACTGCTGTCTGTCCTGCTACACTGAACTGCATCACTGATATTGTAATTCTGAAGATTATTTACTTAGCAATGTGTGAAAAATCATATTGTGCATGATGTCCAAGATTTAGCACTTTAATGCTGTCTGTTTGCTGAACCAAATCTTAAAGAGACCAGCAGAAGGCAGTTAAATGAACATGTTTAAAAATCTTGTAAGCAAGCATCAAACTCAACAGGTATCTCAACAGTGACATAAACATGATTCACCATGTCAGGATACCCTCAAGCATTTGATGCTTTGAAATACTTACTGCAGTGTTCTCTAATGGATACAAGTACAAGAATATACAAATAGAAGTTGACTCTGGGTTTTTGATTGCTTATTGTCACTGAAGATGCAACCCATCTGTTCTTTTCAGGTGGCCTTTCCAAATATTCAGCACATTTTGAGGCATCCAGATTTAATGCAATCACACTAGTGGTTCTGCCAAAGGAAATGTTCACTCACAGCTGTCAAGAAGGGAAGTAGGAGAAACTTCCATCTTTACTGAAGTATGTACTGTTAAGTATTAGCATCTAAAATGCCACATTATTGAAGAAGTAAGATTAAAAAAAGACATACTGGTTTCCCCAGTTGCCCTCTGCAGACTTGCCAGACTTTATGAATTAAGATCACCAAGGTAACCCTTGCTGGATCTGACAATAATGATACGATCACATATGATTCACAAAAAGACCAGGAATGTATCTTGAGACTGGTGGCTAAAGACTGCTACTGAGTGGAGTAACTCTTTGAACCAGGGAACTTTTGTCTGATTACCCATACAAAATAGTACTCTGCTTGCTGTACCCAGTAGCAATACAAAAGCAGAAAAGCCTAAGAATTTGTGGAAATCTCTATTAACAAGCATTTACAAAGCATCTGTGACTTGTGATCTAATAAATCAACTTCTTGTTGCTTTTGCCAGGATAAATTGTACAAACGTGCCTACAACTTGCCATCAGTAACGACACTGCATATACTCATGCAAACATGTACGTGTGACAGGCACTTCCAAATCAAAATTCTCATTTTAGTTGGGATTTTGGTTTCCAAAATTCCATATGGTACCATGCTTTGTTGATATCCTTACTTCAGGATCAAGGAAACTTCTGACTAGCTTAAAAAAGTTTGGAGCATTCACATGAGAGTAGATCAGATAAACTTAACTCATAATGTCCTGGAATCAAAATCCAAATATTCAGCTTATACATTTTTTGATTCCTCATTTATCAGCTTTCTACTTCAATTTAAAAAAAAATGCTGAAATTCTCCCCAATTCTCTGACACTGAAGTTCCATGGACATCAATGCAAAAATAGGCAGAAGCATTCAGAAATAGGAGGAAGTTGCTAAGACATGATTCTATCCTTTCTAATATGACAACCAAGACTTCTGGTGATTATTTGTGACATTCTGATGTGTGACTTTGGGGCTGTTGTTAGTCTCAACCAACTTAGATGGGCCTGAAGCACTGAAAGCCTACTATCCAGTAACACTGATGCTAACTGAACAAAAATATACAGAAGCAGACACAGAAACATTCATCAATGGAATAAAAACAAGTAACTAAAAAAATACCAACATACCCAACCCTGTAATTATGGCTATAGTAGCTTGTTTGTGGTTTGTGTGAAGTGAAATGCAGTGCTAAAGAGTATCTCTCACTCTCCAAAGACTAGTTAACTCTTCCATTTGTACTGTCCCCTATGATATCAAATATTACACCAAATACTGATTTCCAAGCCAAGAAAATAAATGATGAATGTGCTGTGCTGGCTGCGAGGGCATATTCTGACAGACTCAAGTCTTGAAAAGGCCTCTCTAAGTTCTAACAGCAATGTAGGGTCATACAGGTGTGCAGGATGCCTGATTAAGAAAATCTTCTGATGAGCTTAAACCATTTTAACCCATGAACTCATAATGAAATGCCTTTATGGCAGATCATCCTTAAAGAGGTTAGCTGATTACTTCAGCTACATTAAAAGCAGCACATCAAAATATCATGCAAATTAAAACCACTAGCCAAAAGTTCCATCTAGCTACTCAGTACTGCAAACACAGAAAATTATAAACAACCAAATTACTTCTACAAATAGAGTTGCTGTATTTTTCCATATTTCTCTGGAAGATTATCCAAGCTCTGTGATTCAAGATCTCTATAGATTTCATACTACTTACATGCTCCAGAAGGCAGGGGGAGACACACCCCCAACTTCCTGCTAGTGTTGTCTTACTTGAAATGACTTATGAATTTATTGCCACTGCAAACATCTGCTGTAACATTCTGCATCCTTCAGTAATTGTGACTCAGAGGGTGGTGTATTTGGTAACTACAGTGCTTTCACCTCTTGGACTCAGAATTTGACTAAAACCAGCTGCATGTGAGCCTCGAACAGTACACCATGGTAAACTGTAGTCAAACAATGTGGAAGCATTACAATGGTCTTCTCAATAAAACTGAGTTTTCCTTAAAAACAGACTAGAACAGTTAACAATTTAAATGATGAGGCTTCGGGGGGGGGGGGGGGGACGGACACCAAAAAAAAAAAAAAGCAAACAACGGGAGAAGACTACAAACACAACTCCCCTCCTATAGCAACCTCACAGCCCAGCCTTCTAACGTGTGGCACTTTTTCCCCTCAGCAAACCTCCACAGCCTCAGGCACTCTGTGCACATTCCCTTGCGCGTTCTCAGGACTCACCTCTGAGAAGGCATACCTTCTCCTGACCTTTCTCCACAGTACCATGCTGCAGCCCCCTCCTCACATCACTTTCCTCTCACGCCACCTACAGCCCTTCTTCCCTCCCTCCCTCCCCGTTTCTCGACCCCTTCCTTCCCGCGCATGCACAGGCGCCCTCAGGAAAGGGCCGCCCTCTCCGTGGAGCTGTGCCTCACCCCGGAGGAGCTCTCCACGGGAAGAGAGGTAGTTGTTCCCTGTACGGCTCACTTGTCTTCTTTTAAAGCAAAACGCTACACAGTACGCACTAAATTCGAGGCAAGTGGGTAAAATGTGTACTGTCCTTTGTATACTATTTGAAGAAATTAGTGGGGAGCAGCCTCATATGGCTCGTCAGGTATTGAACTCTATGTCACTTTGTGCAAATACCAGAGCTTAGATGGCGAGCTTCGTGGGGGAATGAGTAGAATTTTTGTTAGTTTTAAAATCTATCTCATGTTCCTATACATGAGGAGTATTTATATTTTTATTGAAAGATAGGGAACTGCCTGATAAGAATTTCCTTTACCAGTCACCGGAGGAAGTTCCTGACTGCCGAAAGGCAAACGGAGCTCTCCCCTGTCAACAGGGCTAAGGAAGCCACCACGCTCTGAAACTTCCTGCAACCATAGCCCTCTGATGTATTCCTCAGATGCCTTTTGGAGTCAGGGGTCACTTTGTGGTCTGAAATGTCTGTGGTCAGTCTGTCAGAGCCCCCTGAAGCCATCACTTGGAGGAGGAGCTTGCTGTAAGTAGTTCAAGGAGTTTGTGGTAGGATTTGGGTGTACCCCAGCTGGCTGGTTGTCATGTGTAGCAAAGTGGGAATGGTGTATTCCTGAATGTTTTTTATCCTAAGGTATAATGTCTGTCGCTGATGCTGGCCTGTGAACCCAATGGAGTTTGTTTCTGGCCTGAGTTTCGTTTCTGTCTCAGGGTTATGTATGTGGCCACAGCCTGCAGCAATTCCATTTGTTCTCCTCTATGAACCTGATTTTTTTAACACCAAATTTTACTGTGGTTTTAAAATCTATTGTGAATAATGAGAATATTGAGATGTCTCAAAAAAAGAAAAAAAAGGTAAACATTGCATACCTGCTGGTAGAAAACAAATCATACCCATGTCAAAGATTATATCATCTTTACAACTGCCCATTTTTGAAGGAAATACCATCCTTGCATGTGAGTGAAAACCTCCCCCAGCCCTGTTTCCCTAGTTTAATTTGAACCTAAATTTTCTTTATTTGTAGCATACACTTTTGAGATGCTCTGTTGAAGTGCTTCACAATAATAGAAAAAAATAATAAAACACAAAGGTAATTTATGTAGATACAGTGTATTGAACTAAATTCAGGCATGGGATTGATGTAGTCTGATTTGATTACTCAACATCTAGTCTTCATTTTCCTTAAATTCTGTAATATATTCAAAAGTATATATGCTCTGCTTTAAAGTCCAGTTACCAGTGAGGTGTCAAAGAGCATAATCTTTTGGATGTAATTTAGATCTAGCATGCTAAGAAGATATATTCTAAACCAAGAGCAGGAAATAAAAAAGATTTCTTTTTATGTTTTGCATTTTGTAGATCAGTAATAATTTTGTGGTGCTCGGAGGGTGGATGTTGTTTGGTTTTTAATTTTTGTTGGCTGTAAGTATTACTGTTTTAAATCTTAAAGGGTAATACGCACTTTGCTATCTCTGGAATCCAAGATTCTGCGTAGGTTAATAATCTCCAGCATCACTTTTATATCAAAGAATCCAATAAAATTTGAAGTGTTTACTCTTAGCTGAGTTTCCAGGGCTTTAACTATTCAATCAATAGAGTATGTTTACATATTTCTGGCAATCAGTGAGTTGGTATTTACTATTTGCATTCAGTGATGACGTTGTTAATAACAGATTGTGATATCTCTGCAAGTTCCATACAGGTTTTTTTACACTCTTGGTCTAACAGCCAAATTTATCTCATCTTGTACCTATGATATCTAAAGAAATTTTCAGGATATTTGTATAGATTTTGTTCAAAGAACCAGATGGAATCCTCTGAAGCAGAGCAAATGTGGAGAAATGGCTGCTTGACATCTTTTGGCAGTATTTCTTCGGGGCAGTTGCTGAACTTACAGGATAGTTTTCAGAGTAAAGTGTTGCCTACTTAAAATGAGAATTTGTGATGGGTTGACCCTGGCTGGATGCTGGGTGCCCACCAAAGCCAGTCTGTCTCTCCCCCTCCTCAACTGGACAGGGGAGAAAAAATACAGTGCAAGGCTCATGGGCTGAGATAAGGACAGGGAGATCACTCAGCAGTTACTGTCATGGGCAAAATCAAATCCAAGCAGGATAATGAAAAAATAAACCCAAATCTTAAAACACCTTCCCCCCACCCCTCCCTTCTTCCCAGGCACAACTTCACTCCTGATTTTCTCTACCCTGTCCTTGGCCAGCAGTGGGTCCATCTTGGAGCTGGCTGTCATTGGCTCTATTTGACACAGGGGAAGCTTCTAGCAGCTTCTCACAGAAGCCACCTCTGTAGCCCCACTACTGCCAAAACCTTGCCACATAAATACAATACAGAATT
This sequence comes from Neopsephotus bourkii, assembly GCF_033783945.1. Classification (NCBI taxonomy): domain Eukaryota; kingdom Metazoa; phylum Chordata; class Aves; order Psittaciformes; family Psittacidae; genus Neopsephotus; species Neopsephotus bourkii. Next base: position 5,056,635 of record NW_026902266.1, read on the forward strand.
AGTTAAAAGGAAATGTGGTTTTGGTACTTTTAATAGGTCTTGCTAGTTAATATAGGCTCTTTGGATCTAAGCAAGTCCTCTACTTCCATTTAAGAATAAGTGGGGAAAAAAGGAATGCTATTGCATTACTGTATATCATTAATTATCAGGCATTATGTAGTAATTGATGTGAGATTTGTAAAGATGGAAACTTTGTTTACTTCTGCGGCACAACAGAAATTTTATATTCTGAGCCCATTCTCTGTAAGTGGGACTGAAAGAAAACAAACAAGCCCCCCCCCCCAATCTAACACTTTATTTTTGCTGTGAGAATGATCTTTTATTTTCTTTATAAAGTGCTGCCTAAACTGAATAGTCTTAATCAGTGTGTCAGATTTTTTTCTGAATTTCACTTCAGCATATCACAGTATCACACAGTATCACAGTAGGTTAGAGATTGGAAGGGACCTCAAAAGATCATCTAGTCCAATCCCCCTGCCGGAGCAGGAACACCTAGATAAGGTTACACAGGAACGTGTCCAGGCGGGTCTTGAATGTCTCCAAAGAAGGAGATTCCACAACCTCCCTGGGCAGCCTGTTCCAGTGTTCCGTCACCCTCACTGAGAAGAAGTTTCTTCTCAGGTTTAAGTGGAACCTCTTGTGCTCCAATTTGTACCCATTACCCCTTGTCCTTTCATTGTTTGCCACTGAGAAGAGCCTGGCTCCATCCTCGTGACACTCCCCCTTTATATATTTATATACACTAATAAGGTCACCCCTCAATCTCCTCTTCTCCAAACTGTAGAGACCCAGCTCCCTCAGTCTTTCCTCATAAGGGAGATGCTCCACTCCCTTAATCATCTTAGTTGCCCTGCGCTGGACTCTCTCCAGCAGGTCCCTGTCCTTTTTAAACTGAGGGGCCCAGAACTGGACACAATATTCCAGATGAGGTCTCACCAGGGCAGAGTAGAGGGGAAGGAGGACCTCTCTCGACCTACTAACCACCCCCCTTCTAATACAACCCAGGATGCCATTGGCCTTCTTGGCCACAAGGGCACAGTGTCGGCTCATGGTCACCCTGTCGTCCACCAGGACCCCCAGGTCCCTCTCCCCTACACTGCTCTCTAACAGGTCGTTCCCCAGCCTATACTGGAACCTGGGGTTGTTCCTGCCCAGATGCAGGACTCTACACTTTCCCTTGTTATATTTCATCAAGTTATTCCCCGCCCAGCTCTCCAGCCTGTCCAGGTCCCTCTGGATGGCAGCACAGCCTTCTGGCGTGTCGGCCACCCCTCCCAGCTTAGTGTCATCAGCAAACTTGCTGATAGTACACTCAATTCCCTCATCTAAATCGTTGATGAATATATTAAATAATACTGGTCCCAGTACCGACCCTTGAGGCACTCCACTAGATACAGGCCTCCAACTAGACTCCGCCCCATAGACTACAACTCTCTGGCTTCTCTCCTTCAGCCAGTTCACAGTCCACCTCACTACCCGATCATCCAGACCACACTTCCTCAATTTAGCCGCAAGGATGCTGTGGGAGACCGTGTCAAACGCTTTGCTAAGTCGAGGTAGACCACATCCACCGCTCTACCATCATCCATCCACCGTGTTATTTCCTCATAAAAGGCTACAAGATTGGTCAAGCACGACTTCCCCTTGGTGAAGCCATGTTGACTGCCCCTCATAACCCTCTTATCCTTGATATCCTTAAGATGGCACCAAGGATAAGGTGTTCCATCACTTTCCCAGGAATGGAGGTGAGGCTAACCGGTCTATAGTTACCCGGGTCCTCCTTCTTGCCCTTTTTGAATACAGGAGTGACATTTGCTTTCCCCCAGTCCTCAGGCACCTCTCCCGTTTCCCAAGACTTGGTAAAGATGATGGAGAGCGGTCTAGCAATGACCTCAGCCAGTTCCCTCAGCACCCGCGGGTGCATCCCATCTGGACCCATGGATTTATGGATATCCAGATTGCTCAACTGGTCTTTAACCCATTCCTCATCAACTAAGGCAGACCGCTCCGTTGACCTATCTTCATCCGGGGTCTCAGCGGTACAGGGCTCTTCAGGACTGCCTCCAGCAGAGTAGACAGAGACAAAGAAGTCATTCAGTAACTCTGCCATCTCTGTATCTTCTGTCACCAGGGCACCCGTCCCGTTCATCAGCGGGCCTACATTGCCTCTGGTGTTAGTTTTACCTGCCATGTATTTGAAAAAGCTCTTTCTGCTGTCCTTGACCCCTCTCGCCAGCTTTAATTCCAAGGAGGCCTTAGCCATCCTAGCAGCTTTCCTACATCCTCTAGCAGCAGCCTTATATTCTTCCCAAGTGGCCAGCCCTTCTTTCCATGACCTGTAAACTCTCCTCTTCCACTTGAGCATACCGAGCAGTTCCCTATTTAACCACGCAGGTCTCCTGACCCTCTTCCTCGACTTCCTACGTGTCGGGATGCTCCGATCTTGAGCTCGGAATATCTCTTATTCTTTCCCATTTTCATATTTTTCACTTCTATTTCCTTCCTATTAATCCTTATGTTTATAAGGGGTCCAAATTCCATGCTCAGAAAAGGCCTTTTAGAGCTGGTTGCCCAGGACCATGTCCAGATGGCTTCTGAATATGTCTAAAGATGGAGAGTCTTTCACTTTTCTGGGCAACCTGTTCCAGTGCTTCCTCACTGTCATGGCAAGAAAAGTGTTTCCTTATGTTTAAATGGATCCTCCTGTACTTCATTTTGTGCATATTGCTTCTTGTCCTGTCACTGGGCACCACTGAAAGGAGCCTGTCTCAAATCTTAACACACTCCAGTGAGCTATTTATATACATTGATAGGATCTTCCTTCAGCCTTCTTTTCTCTAGGCTGAGCAGTCCCAGCTTTCTCAGCCTTTCTTCAAATGTGAGATGTTCCAGCCTCTTCATTATTTTTGTGGCTTACTGTGAGACATGTCAGTGTCTCTTTTGTACTGTGGAGCCCAGAACTGAACACAGCATTCCAGGTGTGCCCTCGCCAGTGATGAACAGAGGACAACAGTCACCTTCCTTGAGCTGTTATCAATACTCCTAATGCATCCTGGGATATAATTAGCCTTCTTTGCTGTAACAGTGCATTGCTGGATCATGTTCAGCTTGGTGTCCACCCTGATTTCCACACCTTTACAAAACTTCTTTCCAGGTGGGTGTCCCCCAACACATACTGGTCCCTGGGGTTGTTCCTCCCCAGATGCAGGACTTTGCACTTTGTTGAACCGCATGAGGTTCCTGTCAGCCTACTTCTACAGCCTGTCCAGGTCCCTCTGGATGGCAACACAACCTTCTGGCACACCAGCCATTCCTTGCAGTTTTGTGTCATCTACCCTATCCAGCTTATTAACGAAGATGTTAAACAGGACTGCACCCAGTACTGACCCATGGGGTACACTGCTAGTTTCTGGTCTCCAGCTACATTTGTACCGGCTTCACAGCTTGTCTATGATGATCTTGTGGGGAGATAGCACCAAAAGATAGTGAAAGTCTAGGTAGGCAGTATCCACTGCTCTCACCTCAGGCCAGTAGTTCAATCATAGATAGCTATCAGGTTGGTCAAGTGTGATTTTCTGGTGGTGAATCTATTCTGAGTACTCCCAGTGACCTCTTTGCCCTTCATGTGCCTGGAAATGGCTTCCAGGGTTAGTTACTCCATCACCTTCCCAGGTACTGAGGCGGGGCTAACCAGCCTCTAGTTTTCTGGGAGCTTCCCTTAGAGGAAGTACTGAGATCTCACCTTGTATATGAAGTGTTTCCATTAGTTTTAAACAGTTACTTTCAAACAAATATTGCTAACCTTCAATTTGCTACTGGAAAAGCCTAAATACTAAACATCTCTTTCTGTGGCTTCGTAGAGTATTTTGATTCCTTAAGTATTGCTTAAAATACTGGTATCTCAAACATTAAAATAAATGGTATCTCAAACATTCAAAAAACTAAAGCAGTTATATGAAGTTGCTCTGATTCCTTTGCATGCCTCCCATCAATGGTCTCTGTATTCTTCAGTAAGTATAACAAAAGTATTTCCTAAAAAAAAAAAAACATTGCTATTCGTTAGTAACCATTAGTTATTCAAATAGCTAAAACCAGTTGATTTTATTAGTGATCTTTCCTTCCTCCTGTTTGAGGCCATGGCTTCTGGCCAAGATCCCACCAATCCTCCCTCAGCTCTCTCCTTTTCTCATCCCTTTCATGTGCCAGGGCCTCCCTTGGTTCTGGACCATGCAGAAATATTACACGCTCTGCTCAGTGCTGCCACCTACTGTGCAAGTGCTTTACTCAAAATGCTAGGCAGGACTGGAATCACTGGGAAGCTAGTGATTAGGAGAAAAATTTATGTCTGTAGTCCAAGGCAGAGAAACTTTCAGGGCAGTCAGAGCTGGTAAACAGCATTCTTTAGAAGGTTCTGACTTAGAGGGCTCTTACAGAGATTAAATTGTATTCCTAGCCCCTATTCCCTGAAATCATGGCATGCAGATGCTGTTTCTAAGTTGAAGGCCTGAAATACCATGACTCATTTGTAAGTTTCTCTGCCTTCCCCTAAGTTACACAGCAAGGCAGCTATTTAATGTAGGGCGCTCTAGCGCAGTATCTTCTATTCACCGCTTCCTTTATTAACTCCCACTACCACTGACAGTGTTCCCTTGTATGTCCTAAGCAGCACATAGTTTAACACTCTTCTGCCAGGCAGGAAGAAACTGGTTTGTGTCTGTCCAAAGATGAGGATACAAGGGGAGGATGAGATAGCACTCTGGAACTGGATCTGGTTTTGCCAGTTGTTCAACTGACAAGAGTTTATGGCAGGACCTGTGTCTCTCAAGGTACCCCAACAACCATGGACCAGCACAAAGTTACTATTTCCTCTGCACCAGCCTGTACTGTAAAAAACTAGATATGAGTCTATGGTTGTTTTCATCACCCTTCAAGATCTGAAACTCTGAGTGATTGGTTGCCTTATCAATGCCAAAAGCAAACTCTGGTCAAGCAGCCGTCTTCTTCCAGTGCTCTGCTTCTGTCACCTACTCCATGTAGCTTTGCACTTTCTCTGCTCTGTAGGCCTTTGTGTAGACCAAGTAGGCACCATACAGCTGCAGCCATTTCTCCCAAGAACAACCTGATGTTGCTAGAAAATAATACCACCTTGTTGTGGTAGCGACTTTGAGATGTTAATCATTTTCAGGTTTGGCCCCTTTAAAGAGTAGGAGAATGGCAGCCATTCTGAATAGCAACATTCATAAATGGCAGCCTATTACCCTGTTTCTTTAGGTTAGTTAGCAGCATTAGAGCACTGCACAGTTTATAAACCTGCCCAGTATGTGAAGGCTAGGATGGAAAGAAGCTAATTTCGTGGGCACTGTCCCCTCTGAAAAGCATCTCTTCTGAAGAGTATATAATACTGCAGAGCTGCTTCGTCTCTGTGAAAGGAAACCTTTAATACTGCAGGAGTAGGAGGTCTGATAAGCCAGACAAGTAGGTAATTTGGAAAACAAATCCTTTCATTAAGCATAGCAAGTGCATACAATGTAAAGGGGCAAGGTATGTTTTTACTATTCTGGTCTATTGGGTACAGGATAGATAGGTAATTAATATGGTACTTAGTGACCCTTCAGATTCACATTAGCTCATTTGTTTGGGGATCTTAATTTCTACTGGAAAGAATTGGACAGGACTTTCCCTTACAAAGTAGCCTAGAAATATCACTCTGTGTCATGGTAATTAGCATGAAAATCACATCTTCAGAAATCTGGAGTGGAAATAGGTAGATGACTCCCGCATACCTAATTTTCACCGCATATTTCAGTGAGCAGAAGTAAATAGGTTTGGTAAATGTTACGATAGCATATAGTGGATAAGTGGTGTAATGGCAAAATTTTCTGTTTTCTGGCTATAGGCAAAAGTTTCTTGGTTTCCCTCAGTGTTGATCAGGAAATCCGTTTTATCTGACAGAGAATCCGTGTGCCTTGGCAGTTCTGCAGTTTAAACTTGACTGCTCACCCAGAAATCCCTATTGTAAACGTCAGGTAGACTTGGCTGCTTCTACATGCACCCCACTGTCCCTTAATTGATTAATATTGCTTCATTTATAAAGTTCTACAAGTAGAAGTGACATTTGTATGGTTGCATTTGGATGGTGTTTGAAATATCGCTGAGTACAGAATGGCTGTCACATTTAACAGCACAGTAACAGCACTACCCATATTTTATATGCAATTGTGCAAAGTGATTTGAGCATTTCTGAACTTGACAGCCAAAAATTTCTTCTTCAATCTACGTTAAAATTAATTATTTAGAAAAAGAAGGTTCATGAGTTTTCACTTTTGACTTTACATTTAACAGGAAAAAATTGGACCTGGCATAAATAGACAAGCTCTACTGCTTCACAGGAGTCATTCCCTGGATTTACACAGGTGCAGCACTGCAACATTATCTACTTGTAAATGTATACTTATGCATATTGCTTTAATAATTTTTAAGAAAAACAAGCACACAATTTCAGTGAGGGTTATCTTTTCCTGTTTCTTAAGATTTTGCATTTTAGTATGATTTGTAATTATTTTAATAAAGTGTTTCTTAATATTCCATATTAATATTCCAAATAAAGAAACATGCTTCTTTATTTGGCATTTTTAAAGAAAAATTTAAGAACAATGAATAAAGTCCTGTTTAACATCCATATTTGAGTTTTAGGGTCATATTCCCTTCACTATTGGATTCTTAGACCCAGACAGAGCTTCCAAAGGAGGATGCAGCTTCTGAACTCAGCACTTAGATAAGTGCAGTTACAGGGCTGTCATATCAATGAGATAATGAAGACAGGTTAAGGTAGCTCACATGGCTGGGAAGCATTGGTGGAGTAATCCATCAAGGCAAAATCCAGCTGCTGACGCATGTAATTTGCTCTCATAAATACCTTATCAAAATGAATATCGTCCTGTGTTATTTCCCACTGCTGTAAAAGGACGACATAAGGTTATAGCAAAGATGAGACAAATGGTGATGAAAAAGGAGGAAGCGTCAAATTTAAGAAATAAACAATGAGAATTTGCCAAAGGTAGTATTAAGCGAATGACCTTACTTAACAAAAACAGGAGAGGGATGCTTACTTCTTTACCAGCATCTGACTGAATTTAAATAAACATCTTAATATAAGTATAAAATCATAGAATAGTTAGGGTTGCAAAGGACCTTAAAATCATCTAGTTCCACCCCCCCTGCCATGGGCAGGAACACCTCAGACCAAACTACGTCACCGAAGGCTCTGTCCAACCTGGCCTTGAACCCCATCAGGGATGGAGCATTCACAACTTTCTTGGGCAGCCCATTCCAGTGCCTCACCAGCCTCACAGTGAAGAACTTCTTCCTTACCTGTTCTTCCCCTGTTTAAGTCTGAACCTGTTACACGTTGTCCTATCACTACAGTCCCTAATGAAGAGTCCCTCCCCAGCATCCTTGTAGGCCCCCTTCAGATACTGGAAGGTTGCTATGAGGTCTCCACACAGCCTTCTTTTCTCCAGGCTGAACAGCCCCAACTTTCTCAGCCTGTCCTCATATGGGAGGTGCTCCAGTCCCCTGGTCATCGTTATGGCCCTCCTCTTGAATTGATCCAACAGTTCCATGTCCTTTTTATGTTGAGGACACCAGAACTGTCCACAATACTCCAAGTGGTGTCTCACAAGAGCAGAGTAGAAGGGCAAGATCACCTCCTTCAACTGGCCTGTCATGCTCCTTTTGATGCAGCCCAGGATACGGTTGGCTTTCTGGGCTGCGAGCTCACACTGGCAGCTCATGTTCATTTTCTCATCAACCACCACTCCCAGGTCCTTCTCCGCAGGGCTGCTGTGAATCTCTTCTCTGCCCAACCTGTAGCTGTGTCTAGTAGTGCTCCGACCCAGGTATAGGACCTTGCACTTGGCATGGTTAAACATCGTAAGGTTGGCCTTGGCCCACTTCACAAGCGTGTCAAGGTCCTTCTGAATGGCATTCCTTCCATCCAGCATATCAACTGAACCACACAGCTTGGTGTCATCAGTAAACTTGCTGAGGGTATGAACAATCATAAACAATAGTAGTGCTTTAATAGTGTAGTATTAATTACGGAACTGCCTTGTCACTGAGTGCTCTAAATGGATCATCATGAATTGCTGATTTGTTATTTTCTTTGATGTGCATTGATGGCACATTCTCCATTGCCTTCCTGGGCTAAATACATATGAAAAATAAAATTAATATTTAATTTAAAGTATTGCTTCAAAAAGAACCCCCATATTTATAACCATGAGACCTGAAACAAATCTTAGAAATATGTTATGCTTAAATACCTTAATGCAAAAGTTGAGTTCACAATATGATTTTGCGAAACTAGTAAAAGAAGGAGTATAAATCCTTTTTTCATGGTCAATGAAAATGTGAGAAAAATATTTAAGGAATTACTTATTTACTGGCAGAGTATCTTGGTATTCTTTTTCCACTAGAATGGTCAGTCAGCCCAAAGGAAAGGGAGGCAACATACAATTTATTGACTTTGTCTACTAGTGAATTAAAATAGCATGGGGTTTATAGGATGACAGTTAATCCTGTTTGGGGTCAGATGGGAAATCACAGTCTTCCAGATAGAATGGCAGCTATATTCTGGAAATTCCTTTGCAATTTGTGTTTCAGAGGAAGCATCCTATTTCAGGAAGGATGTGTGTATGACTAGTTGTAGAACAGGTATTTAGTATGTATATACCCCCCCCATTTAGTATGGGGTCAGGAAGTCCGCTGAGAAGCTGATACATACTTCTAGACTCTCTCTGTTAGATAGAAAAAAGTAATACTTGAATTGCAGATGCAATGATGCTATGTAAGAAAATCATACTGACGAACTGAGTTTCATGTCTTTTTTTTCCAGTGCCAGAAAAGTTTCTGTTAGGGGGCACCAAAATGATTTTTACTGAACTCAACTAGAACCTGCTTTTGAACCACCATAATAGTTGTTGAAGCCCACACATACTTTAAAAAGAAATCCCAAATGACTTTTACCTTTCTTTCTTACTTCTCACAAACTGGACTATAGAGCTATCACAATTAATTTGTTAGTTTCTTGGCTTAAAAAATCAAAAAGAATGTTAGTGTAATACTGTCTAGACAGAATGAAGTATATTGGACAGTTGGATAGTACTGTGTAATGAAGACCTGTATGTTTATAATATGTCACACCTACCATCGTGCAGGAGATAAGAAGTTTCTGTGTTGGGATTTTTCACAGTTTGAAAAGGTTCACATCTTTCATGATACCTAGCTAGATTCCAAACAGCTGCTCTTAATGTTTTTTAATATCTGATCTTAGGTAGCTTTGTAATTTTTCATAAATTAAGGCTTTTGTTACAAGATGTAGACTGCATTGAGACTGTAATCTAGAAATAAGGCTTGGCTTTTTTTAAAAAATGCGGGCAGTTTCATGGGTGACTCATTTCTTTGTGTCATCTCAAGAGTTTATAAACAACACGAGGTATCTGGAGCTGATACTGGGTGAGAGTTTTAAGCTCGGAAGAGTGTGTTTATTTCTGTTGCAACCGTTCTGTAATCTTGGACTGCAACATTATAAGATTTTCCCCTACCAGCCTGGCCATCTTCCCTGCGAAGTCTGGTTAAATGTATGGAAAAAAAATGAAAAAGGAAAATATAAGAACTGTTCTTGTTTTCATACTGATAAAGTTTTATGGATAAACTCTTGCCTTGTGTAGATTTTGAGTGAGCGCACTTTATGTGGCCCAATTCTGCAGAAAAAGGGAATGGGCTGTCCCATGCCAAGCAATAGAGCAGATCAACAAATGCCATGCTCATTTATTAGAGCTGGAAATGCATGGGAAGGAATTTACAGAAAGAAACTCCCAAACACAGGCCAATGAGCACCTAGAACAGTCACAGATATGTGCTAACACTTTTCTCAGTACCATGTGCACAGAATAAATGGGCAAAGCTTAGTCTGAATCCAGGAAGATGCTCTTCATTGTTACTTAGCAGTTTACACCTTCTGAAAAACGTAGACTGAAGATTTCTGTTAACTAGTAAGAATTGTGCTGCTGCCTATTGACTAGAAACCATTTTCGTGTTAACTTCATGTTGTGGCTTAACCCCAGCTGGCAACTAAGCACCATGCAGTTGCTTGCTCATCCCCCACCACAGTCTGCAGTGGGATGGGGAGGAGAATCAGAAAATATGAAACATGTAAAAACCCATGGGTTGAGGTAAGAACAGTTTAATAATAGAAATTAAAGTAAAATACAGCACTACTGCTCCTACTACTAGGAAAGGAATAAACCCCACCCTCAAGAAAAAAAAACCACAAGTGATGCACAGTTGCTCACCAGCTGCTGACTGATGCTCAGGTAGTCCCTGGGCTGTGATCAGCCCCTTCTGGCTAACTCCTGCCAGTTTATATACTGGGCATGATGTGCTGTGGTATGGAATATCGATTTGGCTGGTTTGAGCCAGCTGTCTTGTCTCTGCTCCTTCCTGGCTTCTTGTGCACTATCTCACTGGCAGAGCATGAGCAACTGAAAAGTCCTTGATTTAGAGTATGCACTACTCGGCAACAACTAAAACATCAGTGTGTTTATCAGCATTGTTCTCAGACTAAAGCAGCACTGCAGCAGCTACTAGGGAGGAAATTAACTCTAGCCGAGCCAAAACCAGGACACTTCAGCTCAGCTGAACAGAATTTTAATTGTACATAGTATTTCTAGATAATAAAAGTAACAATATTCTGCTATTCCCATTTGTGAACTACTATTGCACACTAGTATCTGATTTTCTATGTGATGGCAGTTTGGAAATAATGAAATGAATGAAGGAAAAGACAGAAAAGATGATTTTATAGAATTACCGTAATTGCCTCTGATAGAGGAGCAGAATGACTGTTCGTAGTGTCAAGCAATGCCAGGCAATCTGTTCTGGGACACGGAATAACTCTTTGTTGTTTTTTACTGATGAGAACATTTGTCATTTGCAATTGCCAGACTGTACATATGTTGCCATTAGATAAATTCTCAGTATGCATCTTGAATGTTTTCTTTCTATGGAATGATTTGTGGCCAAAAGCAAATCTGAGTAACTAATGTCTTCTCTAAGAATTTGCTCAGAAGAGTTCTGTTTTCCCCTCAGTCTGTGGGAACACAAATCCATGTATCTTACATTTCACCAGGGTGCAGCAGTACTCCTTTTTCCTATCTTATTGGTGCTGTGCAACTGTGCAGCAAGATTCAAGGGAACAGGAATAAAGCAAATAAAAAGGAGCACAGTCCTGTAGCTTCCTGGGGTAGGGCACTCATCTGGAAGGTGGAAAGAACTACATATTCAGCCTGCAAAATTCTAGTTCAGTAACTTTGTAATAAGCTGTCATTTAAAAAGTAATTCTGGAATTTATACCTGTATTACACTGTCACCACCATCATAATTTCATACATGCTTGGATGCATTTTAAAACTGATTAAGTTGTATGTCCTGGTGGACTTCACGTAACACCAGACTAGGGAGAGTCATCATCAGGGTTCATGGGAGCTTCATGGCCATGCTCCCATGTTTTTTGCAGTCCTCAGCAAAATCAGAAGTACTAAATGCTTACATATCACAATGCATAAAACCTGAAACCAGTAACTTGAAAGATGTGTTTACAGGCATTTTTTTTTGTTGTGGAAAACTCTGAATGGAGTCAGTGTTTACTTCTACATGCATATCTCTTTTCTACCAGTCCTTATGTCAGGAAATTGAAACTTCAGATTTCTGAGGGCTACTCTGTAAGAAACAACTTGTATCATTAAATCAGAGTGATGGTGGGTTTTTTTCTGTCATGGCAGATTTTATTGACTGACAAACAGAAAGGGAAACTTATCCTGATAGTTTTGTGTAATGCATCATCTTGTTCTGTATTACTTAAATAGTTCTACTGTATCACAGTATCACAGTATGTTAGAGATTGGAAGGGACCTCAAAAGATCATCTAGTCCAATCCCCCTGCCGGAGCAGGAACACCTAGATAATGTCTATGACTTCCACCTGTAACATGCCAGGGCAAGCATTACATGCAAAAGTGTGGTAGAAAGTTGTCTTCATGTAATTTTCGTTCCGTATTCATTCAAGGTCAGTTCTGTTGCTGTGTTGTATGGTTCATTCTCTGAGCTAGTTCTGCATGTCCACATTGCTTCTAATTTTCTCATGGGTTTTAATTATAACTTCATTGGATAGCAGTAGAGTTCCTACCCTTTTGGTAGTGTCATTGTGTTGCTTCTAGAGGCATGTCGTAATTCTAGCAAGTAAACACCATGCTCTTTTCCCTCTGGGAGGCAGCAGTTCTTTCCTATTAGAACAAAGTCAGTCTCACCTTTAGCCAGTACAGTAGCATCACATACAGTAGCATTGTATGATTTTCATAACTAGGATTATTTGCTTTCGCAGTTTGATGGCTCCTTTTATTCCCCTGAGACACCTGTTCACCTCTCCTGGGAAACAGCTATCATTTATTTCTGCCTGCTATGTCAGGTAGAAAGAGAAATTTAAAGCCTTCCAGTCATCATTCTTCTTCCATTTATCTGGATTAACCTAAATATTATTATTTAAAGAAAACACTCCAAACTAGATCACAGATTCTCAATGAACATTCATTAGGTGTCTCATGGCATGGAATGTAAAAAGTAAATCATTTAATCTAAAAGGGAAAGTGTCTGCAAAGCTTAATTCTAGATCCTTAATAGGAAATATTAAGCCATCCTGTTACTATTATTTTAAAGAAATCTGTGTAAACCAGCTTTTCCTACTGGTAGTACCCTACTGTAACTTCCTGAGACGACTGGTTGCCGGTGATTGCAACAGGCTCCCAGCAGTTCTGTGGCTGTAGAAATGTGAACAATGCTAGGAGAGAAAGTTGGTTAATGAGTTACAGTGTTCTCTGGTTAGTTTATTGTGAGTGACCTGGATCATGGTGCATGCTTTACAATGCAGTAGTTTGAAGTGTCTTGTTTTGAGGGCCCACTTTGAAGTATGTTGGAATATATGCAGTGAAAAGTCAATAGGAAACCAGCAGCTTGTGTACATTACTGCAGAAAAGTAAAGAGCAAACTTTCAGGGGTCACAGACTGTTTTATTGGGTTTTTTCAGTATTCTGGAATTTGGACAGCACAATTGGCTGACAGAGGAGCTAATTAGAGGTCAAGTTAGAGGGCATGAGACTGGCAACTGTCACCCTCTTATGGGAACAAGCTTGGGTCTGTATTCTTTGGGCTTGCCTGGGAATAAATGGAGCAAACATAACAATAAGGACTGGTATTACTGTTTACAGACTTCCTGCCCTTTCCACCTTCCTTGGGTCCATGAATTCCTACCAGGGGTATGTCCTTCCTATTATTTTCCATTTCCTATGCAATATGTCTGGTTTTTCAGCCCCACCATATGATGTCAATGAATTCTGACAAGGTACTACTATTTAATGTTTGTTCAAATAGTTTCATCTATGGAACAGAGTATAAAGGCTGTCTGCTGCTTGTACTTTCTCACAGGGCTGGGAGGCACATGGTGTTATTTTTGCTGTAAGCAATGATGAAGTGACTCATCCAAAGAGTGCAAAGCTTTTTGGCGTTACTGCTAGAGAGAGAGCTCTGTACAAAACTGTCTCTGAAAATGGTACCCATATGAAAGAAATTTACTTTTTATTAGGAAAGTAGCAGTGTTATGATCAGAGTCACTTAGCATAACCTTTTCAAGCTCCTCCTTTCCCCACAGATCAGCTCCATCCCCGAAGAGCTGATACAGCTAGTCCTCTGCTGAAACTGAAGCTTCTGGCTACAGTGATGCTTTTGGTATTCCTCTTCTTCTGGCAACCTTTTTATTCATCTTCACTTGCTTCATGTGCTCACTTTCTTCATATATATTAAGATGAGACACATGCACTGCATAGTAGGTAGTTGCTAGATGTAAGTGCTAGAGTGTATCAGGTGACATTGCTGCTTCACCTGGTTCTTGGAGATAGGGTGCAAGTTTGGAAGAACTTCCTTCTTAAATTTAGAGTTTAAAAATGAGGTTATAAATTCAGCATTTCAGTGTATTTCAGAGATCAGCTCTTTGAAAATTATGTTGCTAGTTTGAGGCAATACAAAGTAAACCAGATTAGCTTAAACTACTGCATAAATTGTAGAATTTACTGTATGAATTATAACACTATATAAATTACCATGGTTTACCTGCACTTTCCATCAGCAAGTTACTGTAGCTTAACCAATTTAATTTATCATGTCACCTAGCATCTGTCTGTACTCTGCTGGTGCTGTGTGGGGGAGAGATGAAAGCGCATAGTGGGGAAGTGACTGAAAAACTGTCTATGAATACTGTCTCAGTGAGAAGCTGGAAGCAGCTGCTGCAGCAAACAGTGCCGCAGTGCATCAGTGCAGTGAGCACAGCTAATCACAGTGTATGACTGTGTTTATGGACACATGAAGATCCTTTAAACTCTGCCACCATTGTTGAGGGACTTCTAATTCTTACTTAGCAGAACTGGAAGCTTCAGATCTTGCCTCCACCTGTGCAGTGAGTCCTCCCTGCAGAGAGAAACCAGGGTGGTTGCAGGAGAGTTCCATTTGTGAGTCAGGAGTCTGTGTGGGTTTTGAGAACAGTTCCTTTAAGTGTATCAGTGCTGGAGCCAGGAAGTCTGTGAAGGAGCTGCAGATACTCCCTTTCTGGTATGTGGAGACAGATGGAACTGATTGCTCAAGCACCTTTGGCCTGGAATGATCTTAAACATCCCAAATAACATGTTTTCTCTCTGACTAGTGAATTAGTGTCCCAGTGTAGTGAAAAGTAGGCCTGATAGGGTTATGTTTTCTGGAAATTATTTTCTCCTGTTTAACTAGGCGATACTGTGTTTTCATATTACTGCCAGAACTGTTTTGTATTATTGCTACTTAGGCTTAAATAGCTTGTACACGTCATACCAATCATACCAATAATCATTTTAGAATTGGAATTACTGTTAGCATGAAGAATACTTTTTAAACATTTTCTGTCTTCCTTCTTGATAGTTATCCTAAGATTTCTAAGCAAAAGTAGTGGCTGTAATACTCCTGGAAGATTTTCAGATATCTGGATAAAAGTGTATAAATGGATTTTGTTGAACATCGCAGTAATATGTGTATGTATACACATGTACATCCACGCTTGTAAAGCAAACAAGTGATCAAGGAGAGAATCTAAAGAAGACTATGATTCCTCTTGTATTAGCTTAATTTGTTAGCTCCACCCAACATTACATTGAATTGGCAATAGTGTAAAAAATGTGGTTTTATGTACAGTCTATGTAATATTGTAATGTACAGGACAAGACCTACAACATATTAAAGAATCAATATCAGGTATAAGAAACCTTAGAGTTTCAGATAGTGGAAAATACCTTTATCCTAAGATACTGTTATCTTCTGTAAAGTAGCAGAGAAAAAACATTTTAAGCCAAAAATTACAAACCAATGAGCCAATGAAGTACTTTATACACTACAGCTTTTTTTTTTTTTTATCCAGCTGCTTCTAGGGTCCTATTTTATTTCATTGATATGTATGTATAAACTATTTCTACTGAAATGTTATTTCTGTTTCCAAAATTAGTTTTCTAGTGTGCATTTCTTTACAAAATATTCTTTCATACAGAGCCAAACCTAGACATTTCCAATTAAAATTAACCTATACTTGAAGGTCATTGCAATGTTTTTTAGCTATAAAGAGCTGTGTTTTTTTAATATGTAGTATCACATATTAAATAGCTATTAATACATATCATAGAATAGAATACCTTGAGTTGCAAGAGACCAGTAAGAATCATTGAGAGCAATTGCGTGTTCCTTGCAGGACTACCTAAAACTGAGCCATATGGCTTAATGACTTAATCCACATGATCCTTGAACTCAAACAGGCTTGATGCCATGGCCACTTCCCTGGAGAAGCATGTTCCAGTGACTGACCACCCACTCAGTGAAGAACCTTTTCCTAATGTCCAATCTGAACTTCCCCTGGCACAGCTTCATGCCGTTACGTATTATGTAAGGGCTGTAGTTCAGTTTAATAGGATTATTAATGAATTATTGCATCACACACCACCTCTTTGTAGATACAGAAGAGTCGTTTAAAAATAATTTTGATTCAGGGCCTGCGTCCATCTTCACAGAATGATTAAAAGAAGAAAGTGAACAAAATTGTTTTTAAATATGAAAACTTCATACCTAATTATTCACTGTCAGAAATTTTTACTTGTTTTGAATTGGTTCAGGACTTTCTGTAAATTCTCTGCAATCCCCTTTTTCACAGGCACCAGAAACATGATCTTTACTGCACCATTACTGTAAGAGTCAGTTATTTTCTGTGTCTCTGTCTCTCAGCCCCCTCGTGTGGTCAGGTTGTGTATGGGCTTTCTTTTGTCTGTTATTGGCCACTGGAATACAAAACCAGCACCTAAGGCGAAGGATTCTGTTTTATGTGAAAACTGAAGAGCAAAAATATCCACATAGTGGCCACAGCTTTCTCTTTTAGCACCTTTTCTGTTGATCCCTTCTCATAAGGACGAACGATGCTATCTACTGGCAGAGGACAGACCGCTTCTGGGAACTAGTTCTTAATCAAGCTAGTGTCTTCTTCCAATTAGGTACTAATCCTCCCCCCCCACCCCCCCCATGTTTAATTCATTTATCAGTTATATATACCACACCGAGGCAATTATTTCTGTGTGAGGTCTGTGAGTTGTGAAGAGTTGAATCAGTAGACTATATATACACAGAAACTTTTTCAGCAAGTACTCGTTGGCCTTGTCTTAATTTTACCTATGAAAAACTGAAGAAATTTGCCGTAAAACTAGGATGTCTTTTTTTGGTTACCATTTAGACAGCAAACTGAATTTCCAGACTCTTCATTAGAAGACAGAGGTTACTCAATCAGATGTCTCACCCAGTAGAGTCAACAGGAAATGACAACTGGTGCCTCCAACCCGAGTGTTCTTTTTTTTAATGCCAAGTTCATGAATGAATGTAATAACATACTCTCTAGGAAGGTGTGACTATGTTGTTGCTTTGCAAGGATGGGGATGCCAGAACAAGATAACTGTCAGTGGCAGTTGTCTAGATTTCTCCTTCTCTGAAATATATTTTGCTTTATTACAGTCCCATTTGGCTTCTTTGCTTTCTCCTTGCTGAACACAAAGAAAATGACAGTGTTCTTCCTTTTTTCAGAAAACTGCTGATCCTGAGGACAGATGGAGGAAGTTTCTTGTTTTGACAGTGCTTAATTTCACAGATTTTATGTAGGTCACAGGATGCTGGTGGTTGAAAGCCCAGTTCTTTTGAAGACTATGGGAATGCTTTTTCTTGAGTAACCACAAAGGGCTCTGAATGCGATACCATTCTCTCTGCAAAGGAACAGTATTTGTGATGTTTATAATATTCACCAACTGCAGGATGAAGCAAGATGCATTTTCATTGGAAATAGAATGTTTTACATTTCTTCTCTGTGTAAACAAATGCTGTGTCTCATGCTGAGGCTATTATGAAGTGCTTTATTTGTTGCTGGATATCAAATGCTGTGGACTAGAGGAAGCAGTTACTTTCCATAAAATAGAAATAATCTCTTTTGTATGATAAGATTGTCTTACAGGATGCTGAATGAGAATAGCACAGGTATCTAGTGAGAAAAGATTCTGACTTCCTGGGGTTTTGGCAGTTAAAGGTCAAGTTGTAGCAAACTCTGCTTAAGTTCAAGAAAGGAGGAGGAAGGAAGCATGATAAATTCAGGAATGAAGTGACCTTGCATTTAAATTCCCTGAAGAAACCGGTATGTTTGACATGTTCTGAGAATACCTAATTCCATCTGATAGTGCTGAGTCAGACTTAGTCCAACACTGACTCCAAAAATGTTGCTGCAACATGAGAAGATTTAAACATGAATTTTAAGAGTGTCTTCACCAAAACTGTGGGAATGTACTGGTGGATATCCCTCCATTCCTGTTGAGGCAAGATAACTGTGAGAATGTCAGCTAGTAAATCAGAGGGAGCCCTGGCAGGAAAGAGGAAGCCCAGTTAGCTGGGAAGTGCAGAGACTCTGAACACGAAGCTTACAGTGGATCTAATGCCTCCTTGTGATTGTAATGTAATGTGTAATAACTGCAAGTATCTAGATTATTCTGTGAACATGTCAACATTGTGATTTATGAAAAATAATCTGAAACAGCTTTCTTAGTTTCCGTATTAACTGGAATGCATTTCTTAATCATATTAAAACTCTGTGTTTACCATTACAATTCTTAGATGGTTAAAAACAATTGTGTTCCACCTGAGTGGAACTTTGGTGGAAGTATAACTGAAACAATAAAATTTACTTTACTCTGGCCCTTTTTCATGAGTATTTAATTATATTGCATTCAAAACTTCAGAATTTTAATTCTCTGATATCTCAAGCCAAATTCTATAGAAGGGTGGTTGTGTAAAAGCTTTGTTTATAAAGTGGTGAAACAAAGAGATAGAATCACTGTATGACTTGTCAAGAGAACTTTTTGCTGCCAAAATTTACTCCTTCAATGACAAATGCTCTTTTTATGTAAGATGGGAGAAGGTCCAAAATATGCCAGGCTGGACAGAGCCTTGGGTGACATGGTCTAGTGTGAGGTACCCCAGTCCATGACAGAGGGGTTGGAAGTAGATGATTTTAAGGTCTATCCAACCCAAACCATTCTATAATTCTATGCTGTATTTTTGTTAGGGGGATTTCTACCGCAGCTCCTTACATGGCCTTAGATTTCTAGTTTTCTCTTGCTGTACGCATCCTGAATCTTTTATGAAGTTTCTTAGCTGTCAGTCTTGGTGACCACAGGTAAACTGCCTAAGGTAGATCTAACCAAAACACAGCACTCATTCTCATTAAAAAATTGTTTGTTCTAAAAAGATAAGATTTTTGCTGGATTATTTGGAGTGTACAAAAGCCACTTTTTACTCAGTGATGATAGTTACTCTAAGATTAATGAATTCACATCTAAAATGTTACCTCTGTGTGAATGCCATTAACTGCATTAAAAGATCTTTGAGTTGAGGAACGTTATATGAATGAGTGGTTATGTAGTGTTTAGCACAACAGGTTCATGTCTGGGTATATAGATCTATGCTACTGCTACAAAATAGGAGAGCTAGATCTCTAAAAGTTCTTTGTCTTGATCTAAGTTTGCCTCCAACAGATGTAGTAGCAAAACATTCATCAACAAATAATGCAAATGTCCCATAAAGCTAAGAATATAAATTATTTTAATAGCAATAAGCCACATAGATTAAAATGTTGGAAAACAAAGTATATTTGTGCACCTAAGTATATTAAGTAAAATGTATTTAAGTGGACAATATATTGTACTATTGAGCCTAAATGTAGAAACATAAACAATATTGTTTGGTTTTGTTGTTTTGGGTTTTTTTTTCACATTTTGAAGTTCTACTTATAGCCCTGTTTTCAGTCCAGATGCTTTAACAGTCACTGGATTTTAGAATGATAATCATAACAAAATACACTGTGCAACAGAGTATGTGGCATTCTAGCCTACGATCACAGTCAAAACTAACATGTGACATGATATCACTATATTATCATGTATGAGAACTGTCTATTTTTATATTACAGGAAGAGGATTAATTTTCTCAGGAAATGGTTAGTAGAGTCCTATATTCATACCACTGTAAGAAGAGCATTTGTCTACAAAACAGGAACTCCCTTTCCTTCCACCAGGAACTTGCCACAAGCTAAGACACAAACATGAAGATGGGTGCAAATTCCACATATATGCAATCTCATAATCATTCTTTTTTATCAGCTGTGGCAAGCAGCTGTTGTTAATTCTTCAGCTCCTCCCAGAGTGTTTTTTATTTGTTCTCTTTAGAAACTGCACAGAGATTAAATAATGACTATCCTTACTGTTTATCTTGGGCCAGGCAGCTACTTTAATGAGAGTACTGTTCTTTCTCTATTGTAAGAAGAGTTTTCATTTTCAGTATCTCAGTATTACTGCAGTATTTCAAGAATTTAAAACTACTTCTTCAGAACCATCAGCTTCTCCTCAGTTATTCCCCAGAGCCAGTCTGAGTTTTCTCTGTACTGAAGTGATCCAATTTCAGAGATGCTTTCCTCCACGAAAGGCAATCACTGATTACTAATGGCCTAATTTTTTTTATTGAGAATCCATGTGTTATGTCGAATAAATTAAAAGTAGAATCATAGAATAGTTAGGGTTGGAAAGGACCTTAAGAACATCAAGTTCCAACCCCCCTGCCATGGGCAGGGACACCTCACACTAAACCATATCACCCAAGGCTTCGTCCAACCTGGTCTTGAACACTGTCAGGGATGGAGCATTCACAACCTCCTGGGCAACCTATTCCAGTGCCTCACCACCCTAACAGGAAAGAATTTCCTCCTTATATCCATGTCTGTATTCTGTACATGTCTGTATTATATACATGTCTGTATTCTGATAAATGAAATATCATTCACCTGTTGAGCTGCATATTAGTGCAGCTTCCTACAATACAATGCTGGAAGGCAAAAATCCTCTGTTGAGGATAAAGTTATGGCATTTAGTAAGATACTTGTACAAGCAGTGGGCTGTATTTATATGTTGGAAGGACAAGCAGTGCACAGAGCTGGTAATTATTTTCTAATTTTCACTGTTCTGAAGATGAATATTCTTTTTGATGAAGAATATTAGGTGGTCCCAGATAATCTATTACAATCCAGGTATTAACAACATACATTAGTTTTCCTGCTGTCAAAGTATGTATGTTTATTACACACTAAAGGTGGCCATACATGTAAGAAGGGCATAACTTCAGTGTACCACCATGATTAATTCACAAATAAAGAAAAATTAGCAGTGTAGATACCTATCAAGGGAAATTTAACACTTGCTCACACTTACTGAAAGCCTGAAAGATTCTAAGAAGTGGCATATAAATTATTTCTGGAATTCAAAATAAGAGAAGGAAACTATACAGTGGAAGGTCCTGGAAATGTCATCATTTGAGTAATTTAATATAGATTTAAGAAAATAAGAAGTACACGCCAGAAAGCAAGCATGCCTGCAAAGAGCGAAGGTAATAAAAAGAAGTCTGTGTCTCTGCATTCAAATAAATTAGGCAATATTTTTCAATCGCATTTGCCTGTATTCTTTGCCAGGAAAAAACAATGCGTGCATGGTTGATCAAATATAGTTTTACATTCACTTTTTCTTAATGTAGCATTTGTTTGTCAGCCTTTTTTTGCAATAGCTTGAAATAACTTATATGACGCAAGAAGGAACTAGCACTAGCATCTATAAAACTATTGTGTACATAAGCGGTTAGGGTTGTAAAAAGGGTATATTTAAATAAAATAAGTAAATAGAGGTGAAAAGGAAAGTCTTGTTTAAGAAATGAACCCTGTAAAAGAAGTCTGCCAAGTACCCACATATTACATAACTTCTTTCTGCAAAACTAATAGGAAGAGACAGTAATAAGCAGTCAAGCCTTCAGAGTGAGAGGGTTAGTTAATGGTTCTAATTGTGGGCCAAATGGGGCTTTTATTTCACAAGTCCAATTTTGGGAGAAAGTGCTGGATATTGCTGTATTTTCCCCTTCCTACGTACTACTTTTTTGGGGGGGAGTGGAGTAATCCCAAAGAAGATTTCAGAACTTTCCTGCACTAAATGGCATTTGAAACTGAGCAGAAATCACAGTATTTTGATTATATATATATTGATTATATATGCAACATAGGAAGAGGCAGAAGTGTAGGAAGGAATCAGAATAGGGAAATAAAGCAAGTAGGACTGACAGAGCAGTGTGTGTCTGCTTAGTAATGCACTGCAGTTTTATGTTTAAAAGCACTGGCACTGTTTTTCTCACACTTTTTTTTTTTTTTTTAATAAGATGGTGAAATGGACTCTTAAAACATACACCTGGGGAAAAAAACTCGCCAGCACCCCAAAAAATCAAAACCCTTTTAAATTAGTGTGAAATAAAATTAATTACTGAGTGAAAATGCTTTCTGGAGGGTGTTCATCTACTCTGTGATTTCTCAAGCCAGTCAGACTGTGGGAGTGTAGTACAAACACTGCAATGCTGTACTCTGTCTTGCTGAGGAAAAGACTTGATGAAAGGAATACTGATCAAACATCCCGTTGCTACATGAGATAGGACTGTCCCGAATGTTTTGTTACCCTGTTAGGTGTCTGTATTCATCACCACCTTTATCGAGAGGCTGTGGAGGCTGCATAAATAGAAATGGGCAGGGTAGGGTACTCAGAGTGTGTTGAATTACCTCCATTCTTGCAATGTATTATTCTTTATTTGCCAGTGACTGTACCTCATTCTGGAATCTTCTTTGAGGAGAATACTGACGAGACACTAGCAGCATGTGATTAACATAGGTTCTTAAAACCTTTGAATGTAGCATGTTGTGGAATTGTTTAAGTCAAATAAACATTACCATTTCACTTCAGTTGGTATTTTGGCCCTACACCTCCACAGGTGAGAAAGTTATACTCCCGTCTTGCAGTAAAAGGAAGTAATAAAACCATTAGCCTGAGCTGTGTTTTATTTTCAGCACCATGGCCAGGGCAGGGTGGGGGATACAGAACAGTGGTTAACAAGAATGTATAAATCCTTTGTAATTGAAAATAATTTTACCACGGATAAATTGCTGTCTGCACTTTCAGTGGATGATCAGTAGCATATGGTCACTTAGATTTGCCAGGCAAGAAACTGCTTGATTTTCTCCTCCTGCTGATAGTTATCATTAGTTATCATTAACAGTAAGTTTGTTTCTCCTGTAAATCAGAGCTGCCAGCAAGTAACGTAAATTGCAGCATTATTTTTAATCTCTTAATCTGAAGTGAAAGTAGTGATTGATTTGTTTCAGATTTTACATCAGGCCCAAGGGAACAGCAGTCATATCATCCTCAGTGGTGTCTTATTTGTCTTCTTAGCACCACAAGTCAGGAGTTAAAATGTGTGCTTTAGGAAATGTATTCCAAACAGGAGAAAAACACAGTAAGCATGAGAAACTCAAAACTGAATTTGAAGGTGTAGTTTGGTTTCAGGGAATGAATAAAAATATGAAGGATGTCACAATTGTGCTTCTCTTACTGACCTTGACCTGCAAGTGCAAAAGTGACTTTTGTTCTCATTTCGATTCCTTTTAGGTCTGTTTTGACTGGTGGTATTCATTTGTTCTGGATTTCTCGTATGCTGCAAGCGCACACTGCTGGCTCATGTTCATTTTCTCATTGACCAGCACCCCCAAGTCCTTCTCTGCAGGGCTGCTCTGAATTTCTTCTTTGCCCAACCTGTAGCTGTGCCTGCGATTGCCCTGACCCAGGTGTAGGACCTTGCACTTGGCATGGTTAAACTTCATAAGGTTGGCCTTGGCCCACTTCACAAGAGTGTCAAGGTCCCTCTGGATGAAATTCCTTCTCTCCAGCGTGCCAACTGAACCACACAGCTTGGTGTCATCAGCAAACTTGCTGAAGGCGCCCTCCATCTCACTGTCCATGTTAGTGACAAAGATGTTAAACAAGACCAGTCCCAACACAGATCCCTGAGGGAAACCACTCATTACTGGTCTCCAGGCAGACATTGAGCCATTAACCGCAACTCTTTGCATGCAGCCATCCAGCCAGTTCTTTGTCCACTGAGTGGTCCACCTATCAAATTGATGTCTCTCCAATTTAGAGATAAGGATGTTGTGTGGGACAGTGTCGAATGCTTTGCACAAGTCCAAGCAGATGACATCAACTGCTCTACCCCTGTCTATAGAAGGCCACCAAATTGGTCAGGCAGGATTTCCCCTTAGTGAAGCCATGCTGGCTGTCACCAAGCACCTTGTTGTTTTTCATGTGTCTTACCTGCCAGGAGAATCTGCTCCAAGATTTTGCCAGGCACAGAGGTAAGACTGACTGGTCTGTAATTCCCCGCGTCATCCGTTTTCCCCTTCTTGAAAATGGGGGTTGTATTTCCCTTTTTCCAGTCATCTGGAACTTTACCTGACTGCCATGATTTTTGAAATACGATGGATAGTGGCTTAGCAACTTCATTTGCCAGCTCCTTCAGGACCTGCGAATGGATTTCATCATCTCCCGTGGACTTGTGCACATTCAGGTTTTTAAGACAATCTTGAATCAGATCCTCTCCTACAGTGGGCCCAAGGTCTTCATTCTCACAGTCCCTGAATCTGACTTCCAAAACTTGGGTGGTGCAGTCAGAGCCTTTGCCAGTGAAGACCAAGGCAAAGAAGTCATTGAGAACCTCAGCCTTCTCCAAATCCTGTGTAGCTAGTTCTCCCGAGAGCTTCCAGAGGAGGCCTGTGTTGTCCCTTGTCTGTTTTTTATTTGCTACGTACCTGTAGAATCCCTTCCTATTATCCTTAACATCCCTAGCCGAGTTTAATTCTAAGGGGTTTCCTAACCTGGTCCCTAGCTTCCCAGACAACATCCCTGTACTCTTCCCAGGCTGCCTGTCCTTGCTTCCACCATTTATAAGCCTCTTTTTTCATTTGAATTTTCTTCAGCAGCTCCTTATCCATCCAAGGAGGTCTCCTGGCCCTCCTGCTTCACTTCCTTCTAGTTGGGATGCAACACTTCTGAGCTTGTAGCAGGTGATCCTTGAAGATGAACCAAGAGTCTTGGGCCCCCCTGCCCTCTAGGGCTATATCCCATGGAACTTTACTAAGGAGGTTCCTGAAGAGGCCAAAGTCTGCTCTTTTGAAGTCCAGGGCAGTGAGCTTGTTACATGCTCTTCTCACTGTCCTGAGGGTCTCAAATTTGACCATCTCGTGATCACTGCATCCAAGGCTGCCCTGGAGTGTCACATTTCCAATGAGCCCTTCCTTATTGGTGAGCACGAGGTCAAGCACGGCACCTCTCCTTTTCGGCTCCTCTATTACTTGCAGAAGGAAGTTGTCTTTCACACAATCGAGGAACCTCCTGGATTGCTTGTGCCGGGCGGTACCGTCATTCCAACAGATGT
Source organism: Neopsephotus bourkii (assembly GCF_033783945.1). NCBI lineage: Eukaryota > Metazoa > Chordata > Aves > Psittaciformes > Psittacidae > Neopsephotus > Neopsephotus bourkii. The sequence goes on from NW_026902266.1 coordinate 5,081,675, forward strand.
CAGGGTGATTGAAGTCTCCCATGAGGCCAAGGGCCTGTGAGCGTGAGGCTTTTCCTATCTGTCTATAGAGTGCTTCATCCGCAGGTTCTTCTGAGACCATGCCCCTCCTCCCTCTTCTCATCAGCAAGTCTCTCTAATTTCTGCTTGGTAAAGTCATGCTTGGTCCTGCTTTTCTTGTCTTTGGAACAACGAAAATCTTAAGTATTCTCTTCTAAGTTGCAGAGTTTCAAAAGTGCCATAGAGCCCAGGGATTCAGGTATTAGAAATCAGAACTGAATTGTTCAGTTGGAAGGGACCTACAGCAGTCATCCAGCTGTGTTCTCGCATTCTCACAGGAGATGTGGATATGAGTCCCCAAGACAGATTTAGGTATGTCAGCCCTCAGTCTGTTCAGTGAACTGTAAAATGAAGAGTCCTTCTCTGGCATCATTTTGAGAAAAGAATCTGTTTTTGAAAGCCATGAAGCACCCATATTCTTTATGCACAGAAAAGTTAGAATTCAGAAACACTCTTTTTTTTTTTTAATTTTCCTCTTTCCTGGTCCAGGCCGCTCCTTGTTCATGATATGTATATCTCATTTTGAGTCCTTTTGAGTCCATATATTGTCTAAGTACTTCAGTGGTCCTGTATCTCTGGCTGTGTGTTTAATTCTGTAGTTTTAAATACTGGAACAGAAGTTTTGTGGAGGCACATGCATCAAAACTATGAGATATCCTGATTGATAGTCTGGAAAACAGTTTTTCTGGACATCAAGTACCTGTAATTTGGAGTTACTATCAGGGTGTTTTTTTTTTCAAATTGTTTTTATCCAGCCCTTCCAAAATTTGAATATAGGTAGTCCTAGTAGATGCAATACATCACCGTATGGCATGGACTGTTACTCTTACTGCTGGTGTTTTATAGTGCAGATGATCTGCTTCTGAGAATTGTAATTTTAAAAAGCATTAACTGAAAAGGAAATGCATTAAAGAGTGCTCAAGAGTATTTTCTAGTTTGCCTCCTCGTTTTGTTCAGGTTTTTTTTCCTTTCAAAAGGCACCTTAATGACTGATCAGGTTCAAATTTGAAAATGCATGGAAAATACACACAAACTGTGCAAAACATGAAAGTATATGAAGGAAAATATTTCAGGTTATCTAATTCATCCTTCTCTCTCCTTTCCTGTGTTGGAGGTAGCAGCTCTCAAAGTTCACACTGTTGCTGTGATACAGCGCTTTGTATTGACAATGTTGTCTTTTTGGTGATTCAGAAGTTAATTACAAAGTAATGTTAGAAAATGTTTGTGGCAGCTGGAAGACATGGGTATGAGTCAGCTATATTCTAGCCTTTGACGTAGTTTTCCCCTCTCACACACAACAGAAGGCACTATTAATTCTATAACTGCTTATTTACATAACAGAAAAAACCACTAAAGTTTACCATAACTATGGCAAGTAGAAAATTGTACCAGTAGGACTGTAATATTTGATGGTAGGAGGAGGAAGACTAAAGACTCTTAGCTAAATGTTCATGTAAGTGAACTCAAATTTCCATAATGCTCTGTGGAACTATCACCATAGTTATGCCATGGCTCAGAAAACTGTTTAGCTCAGCTATTTGATATGAAATCTTAAATGTATGAAATTGTTAGGTCAGTAGAAGTGTTGACTACATGTCATTAATTAAGCCATTCCATCAAGAGTTCAGCAAAATGGAAAAAGTTTAATCTGTTAGCCAAATGACTAGACTGTTTTTTTGTACAATATTTTGTAAGATAGGAGAATATGCTGTGTAAAGCAGGGTTTCAGTGTAATATTTGGAGGGTTGTTTAAAAAATCCTGATTTGGAAAGCTAAAAAATAACTCATAGCAAATATCCATACATTGCTGCAGAAAAAGGAAGGGAAGAACAAAGGGTGATTTCCTCTCTAGTTTTGTTTTTGACAGTGAGGCGAGTGTGATTTCCCATCTGGAACCTGAAAATTGTTCCACTGTCAGCAGCAATAGGAATTTTGAGACAAGGAGATGGTAGAGAATATTAGTAGTAGAGGAAAATTGCAATTAAAGCAAGTATGCTCACCTTGTTTACCATATTTTTTCTCAGTGTTTCCCAGAAAGAAAATAAAAGATTTGGAAAATCCCACTCCACTGAGGTAAAACTGCCAGAAAGGAATGTGGAGTGTTAACTCCCTTGATGTCTTTTGTATGTCTTCTCTTCTTGGCTCTGGCCATTTCTCTGTAGTAAATCCAACAGACGCTTGAGCAAAGGACAACTGTTCTAATCTTTTTTTAAATTCTCAAATGTTTTTCTGTACGTATTGATATAAAAGCTGTCATGCCGAGGCTTTTTGCAGACATACCTTTTCTGGAAGGTGTTAGTAGGAAAGCTTACTAGTTGAAATTATTTCTTACTACATCCATTCCTAATTTCCAGTAATTGTGTCACATGTTTATCTGTATTTGTACTTAACTGAAAGAAATGTTTTTTAACCTTAGTCTCAGAGTATGAGCTACTGACAGAGAAGGAAGTGTTATGAGTGGAAAATGGATGCTGATTGTAAAATTTCTATGCCAAACCATTTAAGGAAGGGCATGTGAGACTGTTATACTGAGGTAGCATCATCAGATACCTTATACCATTGGATTTGTTTGAATAAAAAAGAATGCCAATTACCCAAAGAGTTGCTCAAGCAATGAAATTAGTAGTTCAAGCAGAAATTGAATACCTTAGGGTAAAATGATAGTATAATTAATTATATATTAGCCCATTTTCAGAAGGGTCCTAGGATCAATCAAAACTATGTGAGTTTTTGTAACATTTCCTTAAATAAAAGCTTGACTGCTGAATACATTGAAGATAGAAACAGACACAAATTATTTTTAAAATTATTTATTCTTCCTAAAAGAATAAGCCTAGCCAGGTCTCTGCTTAATTTTATCTTAAAGTAATACAAATTTCCTATATAGGTAATTTTCTTCTGCAATAGGAGTCAGAATGAATATAACCTTCTGTGTAGGTTGTCTTTTTAACAGAAAATATACTGTAAGATAAACTTACAGTACAATTAATATGAACATTAAAAGTTAGCTATGCTGATGGAAAGATTAAATAGTCTCCTAAAAGTTTAAGGGTAGGGAAACATTCAAGGCATTGACACAGCTATGACTCAAACCACATTTTTTATCTCTCCTTCTACATCTGCTGCTGTAACAAACACACTTGCCATGCAATCAACTTTTTTTTTAGACTTTGAGTTTTAGCATAGGCTGTCATAGCAATAGTGTCTGGGTTCCTAGGTCAGACATACACTAAAAGATTATGGGAATTGTATTTCTACTCATGGACTTCTGGAACTTTGAAGAAACTATCATTGTTAAGACTCAGCAGTGGGACCTAAATTTGAAAACAGTCCTTCTCATCACTTGTTCTGGTGATGCCACTTGCTCTGGTGATGCCACTTGCACAGTGATAGCTTTTACTCAGTTAGAATTACACGTTTTCAATTGTAGTGTCCCTATTGGGAAAAGACTGAAGTGCATGCAAAATTATATGTATAATTCATATTAATGGCAAGTTAACACCTGGTATTGGAAAGAGGAGAATGACTTCTGATTAAGATGACCAGAAGCAATGAATGGAATAAAGTTCCACAGACAGGTCAACTAATATGTAGAGAATCAATGTAAGCTTAAAGCAAAGATGATAAAGAATTATCTTTTTTTCCAAAATGGATTGATTGCTTCAGATTGTCAAACAATTTCTAGTAAATAAATTAATGCATACAAATGTATGCAAAGTTGTCTGTGCAATAGCAGTTAAGATTCTTCTGGATTAAAATGTGTAATCCAATAAGATGTAAGGTAGCTGAGCATGAAATAAAACAGGCTATGATGTCTACCTAAAAGACTGACTATTTCAGAAAGGAAAGGAATATAAAGCAGCTGGTAGGCAGGATCATTAGCCTTCTGGCAATAAGGAAACAGAGGTGGTATAGCTTAGGGCAGTTTCTACTGCTAGCAAAAGTACAAATACTTATGAATTATGAAGATAAGGATCTGTATTCCAGATCAATATAGCCGTGTAAGCTTGAGTGCAAATTCTGTAAGAGCAGTTTCAGTCTTCAAAGGCATGTTGCTTTCCCTTATTGGGATGCATCCTGGTTTCAGCCAGGCTAGACTGAAGATTTTTTCTAGTAGCTGGTGCAGTGCTGCATTTTGGCTTTAGTGTAAGAATAATGCTGATAACACACTGATGTTTTAGTTGTTGTGGAGGAGTACTTACTCTAAGTCAAGGACTTTTCAGTCTCATGCTCTGCCACTGATGAGGGACATAAGAAGCCAGGAGGGAGCACAGCCATGACAGCTGACCCAAAGTAGCCAAAGGGATGTTCCATACCACAAAACATCATAAATAAATATAAACTGGGGGGAGCTGGCTGAAAGGGGCTGATCATTGCTCAGGGATGGTCAGATGGTGGTGAGCAATTTTATTGTCTATCACTTGGTTTTGGTTTTGACTGTTTATGTTCTTGGGCGGGGGGGGAGGGGAGGAGTTGTGTTATATTTTACTTCTATTTCAGTTATTAAACTGTTCTTATCTCATGGGTTTTTACTTTTTTTCCAATTTTCCTCCCCATCCTACCTGAGGGAGGAAGAGTGAGCAAAAGCTGCATGATACTTAATTGCCTGCTGAGCTTAAACCACAACAGGATGTTGCAGTAAGTCAGTTTCCTGTATTTCAGATGAAGGGAAAATAAGAAGTTTCTGATCACTCTGGGAAGAGAAGACTGAAGATGAAAATAGTCCTGTTTTAACCTTATAGCCTGAGAAGGAATTGTGCTTCATGTACTGGCAGGCCAGAGCTGGAGCAGAGAAAATCAGTCAGTAAAATTTAGTGGTATTTGGCTCAAAGTAGCTTTTCAAAGGGTTACACTGATGCGTATTGCCCAAAGAAAGGTGCATCACTTACCTGCATAGGAGAAAACCACCATCATATGAAAATAGGTGATAAAATTTGGGCTGTTCAGCCTGGAGAAGGCTGCGTGTAGACCTCATAGTACCCTTCCAATATCTGAAAGGGGCCTACAAAGACGCTAGAGAGTGACTCTTCATCAGGGACTGTAGTGACAGGACAAGAGGTAATGGGTTTAAACTTAAACAGGGGAAGTTGAGGTTAGGTATAGGGAAGAAGTTCTTTACTGTAAGGGTGGTGAGGCGCTGGAACAGGTTGCCCAAAGAGGTGGTACATGCTTCATTGTCCCTGATGGTGTTCAAGGCCGGGTTGGACAGAGCCTTGATGAACATAGTCTAGTGTGAGGCGTCACTACCCATGGCAGGGGAGTTGGAACTAGATGATCTTAAGGTCCTTTCCAACCCTAACTATTCTATGATTCTGTATTGAACTGAGGGATGATGCATCTTTATATGAAGGATGATTACCTTTCTCAGTCCCAGAAAATGAATGAAGCTGGTTCATGATCTAGAAGTTTCATGTAAAAAAAAAACCTGAATGGAAAACATGCAAGTTTCCAACTTACACCTGTAAGCATACACGTACAATTTAAACTAAAAAGGGATCAGATCTGTTGTGTACATGGAGTTGCTGTTACAGTTTGCAAAGAATGTATATAAATTAAGGCATGAGGTCTCTTTTTCTGGAGCAATAGGAGTGCCAAACAGGAGACTGTCTGGAAAAACACATAGAGGAAAAGAAAAGATCAAAATAAAGTCATTCAGGAGTCTTCTAAATATTTCTAGTAAGCACTTCTGAGCTAAAAATTCAAGTGGCCTAAAAGGAATTTCAAAGATGGGAGATGTCTCTGAGGTTTCATAAGAAGGTAGATCTGCTAAAGTAACCATCAGGGAAAGGTGTCTGTAGACAGTTTCTTCTCTTTTTTCTCTAAATGGTTTGTTCTTAGTGGTTATTACTGAATTTATTTTCCAAGGAAAGAAATAGTATATTCTTCTAGTTATAAAATCCCAAAGGAATAAAGGGTGACTACTTCATTTCTATCATGAGTGTTAAGTGAATGATAGTTGTAAGGGTGAGAGAAGTGCCCATCTTCTTTCCTTTATCCCTAACAAGAAAAGCAGATGGTCTAAAACCTTTTGAGACGTATTCAGGGAAAAGAGAAAGATGTTCAGGTTAAGACAAGGCTGTACTGGAGATGAAAATAGCAAATAAAAGAAAACAATTGCTGAATCATAGAATCATAGAATAGTTAGGGTTGGAAAGGACCTTAAGATCATCAAGTTCCAACCCCCCTGCCATGGGCAGGAACACTTCACACTAAACCATATCACCCAAGGCCTCGTCCAACCTGGCCTTGAACACTGCCAGGGATGGAGCATTCACAACCTCCCTGGGCAACCCATCCCAGTGCCTCACCACCCTAACAGGAAAGAATTTCCTCCTTATGTCCAATCTAAACTTCCCCCATTTAAGTTTTAACCCATTACCCCTTGTCCTATCACTACAGTCCCTAATGAAAAGTCCCTCCCCAGCATCCCTATAGCCCGCCTCCAGATGCTGGAAGGCTGCTATGAGGTCTCCATGCAGCCTTCTCTTCTCCGGGCTGAACAGCCTCAACTTTCTCAGCCTATCTGAAGACCGTGCCTTTATGATAAAGGGATGTTTCTAATTGACTAGAGCAGCCAATGGGGCCAAGTGAAGAGTTTTCTTGGTGTTTTACAAAATATTAATGTTCTACTTTTAATTTGAACAATTGAAGTAAGGAACACTCTGAACAATTAAGAGTATTGGAGATTTCTGGACACTGCACTAAGAAACTTTCCATGAGAAAATACAGAGCCTGGCCTGAGTGCTTTAAAATGTAAACCATGTTAGTGCTAGGAAGCAGCCATGTTAAAAGATCTGTTGAAATAAGTGTAATTTACTTCAAGGAGCCTGTATTTTGTCTTCTGAAGAGAATTGCAGAAATACCTCAAAAGAATTTTTCAGAGTAAAATACAGTATATGTGGAGACGTATTTCTGAAGCTGCATTCTAATCTGGTTTCTGGTTCTGTTTTCTGCTTTCTTCTCCCAAGGACCCTCTGCACAAAGCAAAGCTAACCCTATAGCTTTAGTAGCTTCTGATGAGAGGTAGTAGAATGTAAATTTATCATTCATCTAGAAGGTAAGAATGAACGAACTTTTTAGAGGGATTCTGTCTGAAAACATTTGTTATTCAGTCTGGACAGTAATGTTTTTACCTTTACTTTTCCCTCCCTTCCTCCCCCCCTAAGTTTAATATGGTGTCATCTCTTACAACCTTTTTGATGGACTTTCTGTCGTGCCATGGCAATGTTCACTAGAGCACCTCTTTTGCTGTGAATTCCTTGAACTTGTCACCCCATCTCAATTACATTTTGGGTACAATATGCAGTACATGCTATATACCTTATTTTAGATGCTTACCAGAGCTTTACAAATGAAGGGAATCTAACCATAGCCTGCAAAGTAATTTTATAAGATGTGTATCATTTTTATTTGTAGCCGTTACTATGGTCTGCAAGGAGCTTCATAAGCGTCAGTTAATTTTTACAGAAATCATCCTTTGTGATAGGCAAAAATGAAAAATCCTTTGGGTCTGAAGCCTTTGTTTGAGGGTATATCATCCTAAACTTCCTTCAAGGAATTTCTTTGTTAAGCCACTTCAAAATTTACTATTTTTATAGGAGTTACTGAGGTTAAACTTGGCATGAGCATTTGAAGGATTTAAAAGCATAGAATCCTGTAGGTGAAACAAAGCAATAAAAATCTGCATGATTACTGAATCAATATTATACCATTTCCTGTATACTGAATTCCTTCATTTATGGTGAAAAATACCTGTCTGTTTACCTCTTATCTTCTGTAAATATCGTGCCTATTTTTTTAACGTCTTTCCTTCTCCCATTGTATCTCCTCCCCTGTGATACAATCAATTGCATCAGTGGATATTATATAAAGAAAAGGCTTCAGTGGAGTTCCCAGTTCACCCACCTTAGCCACCATGGGGCTAAGAGTTGCCAGCCTTTTTATGCTCTGGTTGGCTCTTTCCTATGCAAATGAAATAAGAAAAGGTAAGATCTAGAAATTAAATGGTAGCAGACTGCCTCCTGGAAAAGAGGGAGAGAATTAAAATACCACTGCAGAGGTAGAAAGAAGCAGGGCATTTAAATAATGCACTGGAGTTTTAAGGTGCCTCAAATTTCTTAAACTTTCAAATACTGAGGCTACGCAGCTCAGCAAGCATAAGAAGATACTACTCTCTTTGGAGAGATTAGTACCAATATCTACTGCATTCATCTCTAGTTTGATGTGCTTGGAAAAATTTTCAGTGTTACATTTCTTTCAATGTGTTGAGACTTTCCTAGGTATGAGTGGACTTACTTGGCAGAAAACAACTATGAGAGTTTGGGAGGTTCATTGTTACATCAATGAAGAAAGTGGATGATTGTGCCTTCTGTTAGTTTGGAATGACATAAGTGCTTTCTTTAAAAGTGAATATACTAACATTGGACAAAGATGATTTTGTCATTCAGGACATTAATAATCCTGTAAATGCTCTAATTTATTCCTTTATCAACTTTGAAGTGTTGAAATGGAGCTGTCATGCTGAAAGCTATTTTTGGAGGAATAGGTGATGAATTTTGAGCCATGATCACGTTTGGGGTATTGGTCTTGCTTGCTGCATCTTGAATTCAGCAGTGGGAGGAAAACATTATCTTACATTTTTTGTCCCAGCTGTGAGTTGTGGGAGAGTGTCTGTGTAGCCTTCATTCTGGGGAGAGAAGTATATCAGCTTCTGGATATATTTGGTATGATTGATGCCATCAAAATACAATAACTTAGAGGTCCCCTTGATAATTTCGCTTTCTCAAATTAAACACTGCAAGAAAATTTTGTGTAGGTGAGTGGCGTGTGTGCTTTTGGTACCTTGGCAAGCTTCTCAGTTATGCTCAGCTTTCATGTTTACCCCTAATATACAGCATCTTGCAATTTATCACATACTGTGTTCATTTGTATTATTTGTTAGTACAAATGTCTGGGAAAGGAACAAATATCATAATCAGCTTCATATTTTGCTGTTGCAAAATATTATTTTTGTCTCCTACCATGGTTATTTTCTGACCTATCTTATGAAGAATTTCTATTCGGTAATAATAGGAATCACTACTCTGTTAGTTAAAGAAAGAATTCTTTAAAAACTTCTGCAGCGTACAAATCCTTTCAATACATATAAGCTTTTTGCCTTCCAGAGTAGGAGTGGTAGTTCCTTGGTTTCCTATCTTTTTTTTTCATTTTAGTGCATGTTGCATCAGGAAAGAAAATAGCTTTTAGAAATATTTAATACTACTAAAAATAATATTGTGACTCAGAATAATATCATGTGTTTGGTAAAGCAGCTCCTTTGCACTGATGCACCATCTTGTTAGTAGTCTTAGGGTTAAGTTTTCGAACCTCATGCGGGCAAGTTCCTTCACCTAAGTGAGGATTATGAGATATGAATTAAAAACAACAAGGTGGTTGGTGACAGCCAGCATGGCTTCACTAAGGGGAAATCCTGCCTGACCAATTTGGTGGCCTTCTATTTTGGGGCTACGAACTGATGGACAGGGCGAGAGCAGTTGATGTCATCTACCTGGACTTGTGCAAAGCATTCGACACTGTCCTGCATGACATTCTTGTCTCTAAATTGGAGAGACATCAATTTGATAGGTGGACCACTCTTGGATAATGAACTGGCTGGATGGACGCACACAAAGATTTATGGTCAATGGCTCCATGTCCAGCTGAAAAGCAGTAACAAGTGGTGTCCCTCAGGGATCTGTGTTGGGACTGGTCTTGTTCAACATCTTTGTTGGTGACATGGACAGTGGGATTGAGTGCACCCTCAGCAAGTTTGATGATGACATCAAGCTGTGTGGTTCAGTTGGCATGCTGGTGGGAAGGAGTGCCATCCAGAGGGACCTTGACATGCTTGTAAAGTGGGCCAATGCTAACCTCATGAAGTTTAACCACGCCAAGTGCAAGGTCCTGCACCTGGGTCAGAGCAATCGCAGGCACAGCTACAGGCTGGGCAGAGAAAAGATTCAGAGGAGCCCTGTCGAGAACGACTTGGGGGTGCTGGTTGATGAGAAAATGAACATGAGCCGGCAGTGTGCACTCGCAGCCCAGAAAGCCAACCGTATCCTGGGCTGCACCAAAAGGATCATGACCAGCAGGTCAAAGGAGGTGATTCTGACCCTCTACTCTGCTCTTGTGAGACTCCGCTTGGAGTACTGTGGACAGTTCTGGTGTCCTCAGCACAAAAAGGACATGGAACTGTTGGAACAAGTGCAGAGGAGGGCCATGAGGATGATCAGGGGACTGGAGCACCTCCCATATGAAGAAAGGCTGAGAAAGTTGGGGCTTTTCAGCCTGGAGAAAAGAAGGCTTCATGGAGACTTCATAGCAGCCTTCCAGTATCTGAAGGGGGCCTATAAGGATGCTGGGGATGGACTATTCATTAGGGACTGTTGTGACAGGACAACATGTAACAGGTTCAGACTTAAACAGGGGAAGTTCAGGTTAGATATAAGGAAGAAGTTCTTTACTGTATGGGTGGTGAGGTACTGAAATGGGTTGCCCAAGAAAGTTGTGAATGCTCCACCGCTGGCGGTGTTCAAGGCCAGGTTGGACAGAGCCTTGGGTGACATTTTTTAGTGTGAGGTGTCCCTGCCTCTGGCATGGGGGTTGGATCTAGATGATCTTAGGGTCCTTTGCAACCCTAACTATTCTGTGATTCTATACCTGACTATCAGAAGTATTTGTTAATGTCTTAATTTCTTAATGTCTTTAATTTTAATTAATTAAATATTTCCATCTCTTCTGCTTTGTGGGTAGATACTTGATGAGGTTTGAGATCTGTGGAATCACGGCATGAAATTGCAAGCGCTTTCTACTGTAAAATGCAACACAACCTTTTTTGATGCTAACTTACTCATTTCACTTTTCTCATGCCTGTTTCTTTTTCATCACTTAACAGGCAGGACAAGAAACCATGGTCACTATGTCTGCAGCACTTGGGGAAACAACCATTTCAAAACTTTTGATGGAGACATCTACCAATTCCCTGGCATTTGCGAATATAATTTTGCTTCTGACTGCCGAGAGCCTTACAAGGAGTTCTCTATCCATATTCAGCGTGCTCTGAACAGCAATAACCACCCTGAGATCCAGTATATTCTGCTAACAATCAAGGACTTTACAGTGTACCTCAGACCAAAACTGGTTGTTGTGGATGGGCAGATGTAAGTTCCTTTAGTGTAATAGTATTTCCAGTAAATGTGCTGGGAAGTTAAACCAGGATTGATTCTTTACACAGCTGTTTGTATACTATTAAGGAAACTATTACAAACATTTGCTTGTGCAGAAAAAAACCCCAAACCTTTAAATCCAGCATAAGAATTACTTTGGAGAGAGACTTTAGTATTAATCATTGTTTCTTGCAAGTAGGGAAGAGGTTTGAATGAATTGTTCTTCTGGTTGTGCAGGAAACAATCCAGGCATAAAAATGACAGAGTTTCATTTGTTTTATGGTGTTACCTTGAGTTTACTTTAGCAGATGGTCTAGCAGATCCTCAGAAATTAAGATGGGGTCTTTTTTTTTAGGGTCTTTTTCTCTTATTTTGTGGCAGATCATTTTTTCTGATCTTCATAAATAATCTTTTAAGGTCTGATGGTCATTCCTTAAGGGATTATAACCGATATTATGCAAAATATACACTGATTTGTACATAGCAATATCATAGAATCAGAGAATGGTTAGGGTTGAAAAGGACCTTAAGATCATCAAGTTCCAACCCCCCTGCCATGGGCAGGGACACCTCGCTCTAAATCATGTCACCCAAGGCCTCATCCAACCTGTCCTTGAGCACTGCCAGGGATGGAGCATTCACTACCTCCTTGGGCAACCTATTCCAGTGTGTCACCACCCTAACAGGAAAGAATTTCCTCCTTATATCCAATCTAAACTTTCCCTGTTTAAGTGTTAACCCATTACCCCTTGTCCTATCACTACAGTCCCCAATGAAGTACTTCTTCACAATGAGCTGTAGTATTTTTCTTCTCCTGTAACATGCTTGCACAAAGAACTAGTCTGACACCATTACTTGCTGCCAAGTACTGTCTTAACCTAGCCTTTCCTGTTGTTAGCCTATCACTTCAGTCTCTGTATATATACATACATACTGAAACAAGTGAAGCAACTCATAGATTAAGACATAGTTCCGAAGATGGAAGAAACTGGGTTGGTATGATTTAGCATAATTAAAAAAAAATAAATTCTATTGTCATTGTAGGACTGGGATTTGCTCAAAATGCAGCTTTTGCTCCCAAGTTTGGAAGCCACTGCAATGAAAATCTGTTTAAAGATAGGAAGTAACATTCAGTTTTCCAGGGATCATGCCAGATACGTAAAAAAAATGACATGAAGCTGTAAAAAATGCATTCTTGTCCCAAGTTGTAGAAGCCCTTTATTGTGTACTCAAGTTTTAAAAAGAACTTCAATGAAAAACAAGTTTAGAAATCCTTTAAAATTTGCTTTTCTTAAACCAAGTATCTTTTTGTCTGACATAATTTTCATAAAACAATAGGATCTCTTCTGAGCAGGTTGAACAGGATTAATTTTTTATAGAACTTAATTTTCCATGTTGCTTTTTAAATGACATGTGATCCAGTGTCATGTAAAATAGCATTTCATGCTACTAAAGGGAAAAGTAAAATAGAAAAAATTATTAATTTGCCTTTTGGTACCTGATCCACTGATTGATTGAACATCCTAGTATTAGAAAAAAAGAAAATAGAAATATTCCATGCTGTAATAGCTGAAAGTTCAAAAGTTGCCCAATTTTTTATAATCCCTCTCCAAAAACATGATCTCTTAAAGCCTTGCCCAGAGAATGAACAATGCAGCTAAAAGTAGAAATAATGGCTTCTGAATTTCTTCCTAACATTTAGGTGTGTAAGTCATTTGGCCATGTTAAAAATGCATGAGATAAATAGCTGGAAAAATCCCAGCAACTAGAAATTAGGAGATAAAAATTCTTCCAGTCAAGAGATTAGTGAAGAGGCGATGTGCATAGACATGAATCCTGTAACAATTATATTGGCAAATCTATAGACATTTAACTGGTTATTTTTACTGGATTCCAGTTTACTTCTGTTTGAACAGAATCTAGTTTTATAGGATGAGGCTGCTTGCCACAATCCCTTTATTGCTGAATTAAGTTCAACAGTGCACTGTAAGACAGACGTGCAAGAGCAGGAGAGAGATCTGGTGAATTGCTTCTTTGTCATACAAAATCATCTTTGCTCACCCTTCTTCAGAATGTTTTGTCACATTATAATGTCTTGCTGTCACCATTAACAAGCTTGGTCCTGTCAACTGAAAAATATTTAACTAACTACTGCAACAAACTACTGAATTCCTCTTTACATGCTCCTTTCTTTTCAAATTTCTGTTGGCAGTCCCTGTATCTGCCTGTGCTTTTTAAACACTATTTTGAGAAGGAAGATCCTTGCAAAGGAACATTCATTCTCCCTGAAATGGTTGTCAAATCTTTTGGTAAAGAAAAGCTTCCATTTATGTTTTTACTTCTTTCTTTGAAGTAAATTATTAGTGAGTGTTTGGATATCCTCTGTTAATAGCACAATGAGGATGGATTTTCTTTTGACTAAATTGAAGACATCTAACATTTTGGCTTCTTTCATGAAGAATCTGTACCCTTAGGGATGCTTTGCCTCTGAAATTGTTTTTCCTTTTAAATGCGATAAGTTATCATGTCAAGTGCCAGAGAGAGAGGGTTTTGGGCCTCATTAAAACAAGGCACCCTGTGCAGCTAAATTCAGGTGGACAGGGACTGGTTTCTCTATTCATTTTGCTTATTACAGACAATCATGTCATGTCTTATGTTTCTATACTAATGCAAAATCTCTGATTTTCTTCCCAGTGTGAAGACACCTCACTACAGCTCTGGTGTGGTCATTGAGAGCAATGATATTTACACCAAGGTTTATGCCAAATTAGGCCTGATTCTGATATGGAATCAAGAAGATGCACTGATGGTATGTATGACCCATGTCTTTTTTATTGACATTTTCCTGGGTTTAACAGACTACAGTATACTGACCAGAAGTTGACTCTCACAAACTGAACAGAGGTAGAGTGTTGGGCTGACTCACCCAACTGACATTCATAGTACCTTATTTTAAAAACATAGAAGTTCCCTTCTCTGCAGTGTGATAGAGGTAGCAGTATGGCATGCAGATATTCTTACTGGTCTCAAGAAAGAGAGAAGAAGTGTTCTGAGAAGTAGCTATAGCACCCCCATAATCCAATCTGTGTTTTCCTTCCTTTGTCTTTTGAAGTGCTGCCACCATCTACTTTACTAATTTACAGCAAGACTTAAATTTTATCCTAGTATGCAATTAAAAAAAAGGGAGAAAATTTAAGCCAAAGCAGTAGTCTTGTGGTATTAAGTATACTTTCCTTTTCATCTTTATCACTACTTCCATTATTGAAATACAGAAACTTCAGTCACTTCTTTCTGTTTACTGTGTTACTTTATGCATCTGTGTGTTTATTAACTATGTTACAAATTTATTTGCTACTTCTCTGAGAATTTAGGGTTCACCATCACTTCTGTCATTTAGTAACTTCTCTTTCAAGTAAAAGTATTTGTTTTGGAATGTCTTCATGCCCAGATAACTCTTTTTTGTTTTTCCTTTTTCTTTCCGTTATCTAGGTAGAGCTGGACAGCAAATTTAATAACCATACATGTGGTCTCTGTGGGGATTACAATGGAGTTCCAATCTACAATGAGTTTGTCAATGGAGGTGAGTCATCCTACCATAGTGACAGTTACCACAGAAGATAGTCAGATAAGCATTGTGCATAAGAGCATAACAGGAGAGCAAATTTCACCTGAGGGATTTCTGTGCCCCATAATAAATATTATGTTCTAGTGCTGCATTCCTGGTCTAAGGTTATTTTATTCCCAATAAACCATCTTGCCCTTTTTTCTACTGGCCTTCTTTAACTCTAAATTTTTAAGCACACTTAGACATAATAGATAAAATTGAGAGCTAGGCCTGTGTCTGACAGGCACATTTCATAACATAGTAACCATTTTCTTTGATCAGTAGGGTCCCAGGAATCAAATGCTCCTTGTTGTCAATTTCTGGGGTCAGGAAGTCCTTTTTGTAATTTTTTTCTCACAGATGAAAGCTACAATTCAATTATGTATGGGAATTTACAGAAGATCAACAAACCCAGTGCCAAATGTGAAGATCCTGATGAAACTCAGGCTATTCCAAGCTGCAATGGGCATGTGAGTATTCCTAGTGGTGAACTTCACTTGCATGGGCACGTGAAGACATCCTTGTGCTACAGGGTGTTAGTGTGTGTGTAGCTGGGAAAACTTAGTACCTTTAGGGCAAATGATTTCTTCTTCCTTCTTGAATAACTATTGCTGTTCAGAAGACAAGTTTTTATGGCAAAGGAGGAAGTGTCTAGAAACTCAGGTGCTTACACATCTCTGAAATATTATTCTTCTTTCTTAGCATGATGAGTGTGAGAGGCTGCTGACTTCCTCTGCATTTGCTGATTGTCGTTTACGTCTTAATTTGGAAATGTACATCCAAGCCTGCATGCAGGACAAGTGTGCATGTAATGGAAGTGAGGACTCCTTCTGCCTCTGCAGCACCATCTCTGAGTATTCTCGCCAGTGTTCACATGCAGGTGGCCGACCGGGTGAATGGAGGACACGCAGCTTTTGCCGTAAGCAGCTATATGAATTTTACAAAGAAATATTTTGTGGGTATAGCACTTTTAACATTTGCATTTAAATTCATTCTTTCTCTACACAAATTATGTGTAATTAATCCATACCTTACAAATTTCATGCCAGTAGTGCAATAAACTGCATACTATATTCTTTTCTTCTTCTATTACCCTTGTTATTAAGAAATAATTTTCAGCAAGTAGAAATTCTGTTCCCATTGAAAACCTGTGAGGTCTGATGCTACAGATGATTGGGATAATCTGATCTACTCGAAACCAAAAGAAGAAAACATAAAAAGCAGGGGAAGCAGTTCAGAAACATGCTTTGCCAGATGATATCTGGCTTGGGACATCTCTGACTTGAAGGGAGTAGGGTGTATGATCTGTGGTTTCTGAGGAATGATGAACTTCATACACAAATAACTGGTGGTGACTTTCTCATTCTTTCAGCTAAAACCTGTCCTGATACCATGATCTACAGAGAAAGCAGCTCACCCTGCATGGATACTTGCTCACACTTGGAGATCAGCAGCCTTTGTGAGGAGCACTACATGGATGGTTGTTTCTGTCCTGAAGGCAAGTGTTATTCTAGCTATTGCATATGGACAAAGCCAGGAGCTCTGGCGAAGGAGGTCAAAGCTAAAATATTAAATGTAGTCAATTTATATCTTAAAAATTAGTACTATTTTCACCCCCTAGGTGAAAATTATTCTAAGGTTTTTAAACAATATTATAATTGATTAACCAATGATTTTATTGTTAAATCATATACAGGTAATAAATCTGCTTTTTACTTCTTAATGAATTAATTTCTGCTAATATATAGAAAATCATGCTTTTTAGGTTCAATAATTGTAGTACAATGGATGTCATTTGCCTAGAGAGTGATAATGAGGGTCACTGAGTGAAATTCTCAGACTCACAGTTCATCATATTTGAAAAGTCATGGCAGTCAGGTGAAGTTCTGGATGACTAGAAAAAGGGAAATATAACCCCCATTTTCAAGAGGGGGAAAATGGATGACCCGGGGAATTACAGACCAGTCAGTCTCACCTCTGTGCCTGGCAAAATCTTGGAGCAGATTCTCCTGGAAGACATGCTAAGGCACATGAAAAACAAGGTGGTTGGTGACAGCCAGCATGGCTTCACTAAGGGGAAATCCTGCCTGACCAATTTGGTGGCCTTCTATGATGGGGCTACAGAACTGATGGACAGCGGTAGAGCAGTTGATGTCATCTACTTGGACTTGTGCAAAGCATTGGAGTGTTGTCCCACACAACATCCTTGTCTCTAAATTGGAGAGATATCAGTTTGGTAGGTGGACCACTCAGTGGATAAAGAACTGTCTGGATGGCCGCACGCAGAGTTGTGGTCAATGGCTCAATGTCCGGCTGGAGACCAGTAACAAGTGGTGTCCCTCAGGGATCTGTGTTGGGACTGATCTTGCTCAACATCTTTGTTGGTGACATGGACAGTGGGATTGAGTGCACCCTCAGCAAGTTTGCTGATGACACCATGCTGTGTGTTTCAGTTGGCACGCTGGAGGGAAGGAATGCCATCCAGAGGGACCTTGACACTCTTGTGAAGTGGGCCAAGGCCAATCTTATGAAGTTTAACCATGCCAAGTGCAAGGTCCTGCACCTGGGTCAGAGCAATCGCAGGCACAGCTACAGGCTGGGCAGAGAAGAGATTCAGAGTAGCTCTGTGGAGAAGGACTTGGGGGTGCTGGTCGATGAGAAAATGAACATGAGCTGGCTGCAGTGTGTGCTTGGAGCCCAGAAAGCCAACCGTATCCTGGGCTGCATCAATAGGAGCATGACCAGCAGGTCAAAGGAGGTGGTCCTGCCCCTCTATTCTGCTCTTGTGAGACCCCGCTAGGAGTATTGTGTACAGTTCTGGTGTCCTCAACACAAAAAGGACATGGAACTGTTGGAACAAGTGCAGAGGAGGGCCACTAGGATGATCAGGGGACTGGAGCACCTCCCATATGAAGAAAGGCTGAGAAAGTTGGGGCTTTTCAGCCTGGAGAAGAGAAGGCTGCATGGAGACCTCATAGCCTTCCAGTATCTGAAGAGGGGCTATATGGATGCTGAGGAAGGACTCTTCATTAGGGACTGTAGTGATAGGACAAGGGGTAACGGGTTAAAACTTAAAAAGGCTATGTTTAAATTGGATATAATGAAGAAGTTCTTTACTCTAAGGGTGGTGAGGTACTGGAATGAGTTGCCCAGGGAAGTTGTGAATGCTGCATTCCTGGCAGTGTTTGAGGCCAGGTTGGACAGAGCCTTGGGTGACATTTTTTAGTGTGAGGTGTCCCTGCCCATGGCAGGGGGGTTGGAACTAGATGATCTTAAGGTCCTTTGCAACCTTAACTCTTCTATGATTCTATGATTCTACTGTCAGCCTCAAGAATAAATATTACAATGATAGTCTACAGAGTATGCCAGAATGACTGAAAACCTAAACATGTGAATGTCTGAGATTGTTCTTGTATACTTGCTTTAACCTTTTTGTCTGTGTGTAGGTACATAAACAAGTAGACTTACATCTTCAAAGCTGTGTCTTATAACAAGCAAAAACAGTATTCTTCAGTTTTGATAATTTCGGCCTTTGCTTTCTGTGCTGTATTGAGAGCATGCCTCCTCTGAGAGTTCTCCTCTCTGGAAATCACTTATTTCAGAAAGAGCTGGAATAGTTTACTGTTGTGCTTTGCAGGAACTGTGTATGATGATATTACTGAAAAAGGATGCATACCTGTTAGCCAGTGCCACTGCAAACTCCATGGAAATGAGTATTCACCTGGAGAAAGCATTACTAATGAATGTGAAGAATGGTAAGGATCACAGTTGTTTATATACCTTTCTTTGCTTGATTGTAAATGGGTCTGTGTTTTTCAGTCTTCCACTTAATCATAGAAGACTTCCTGAAAACGTTCTGAAATGAGCATTTATGTTGCATATTTATACAACCAAATCTTTTAAAAGTTTTCCTGTGTCTATGGCATATGGCAGAGGGGAAATCTTAAGGAAATGGTCAAATACACATTCTAAAAACACTTGTGGTTTTCTTGCTGTTTGCTAGGTATGCAGATGCTTTCAGTGCTCTTAGCTCCTGTAATACCTACAAGCATTTTTAAATTATTTGTCTGTTTATAGCACCTGTGATTCAGGCAGATGGACGTGCAAAGATTTACCTTGTCCAGGCACATGTTCAGTGGAAGGAGGCTCCCATATTGCCACCTTTGATGGGAAGAAATACACCTTCCATGGAGACTGTTATTATGTGTTGTCCAAGGTACTGTGCACTGTAGAGCTTTTCTCTTTTTGAGTAAATACAGATGTCTGTGCACTGATATGTAACAGCTGTGAATTGTTTTATTCCATTTTTATAGGATGAGGGAAGTAGAAATGCTGAAAACTGTACTGAAACATTTAGGAGGGGCTGTAATAGCCCATCTGAGGAGTTGGGCACTTACTACAATAGGTTGTTAACAAAGTGAGATAGTAGACTATGTATGCTGTTGTTATCCAGTGGAGTCCTTCATGTATAAGAAATCAAAGGATCACTCTGGCTGCATGAATACGTAGGCTACAAAAATTGGCAGTTCTTAGGTTTAGATGCTTTCAACCAGATTGGTAATAGCTGTTCATGTGTCTGAGTGTCAAAGTCAGCTAGGGAAAGGAGCTGGGCCTGTTATTTTAGAGAACGACAAAGATCTTGAACTAGAAACCCTTGGCAGTTCGGATTCCAAAACCAGTGCTAAAATGGTGGTCTTAATAGCTAAGTTCTAGAGCAATTATTATTGTAACTGATTACTTTAGTCATTGTTTTGGAAATAATCTTCTGAAATCTTTGATTTGACTAATGGGTATTTATTTCCCTGTGATTATAGGGTTTTGTAAATGACAGTCATGCTCTCCTGGCAGAGCTGGCTCCCTGTGGCTCCACAGACAGGCATACCTGTTTGAAAACTGTTGTGCTGCTAGTAGATGACAAAAAAAATGTAAGTGTTCTGCTAGATACGTTGAAAATTAGCGTATTTCCATTACTGTACAGCAATAACTAATCCTTCTGGAGTCACTGTTGTGGACAGATCAGGCACCTCAGGCTGAAAAGCAACTCAGGCTTCTGCCTTGACAACTCAAAATAGACCTAAAGAGTACAAAAGATGAGATTCAAATAAGATGACATTTCCCCCTTTCCTCCTCTGCTATATGATTCTTCTTACTATATTCAGAGTTGGCTGGAAGTAAGAGTGCCATTCTTCATCTCCTCACAACATTTTACTTTATTTCGATACATTTTATAGACCTAATTGTGTCTTCTTCAGAATAGACACCATCTTTGAATATTGATACAATCCAACCTTCTTAAATGTTTATATTTTCATTCATTTTGGTATTCTGTTTTGTTATAGGAATATCTAGATTATATTTATACCTAATTTTACATACATGTACACATAATTTTCCTTCCATGTTTCCAGTGTCCCATGTCCTTTCCTGCATAACTAGAACAAACCCAACCCAAACCAAATCAGAAACCCATAATTTTATGTTTCTGTATGTACAGGCTCTCATTTATGAGGAAGTTTAACAAAATGCTTTCTTACCATGCCCGAATCATATTAAATCATTACACTGGAGCTGTGGCACATGCTTTCATAGAGATTTTGAACTTGATATAGATCTTGAAGGCCTAGCATTTTCTTGCTGGAAGCAAAGTGGCCAATATAAATGAGATTTGTGTTTCATTACTGCTATAAATTGTTGTAGGCAGGTGTAAGTGAAACACTGAACAGCAAGCCAAAACCTTACTTGTATCCTATAGGTCTGCTGCACATTCAATTTTCAGACAGATTCTTCATTCCAAAGATTTTAAGTTCTAGCCACAGTCTAAATGTGCAGAATGTCTCCCCTCTAGATTATTTTTTTTTAGCTCCTTTTCCTCTCATTGATGGAAGCTCATTGATTCTATTTGCTATTATGCAGGTGGTGGTTTTCAGATCAGATGGCAGTGTGTTACTAAATGAGATGACCGTGAACGTGCCTCATGTGTCAGGTAAGGGACATATTCTTGTGTGTCATATGTCATACACCTGCCTTCTCATGTGGAGGTGTATCTTTTGAGAGGCAAAAGTGGAAAACAGTCATATGAAATTGCTCAGATTTTGGAACAACTTGAGGATGAATGTGATTTAATAGTCATCACTGAGAATTTTATGGGCGGACTGCCTATACGGCAGATGATTGAAAAAAATGTCGTTTCACTATTTTTCATACCTCTTGAAAGTACTTTGGCATGTAGCTTGGGAAAGAGGAATTGCCATGGCTCATATTTAAAGCCAACCCTGGCTGCATGATGTATGTCATGGCTCTCATTCATGGTGAGGCTTAGACATGTCTGCACCATCCTGCTTCTTCCCCATGCTTTTTTTTTTTTCTATTCCCTGTGGGAAGAAAGCCTGGCAGAAGGTAACTGCTGTATTTTCTGGTCAATTAGGGCAGGAAAGAAGGTTGTACTGTGTATCATCATCTCATCTTCTCGGCTCAGTTGATGCATCAATGTCTTTTAATATAAGCAGTGAATTTAGACAGACACTTTCAGAGGCTGACTCAGATCACCTAATGTAGGAACATAACATCTGGTGAAAGGTCATTATCAGACAGCAGCTGTGGCCTCTTGGAGTAACTGTTGAAAGGAATGCAGAACTTCTCTTAGCACTCCTTTTTAGATAAGTGCAGGCAGCACACTGATATGGCATGCGTTGCTTCTTATTTACCAGCCTATCTGCAGATTAAAGAAAATAATTCTTCGTCTGAAAGGAGAAGTATTCATGGGCTGGTACATTCATGAGTACTTGTGCAAAAACAATTACAGTGTGTAGCTGAAAGTTTAGAGAAATTAAAGTGCTCTGGGAAAGAAAGTAGACCATCTAATAAGAAGATTAAATGGATAAATAGAGCATACAGTAGTGATCTGCTATAAGAAATTGATTAGCCAGTAGATACTGGGTTTTTTTACTTCAGCAAAGTTTTTGATACTGTCTCTCAGACTATCCTTCTGTACAAAATGTCCAGCAGACAGCTAGACAAGTTCATAATAGGTTGGGTGAACAATTGGCTGACAGATTGTTCTCAGAGTTACAATAAATATGGTTACAAGAGGCTGGCAGACAGTCATCAGTGAGGCTCCCCAGTGACACTCAGTTTTAGGGCTAGTGCTCTTTAATGTTTTTATAAACAATCTGGATGCAGAAGTCAAATTCACGTTTAGTGAGTTTGCCAGTGTAAAGCTGTGGGGATGAGCACTGTATGTAGATAGCCAGCAATTTTTAGAGGAAAGAAATGATTACTTTGATTCTCATCTCAGAGATTTCATGGCAGGTTATAACTTAGAATCTAATAAGTGTTTCTCTTGGCATCCCGTGTTTACCCTACAGTTCATATTTTGTGTTTTCAGCCAGCTTCTCGGTATTCAAGCCATCTTCCTACTACCTTGTTGTACAAACTTCTTTTGGGCTTCAGCTGCAAATCCAATTGTTTCCAGTCATGCAGCTGTTTGCAACTGTGGATCAATCAGTTCAAGGAAAACTTCAAGGTAAGTATCTAGTCAAATGGGAAACAAAGCCATGCTGTTCCACAGCTGAAGAGTCATGTATTCATATATGAGTAATAATTCATGCTACTTACTGATTCAAGAGGAGGAAAATGAAAACAGAAACCAAAACATTGAAAGAGAATTGACTCAAGCAAACTAGAAATGTATTTTTATTATTTCACATTGAAGTCACCTATCACTCCAGTGCCAGTACATGAATGTTTCCTAGAATATTCCTTACTGTTGTATTCAGTTTCTTTTTTTAACAAGTCACAAAATCAGGTTTTTGGTGTAATTTGTGGTTTTAACGTCATCAGAAAGCATAAAACATACAGAACAGGATGATGGTCTTCTGAGGCAGTGGTATCTTCATGAAAAATATTCTTCTCAACAGGTAAAGATTTAAAGTAGGTCTCCTTAATCTTCACTACTTATAGTATGCATTAATATAACAGTGGAATAATCAGCTGTATGAACTTTGATTCTAATGTTTGTGATGAATAGTTGCTTTCCCTTCGACCTTTGAATAAGAATGATTATGTAATTTTTTTTAACCATCTTTTTCAATAGGTCTTTGTGGAAACTTTAATGGAATGGAAGGTGATGACTTTAAAACAACCAGTGGGCTGGTAGAAGCTACAGGAGCTGCCTTTGCTAACACATGGAAAGCTCAATCCACCTGTACAGACCAGGCAGAAAAGCTGGAAGACCCCTGCAGTCTCAGCATTGAAAGTGGTAAGCACATTAATAAGTCAGATAGTTGCTGTATATTACTGCAACAGGCATTTAAGCATTGTAGTGTGGCACTGATGGTTCTTTTTAGAGGACTGTCAAATTAATAATTAATTTCTGCAAGTATGTATACATAGGATCCCTGAAGTGAAGATTTAGGGGGTGATTGCAGAGGAATCTTGAGCTGGAAGGCAGGGAAACAAGGTCATTAATTTATATTCTCCGCAGAGTCAGCTTGCATTTCCTAGTATTATTTTGCCCTCTGTTTAATTTTGCTTTGTTATCTCTGAATAAGGGCTGTCACAATTCCATGTAGACAACTTGCAGCAGAAAAATGCGATGTTTGATTTTATGACTGTGTGTCTACTGCTAGATAATTGAATATGAGAACAGAAATACATGTACAGTGATTGCATGTAGTTTCTCCTGTCTCTAAAATGCATGCGGTTCTCTCATTTGTATCATTGTATTGCATTTATGTGACAACGTAACTAGACATGGCACAAGGAAGGTAAGTGAATTTAATGAATGTAATGATATAATTTAATTTTTCTCTTTCTTTGCAGCAAATTATGCTGAGCATTGGTGTTCTTTGCTGAAAAACTCAGAGGGTCCTTTTGCAAGATGTCACTTAATAATTGATCCGTCAGAATACTATAAGGTATTGTAATCTTGCACTCTTTTTAGTACTGCCTTATTTCAGATGGGTGACAGTAGACATTTATTATTGTTCAAACATTTGAGACGTTACTGAGTACCTTGCCCATAACAGCTGGCAAGGCTTTTGCAGTGATTAACTAAGGCAGAGTTAGAACTATTTCATATGATGAGTTTCTTGCTGGATGCTGCTGAAGAAAAAGATAAATTTGTTCTTCTGTTGTCTTATGTTTTGTATTTAATGTACATTTTCATTAGAGTGGATATTTGAACTGGGAAGAAGATTCAAGAGATGCAGGGATGCACAGAAAGTTTAAGTCTATCCTTAAACATTAGTTGCTAATAAGTCAGGGAAAAAAAAAGTAAATATTTATTACGTTTCCTGTGTTGGTTACAAGGTAATAGCAAATTTTCTTTTGTGCCAAAATTTTGCAGTTTTGTTCCCCCCATGCTCATCACTGTTGAGCAGTAAATGAGGCCTACCTGAGTAAAAAAAGAATTCCTATTTCTTTGCAGCACTTTCAGTCCCTGGTCTTTGTCCTTTCCTTCCATACTTCTCTGAGCATAGGAGTTAATAAAAACAACATCAAAAAAAGGACACAGAATATTTCGTAGCAACTGAGTTGCAATTGCCCGTTGGTTTCCTGTGGGCTTACTGACCCTTTTTCTCTTTTTTCAGAAATGTAAATATGACACCTGCCTCTGTGAAGACAGTGAAGAATGCTTGTGTGCTGCCCTGTCCTCCTACTCAAGAGCCTGTGCTTTGAAAGGGATCATACTGGGAGGCTGGAGGCAAAGTGTCTGCAGTAAGTAGTGGAACTGTAATCCATGTGGAATTATTTAGCCATGTATTTATTTAGTAAGTGGGGTCTCTCTGAATTTTGTTGTCAATGATCGCAATGTTAAGGGATTTGGAGTATCTTAGAAATGTCTAATGGACTTAAAAGAGATAATGCTTATATAATTTACTAATTCATGTTATATTTTTTAGTTGTCATTTATTTGTGACATTTTTAAAATTAGCAAGCAATGTTTTTCACTTTCACTTTCTTTTCCCCATTTGAGTAATAATTTTTAATATCTTTCTATCTTTGACTAATGAAACCCCCATCCATCATGGCTTTTACATTGTCTTTGTTTATCAGTGTCTTTGCTTATCATTGTGCTTCCTTTTCATCAAAAGTACAGTATTGTTGAGACTAGGAGTTTACTACATTGTGCTCTCTCTGATTATCAGTGTGTGGAACAAATATGGGTATGAAAGTAGAAACTATTAGTAGCAGTCAAAAGGAAGTCTTCAACAGGTAAACAAAGTTAGGCCAATGTTACTTCTGACTTAGGATACCTGTTGAAGACTTCCTTTTGACTGCTACTTAAATAAAACCTCAGGAAATATTTTTACCTTTACATGCTGCACAGCCAAAGAAACCAAATGGAAATGTTATGGTTAAATTGTCCACCCTGCATCCCTGAATTATCAGTTTGTTTATTTTCCCTCCAGCTAGTGAAGTGTCTGCCTGCCCAGGAAATCAGATCTTCCTTTACAACCTTACAATGTGCCAGCAAACCTGTCGTTCCCTTGCTGACGGTGAAAAGCATTGCTTGCAAGACTTTGCTCCTGTGGATGGCTGTGGGTGCCCATATAATACATACTTGGATAACCAGGATACCTGTGTGCCCATCTCCAAATGCCCATGTTATTACAAGGGATCATACCTGGAACCAGGGGAATATGTCACAAAAGATGGGGAACGCTGGTATGCTTTACTGTGGCTTCTTTTTTGTGGTGATAAAAGCCCTTTTAAAATTTACTTATTAGGTATAAGCTCCTTAAGTTTTTGTGGTGCTTTAATGAGCACTTGTAATGCATTTCACAACATCTTCATTCTGAGCAAAGCATCATCATGTTGCAATGCAATTTATTAATAATTGAGAAATGCAGCACTGTTTGGAGGTCAAAGTACTGACCTTCATAGATAAACATTACTCTGAACCTACACTGTTAATAAGCCTTTGTTGAGCAAAGGGGTAAGAGGAAGATAAAAGGCTGGCTATAATTTTATGTTGTTGTTTTCTTTTCTGTCATGGACAGATTTCTTGTGTTTTCCATTGAAGGAAGGTCCCCTTGATATGTATTTACTGCAGCATAGGCTTTTTGGAAGGAACTTCCACAATGCTGTTATTTTTTATCATTAACTGACAACTGTTTGCTGCATGAATCATCAGCGCAAACTGTGAAATACTTATCCAGCAGATGAAGCATACAGGCCAACAAAATTGCAACATATGAGTTAAATGGGCATGAAAATGTATTGTTTATCCAAATGAAGGCTTTGATTTAAATTATCATTATAATCCATTTCATTATTGTGTGTTTCCTGAGCCATCAAAAAGCTCAGTATTAAGGGTTAGTAGAATAGCTGTCATTCCTTAAAAGATAACCTTCCAGTGCATTATGCCTAATGCATTATGCTATGTTTTTTCTCCTAGTGGAAATTCATGAGTACACCTCAGTAGAGTTCACCTTGAAATATCCATAGAAATTATGCACAATAAATACAAATAAATACTCTCAAATTTGTAATAATAAATTCTTAGATTTAAATTGAAGACACTGAGCTTACTTTTTTTTTTGATTTCTACTTTATTTGCTATTCTAGTGTTTGCCGAAATGCAAAGATCCAGTGTATTTCAGTGACAGCAAGAATGCAAAGTAAGTGACATTCTATAAAGTAAACTAAAATAAAAGCCATAACTCAACCTCCAAACCCAAACCTACACTTTCGATTGAATTCTCCACTTAATTGTTTTGTATGTTTGC
Organism: Neopsephotus bourkii; assembly: GCF_033783945.1. Taxonomy (NCBI): domain Eukaryota; kingdom Metazoa; phylum Chordata; class Aves; order Psittaciformes; family Psittacidae; genus Neopsephotus; species Neopsephotus bourkii. Next base: position 5,108,272 of record NW_026902266.1, read on the forward strand.
TTTTTATCTTTATGTGAAACAGACATTTTCAATTTGTTCTGTCTTCACTGAGCTTTTTGTTTTTCATAAGGATAGCCATACCCTGAGATTTCTATCTCAGTAGCTACCACCTTTCACACATTTATTTTGCCTTTTCTGGGTTCATCCAAACCAGCAAAATACCTTTCAGGTGTAACAGAATGTTCTTCTAACAAGACGTACTTTGACTGCGATTCATCCCCAAGCTGGAATTCACAAACACCTGTACAACTTAGCTGTCACACTCCTCAAACTGATCATGTATGTATTCAGTTTTTCTCCATGTCATGTTTCCTTTATTCTGTATTCTTTAAATGACACGGTGCAACACAGAAAATGCAGTTGTAACTAACAGTTGATTTCTCTTTGGTTTAATCTTCCTTTCTTTTATCCCAAATAATATTACTCATTTGGTAATTTCATGGCATCCCTCCCTTTTTTCTTTTTACTGTGTCTTCATCAAAAAAGAAAAGGATTAGAAACCTAGAAAGAAAAGCCTTATAAAACCAATCAATATTAGGCTGTTTTGTTACAAATGCTGTTTTTACCAGAGCGGTTATGAATAACTGGAATGAAAATGCAGTGCTTTTTCATAAATTAACAATTTTTGCTCCGATTTCTCAGTTCCAGGCAGAATGTGTCTCAGGCTGTGTGTGTCCTGAGGGTCTATTTGATGATGGGAAAGGGGGCTGTGTGGAGGAGAAGGACTGCCCATGCATTCATAACAACCAGTGGTATTCTCCTGGACAGCAGGTAACAGTGGACTGCAACATCTGGTAAGTTATAATTTTGTACTGTCTTCTAGAATATATTCTATGCAGTAAATTAATAGCCATGTGTAGGCTTATGTACTACAGTGGCTTCAATAGCTGCAAATATAAATCTTTATTTTCAGGCATGCTGTTTGTTATCTGAGGAAACACATATTGTGCTGAAAATGTTGGGGTAATAGTTACCTCTGTTTTCAGTTGGCATCTCTTATTAGGAAAGTACACTCTTTTTTTGAATATGAACACTATCAGATCTGAAAAATTTAGCTAGCCAGAGTTAAAAATCATGTTATAGGCTTAAACCCAGGATAAACTATTGAAGTTGAAACTTAAGACCCTCTGTAACACTGAAATTGGTATTGTGCACATTGTCATGTTTTATCAGGTAGCTGAGGATTCGGTTTATTCTGTAGTTTACCAAACAACACACTCTTGGTGAGATCTGAAAATTCAACTCTTCTGTTCTCTTCTAGTACCTGCCAAAAAGGGGTTTGGAGCTGCACTGAAGATGTGTGCTATGGGACTTGTATGATATATGGAAGTGGCCATTATATCACCTTTGATGGAAAATTCTATGACTTTGATGGAAGCTGTGAATATGTGGCTACTCAGGTAGTGCTCATCAGGGGGGCTGAAATGGCATCTGATTGCCTTGAAGATATACTTTTCTTCTTGGTTTTGTCATTTCTTATTGCCTGCCATCACTCTTCCTGAGGTGTTTGCACATTCTGCCAAGATAAATTCTGAAATTCTGTATTTTCAGTGCCATCAAGCTGTGTGAGTGTGGGCTTTTTTTTGATACAGCAGTCACAAATTGTGTTATAAGAGGACTGTTTTTATAGTGAGCACTAACAACTCATTATCAGTTGTCAAATAAACCAAAATTCTATGTTTTATGAAACAAAGATATTTATATTTAAAGATATATTCCTCATTTTGTTTTATTGTCCCACTTCTTTCCCAAGTTTTGCCACACATTAGACTCTGAAATATGTATATGTATGCAGAGATGTATGTGTATATGTTTGTGCATCTGTAAAAATAGATATATGTAGGATTTCACATATGAAGCAGCAGTAACAATTTATTCATTGTGGAGATTTAAGTGATTCTAATTAGTATGAGACTGAACTAAAAATTAAATATTCTACCTAATCTTCTTATGCTTATTTTTAACATTTTCAATAGGATTTTTGTGGTGACAGAAATTCCAGCGGCTCGTTCAGTATCATCACAGAGAATGTCCCTTGTGGAACTACAGGAGTTACCTGCTCAAAGGCTATTAAAATGTTTCTAGGGGTGAGTAATGATGCTCAGTGAATATCAGTATTCAAGTATTAACAAAATGAAAGTACTGCTCCGAAGCCACATCCCTAAAAGCAGCTATCACAAGCAAAGTTTAGAGGCCCTATCAAATTTATCTGTAAAAGTGTAGATTCTCAGGTACTAGAACCTCTGTCAAACAAAATTGCTACACTACTTCCTGTCGTCTCAGAAAGTCATTCTAGACTTCGAGCTATTGGTTTCAGATTACTTGCATTGTTATGAGCATATAATTTTTTTTTTCTTCATAAAAGTTAATGTTATAATAGTTCTCTTTTTTATCTTTCAGAAAACTGAGTTGAAATTGGAGAACAAAGATTATAAAGAAATTCAGCGAGATACTGGTGATGATGTACATTATTGGAACAAGACAGTAGGCCTCTACCTCGTTATTGAGGCTAGCAATGGTGTGATGCTTATCTGGGATAAGAAGACTACTGTTTTCATCAAGCTGACCCCTGATTACAAAGTTAGGACCTGTCTGTCTTTTTTCTGAATTAGTAGCATGAATAGATCAGTGAGATAAGGAAACATATATGTTGTTCTATTCTGACTCCATGTTTGATTCTTATATTCTGTGCATATTGATTATTAGTTTGCAATATTACTATCACAGCTTGCAGAAGTGCTACTGGAGTTCCTTACTGTCCATGACGATGCATTGCAGAGGATGCATAGCATGTGATTGCAATAAAGCTAAACTTCTAAGGCGTTCTGAGTTTGTAAATATTAAGAACTAAACATCCAAAGTAATTTAGGGAACGCAAATTGACAATACATGCACTTGGAAGCCTGCATAGAATCTCAGCCCTGAGTTAAAACCAGACTCCACATGCAGTGTCTGGGTATGGTTCTGATTTCTGAAAATCAGCATGCTGAGTTATAGACTGCTAGATTCATTGTGGTGAATAAGGAGGTGAGGGGTTGTATAAACAAGATGTTCCTTAAGGGGACTGATGTACCTTAAATAGCACTACTAAAAATTCACTGTTATAAGTTCCTAAATACTTTCTTTCAAGAAAAATGAGTCTCTGTCATTTTTTTTTTCCCCATGGATAAAGTGGTACTCATTATGTTAGAAGTTTTAAATAAAAACAGTTTTGAGCAGAATAAAACTCGCTCAGGTTTATATTAATATAGCTGAGTGATAATAAATTGAGAAAATTGAAAATAAATTAATTCTTCTCAGCTGAAAGAGGTTTACACACTCTTCAGTGTTGTAAGTTGGATGAAAGGATGCCGCAGCAACATAGAAATACACTAGATATAATTGATTTCAAGTAAGGAAGACATGGCAACTGAATAGTTTGCTGAGTACACAGACAAATAAAGGTTTATTTATTTTATATTTGTTTATAATTTTATTATATAAATATAATTATTTATATAGAGAAATGTTTACTATATAAACAAATACAAATTTTATATTTATTTATAATTTTCTGTTAAAATTATTTGGAAGTAAAGATGAAAATGCTGGTTACACAGAGAGTCAGTTGTCCTTTTTGATGTCAATGTTTTACTTCACTAGACTCTGTTTCTCACTTCTGTAGTATATTTAAAAGCTGTGGATATGTTAAATTTTTCTTCCAGGGCAAAGTGTGTGGTCTGTGTGGCAACTTTGATGATAAGTCTAACAATGACTTTACAACAAGGAGTGGGCTGCAGGACACTAGTGCTCTAAAGTTTGGGAATTCCTGGAAACAGTCTTCCATGTGCCCAGATGTTACAGAAGAGATAAAGCCTTGTGATGTAAAACCACATCGGAAGTCCTGGGCAGAGAAAGAATGCAGCATCATCCAGAGTGAAGTCTTTAAAATTTGTCACTCCAAGGTTTGTAGAGGGCAGTAAGTAATGGGACAGCATGGTGCATTTCCGTGACTGCAGAAGCAGAGATACTGTCAAAAATGAAGTGGCTAAATAGTTATCTTAAATTAAGTCTTCAGTACAGCTACAGGTGTCAACATTTTACCTAGCCTTAGTCAAAGTAGTTTGAGTATCCATGGCAGTGAGACTGTATCGGTAGTGGCATCACCCCTGGCTGTACAAGCCCATATTCGTCCCTGCAGTTTCACAGCTTCTGCTGTGCGAGTTAGCTTCATAAATCTAGCCTGAATAGGTCTGTGTGTGCTGCAGTTACACTGTCTCTTCCTGAGAGACTAGCATACTGTAATTTCTGAAAGGTCTTGTAATCATCAGACCCCTCTTCTGACAGAAGCAACATACTATGCTTGAAAGGTGGCTGTTGAAGAGACCACTGCTGCTTGTTAAATTCAACCCACAGAAGGAATCCAGGATGGAAACCACTGATACTGTACAGTTTAGTCTTTTACTAGCTTTGCCACTGGTAATGTGCCTCAATTCTCATATGCCATGTCAAGCCAACAGTCTCCAGACTACAGTGTACAGGGAGCACTGCCCTCTACTTCTTGTCTCTTTCCTACGTATGGTCATATTAAAAACAATTTCTTCTTAACTCACACTGGAAAAGTCACAAAGAATTGCTAATTTAATTAACTTAATATGTGTTTCTATGTTGATTCCTTTAGCAGCTATAATCCAGACTAATATGTCTTTCTGCTATTGCTCACCACTTGGTTGGCAAAGCTTATTGGAAGGTTAGACTTCGTTGGTGTTAAACAAACTTGGTTTTGAGAACAGTAAAATGTAACTCTGTTAAAAAATGTGGGCACAGACAAGGACTCTAATTTTTTCAGTCATAGCAAATTATGAAAGTACTATGTTATCCAAATTATTATCCAAAATATGTTATGCAACTAGAAGCCTATAATATTTGTTTGTGATTTGGTAATTCTTAAGAAATTAGTCTCTTAATCTCATTACTGCCCAGCTCAATTCCCATATCTCAAGAGATCTTTCAAGCTTACTAGTTTGAAAACTAATTTGGAGATGAGCTGGGGCATCATTTCTTTCCCCATCAGGTGGACCCAATTCCTTTCTATGAAGCTTGTGTTCATGATGCTTGCTCTTGTGATAGTGGTGGAGATTGTGAGTGCTTCTGTTCTGCAGTTGCTGCATATGCTCAAGAATGTACCAAGCACCAGGCCTGTGTTTTCTGGAGAACTCCTGATATATGCCGTGAGTAACAGTTAAACACAACTTTATCTTTCTGGCTGCCGTCAGGAAACCTATCAAATAAATCATTAATAACATCAAATTTTATGTATCCTAAGTTTAATAGCAGAAAGTCCAGGTCCTATACCTCAAGAGAAATTTTGCTGGCTTAACATGTAGATTCATTTAGATTATACCTTTAAAGATCTGATCGAGCTGCATTCTGGCAACTATGCTTTTATTCAGCTTCTCTTTTTTTTCTCTTCAGCGATATTTTGTGACTACTACAACCCTCGTAATGAGTGTGACTGGCACTATGAGCCTTGTGGCAGTAATATCATGACTTGCAGGATAATTAATAATGTCAGCACCAACTTTTCAGTACCATACCTGGAAGGTAATAAATTCCTTGCCATTTTTGTATTTTATTTCATATAAATTTGTTCAGGTACCATGAGATAATGACGGAATAGTCCATCATCTTGAAGAGTCAGCTTCATAAAATATTTCTGTATCTGTTATGTAGAATTTATCTCCAGTCTTATATAAATGTTTCATATAATGTAATTTGTTATTTATTAACGTCAGTGGATGATCGTTACATTCCTGGTAGCCATAAAACTAGGTCTCTGCTTGGATAATATCCTTAAATAGGCATGATTATTACGCCATTGTTATTTTGCATCCCATTATAAGGGCATTTAAAGAGAAAGAATCCTTTTACATGGTAAAGAAGCAAGTTATTGATATCTAGGGGCCTTTAACCTCATCATCCTTTATGAATCAGGTCCATCTTGACTTTATTAATGTGCAGCATCCTCTTATCTTTACAAAGGAAAATAACTTTGATATCAGACACACTGATGCTGTTATATGTTGTCAGAGGGCTACTGGTGGCTACCTCCATATTTAGATATATTAGTATGAGAAAGTAATTTTGTTTGGTAACTGAAGAAGAATCTCATGTTAGGGGACTGCAATGATCCAGTAATGTGAATGGCTTTACAAATATCATCTGTTTTACCACATGATAAATTTGGAGAAAACAACGACTATTTTGGCTTCACAGTCTTTTTGGTCTGGACTGGAAGCGGTTCAGAGATCATAAAGAAATGCCCATAGTTATTTTACATGTTACTTTAATCCTTGAAATGCTGGTAATAAAACAAACAAACAAACAAAAAACCCTGAAAAACCCTAACCAAAACATATTTTTCATTTAAAAAAAAAAAAAAGGTAATTCCATGTTTTGAAAAGGTTATTTTAGATTATTAGAAGGATTTGGAAAGTGTCAGAAGGCACATCATTATATACCCAATTATCTTTCTATATTTTTTTTTCCAGTGGAAATATAGAGCACATTTACTTTTGTTACAGCTTCTTTAATGCTGTTTAAGAGTATGAAGCAACTTTTAAATATCAGTTAATTAGTTGGTCATTAAATTCATAGGCTATATGAGACACTGGAAAAGGTTGACCAGAGAAGTTGTGAATCTTCCCTGGATTCATCCCTGGTGGTGTTCAAGGCCAGGTTGGATGGGGCTTTGAGAAACCTGGGCTAGTGGAAGATGTGCCTGCCTGTGGCAGAGGGTTGGAACTAGATGAGCTTTAAGGTCCCTTCCAACCCTAACCTTTCTATAATTCTACAATAAAGAGAATTCATGCAATCAAGCATTGGATTTTACAAGAGTTTATTCGGAAGCAGGACAGAATATTTTTTTAAAATGTATTTACATGAAAAATGCAATGAGAATTGACATACAATTAATTTGTTTCAACTGGGGTTTGGGTCACTGGGCAAGGGTGCACAAAATGCAGATAAATTATCTGTTTGGGGTGGAGATACCTGATCTATTGAAGGTGCATAAACAAGGTCTAGTGTTCCAATAAATGTAGTGAAAAACCTGTTTGTTAATGAATCCACTTCCATATTCTTTACTGAATTATTATTGATACAGTGATGACATTTCAATATCTGTGGAAAAATGGGGGTGTTTCTTTGTCTTAAAATTACTAGCTGCCCATAGAAATTAATGTAAATTAGGGCTTTTTCCAAGATCTCAAACTAGGAAAAAATCAACTTCTCTAGTTTTCTTGACTAAGCTCTGATTTAATCCTTCTCACCCCAGTATTATCAATAAGCATTTTTCGATGTCTTTTGGAAAGACTTATTGTCCAAGGTTTCATTTGAATTGGAAATTTTCTGTTTTATTCACTGTGCTTTATTCAGTGAGAATCATTTACCTTCATAAGATATCCTATCATTGAGTTAATTCTTTACACTTTTTCTTCATCCTGCATACTGTTCTACTTGTCATCAACAGGTTGCTATCCCAGATGCCCTGATGACAAGCCTGTTTATAATGAAGAGACAAAGGAATGTGTGACTGAAGATCAATGTTGGTGTTACATCAATGGAACTCATGTTCCTCCTGGGCATGAAATAACTACAGAAGAGAACTGTACAAAATGGTAAATAAAAAATTCAGAATTCTTGCAGTATTTTAGGAAAGAATTTATGTATGCTGAGGCCCTCGTTTACTTAACTGGGCTTCAAGCAAATAGAGATGCAGTTCAACTGAAGAGCTGGAATATTCTAGTATTTATCTGTACAAGTAATAGCATCAATGCCATCTATTCCAGTTGAGACTTAGATTCAAAAAATGGGCAATTACAGTACGTATAGATTATAAACTTTTCGTTCATAATTTTCCAAACCCATAATAATCCATATTTCAAATTGATAGTGTCATTAAAATAAGTGTGTTAATGATTGCAGTAAGTATATTTAAGTGTCTTAAAAAAATTAATGACCTGAAACCTGGATGTGTCTCTATAACATTTTGATTCTCATGCTTTCTCTTAGTAGAGAGGGCCTACTCTGCTTTGCATTCTCACTTAAAACTGGGATTTCAAAGTCACTGTAACCTGATTTTTTTTAGCCCTGAAAAGAGATAGTTGAGTCTTAACTGCTTATTCCTAGAACCTTACTAATGATAGCGATGACATCTATGACTGTACGTGGTGACCATGGACACAGAAAACACCCCTTATCTAGCTATAAGTTCACTGCCCTGGAAAGCTGTTGCTAATATTGCAGTATTGCAACTTGCAACACATAGCGATTCATGATAATTTTAATATGTACTTAAAGAATGAAAGTGATGACTTAGTTTAAATGAAATAATGATAGGTAATACTGGAAAATATTACACCCAGAAAAATATCCAGTAGGATGAATAAAGATTAAATGACAAATTTCTACAATTCTGTGGTCTTGATTCTGCTAACAGGTGCCATAAAACATCTGCAATATGTTAATATTTGAAAATTTTGCTTTTAGTGTCTGTGGTCCCTCAGGATCTATACAGTGTACACCAATCCCAGGTAAATAACATTTCATTTTTCTAAAAGTTAATGGAAAAAAAACTGGATGGAGCTGCTACATCTGTCTCTACAAAAGACTTAGTACAGATTTGGAATAATTCTTTTCAGTGCAAGAAAGTTGTGGCCAAAGAAAATTGGGCAGCACTTTTGTTAAACCTTGCTGTTAGTATTTTGTGTTCAAACTTCTTCTCACTTCCCTTTATTCTTTCTCCCAGTGTCCCATATCCAAACTAATAGATTTCACTACAAGAGTTTGCACTCCCAGACATGTATTATTGTAGAAAAGTGTGAGATGGTAAACTGCAGTTGTTATTTCTTGAAGAACATTTTAAGACCTGGTTTGTAACTCTGTTCTTACTAGTGTTTTATGCAGTGCTTTATTTAATATGTTTTAATGTTCCTCTAAATGTCAAAATAAATTAGTGCCATGTATTAGATCTAAGCTCCACATATAGATCTGAAAAGAGCATGCCTGAAGCATGTAAGTGCTTACTCGTCCATTGTCTCTTTGTCTCTTCTGTCTATGTCTCTATGTCTACATGTCCTTTGTCTCTTACCAAGTAGTAGACAAATTGCACAGTAAAGCTGTTTCTTGCAGGATGTCCTTGTGTCATCAACGGAACGAGTTATGAAGTGGGTGAAATTGTGGCACAAATACAGGATGGTGACATATGCATAACATACGTTTGTGCAGAAAATGGTTCTATAGTTGTTGGAAGTACTTATCCTTGTCCGACATCTACTTCACCTACAACCATTTCAACCTCCTTTCCTACCAGTACTCTAACCACCACAGGTAAAACTTCAACAGAGATGTACATCTAAAAATTATTTTCTTTAAGTAAAATTCTTTAAAGATTGAAGTACAGGTATATGGCCTTATAGTTGACACAAATGGAGCAATACTTACGAATAGTTTTATCACTGCACACTAAGATTTTTAAAACATAAATTTACTTTTAATGGAAGAAATTGTAACTATAAATGTAGATTGTGCCTTCCTACTTCTGAAAAAAAACTGACGTTTCAAAACCCTGCTGGAATAGAAGTTTTATCAGTAGTGTCTGCAAAAAAAGAAATATAATTAGGATATTTAAAACTATTATTATAATTTTTCTAACTTTGCAGATTATGTACTTACGTATTTTTTTCTATTTCAGTTACCACTACAAGCCCTCCAATAACTACAAGTAAGTTTTAAATAGAAAACTACGTTAAAAAATGTCAAAAGAACACCTAAATTAGAAATAAATTAAAGGTGGCCACTATAGGAAAAATATGTATGAAACAAAAAAGAATTTTTTTTAATTGCAAAAGTACAGTAAATGTAGAGAGATGACTTTCAAAGGCCCCTGCTTAGTGATTTTATTTTAATATTAATCTTCCTATTGAAAAACCTGGTAATATAGAATAAACTGTAGAACTCTTTTTCTCTACAGAGAGAAATATTTTCTCGTTTTGAAAAATTACTAGTTGCAATGGGTTGCTCTAGTCTCTTATGGAATAGAATACAAAATTAAACTTCACAGAATGTTCTCTGTAAACTCAGTGCTGAATCTCTCTTCTTTTGCAGCTCCATGCTTTGGTTTAATCTGTAATTGGACTGAGTGGTTTGATGTTAGTAAACCTGAAGAGGATGGTGGTGACTATGAAACCTACGATGCAATAAGAAATCAATACGGAAACAAAATATGTGAAGCTCCTGAAAATATTGAATGCAGGGCTAAAGATAATCCAGATGTTAGTTTAGAGGAACTTGGCCAGAAAGTAGAGTGTAATGTTACGTATGGACTAATCTGTAAAAATGAGGATCAAGATGCAACTATTTGGCAACTTTGTTATAATTATGAAATCAGGGTAAACTGTTGTGAGTGGCATGAAATTTCTTGTGAGACTACAAGTACACAGCATCCAACACAAACTGCAACTGCAACCACCACTAGCACAACAGTACCCATCACCAGTACAGCCAGGCAGCCAACAACAATTACCACCACATCAATACCCACCTCAACAATCACAAGCGAATTCACACCATCAGTTACCACCCCAGTAACTCCAACCTCTCCAGGTATTTAACAGACCAATACTCTCTCCTCTTGCTTTGTTTAGTAGAAATACAGGGCTGTCAGTTACCAAAGGCATGTCATCTCCATAGCACATACTGAGCTGGCAGGAAGTCTTATTTATGCTGGTCTGGATGTCTGTCCTCCTGATGGAGACTTCCATAAGGTCCCATTGTGTGAGACTAGGCTAGGCCTTGATTTAGAGTACCATCATTCTAGGCATTATCTGGGAGGAGCTAGGCAGAATTCCTTCTATTTCTCCTTCTGTTTTCCCTCTAGCAATGCTAAAGTTTGCTAGTACTCTGTAAATACCCTTCATCAGGCTGGCATTGCACAGCAGGGAAATGACATGACAATTAGACTGGAACGTATTCTTATGCATACTTCCTTCCCAGACCGCAGCTTCCCCTCTTAATTATTACTTCATGACATAGCAAGATGTTCCAAGTAATAAGCCAGGGATAGAAAGCTTTGTACAGCCTAACTCCTCCTCATAGTCTTACCTATTATTAGGTAATTTTGCTTACTGAGAAGAACATTACAGCAATATCTCTAGAAAAAACCCAGGGGCGATGCTGTAATGTGCAGCTTATTAATTCAAAAATGCGAGAAAAACATTGCCATGACCTTGTCTGTGCAGTAATTTTGAATTATTCTACTTCTAGGGACAGACTAGAAGGACTAGAGAAATAGGACGTTACAGTGATAAGAGTGGGGTGACGGATATAAGTTTGTGGCACCTCCCTAACACATAATTTCTTTTCAGTGCACATTATGTCCCACTCAGGTCTTTTGTAACTTACCTGTTTTCTCTACCACCACTACTTATAATAGGAAGACCCTCATCCACAATGAGCACAGGGTCCTTACCACCCCTGTCGACAACCGCTCCCACACCAACACCATTGGAGCCTCCCAGCAGCACCGCCAGCACCTCGGCGCCCCCCAGCACCACCACCGGCAACACAGTGGGGACATCAACGACCGTTCCTGCCACATCAACACTCACCCCAACTACTGTGAGCACATCCACGCCCACGCCAACGTACACCACCACCACACCACCTCCAGGTACTTGTCTGGTCTGTGCTCTCGTGTGTTGCCTCGCTGTGGGAGAAATGAAGGTTCGTGAGCACCTCAGCTTGTGTCTTCTGGCTGGGATCAGGGATGGGAGTAGTTGTTGTGTGTTCCCTGAAGTGGCAAATGGCCAAAGCTAGCCGTTGGTGTGGCTGGCTCAGTGGTGAGGAGGGTGCAGTGTCCTGGGTAGAAAGTCTTGTGTTCCTTGGCTGAAGAGGGCCCCAAGGGTATTTTCTGTGCTGGTGCCTCTGCCCAGCTTAGACGGGTACTGAGCTGCTGGGAAATCTTGCTTTTGCTGCTGCTTGAGCTCATCCTTCAGCAAGAGAGAATGTACTCAGCAGCCACCATGGTGTGCAGTGGGAGTGGAGCTTGAGTTTGAGGCATTGTCATTCCAGGCACTGTTTGGGCAGAGCTGTGCAGAGTTTCTTCGCTTTCTTCTCTTGTGTTGCCTCTGCGGCCATTGCTGCCACTCACCTGCGGTTCTGTCTGTATGAAGCTTTGAAGGTTTTCTCCAGGAGGTGGTGGGGAAAGGTTTGGGAACACATATTGCCCCTTGCCTTGAACCAGTGCTCTGGGTAGCTACGCTCTCACAGCGTTCCCACAGCTGCTGTTTTCCATCTGTCTGTGTGCTGCTGGGAAGCATATCGATGTTTCAGCAGCAGCAGGTGTCCTGTTTCTGCTTCCTATGTGCTCACAACCCTACCAAGTGCTTGGTTTCTCCCTGGGATAGTGGGGTGGTGTGAGTGGCAGGAGAAGGTTAGAGAGTGGTGGAAGTTCCTGCTTTGTCCTGCTCCATCTCATCTGTTGCCTTTATGTGCACAGTCTTTGCACTCGAGAAGCCCAATAGAGCAACATGCTCTAGCTGTGAGGGAAACACACGTGACTCAGAACTTGCCTGCGTGTGCTTTGTTGGGCCTTTAAAGGGAGGCCTGTCCATACAAGGGATTCTGTTGCGCAAGGCTTAGATACTGGTGTAGCAGTGCCCAAGGGGCACCTTTGTGTGCATTGGACTCTCAGGGCACCACCCACAAATGTGCTGGTGCTCTGGCTTTCTGTATCTGTTCTCTAATTGTTCCTCTTGTGTTACCCCCCAGAATGTGACTGTGTCTGGACGGATTGGATTGATGTGAGTTACCCAGATAGTTCTGACAGAAACAGTGGTGACTACGAAACCTTTGAGAATATTCTGAAGAACGACCCATCCTGGGTCTGTGTGAAAGCGGAGAATATTTCATGCAGAGCAAAGAAGTTGCCTACCGTTCCCATTGAAGATTTAGGGCAGAAGGTGGAATGCAATGTTAACGTGGGGCTGACCTGTAACAACAGCGATCAGGTCATAGGAGGCATAATGCTGATACCGGTCTGCCTCAATTACGAGATCAGTGTCTGCTGCATCCCCAACATACCAGAGTGCATTCCCACAAGTGCCACCACGAGCACCACAACAGCCCTTCCTTCATCCACAATGAGAACAGGGTCCTTTCCAACCCTGTCAACAACTACTCCCACGCCAAAAGCATCAGAGCTTCCCACCACCACCACCATCAGCAACCTGGAGACATCAGCAAGCATTCTTCCCACCTCAACAACCGCCCAAATAATCACCAGAACACCAACAGCTCCTCCTACAAAACGACAAGGTAGGTCCATTAGTTATATTTATTGGCTTATATTGTGATAAAAATTGTATTATTGCCAGCCTAATATGTGTCCTAACACTTAATCTAAAAGAGTGACATTCATTTATATCTTAAAAATTCATAGAATTAACTACAAAAACCATGAGCACGAAAACTTCAGAATCACCCACGCCAGAGCCTACAACCAGCACTACTATATCACAACCCCCGGTGTCAACAACCCCAGTGACAGCCACTACGTCTGGATTCACTGCAACAGTATCAACCACCAAAACCACCACATCAAGCCCCACACCCTCAGGAACCCCTCACCACAGCACCACAATTGTAATGGAAACATCGAGTCATGAGACCACCTCCCCTGGGACAGGGAGCCCCACAAGCACATCACCTACAACCACCATAAGCACCACCAGTTCAGGGTCACCCACGCCAGAGCCTACAACCAGCAGTACTGTATCACAACCCCCGGTGTCAACAACCCCAGTGACAGCCACTGCATCTGGATTCACTGCAACAGTATCAACCACCAAAACCACCACATCAAGCCCCACACCCTCAGGGACCCCACAACACAGCACCACAATTGTAACGGAAACTTCAAGCCACAAGACCACCTCCCCTGGGACAGGGAGCCCCACAAGCACATCACCTACAACCACCATAAGCACCACCAGTTCAGGATCACCCACACCAGAGCCTACAACCAGCACTACTGTATCACGACCCCCGGTATCAACAACCCCAGTGACAGCCACCACATCTGGAGTCACTGAAATAGAATTGACCACCAGGACTACCATATCAAACCCAACACCCTCAGGACCTCCTTCCCCCACTACCACAGTGGTAACAGAGACATCTAGTCCTTTGACACCAACTGCAACTAGTAGTATGTTAACAAGATCATCTCTTACCACCACCACAGGTTCAGGATCACCCACGCCAGAGCCTACAACCAGCACTACCATTTCACTACCACTGGTATCAACAACCCCAGTGACAGCCACCATGTCAGGAGTCACTGAAACAGGATCGACCACCAAAACCACCACATCAAGCCCCACACCCTCAGGGACCCCTCAACACAGCACCACAATTGTAATGGAAACTTCAAGCCACGAGACCACCTCCCCTGGGACAGGGAGCCCCACAAGCACATCACCTACAACCACCATAAGCACCACAAGTTCAGAATCACCCACACCAGAGCCTACAACCAGCACTACTGTACCACGACCCCCGGTATCAACAACCCCAGTGACAGCCACCACGTCTGGAGTCACTGAAATAGGATTGACCACCAAGACTACCATATCAAGCCCAATACCCTCAGGACCTCCTGCCTCCACTATCACAGTGGTAACAGAGACATCTAGTCCTTTGACACCAACTGCAACTAGTAGTATGTTAACAAGATCACCTGTTACCACCACCACAGGTTCAGGATCACTCACACCAGAGCCAACAACCAGCACTACTGTGTCACCACCGCTGGTACCTACAGCCTCTGTGACAGCCACCACGTCAGGAGTCACTGAAACAGGATCGACCACCAAAACCACCACATCAAGCCCCACACCCTCAGGGACCCCACAACACAGCACCACAATTGTAACGGAAACTTCAAGCCACGAGACCACCTCCCCTGGGACAGGGAGCCCCACAAGCACATCACCTACAACCACCATAAGCACCACCAGTTCAGGATCACCCACACCAGAGCCTACAACCAGCACTACTGTATCACGACCCCCGGTATCAACAACCCCAGTGACAGCCACCACGTCTGGAGTCACTGAAATAGGATTGACCACCAGGACTACCATATCAAACCCAACACCCTCAGGACCTCCTTCCCCCACTACCACAGTGGTAACAGAGACATCTAGTCCTTTGACACCAACTGCAACTAGTAGTATGCTAACAAGATCACCTGTTACCACCACCACAAGTTCAGGATCACTCACGTCAGAGTCTACAACCAGCACTACTGTATCACAACCCCCGGTGTCAACAACCCCAGTGACAGCCACTACATCTGGATTCACTGCAACAGGATCGACCACCAAAACCACCACATCAAGCCCCACACCCTCAGGGACCCCTCAACACAGCACCACAATTGTAACAGAAACTTCAAGCCACGAGACAACCTCCCGTGGGACAGGGAGCCCCACAAGCACATCACCTACAACCACCATAAGTACCACAAGTTCAGGATCACCCACACCAGAGGCTACAACCAGCAGTACTGTATCACAACCCCCGGTATCAACAACCCCAGTGACAGCCACTGCGTCTGGATTCACTGCAACAGGATCGACCACCAAAACCACCACATCAAGCCCCACACCCTCAGGGACCCCTCAACACAGCACTACAATTGTAACGGAAACCTCAAGCCACGAGACCACCTCCCGTGGGACGGGGAGCCCCACAAGCACATCACCTACAACCACCATAAGCACCACCAGTTCAGGATCACCCACACCAGAGCCTACAACCAGCACTACTGTATCACGACCCCCGGTATCAACAACCCCAGTGACAGCCGCCACACCTGGAGTCACTGAAATAGGATTGACCACCAGGACTACCATATCAAACCCAACAGCCTCACGACCTCCTTCCCCCACTACCACAGTGGTAACAGAGACATCTAGTCCTTTGACACCAACTGCAACTAGTAGTATGCTAACAAGATCACCTGTTCCCGCCACCACAGGTTCAGGATCACTTACGCCAGAGCCTACAACCAGCACTGCTGTGTCACCACCTCTGGTACCTACAGCCTCTGTGACAGCCACCACGTCTGGAGTCACTGAAACAGGATCGACCACCAAAACCACCACATCAAGCCCCACACCCTCAGGAACCCCTCACCACAGCACCACAATTGTAATGGAAACATTGAGTCATGAGACCACCTCCCCTGGGACAGGGAGCCCCACAAGCACATCACCTACAACCACCATAAGCACCACCAGTTCAGGATCACCCACGCCAGAGCCTACAACCAGCAGTACTGTATCACAACCCCCGGTGTCAACAACCCCAGTGACAGCCACTACATCTGGATTCACTGCAACAGGATCGACCACCAAAACCACCACATCAAGCCCCACACCCTCAGGGACCCCTCAACACAGCACCACAATTGTAACGGAAACTTCAAGCCACGAGACCACCTCCCCTGGGACAGGGAGCCCCACAAGCACATCACCTACAACCACCATAAGCACCACCAGTTCAGGATCACCCACACCAGAGCCTACAACCAGCACTACTGTATCACGACCCCCGGTATCAACAACCCCAGTGACAGCCACCACGTCTGGAGTCACTGAAATAGGAGTGACCACCAAGACTACCATATCAAGCCCAACACCCTCAGGACCTCCTCCCACCACTACCACAGTGATAACAGAGACATCTAGTCTTTTGACAACAACTGCAACTAGTAGTATGTTAACAAAATCAACTGTTACCCCCACCACAAGTTCAGGATCACCCACACCAGAGTCTACAACCAGCACTACTGTATCACCACCGCTGGTACCTACAGCCTCTGTGACAGCCACCACGTCTGGAGTCACTGAAACAGGATCAACCACCAAAACCACCACATCAAGCCCTACACCCTCAGGGACCCCTCAACACAGCACCACAATTGTAACGGAAACTTCAAGCCACGAGACCACCTCCCCTGGGACAGGGAGCCCCACAAGCACATCACCTACAACCACCATAAGCACCACCAGTTCAGGATCACCCACACCAGAGCCTACAACCAGCACTACTGTACCAGAACCCCCGGTATCAACAACCCCAGTGACAGCCACCACGTCTGGAGTCACTGAAATAGGATTGACCACTAAGACTACCATATCAAGCCCAACACCCTCAGGACCTCCTGCCTCCACTACCACAGTGGTAACAGAGACATCTAGTCCTTTGACACCAACTGCAACTAGCAGTATGTTAACAAGATCATCTCTTACCACCACCACAGGTTCAGGATCACCCACGCCAGAGCCTACAACCAGCACTACCATTTCACTACCACTGGTATCAACAACCCCAGTGACAGCCACCACGTCAGGAGTCACTGAAATAGGATTGACCACCAAGACCACGCTATCAAGCCCCACACCCTCAGGACCTCCTCCCACCACTACCACAGTGGTAACAGAGACATCTAGTCCTTTGACAACAACTGCAACTATCAGTACATCAACAAGATCATCTGTTGCCACCACCAGTTCAGGATCACCCACGCCAGAGCTTACAACCAGCGCTACTGTATCACGACCCCCAGTATCAACAACCCCAGTGACAGCCACCACGTCAGGAGTCACTGAAATAGGATTGACCACCAAGACCACGCTATCAAGCCCCACACCCTCAGGACCTCCTCCCACCACTACCACAGTGGTAACAGAGACATCTAGTCCTTTGACAACAACTGCGAGTCTCAGTACATCTACAGCATCAGCTGTCACCACCACCACCACAAGTTCAGTGTCACCTACGCCAGAGGTTACAGCCCGCACTACTTTATCACCACCAGCGGTATCAACAACCCCAGTGACAGTCACCACATCTGGTGTCACTGAAATAGGATCAACCTCCAAGACTACCATATCAAGCCCAACACCCTCAAGACCTCATGCCACCACTACCACGGTGGTAACAGAGACATCTAGTCCTTTGACAACAACTGCGACTCTCAGTATGACTACAGCATCAACTGTCACCACCACCACAAGTTCAGGATCACCCACACCAGAGCCTACAACCAGCACTACTGTATCACCACCTCTGGTATCAACAACCCCAGTGACAGCCACCACATCTGGTGTCACTGAAACAGAATCGACCTCTAAGACTACCATATCAAGACCAACACCCTCAGGACCTCCTTCCCCCACAACCACAGTGGTAACAGAGACATCTAGTCCTATGACAACAGCTGCAACTAGTACTACTGCAACTGGATCAACTGTCACCAGCACCACAACTTCAGGAATATCAACGTCAGAAACTATAGCCCACACTACTGTCTCACCTCCACTGGTATCAACCACCCCAATGACAGCCACCACGTCTGGAGTCACTGAAACAGGAATGACCACCAAAACTACCACTTTGGGCCCCACAACTTCAAAACTGCTTCCCTTCAGCACTCCAACAGTAACAGAAACTGGTAGCCCCCTGTCAAGCACTGCAGCTTATGCTACTTTAGTAAGGTCTACTGCCATCAACACAGCAACAACTGTGGGGCTATCTTCTGCAGAGCCTACAGCCAGCACTACTGTACCTCAGTCATCCGTATCAAGTCCCATGTCGGTCACCACCTCTGGTACAACTCCAACAGAATCTTTTACCATGACTTCAGGAACTACCTCTAGCAATTTTACCACAATAACTGCAACCACCACCACCTCCTCTGGCTCAACCAATATGTCTGTTCCAATTGCTACCTCAAGTGCAGTCACTATTCCAGGAAGCTCTACATACAGTACAGTTACTAAATTCAGTGCTTCAAGTTCAACTCTAAGTCTACCACCAACCACTCCTGGAAAAAATTGTTCTATTTCACCTAATGAGTCTTACGCAGTGAGTAGATTCAGATTTCTGCTGTGGATAGAGACTAACCACATAATTTCTATGTTAATAACATATAGAGGAAGTATTAATCTGGACAGAAAAACATGTTTTAATCCATTCTATTTATTTATGGGTTTTTTTTGTGTATCAGTGTTATTTCCAATGACTTTCAGTTTGATAGCTTATATACTGCTATTAGTTCTTCAAGTATAGTTTTAAAAAGGATTTTTCAGGGACGTGGATCACAGGTCTGTGTTCCTATTTATTGTAGGATAGCTTTGATGAAGCAGTAAACAAGAGCAAAGTGGTGCTAAACTATCTTTTTTTATTCCTGCTTTTGAATAAGTCTAGAGTGGGTAAAAGTTGTTTATGTGTTTACAGTGCAGCCCAACAAGGAACCACAGGGCTGAAGTAGTCTGTGTTTAGAATGAGTTGCACTGCGACATAGTCTGATTTCAGGGGAGTGCTATGAAACAGATCAGCGCATTCAAATGCTAATGAAATTTGAGTCAGGGTTCTGATGTTTTATGAGTCCTCCACTTCTGGCACAGACAAGCTAATGTCTTGTACATTTTTAAAGCGTCCTCACAGCTTAGATGTTTATCAATTTGCGTAGTATACAATATTATACATGGCTGAAAAACTGGTAGAAGATAGACAAAATGCATACAATCACAATGGATGCAGGTAATGACCTTAGGCATTACCTCCCAAATAGCTGATGTTCACTGTGGCTTTAGCTGTTAATCTGTTCTAGGCATTCATGGAAGGAGATTGCTTAAATATTCATAATGGATCTGGATCAGTGTCTTTCACTGATACAGTCTTAGAAAGGAAGTCTAGATGATGAAATTATATCAGACATTTAACTTTTAGATACCCAAAACTAAAAAAGGCAATTCCCACTTCAGGTTACTGGTTTGACAAAGTAATGCTTTTCAATTAGCAGCTATCAGTAGTGCTAGTTCATCCTACAGGCCTTTGTGCTGCCTGCTGTCTGCTGCACTATTTTCAGACTTCTGGTGGGAAAAAAAATGTCAATTAAAATACAACATTTTAAATACTGCAGAAGATTTTCAGGCATAACTGTTGGTAATCTGACCATAAGGTTTCTCTCTCTCTTCTGTCAAATACTCTCTTTCGAAACACAGCCAGGTGAGTCATGGTGGCTCTGCAACTGCACTAAGGCAATATGCATAGAAGATGATATAATTCAGGTGGTTCCCATAATCTGTAATCCACCTCCTAAACCTACATGTGCCAATGGGCTTTCTCCTGTGCAAGTCATTGATGAGGATGGATGCTGTTGGCACTGGGAATGTGATTGTAAGTATATATTTTGTTGAATATTTTGTCATTATCTGTGGGAACAATGCTAGTGTCAAGAGCAACAGTATTTTTTTATTAGGGTATAAGTATCACACAAGGCTGTGGCCCTCAGACTTCTAGTATTGGACTATTTGAAGTGCTTCAATGATTCTTTTTAGCTACTGGGGGCTTTTACTTACATGCCATAATTTCTATATAATTATTGTGTTAGGAGAAGTAATTAGTCTCCCAAGGCAGGATGTAAATATCCAGATGCAGACATCTATCTAAAGGCTAGAAGCCTACATATACTTGGGAGTGTTGTTTGATGAGAGGCTCAGCACAGTGTGCACTTGCAGCCCGGAAATTCAGTCGTATCCTGGCCTGCATCAAAAGACACCTACAAGAAGGCAGGAGAGGGTTTTGTTTATAAAAGCAGGTAGTGATAAGAAAAAGGGGAATGGCTTTAAACTGAAAGAGAATAGATTCAGATTAGATATTAGGAAGAAATTCTTCACTGTGAGGGTGGTGAGGCACTGGAACGGGTTGCCCAGAGAAGCTGTGGCTGCCCGTCCCTGGAAGTGTTGAAGGCCAGGTTGGACGGGTCTTTGACCAATCTGGTATAGTGGAAGGTGTCTGTGCCTGTGTCAGGAGGGTTGGAACTAGATGAACTTGGTCAGGCTATCTGTAAAGGTATGTCTAGGATGAAGTTAATCCTATTCTCCATTGTCAGAAATGTCAGATGAACTGTGCCCTGAAAGTGCCTGTTTTCCTCTATTATTTATGTGTTCTACATAACGAGCTCATGCATTGACATACACACTTTAAAAATTCTTAAAGTTACATGAGATGAATCCCTACAGATTTTGTTTGTAGTCTGGCCTAATTCTGTATGTTGCCATAAGGAGCTAACCTAGATGTATGTTTCTGTAGGCTACTGCACTGGCTGGGGAGACCCACATTACATGACTTTCGATGGACTGTACTACAGCTATCAAGGAAATTGTACATACGTCCTTGTGGAAGAGATTGATAAGAAAGTTGACAGCTTTGGTGTCTACATTGATAACTACAACTGTGATGTACAGGATGTAGTCTCCTGTCCTCGTACACTCATTGTGAGACATGAGACTCAGGAAGTGCGCATAGCAACAGTCAAACAAAATACTCTGGAAGTAGAGGTATTGAAAAATGCTATGTTTGATTTCTTGGTTAAAATAATAGTGTAACATCAACTTGATAATTATGTGTACAATGTCAGGGAAAAAATTAAAATTAAATCTATGTTTCAGAATTAATACTAGCTTGGACTTTTCCACAAAAGAAAATAACAAATGTTTAATGGGAGGTTATAACATAAATTAGACATAAGATTTAAAGTATTGGCCTTAAGCATTTTTTATGAGAAATTGCTAGCTTTGATTGGTGTCAATGTTTTAATTTTGCAGAATAGGGGCTATTATGTGTTTATTTAATTGATAAACAATGATGTCCCAGTTTTGAGCCTTCAAAATTGGGTAAGAAGTGTTTGGGTTTGTGGTTTTGTGGGGTTTCATTGGTTTAGTTTTGTACATTACTGTGTGGGAATATTACAAGTTAGGTTGCAGCATACTGTTGAAAATTTGCAACATTTAGACTGTTTTTTTTTCTGTAAAGCAAAGCAAACTACTGTTGCTGAGTAAAAGTAGTAGTGTTAGTTCCATAGGTATATGGCTACCCCATTTAAATAAATAATACAGATTTTGGCTTTTTTCTTTCATTTAATTTTTCTACAACCGTATTCCCTTTTTTGCCCAGAAAGTTAAAATGGTGTTCACTAGGAATTTAGGAGTATTTTATATTGCACTTTCGTAGGGTGTCCTTAATGTCATAGTCACGCTAATAAATCTGTTGAGTGTTAGAGTTCAGCTGGTTTAAACTCTGAATTTTAGCCTAGTTTATCAGTGGTTGACAGGCTTTTTTTTTTTTTTTGGCTGAGAGAGGAGAAATTTGGCTTTCCAATAACATAAAAAGAAACACAGGGACAGTTGCTGGAAACTAAAAGCACCTTATTTGCTTTTACTTTCTGTCTCCAATGCAAAATAATGAATAGTCAATTGTTTTCTGAAGTCAAAATAAATATATGTCTCTTTTCTGTTTTATTTATTAGGTGACAGTAAACAAACAGGCAGTGGCTTTGCCTTATAAAAAGTTTGGTGTGAGTATCTATGAATCAGGCATAAATCGCGTAGTGGAAATTCCTGAACTGAAAATGAATGTGACCTACAATGGCTTGTCCTTTTCTATCAGAATGCCCTACAGCCTGTTTGGCAACAACACTCAGGGACAGTGTGGTAAGGCTTACTCTTGTAGTTTTTGTACTCTCACAAAACCATAAACAGGGAAATGACAGCCTTGCCACAAAGATTAATAGAATTTGATAACAAATCTGTGCACAAATTCTTTCTCCCCTTACCAATTTTAGGTACTTGCAATAACAACACGGCAGATGACTGCATGTTGCCAAATGGAAACATTGCAGAAAATTGTGAAGTTATGGCAGATCACTGGCAAGTTATTGATCCCTCCAAACCACAGTGCTCTCCAGGCCTAATTCCTACAAAAGCACCTAGCACAACTCCAACGCAGCCTTGCAAAGAATCTTCCATCTGCGAGCTTCTTTTGGGAAGGTAGACATTCCTTTGGGATTTATAAGCCTTTGATCTTCAAATTAAGTGGCAATTTTAAGATTCATTTATCAATAGGAAGTCTTTCTAACTATTACTCCATTTCTCATAGTTTTGTGGGCTGCTTCCTTTCCTTTTACTGTTCCTAAGTGTCATTCTTTGCTGATAGTTTGCTTCCAGCTGTCTGGCTTCTACATAAACCTTTCCTGATGTTCTCACATTCTTCTACGTCTCTGACCTGCACTGTTCTATGCTCTTGTTGTTTCCATGCTTAATTAGCAGAAAACAGAGTGCAACTGAAAAGAGAGATCTTCATTTTTAGACTGTTGTGTCAGGAATTAAAAAAGAAAAGAAACTCAAACAAACAAAATCTCTTTAGAGATTTTAGAACTAGTTTTAGAAAAGTAGTTCATGGTTGTCGTGGCTTAAGCCCAGCTGGTAACTCAGAACCATCCAGCTGCTTTCTCATTTGCCCCTTTCCTTCCCCCCAGCTACCAGGGGTATGGGGAGGAGAATCAAAAGAATTTAAATCCCAAGGGTTGAGATAAGAACAGTCCAGTAACTAAGGTATTATACAAAACCGCTACTACTACCACCAATAATAAGAGAAATAACAAGGGGAGAGAATATAAAAGTAAAAGGGGAAAGGAAAAAAAACAAGTGATGCACAATGCAATTGCTCACCACCCTCCAACCAATACGTAGCCTGACATGAGCAGTGATCTGGGCCTCCTGGGTAACTCCCCTCAGTTGGCGTGCTGTGGTATGGAATACCCCTTTGGCTAGTTTGGGTCAGGTGTCTTGTCTCTGCTTCCTCCTGGCTTCTTGTGCCCCTCCTCACTGGCAGAACATGAGACTGAAGAGTCCTTGATCAGGGTAAGCATTACTTAGCAACAACTAAATACATTGTTGTGTTATCAGCATTGTTCTTAAAGTTGAAAACACAGCACTGCACCAGCTACTAAGGAGAAAGATAACTGTTAGAGCAGAATAGGACAATAGTTATGTTTGGTAATATTCACGGGCAGAAAATATTGGTGCCTGGTTGTTTTGTAGGTGAGGGGAGGATACGTTGCAAGGGGAAGATATGTTGCAAGTTTAAAATCTAGATAAGTGTTCCTAGTAAAAATCTCTCTGTAATACAGTCCTTGTTCATATCTCCTGAAGTACCACATATGCCACATCATAACATGTTAAGCATCTTGAAGAATTCAGTAACTATTCAGTAACTAATGATGATAAATGTATATGTTTCTAGTGTGTTTGAGCCGTGCCATGGCCGTGTCCGTCCTGAAAAATACTATTCAGCCTGTGTTTTTGATAGTTGTGTGCTTCCCAACTTAGACCTGGAATGCTCAAGTCTGCAGATCTATGCTGCCACCTGTGCTGATCAAAGTATATG
Source organism: Neopsephotus bourkii (assembly GCF_033783945.1). Lineage (NCBI taxonomy): Eukaryota > Metazoa > Chordata > Aves > Psittaciformes > Psittacidae > Neopsephotus > Neopsephotus bourkii. Next base: position 5,132,617 of record NW_026902266.1, read on the forward strand.
CATTGACTGGAGAAGTCATACGGATGGTGTTTGCTGTAAGTATTTGGCCATTTGTCCAGACTATTACAGAAGTTTGTATGGAACTATTTTGGCAATAATTTCCTAACAGTAAGTTATACTGTATTCCAAGCAATGAAGACACCAGTAAATCACAACAGATGCTTTTCTTAAGTAATTTTACAGATTACATTTTTATCAGTGGAAATGATAAATGAGCCTGCAAAAATATACATCAATTGACTGTGCCAGAAACACCTGTATCAGTAGATACTTCTTTGTGCATGGGCAGCTTTGTGTTTTGCAGGCATCAGCAGATCACTCTGTATTTAGTTACATATGCATTCATTTTCAGCTGCAGTAAGATGAGGACGCATGGTATAAATATACTCCCCTTTGCAAACTTGTGCAAAAGAGAATAAAATTATGAAAAAAAAAAGAAAAGAAATAAGTTTATCTCTTTAATGTAAATTACAGTGTGAGGCATCCTTGCCCATGGAGGGGCTAGAACTAGATGATGGTAAGGTCTCTTCCAGCCCTAACCATTCTATGATTCTGTATCTACATGGCTACATTGCATAAAATAATTCCTTTCAGAGACATGAGTCTGATACCTCTTTCTGGTAGTTTTTCTTTGTTTCTCAAGGTTGTCAAAGATACATATGAAAATGAGTATTCAGTGTTAAAGTTCTTGGCATAAAGTCATGGGACTTTCATATGAAAATTGTCACTGAGTTCTTCCTCCTTTTTATTCTCCCATCCAGCTTATACATGCCCCTCAGATAAAGAATACAGAGCATGTGGTCCTATTAAAGAGATAACCTGCAAATCAAGGTAAAGAATTCCTTTAATGTTATAGTTCATACAAGTAGCTGTTCAGTCATATTTAATGCATAGGTAGATAAGAGAAATCAACCTCCTGTTACGTCTTAAATTGACTGTCAAATCTTGATCCTAAATCAGAGTTCCTGTACTGTTTATATTGTTTGGCTATACCAAACATGAATACTGACAGTACCTAAATCGCAAATATGCATATTCTTTGCCACTGTATCTTAAGTGAAAGATTATTTGGCATTATCCTCTGCATGTCTGTGATAGTAATGGTGTTCCTCTGAAATTTTGTCTCATATAGCCAGCAAAACGAAACTTCAACTAAACAAGTGGAAGGCTGTTTCTGTCCTAATGGGACAATGCTGTATGACTCCGGTGTGGATGTCTGTGTAAAAACATGTGGTGAGTTTTACTGCTTCACTTGGATGTATGTTTATTTCCTCTTTGTTGTTTCCTTTTGATGTATACAGCATAGATCTTACTGTATGCAGTGGTAATTGAAATTTATTTTGATATTTTGACAGGCTGTGTTGGAGTGGATAAGATACCAAGAGAGGTATGCTGTCATATGCTTTTGTATTTCAAATAGAGGCTGAGCTTGGGGAGAGGAAAGCGGTCTCCACTTGTGCAGTCTTGTTTTGTGGTCTCTCAAATTTTCATTCCTGTTTTTACTTCTGTTCTTTTTAATTCGTAATCATGCAATCACTCAGTTTATTTTCTTTAATGACAGTTTGGGGAAAAGTTTACAGTAGACTGTCAGGACTGTATTTGCCTGGAAGGTGGAAATGGCATTGTATGTAAGCCTCATGAATGTGCCAAACAAAATAAGACCACTTGTGATGGAGAAGGCCTCCATGAAGTCAGTGAAGTCAATCCTGATGACTCCTGCTGCCCCATTGTCACATGCAGTGAGTTTACACTTTTGTTTTCATTCTTCCTGTACCTTTTAGGGTGAGAAAGATAAAAAGAACTCGACTAGTTTAGCACCAGAGACTTGGAGCAGGGAGTCATAAAATAGTATCCTTGTGCTTTTTAAAATCAGCTTGCCCAGTGTTAGGAAAAATACAATTTAATATTGCAATAGCTCAGGATAACTGAATTTAAAATTATGGGACTCAGCTAAATCTATAGTTTTCAAGTTCGGGACCACATTTTATTCAAGCGAAATGCAGATTGGTTACTGAATTTTATGTGGGTTTTCATTTTGCAGCAATTACCTACAGCATTGGAGATAGCAACAGTTGTCCACTAATTCTCTGCAAAGAATTGTTAGTGCTTGTAATTACATAGTAGAAAACTTTTCATAAACTAGTGCCTGGATTCACTAAGAAAAATGTGTTCTCTTTCTGAAATTTGTTTCTTTGGAGAAGATCTGGACTGTTGCCTAGCAATAGGAAGTCTATCCTAAATGCTTTATTAGACGCCTATTTCTTGTAGCCGTGATTTAGTGTAGTTTATGGTTTATTCCTTTTTTTTCCAGAATGCAATACAAACTTGTGCTCAACTAATGCCCGCAGGTGTACACTGGGATTTGAAGTTCATTCTTACATTCCCAGCGGTCAGTGCTGTCCTGTGTACCAGTGTGGTAAGTCTCTTGGAAATATATTAACAATGATTAGCAGTATATATTGAATAATTTAGTATCACACTTAGTAAGACCGTATACAGTAGCCTGTTGAAGGAGGTAACAAACAGTCAGATTCTACAAATTGGTTACTATTAACATTAGTTACTACTGCTATGGTTATGCTGAAAACCTACAAAATCAGGTACAGCTCACGTGGCTCAAATTCAAGTTTCCTTGTTGTAAGTACATATCAGAACAACTACAGAATTAACTGGGATTGTGGTTTCAGCTTAATCTAAGAGAATGTCCTGCCAGGCATCCCCAGTAGAAGACAGCTTTAGAAAATCTGCTTTGCTCTTGATTAATTGAAACAAGGATTTACTTGTACCTGTTAAATGTGCATTCTTGGCTATTAACTGGACTGAGTATATTGGGTTAAATCTTCCTTTCAAACATGCAGTATGAGTTCTTGTATTTATGTAAGTCATATCTGCTACCAGAAATGGACAAACAATGTATTTGACCATATGCATTGTGATTCATTGTGGAAGGAATGAGTTTAACTAGAGCGGGGTGAAGAGTTTTGGGGTTTGTTTCCCTCTGCGTAACAACCTATCTCCTTGATTGTTACCAGTTCCCAAGAGGGTTTGTGTACATCAGAATGCTGAGTTCTTGGTAAGTTCCTATTTCAACAGTCTCCTGAAAATGGTTTAAATACCAGTTAGTATACTTTATCAGAAGTATTATGAAGAGGTTTATCTAGTACAACCAATATTTTAGCAATTTTCAAATGTCTATCAGGAGTCCATCAATTTTACAAAGCCTAAATCTTTTCTGTAAAGGTTGCTGTGTATAAAAGAGGCTGCAAAGCCCTTTGTATGTCAGTAGCAGAGAGATTTGCATTTAGAGTTAAGTATGCATGCATTTTGAAAAATCAGCTGACGTCTTACGATGTCAGCACATTGTTGCAATTTTAAGACTGCTTTCAAAAATGAAAATATTAGTAAATAAGTATTATTCTAAACAGACTTAGGTTCCTAATAAAGTATGTTTGGTCTAGTAATTTATTTATTGCAGATATTTTTATGACACCTGTCCTTTAAAGATCTGAGTTTATAATTGCTATATAGGTTTATAATTGCTATATAGGACTTCAGTAAAGATACACGCTAAATTAAATCCAGTATTTAAAATGTTGTCTTCATAAATGTCCAACCAAATAGCTATCCAATAGTTGCTATGATTGTTCTGTTTTCTATTGATTAGTTTACTGATCTTTTAGAAATTAAGAAATGTCTGTCACATGTCATGTCTGATTAATATATCAAGCTTTTTGTCTTCAAATTTATAGCCTAATTCCTCAGTCTTTGTGGATAAATGTCAGAATTGTTTCTGCACTAATGAAGTTAACGTCAGCACTCAACTGAATATCATCTCATGTGAACGTATTCCATGCAACACATATTGCAAACCAGTAAGTGACAAACTTCAATCAAACAAACAAAAAGCCAAAATACCCATGTATGTGAAAAGGAGTTTGATCCATGAGAGGTATAAGCAAAGGACAAGGAGCAGAAATCCAGAGTCCAACTCCAGCATGGATACCAACTGTTCTTGAGCAGTCTATTACATGAAGCTTGACTGTGTAACATACAGTATTCAGTTCATATTGAATTAACTGGGAAATTTCTGTAGAGCACATAGTAGAGTTGTATTTAACTATTAGGCATATTTATTTTAGTGCTTTAATTTATTACACATATAGCCTGCTTTTATTCATAGAATCATAGAATAGTTAGGGTTGGAAAGGACCTTAAGATCATCAAGTTCCAACCCCCCTGCCATCGGCAGGGACACCTCGCTCTAAACCATATTACCCAAGGCCTCGTCCAACCTGGCCTTGAACACTGCCATAGATGGAGCATTCACAACCTCCCTGGACAACCTATTCCAGTGCTTCACCACCCTAACAGGAAAGAATTTCCTCCTTATATCCAATCTAAACTTCCCCTGTTTAAGTTTTAACCCATTACCCCTTGTCCTATCACTACAGTTCCTAATGAAGAGTCCCTCCCCAGCATCCCTATAGGCCCCCTTCAGATACTGGAAGGCTGCTATGTGGTCTCCATGCAGCCTTCTCTTCTCCCGGCTGAAAAGCCCCACCTTTCTCAGCCGATCTTCATATGGGAGGAGCTCCAGTCCACTGATCATTCTCGTGGCCCTCCTCTGGACTTTTTCCAACAGATCCATGTCCTTTTTATGGTGAGGACACCAGAACTGCACACAATACTGCAAGTGAGGTCTCAGGAGAGCAGAATAAAGGGGCAGGATCACCTCCTTCGACCTGCTGGTCACACTCCTTTTGATGCAGCCCAGGATACGGTTGGCTTTCTGGGCTGCAAGTGCACGCTGCTGGCTCGTGTTCATTTTCTCATCGGCCAGCACCCCCAAGTCCTTCTCTGCAGGGCTGCTCTGAATCTCTTCTCTGCCCAACCTGTAGCTCTGTCTGGGATTGCTCCGACCCAGGTGTAGGACCTTGCACCTGGCATGGTTAAACTTCATGAGGTTGGCATCAGCCCACCTCACAAGCATTTCAAGGTCCCTCTGGATGTCATTCCTTCCCTCCAGCGGATCAACCGAACCACACAGCTTGGTGTCATCAGCAAACTTGCTGAGGGCGCACTCAATCCCACTGTCCATGTCAGCGACGAAGATGTTAAACAAGACCAGTCCCAACACAGATCCCTGAGGGACACCACTTGTTACTGGTCTCCAGCCGGACATTGAGCCATTGACCACAACTCTTTGTGTGTGGCCATCCAGCCAGTTCTTTAGCCACTGAGTTTTCCGTTCATCAAATTGATGTCTCTCCAATTTATAGACAAGAATGTCGTGTGGGAGAGTGTCGAACACTTTACATAAATCCAGGTAGATTACATCAACTGTTCTACTGCTGTCCATCAGTTCTGTAGCCCCATCATAGAAGGCCACCAAATTGGTCAGGCAGGATTTCCCCTTGTTGAAGCCATGATGGCTGTCACCAAGCACCTTGTTGTTTTTCATGTGCGTTAGCATGCCTTCCAGGAGAATGTGCTCCAAGATTTTGCCAGGCACAGAGGTGAGACTGACTCGTCTGTAATTCCCCGGGTCATCCATTTTCCCCTTCTTGAAAATGGGGGTTATATTTCCCTTTTTCCAGTCATCGGGAACTTCACCTGACTGCCATGATTTTTCAAATATGATGGCCAGCGGTTTAGCAACTTCATTTGCCAGCTCCTTCAGGACCCGTGGATGGATTTCATCAGGACCCATGGACTTGTGCACTTTCAGGTTTTTAAGATGGTCTGGAGCCAATTCCTCTCCTACAGTGGGCCCAAGGTCTTCTTTCTCACAGTCCTTGTGTCTGCCTTCCAAGACTTGGGTGGTGCGGTCAGAGCCTTTGCTAGAGAAGACCAAGGCAAAGAAGTCATTCAGAACCTCAGACTTCTCCAAATCCTGTGTAGCTAGTTCACCTGAGAGCTTCCTGAGGGGGCCTATATTCTCCCTAGTCTGTTTTTTATTTGCTATGTACCTGTAGAATCCCTTCCTGTTATCCTTAATATCCCTAGCCAAGTTTAATTCTAACTGGGCCTTAGCTTTCCTAACCTGGTCTCTAGCTTCCCGGACAGTAACCCTGTACTCTTCCCAGGCCGCCTGTCCTTGCTTCCACTTTATTGCTTATCTTCCATTGGGTTGGAACACTGAAAGGTACACAAAGGCACAAATCTACATTGCACTTCAAAGCATAATCAATTAATGTGTTAGTATGTTTTAATTTATTTCTCTGAAATATATCTATCATAGTACTTTCATTTTTAATTAATTTTAATATCTAGGGATATGAGCATCAACCAGTGGAAGGTGAATGTTGTGGAAGATGTGTGCAGACTAAGTGTATTATACAAACAGCAAACAATTCTGAGCTCATCTTGAGTGTAAGTATGCTCTACATCTTCTTTACCAAATTTGTAAAGTTCCCCCTTTCAGAGACGGAACATCTCCTTTTCAGAGATAAGGCTTAGTATAAGTTTGCACCTAAAAGGTCAAAGACTCACCTAAAGCAAAGCCTATCTGCATTTTTTTAGCCTGAAAAAAAGGACTTTTATAATCAAAGTTTCTGGAAGGCTCTTCCTGGAATAACAAATCTAATACCATCTTGCAATGTCTCGAAGCTTGGGTTTTTCTATATTATGTAATTTCTGTTGAAAAACACTAGTAAAGCCTGAATATAAAACCATTTTATTGCCCTGTAGGGTGAAAGTTTAGGATTGTTCTTAATTACAATATTTAGTTTAGCTTTCCCTAGGCAAAATTCATTGCCACAGATTATTTTGTTAATAACTCTGATGTGCTCTACATACTTCAGAGGGATTATTCTTTTCTAAGGGAAATCACACGTAAACCTGACTATTCTTTCCATATATGGCATACTGCAATGCATGTAATAAGCTGTTAACCTAAAATAATTAAAATGGCTGTTAAGTGGGTGTTAAGCTAAAATAATTGACTGGGAAACAATGAGGAGAGTCATTGTCAGAGGGCAGGAAAATTTCTGACTGAGCTCCCTTCAGCTTTCGTTATAGCATTTTGTATTTCACTTGCAGCCTGGAGAGTTTGAAAATGATCCTAACAACAACTGCACCATTTATCACTGTGTAAATATCCAGGACCATCTTCTCTCTTCCAAATCTGAGATAACCTGCCCAGCATTCAATGAAGACAGCTGCAAACCCGTAAGTAAATATGGAAAACTTACTCTCTACTCAATATATAGATTCCTTCAGTTTACTTCAGCAACTTAACTATCAACAAAAGTCCAGTAAAGCTCTGATGACCTTTCACCAAAGTCTGTCCATCCCAAAGGCAAAGTCCTTGCAGACTGCTTTGTGTGGGACTCTGCAAAACATTTTTTTGGAATTGTTTCTGAGGAAAAATTGCATGATGCTAACTGTAGACTTCCTTCAAAGCATTATCTCAATTTTCACAATCCTTTGTAAATGGATATATTTCAAGTCTGGAAGAGATCATTATCTTTTTTATCAGAACAATTCTTCAGTTTTTGCTGGTTATTTCCAGCCATTGAGGAATTGCTCTATTCAGTATTGGCCTAAAAGCTGCCTTAATAAAGGGAAAGAAAATAATCTTATTTTTCCTGTTTCTTTGTCTTTTAGGGAACTATTGCATTCTTACCTAACGGTTGTTGCAAAACCTGTAAGTATTCCAGTGTACCTGAATCAACAATACAGAGAATGAATTTTCTTCTTATATCAGTCCATTTCCCAGCCATAAAGGGTGATATGTTTGTGTTCAAATAGATTATATTTGTGTTTGTTATTCCAAGCATTCCCTGTCCATGTCTCTGGAAAAGTTGAAATTGAAGCAGAAACACCACTAAAGACAATTTGAGTGCACTAGTGAAGTCCAGCAATTGTTGAACTGCAAGGAACTTCTGGAGCTGTTTCACTGAAAGTATTTTATAATCTTTCCCTGTAGGTATACCCCTGGATAGTCCTACACCATGTTCTGTCCGTCAAAGAAAAGACTTTATCCACTATAAGGGCTGTCGTTCTGTGGACAGAGTTGTCATGACTGAATGTGAAGGAACATGTGGAACCTTCTCACTGTAAGTTAACTGATCAGACAATGGGATTTGAATTCTGCTGGCACTGAGCTTCTTTATATAAAAAAGAACAATAAATGGGTAGACTGCAGAGTGGTAGAGGACTTGAAACAATCGGCTTCCCAGAGAAACTGTCATTTGCTGCCTATCACTGAATATGCCACAGGGCACCTTACAGGAGAGAAAACTAATCTTTAGTCTCAGGTTAAACCCCTATTAGCTAGGTGGCTTACCAGTATTTTGAAATACCTTATCATCTTGGAGTCTTGCTCTGGTTACTTCTGCACCAATACAAGAAAAAGTTGACTTTTGACACAGTTTATAGACTGATATTGACAGATTCTGCCACTTAGGAAAGGTGCTTGGGAAGCTGATGAACACAAGGCTTCAAAAAAATACTTTGCTGTAAGATAGGAACAGAAAGAGCTGCTGCTTTCTCTTCTTGTTAACACTGCTGGGTATGGGACATGCACTTTGATTCACATGATGCAATTGTAGCCCTTGTAGCCAACTGATTGATGTGATGCCATTGTAGATGGCATTGTAGCCACTTGTCTATGCAGTATTTTTACTCAGATCAGGGCTTTGTCTGCCCTTAATAGTTCATCTGGTGTATTTAATATCCATCAGGGCTGGAATGATGAGAGGAATCCAAGGAAGCTGAGCTCCTAGAACTCACTGGGTTCTTTATTAGGACTTCAATGCTAATTGTTTTTCCAGAAGAAAAAAAAAATCTCAGCAAATGCAATGAATTTTAAAAGCATACTGTTATAAACATTGCTCTGTCAGATGAGCTTAGCACTTTCATTAGCCACAACTGTGGCTCTTCTACATATTATTCCAAACTTCTCACAGTAGTTCCGTATTTAATTTCACCCTCTTCTCTGTATGCTGGCTTCCGACACAGAGTAATGTTGCCATTTTCATGTTAACAGATATTCTGCTGAGGCCAATTCTCTGGACCACAGCTGTTCCTGCTGCAGGGAATCAAGGACTACCATGAAGAAAGTGAAACTGAGATGTCCCAATGGGAGTTCAATTTCACATAAGTATATATATGTGGAAAGCTGCAGCTGTCAAGACACTGAATGCAGCAACTCACGGTCCAGTGAGCTGCAGACCACAGAAGAAAATGACGAGTCAAGCACTCTAGACCGTATCAAGAGGGCCATCAGCTTAACATCAAAATGAACAGGAAAAAAACTATCAGCATTCAACTAAAAGGGTTATACACCATTCTCATCTTCCTTGACAGCTTTTGAACTTTACTTTTCCCAGTTAGTGTATCCTGTTTGTTTTCTGATTATTTTTAACAGTGCTGTATTTATTTGTGCACAAAATGAGAACACAGATTTGTATTCTTCCAAGTGCACAGCCTGTTGGTTCCTTATGTAATCAGCTTATTTCCTTTGAATGATTAAAAGCACATTTCAAAAAACACGGATTTTGTACTTACTCACATTTACATTCTGAAGTGCCTGTTTATCTGATCTTACTGTAAGGGAGCTGAAGGAGATCAGCTGAGATATGGGCATCTCTTGACTTATCTGAAGTACAATGAGGGTAATCCGCACCTTCTGCTGAGTGTTAAAATGCTTTTGGTATTATTTTGTCTCTTTTAATGAACACAAATTGTGCTTTACCCTTCTAAGAACTTAAAGTAACATTAAGATTCAACGTCAAGTAATGTTGAGCCACAGCCAAGCTGAATACAAGCAACTTTGCTACCTATCACCATTTTGTGCTACTATTAGTCCTGCCAAATATGGTGCAACTTAGAATGCAGACACCAGTAGGAATGCACAGAAAATGAAACTATTGAAGTTTTGCATCTTTAGAATGTTAAGATTAGAGAGCTAATTTCTGTGAAGCTTAAAATTTTAGAGGTAGATTAAGAAGTTACATCAGTTTACAAAGCAAGCTCCAGCACTAACGAAGGCTGGTTTCTGCTTCATCGTGAAATGTGACTGAGACTTTTCTCCTGGGGCATTTACCAGGTCATTCTCCTTTCTGGATTCTTTGTCATCTAACAGTTTCTGTGCTGACACTATAGCCATTAGTTTTCTGGAGTGGTTTGCAAAAAATACTTTTCTCAAAATCTGTTGACGTTAACCAACTCTGAGATCTTCATTTTAGCAGTTAAATTTAGCTGAGGTCAACGAATCTGAGGTCAGCAAATAGCTTCTGGAGACAAACAGATACAAAGTGTGATCAAATCTGCCTTGTTTCCTATGAAAATGAGATAAAACATTCCAAATCAGTAGTGGCATTTTACTGCACACTGTATTTACGCTGAAGACTAAAATCTCCCTTGCTTCAATTTTTTCATTTGTTCTGCAAATATTCTGGTTTCCTTCTGTGTCTTCTAGTGATGGGCATACTACTTCTAAATAAGGAAGTTAAAAGGTACTGTACAAAAGTCAGTAAGGCTGCAGATTTTGGCTTCGCCACTGCAGGGCAGTCTATGGCCAAGAATTTAAAATTATTTCAGACACAAAAAAAGCAAGCTGCCTCCAGAAGGGAGTTTATACTTCAACTAGAGGGATTTATCTCTGAGAGGAATGTATGCTGGTATTCCCCACCCAGACACTTGTATGCTTTTAGTAAGCACTGAAAAAAAATTCTTCTGATAGGAATTTACATGCATGCACAGGATGGTATTCCTTCCAGTGCTCTGGATTATATCAGTGCCTTCAGTTTTGGTGCTATGTCAGTGCTGTCCACAAACAGACTCCCAAGCGAGTTTTGTCACAGAATTCTTACCTACAAGTGCTTGGTAGTTCCAGGTCAAACTGTACATGTCAAACCTCCACCCCTTTCTGTACTCTTAGTCATGGTTTAGATTGTACCTGTATTTCCATTGGAACTGGATGACTAAGTAGAACAAATTAATCTTTTTCCATCAGAGAAATCCACAAATATTCTTTTGGAGAGAAAGGAAGTAAAGAAGCTTTAATAGTGTGTCCCTACAAAGACAGTAATAGTGGCAGTGGGTAATACTTTTGCTCCTTCCACAGCTCTCGTGGAAGTAAACAGAGACTTGACCTACCTGATCCCATGGAGCATTTTGTTTCTAAAGCAAGAGCTGTTGTGTCTGTAGTTCACAAGCAGAGATTCATCTGGAAAACCAAAGAGATGAACTGAATAAATTTCTCACAAGGCTATGTTATCCCTTTAGGGCCTCAGAGGAGATGGTAGAACCTTCTTACCCTATTATCTCCTAGGCAGGACCTACTGCAAAGGGCGCTGGCAGCTTCATAAAATGCATTGGTTCTGGAAGGGAATGGGCTTGACTCCCTCTGTCCTCCAAGAATTACTCCATTCCCCAGGAATTTTCTTGTCTTCTGGAGTCTTGCAAGAAGGAAGCAGTAGCTCAGATGAGTGGCAGAGTGGCTAATACACTGTCATGTCTCCATACTCGAATCATACGTTCATCTCTTCTAAGACCTTCTGTCTAGCCTTTCATTGGTGGCAAAGGGTTTCTTTTGGGTTTGCTTCTTCATCTCCAGTTACTTAGCAGAAAAGCAAGGAAGTCTTCTTGGGAGGCAAGTGGGACTTCCAGCCACACAGCCTTTGAAGGCACTAAAAGCCAAGGTAATAGCTCTTGCTGTCCAAGAGCTGCTCAATTTGCCCTCACTTTGTTGCATTGTCCATAATGAAGAGATGAGCAGAGTTTGTCTAAGCATGGGGTGTGAGCATGTTCCCGAGGCCCTCAAGGAAGTACTGGAACCTGCTTGGACATCCCGGTGAACAAAGCAAAACAAAACAAATCACAGCCTTATTGCTGTTCTCCCTATGGTAACGAAGAGCAGATACCAACAGGCTGAAATTTCCAAGTACAGGCTGGAGCTCGTGTTCACCTGTAGCATGATTATTTCCTTGGTTGCCAGCAGTTGTGATTTTGAGTCCTTGACTCAGGTGCAGGCTCCTCCAAGGCAGCTGGAAGCTCAAGCAAATGCTTCCTAGGCAGCTGGCGGCTTACAGGAAGCCCCTCACAGTACAGAGCTAGCTGTAGGAGACCACTGCCAAATGCTGGAGCAAACCTGAGTGAGCTGGCTGCAGCTCAGGGAGGGTGCTGTTGCCACAAAAGAGCACTGCAACCTTCAAGGTAGTTGAAACTCAGAATAATTTCTTCGTAATTCATTGGAGATGCACTGGAAACTCGTTGTTCATGTGATGCTACAGTGACATAGTGAGTACCTTCAACTGAAGTTAAAAAGGAGTTAGAAGGTTTGCCGATTAAGTGAGCACAGTTATTTTATGAACTGTTACTGGACAAGTGTTTTAAGAACGCTGGCAGAAAGGCAAATGCTTACTAGCAATACGGTAAAATCACTGCTACTATTTGAGGTGAGGAGATGGAATTCAGAGAGTAGAGAAAAAGCCAAATGCAAACAAAGAAGAACCCTGCCCAAAATAATACAAAGTAGGAATTTATAATCTAATAACTACCTGTATTAGTGTTGCAGCTATGATATTAATATCATTTTCTGCTGTAGGATAGGAAGGGTAAGATAAAATTTTGAGTATGTTTACTGTTGTACTGTACTTTGCTAAACCACACACCACTGACCTAAGCACATGCAACTCTGCACATAAGCCCCAGTGGAAAAACTTCAGCAAAGGCAAAGCCCTAAGTAAATAAGTATGTAGTTACTGTGCGTGTTATACACTGTTTGAACTTGTATAGCAAGGCAAACTCAGATATTGAGAAGAGAGGAAGAAACAGACTTTCAAACACTAAGATCATAGGAAGAAAATTCTTGTGAACTTTAGGTCCAACAAAACCTGAAATACATATAAAGAACTATAACACTGACATACAATTCCTGAAATTTCATGTCCTAGCAGAAGCTCTGCAAACTTATTCTAAGTTCTTCAAGTTAAGCAGCCCTCTTCCTAAGCCAAATTTCCTAAATTAACTCAGTCTTTCCAGGCTGCCACAAACAACTGTGTTCTTAACAGGCAGCCTTCCAGGCTAACTTCCAACCAGGCTACTTAAGCCGTATTCCCATTACTAATGTAGAAAATCCTATAAGGTTTTGTCCGCGTCACCCTTTTAATATCTCTTATGTTCAAACTGGACTTCCTTAAGTGTTTCAGTTTTTCAGCATTCATATGTAAAATGCTTGAATTCCTTTCACAAACTTGTCTTTAGAACAATGAAAAACATACTAAGTCTGTTAATCTCAGTCTGACCTAATGATAAGAGAAGCATAACAGATTTTCAAATCATGCAAAGGTTCGTATGTATGCAGGGAGTAAGGTGGAGAAGAAATCTTTGATACTAACTGAAGTATCATAAAACTAGCTTATTTGGCAGAAATCAAATCGAAAATATGACAGAGCTGGGGCTAAGAAGAAATACCTTTGCCTCATGCAGCTCTCTTTTAAGCAGTTACAAAAGGCAACAGGAACTGTGATCAAGGTACGAACATAGCTTTACACAGTGCCCATGACCTGGCACAGCAGTGAAATTTGAATAGCTTGTCCCCTTGGATTAGGGTAGTGAGCATTTCTTGCACTTTGCAGCATCTATGGGAGCTGCTTGCTCGCTTTTCGACCAAACAGGCCAAGGTTGCTTAGCTTCTCATCTCAACCTGTTTTCTGCCCCATCTCTCTGCTTTTCTTTTGGCTTACAGTAACTTTCAGTCATGGTAGACATAGTTACTGGGTAGGTAATCTCACTTAATTTCAGGGTTATACAGACTTCAGTATTAAGTATGCAGTGGCCTATTCTGAATTGTCTTGGCATCCATGAAATAAGAAGCTGCTTCCAAAAAAGGAATGGAATCTGTTCTAGTCTGAAACCCATAAACTCTAATTCTTAAGGCAGAATGTTTATATCCTTTCCTAAATGGGACCCTGTGTTTCCTTTGTTCTACTACTCCACATTTTTCACCAGGAAGGTTTTAAAACAAATCTTTCAAGCAGAAAAAGCTCCAGGGCCCAACCTCCTGTTGAGATGGCTTTCTATGCAGGGAGTCTTTCTTACTTGAGGAAGTGCCATGTGGTCAATGAGACCTGTGTGCGCAAACACCAATCAGCCATGTCATTATTCCTTGTGTATGGATTTTGAAAGACTTGCATCTTCTTAAAAAAAAAAAAAAAACACAGCAAAAAAGCCAACCACAAAACCAAATCAGAAAAGAGCAACTGAACTGATTTCTTAAAAACATGAGCAGCTAATGCCCTTGATTAGTTCAGGAAAAGTTAAGGAACCCTTTGTCAAGATGAGGGTTTAAGGAGCTTTGTGTTCATTCTAAGGAAAACTGAAAGAAAACACCCAACCACATCCTATCAAAATTAAAATACTGAATGCATTCTTGATGTATTTTAATTAACTGTGTGATAGATGCAAATCTGATGTGTCAAATAAATCTGTGATATGAATTTCCTAACTTTTATGGGATTATACCAAGGATAAAAATATAATCAATGCTGTTCTTCTGGCACTTTAGAATGTGGATTTTTGGCACAAAAGGGTTTAGCACCAAATCCAAATTAATTGCTTTTCTAGCTAATATTGCCTTATTAATGAAGTATACAGCATTTCTGTAGAGTTATTATCTAGGCAGTTCTTGTAAAACATCGCTTTATAATGGACTCATATTTTAAGAAGCAACACCAGCTTTGCCTGAATTGAACTGGAATATCAGAGGATTTCCAAACTGAATCTCACCATTGCTTGGACTGACCTACTGTGGTGTTAAGGCTACCAAAGTCTTGCTAACCTTAACACTTCACAGTATGGGATCCCCTTTTGACAGAGGGGTGTGATAAAAATGCAACTTCCAGGCTTCAGTACAGTAGCTGGCTATGAATGGCATTAATCCACCAGATGCCCCTAATTTCAGTGCCTCTTTACCAGGTTTGTATGAAAAAACAAGTTGTGAGTCACTGGTGTATTACATTAGCTTCATGATGGTTTATCTCTAGTAAGTCAGTGGTGATAAAGAAGCTGAGTTAATATTTACCTATTGTATTTACTAAAATCACATACCCTTTAATGGCAAATGATCCATGAAATGGGCTGCCAGGAGGTTAAGAAGAATTGTTCTTATTGCTAGTACAGCTGCAGGAGTGTGAAGGTCTCTTATGCCACAGGGCCCAATAAAAGGAAGAGTTATTAATCCTGGTATGTCACTGCAGGAGCAATAGTTATAAGCAGCACGCCTGTAATAGCAATGATTCAGCGGTTAAGTGATCAACATACCCACAAACTCCCTGTCAGTCTGAATTTCTTTCTGAAAAGCTACCATGTACTTCTTCTGAAAACCTGAGTGTTGCCGCACTTAATACAAAAAGCACTTGAATGCATATATACTGTCAGTAGCCCTGAAATCATTGCAGGAGATTGAAGCATTCAGTGATTTCTAAGGAATATAGGCAGCACTTTCTGTGGAGAGGCCAGAAGCAGCAGCTCTGGTTAGTCACTGACAGGAGTCCTGCTCTCCAAGAAATGGCAAAGGAATGGCAAAAATGGCAAAGCAGACAAGCAGAGGTAAGAAAATGGCTAGGAACAGAGCATGAGGACTGGGTTTCCTTTTCCTCTGAGTAGCAAGAGATGTGCTCTTTCTTTTCTCTGGGGAGGATCCCAGATAACTGGTATTAATTTCTCTGCTAAGTGAAGCATAAGCAGATGGTGGTATAGTGAATTGTTTTGTCTTGTCTGTTCCTTGGACACAGTTTTAACATATGCTGTTCATATTCTTCCCAGGCCCCTAAGTGCTAAGCAAGGCTTGCAGAGGAAAATCATGCCTCAGCTCATCACTCCTGACCACCCTGCATGCCCTTGAACCACCCAGGACATAGAAGACAAAATGCTGGGAGTTGCAGTGGTCAGCCTCATCATGTCTTTTTCATCTAAGGACTACACCAACCTGAAGGCTGTCTTTCACAAGTAGTTCATATGTGGTTTCTGCTGCTTTTGTTCTGCCCACTGGGAATAAAGGGATTTTTTTTGAATGAATGAAAGAAGTCCCTTGATTGCCCAGGTGGGAATGGGAAAAGAAGAGGATCGTGACTAAAAAATGGACTCTGTCTCAGCAGAGTTCTGCTTTTGCATTTTGACATTAGCATTGATTTAGGAAAATTAGTATGTTTCAGCTTTCCGTCTTTATCCTCAATTAAGCTCTAAAATACTGAAGGCATTCTTCATGTATTTTAATCCACAACTAATGACAGAGATCCATTCCCTGCTTTTCTGCTGCCTGTTACAGATCACCATATTTGGGTGATTTGGGAAATACTGATTTGTGAACATTAATAGGTTTTGTCTTTCCAACTTTATCCTCAGCTAAGCTCTTTTGCCAGTGTCTGTGGGCTACCCACCTATGTGCTTTTTCTCCTGGGCTTCACAGCCCTTCCCCACACCTGACATTAACACTGTTGTGTGGCCTGAACAAGAGTTCAGCTTGAAAGTTACCATCTGCTGAATTGGAGTATCTACTGAATTGGAGTGTAACTAATGCAATGTGTACAGTTTCAGATTATCGTTATAATGCCATATTCTTGTGGTTCAGTTTATCTATCAGATGTTCTTCTGGTTTACTTTGTAACTATCTGGATGGAAATAAGGAGGAAAGATGCATTGTGATAAAAAGGAAAAACAGCAGAAGCATATTGCTTCCATCAGCAGTGCCATAAATCTGTATTCTGTTGGTTCTGTATTCCAGCCAAAATGGCAGGGCTTCAAGAACAGACTTTACCTTCCAGTAGTGCCCTGCCTGAAGTGTGACTGACAATGGAATTAATTGGACACGGGCAGTGGGAAAGGGGTAACATGAACTCATGTTTCATGTACTGCACAATGCTCTCACCTACTAGAGCAGGATTTTATTAAAAGCAGTAGCAGCAGCAAATCATCTGGCAGACATTCGCACCTGCAATTCTGCAAGTCGCTTAGTAAGTGGCTCTCAACTACATAGGGAGAACAGCTAAAAGAAGCAGTGGGAAAGCTTTAGGTCACTTAACTTTATAAATGCTGGAAAGCTTGGTAAAGCAGTGAGAAGGACGCAGTTCTCAAGGACCAGCTTACTGTCTACCAACCAGATAAAAGTGCATGAATCTCCCCCAGTGAGTGCATGGACAGACTTGACATGAAGACTTGCAACAAGGGTGAAATCTAAGTCCATGTTAAAATGTATTTGTGCCCATTTAATACTGGCAAACATTCTGGCATTGTGTATTCCCAAAGGGGCATGGAACAGTTGAAAGTGTGGGAATGTCTGTTACTTTTGATTTGTTGGGACTAGGTGAAAGGCTACTTCTGTCTCAGGAGTTCCCCCATAGCACTGATAAAGTGAAGAAATCCTAGGTCAGCTTGTGCCAACAGAGCAAGTAAATCTCTGAAAGAGACCATAAAATTACTGATGTCAAAAATCTGTGACAGGATATATGAGAAATGTCCTACAATGGAATGTAGATCAGCTCGTGACTGAGCCTGCTGGATTTTCTAGGAGAATGTCACAGAGTATTAAAACACACTGATAGTACCAAAGGACCCTTTTGCAGCGGCATAATTTAGGAGGTAAAGGAATGTGATGTACAATTTGGTAGGAGCTGGGCACTGCTGCCTCATGATGTTTGGAGAAACCACTACTTCTCTGTGCATAAAGAATGCATTAACTTGTATGTCTGAGTGGTGCTATTAAATCCCATTTGTGCAGAGGTGAGAAGTTTGCACTTCGTGAACCAATATCATTCCTGGTCTGTTGAAACAGTAAATCTCTGGCTTTTTTTTGTTAGATATTTTGTATGTGCTTCTTAAAGAACTTTGCTCTCCTTCCAAAAGTTTTTCTCTAAGTAAACCATACATTATGCCTGACCTTACATCTTTTGCTCTAACACTTAGAAGTTGCCATCAAGCTAACAGAAGCAACACTTTTTCTTGAGCTGGGGGACTGTGCTGATGTGCAAGCCAGGGAAAAGCTCTGAAAGAGGTCTATGATTGCTTGTTACTAATCATGTTATGAAAAATAAAAGCTATTGTTGACAAAAAACAACTATGTAGCAATGGGGGGACCTATATAAAAGAAAAGAAGTAATAAAAGTATAGCTCTCTGTCTCCACATAAAGCAAGAGGGAACTGGATACCTGTCTTGTCTGAAATACAGGAGGTTGTTGGGTGCTAAACACGAACCACTGACGGAAAATTGAATGAAGCTCCACCTTTCAAGGACCCTGCCATCAATGTTTTGTTCTCATGCCAAATTACTGGAGTATAAATATGTGCCTATACGCCATGAAAAAAACACTTCTCTGGAAGGATTTTCAAGTCACCACTGCATGGCAAGATGGATATAAAAAAGGGGAGGTCATTTTGGATCTTTTGCCTGATTTGGAGTTGTTGCAGCGGCAAAGAACCAGTTCAGATAGGTAAGAAAAAATCTAATTCTGAGATTATTTGCTCACATATTGCTCCCCATAGGTGACAAATAGAGTTGTCAAATTAAAATGTGTAACATGTTCATGAAAGAGCTGTAGGCATGCCAGATACTGTTTAACATTTTACATTTTCATCTTTAATGTCAACCACTTAAGTAGTTTACTTTTTTATTTTTTTCCCACTACAAGTTAGATTATCAACTGTTTTATGTCCTAAGCAACTAATCTTAAAGAGGAGACTTGCTGGATGCAGTCTGCATCATATTGAAATGGTGACACTCTATTCAACACATTTGACCTATATTCTTTGTAGAAGTATGTTACCATAGCGCCTGCTAGGCTTGATTGACCAGTATGAAATACTGTATTAGGATTAATCACATTTTTTTGTGGTCTGCTGCACTGTTACCTCCTGGTTTGGTTTTGAATGTCTTATACTTTACCTGGTTGCTTAATACACAAACAATTTACATGACAGTTATTACTGTCTCAGTAATTCTAGCAACTCCACTTTCAAGAATAGCCAAACTTTCTTATTTACTCTCATTATTGTGTAGAAAAGGGCTAAATTTCCCTACTCCACTTCAGGACTGCAAACACCCATGGCAAATTCCAGTCCTTTTAAAAAGCTGTTTCTGTAAGGACTTCTTGGCACTGAAGTTTGTGTTGTACATTTATAACATCAATATATGATTTTTTCATTGTTTACTTGCTGGTTCTTAGGTAGGAATATTTAATGAAATCTTAGAGTTCACTGAGTATATTAATGACTGTTTCTCATTTGATCTGTGATGGATGTTGCTACATTGAATTTCCCAAACATGCTACATAAACAATACAAAGGAATTTGCCTGTTTTCATTTGTTGTTCTTTGAGATTGGCCTAGAAGATATGCTAAAAGCATTCTGTAGCAAGCACATCTTATTTAATTCAAGGTGTCTCATACTGGCTTTGTGCAGTATGAAAACTACTTTCTGAAGTGACGTCTTATATGCACTTCAAGTATATATCAATACCTTTGACAGAGGTATGACTCAGAGGTCCAAGATACGAGTTTTGGTTGAAAGGAAAAAGAAGTAGCTCTAAGCCAAAGCTAAAGCTGGTGGCAGCCTCAAATGCTAAGGTCAGCAGCTGTCATTTTGCTGAAGTGTCATGCCACCCATGGTATGTCCTGGAAGGAACTCAATTCAGGACTTTGAACCAAAATCTTGCCTGTGTTAAGTAGCAGTATTTCAAAAGTAAAAATGAGATTTAGGCAGCCAGGATGGGATTTCCCTCACTTCACTTTAGATATTTACAGTGTAAATATAGCTACAGTGTAAATGCTGAGGGGTGCCATCAGCACTGGCATGTCTCAGCAACCTTGATAGACAATGGAGAGAAACATGCCATCTTGGAACATCTTCTTCCTAGGTGGATATGTAAGGTAGGGAAGTTGAGACTCTTCTGCTTCTCACTGTTAACTTCAAAGGACACTGGGCTCATCTGCTTACATTGGAAGTATCTCTGGCATGGACTTCAAAAGTTCAGTGAGATGAAACTCCTTCCCATGTGATAGTGTCTTCCAGGAGTTAACATTTTAAAAATCTTTCTTTTAAAATCTCTCCTTTAATGTTTTTCATGTTTTTCAACAAAATGTTTTTCAACAGAAAAAGGTAAAGCACCTCATGTGGGTTGAATTTCTAAGCTTCCCTCCTATGACTTTTTCTTTAGTCCAGGTGTCTACCGTCAGTAGGAGTGAATGTGCCACCTGGGGCAATTTCCATTTTCATACATTTGACCATGTTAAATTCACTTTTCCTGGAACCTGCACATATGTCTTCGCTTCGCACTGCAATGACAGCTACCAGGACTTTAACATCCAAATCAGGCGCAGTAACAAGAATAGCTTCCTGATATACTTCACTGTCACTATTGATGGAGTGATCTTGGAGGTGAAGGAGACAGGCATCACAGTGAATGGGAACAAGTGAGTAAAGCCATACTGTTGCTTTCTTGTGCAGCAATTTTAATGTTATGTATTACCATTAAAGATTGTATGTCTAAAAAGGGGTCCTATTCTGCAGAGGTGCAAATGACTGTGTATGATATTTATAGCACTTTGAATAAGGTATTGCAAATAGTCTACCCCATAGTGGAGGAGGAGACCAGAAGCACATAAACTACATCTCCCAGGGATCAACTTGAACATGCTAAGCAAAAGGCAATATATAAGAATGCATAGATTTCCTTCATGTTGCTTTGATTTGGGAGGGAGGGATGGAATGAAGGAGATAAAATCAACACTTTATTGAAGATTCTGATTTTGTAGTAACTATGTATTTGCTTTTTTTTTCTCAAAACACTATTTCTGTGGTACTAACCCTACTGTTGTATGTTGCTGTTCAGAAACAGATGGTCCTCTTGGAAAAAGTTTTCTGTTTCCAGATAGATTAGTCTAGAAAATAGCACTGCTTTGCAGATCACAGGTTGCCTTGGGATCTTCTTAAACAAAAGACAGAAGTTTCAGAAGTAAAAATCCACACCTCTAGTTCCAGTCTGAAATGAACCAGAAAACAAGATGCACACAGAAATTTAAAAATGCTCCATAAGTGAAGAGTACTGCTATCAGTTGAGTGGCTAATGTAGTATTGACACACTCATGACCAAAATACACTGTGTTATGGATTAAGGGTGGTGAAAGGTCACAGTGGACAAGGTGATCACACCTAAATTTAATACAGTGTGTGGATGAAGGTTGACATTGAAAAGAATGTCCTTATGGCTTATTTACATCCTTTTGTCTCTACTTTTTCTTCTTATATCTCTGAGAGGACTTAATCAGACTTTTTTTCATTGAGGTCTATTTTGTTTCTTCCAATTTCCAGGATCCACATGCCCTTCAGCTTGAAGAGCATCCTGATTGAGGACACCTGTACTTACTTCCAAGTCACTTCCAAGCTGGGCCTGACACTCAAGTGGAACTGGGCTGACACTCTCCTAGTATGAACAGCCAGTTAGTTGTTTTTTCCACAGTGAACCTCACCAGTGATGAAAAGCAGAGTTAGATGCAGGCACCATGTTAATATAAGAGATTATATCATTTTATCAATAAGCTGATAGGGATTTACCAAACTAGGTAATATTGTCATGGGGAAAGGACATGTAGTCACAACCCTTAGGCGTTCCCAACTCATTTATTTGGCAAAAAGTGCCACTGTTAACCCTGGAGATAGCACATCTGTAGTTATCCGCTTCCTCCATGGGGCTCTGGCAGCAGCACAGCTAGTCCCTCCATCTCTGACTTGTTAGTTATCCTCTGACTGGATGCACATCTTGTGTGGGAAACTAATCTGTGTGGCCAGTTCAGCCTCTCTGTGTGGTGGCCTCTCTCATTCCAAAGCCTTGTTATGTGGAATTTTCCCTCTATATATCCACCCTAAAATGCCATTTTCTGCAACAGTATATTTACACTTTTGGGTGTGAATGCTTATCTTCCATGATCAGGATGGAGTAAATAAATGAAAGTTGTATGTCATGTTTTGCAGTTTGGAGACAGAGTAGATGGTGAATACAGAGAAAAAAAATTCAGGAAGCAATCAAGTGGTATTCAAATTCTGATTTAATGAAATATATGTTTCCCCCCTCTCCCTGTAAAATTAACAACTGAAGTATTACAGGCATCACCTGTACAGTGGACACAATTTTAGGGTGACACACTTGTAGGAAAAGCACCACCTTTTTTTTGGTAGTCCTGAGTGGCACAAGTACAACCTTTCAAGCATGTAGGAATGATTAGGTGCAACAGCTTCATGCATCAAGACAATAATGTGCTAACCTAGTTCTTTATTGCCCCTGAATAGGGGCAGAACAAGTTATGCTGGACAGACCCACCCCCAGAAAAACTGTTTTGTGTTTAGCCTATGCACTAGAAAAAGCCTTAGGTATGGTTAAAAGCTGACCAGAAACTGCTGTTTTCAGCATCCAGCAGGTTAGTTATCTAACCTCCCCAGAGTAGAGCTGTGGTACCTTGCAAGAGGTACCACATGTCTATATACTAGTGTCTCTATATTGGGAAGCACTGGTCCAAGGATTAGTGCAGTATTCAGCATGCTTCAGTTAGAATGACAGTTGCTAGGGGATTATCTTCCCAGTTAAATCTGCATGTAAGTTCTATGGCAGGTTTGTAACAGAAAAGGAGACTGCTACAAACTGGTAATGAGTATTTCTGCTACTGTGCTTTCCAGTTGCAGACCACTTTGTAACATGTGCTGCAGATCCTCTTTCCTTTTGTTTTCTAGCTGGACCTAGAAGAAACATATAAAGAGAAAATATGCGGTCTATGCGGGAACTATGATGGCAGTGAGAAGAATGATTTGGTTTTGGATGGTAGGTCATGAATACAGCGTATTCCACATAGGATAGAACTGTTAATACTTGACATGAAACTTGATATCAGTTTCCTCTAAGCAGGGTTTCAGATTTGCTGATAGAGACTGAAATACATGAACATTTCCATATACAGGAGATGTATTTTAGGGATGTTCTGGAATGATCTGAGTTCCTCTGCTGTTCACAAACTTGCAAGAGTCTCAAACCTTTTTGATCCTAATTAACTGCCTGCTATCATGCAGTAACGTTGCCAGGTTTCCCACTTACAGTAGCAAGCTTTGAGGAAGTTGTATTCTCACATGAGGCACAGGTGCATTTTCTGTCATTCAATTTTGATAATTTTGCAGCTGGGTATACAAGTATGATTATTTTTGCCTCTTATTTTTGCCTCTGTAATGAAATGAAAGCTTCACCACTGAGCCAGAGATTTGACTGAGCATCTTTGCAGAAGCGGTGGTGCCATCCACTGACACCTTCAGATATTGCACTGAACTGGAAAGAGGCCAGCACAGAGAACAGCAGAGGCTACAATCCTGCAGCTGATACTATTCTTTCCTGAGTGAAAAGAAAGCTGCATTCTGGGATATTAGCTACAGGACTGAAGCCAGGGTTATAGCTTTGTAACCTTCACATAATACTCTGGCTTCTTAAATCACCAGGAAAGTATTTTCATCTACCTCACCAGTTCAGAAAGAATCCTGAGATTTGTTAAAAATAGCACTTGTAGTAATAAATTTGGGGTTCATTGTCATATTCCATATTAAGCTTTCTGGATGTATCTTAGTCATGTTTCTGCTCCTTACTTGATAAGCATAGTAGACAAAAACTAAGGTTGGCTTAATTTTTTCTGAACAATTTGCTACTGAGAAACGTTCCTCTAAGAAAAGTAGGCTGTTATTTTATGTTTCTGGTCACACAAATAACAGGTTCCCATGCCTGGGGAGCAGGTGGCCTCCCATGTCCCTCCTTTATACTCTGAATACATCCTTCTGCCTGTGCTAAGCAGGCAGCAGTCATTCTGCCTGCCCAGGCTAAGATCTATTGCACATAAAAGTCCCAAAACTTATTCTCACTTTCAGACTCCTTTCCCTTGAGGGAAAAATAAATGTCAGGAAGAAAAATCCAATTTCTCCATGGAACATCTCTTCTTGGAACTTTATTCTTTATATTCTTTAATGTGAGTTTAGATCCTTGGCAAACTACACAACTCCAAGAAAAGTTTCCAGAAAAGTTAGTGGCAAAGCACCTGAAAACAATGGTTTTGTGGAAGTCATTCTCTCAGGCCTGCACTTAGCTAAGGGACTGACTCAGTAAAAGGGCACAGACTTGGTCAGAAATCTGTCTATTAAAACTTAAAAAAAAAATAAATATCAAAGAATAGCTATTTATGCATGCTCTCCATAAAAACAGATAAGTTTAAAACTTTGTTAGAAATATTTCTTAAATCCAGGATTATGTGTCTGGTAATGCTTTGGGAAAACACGCCCCTCAAGCTAGTATAATGGTCAAATACATGTATTGTGTGCCTGTGTTCCTCCTGCTTCCATTTCCCATCCTTTCTAGCCTATAAATGTAGGTTTCCAGATGATTACAAACATTTACACCTACAGCTGTACTAGATTGTGATAGTAGAAGGCAAACTAAAATACTAAAATGATCATTACACATGCAAATGCAAAACCCTGTAAGATCAAATACACCCACAATGAATACAAGTATTTGGAAGTGATGATGTACAACAGAAAGGTCAAGAGTCTCATGTGATTTGTTATAAATGCCCAGGCCTTGATACAAGTGTGCCAGATTTCTGGCTGTAGCTCAACAGAAGTCATAGCAGCTTATCATCTTCTATAATATGGATGCTGTGGTTAAATTTGGGCATTTGGTGAAGAGCATATTGCTTTAGAGCCCAAAGATTAAGAGCATTTTTACAGCACATTAAGTGATCTAAAGAATCGCAGGCAGATACTCAGATACATTTGCGGATTTTGCAGGGTATAAAATGCATCCAAGGCAGTTTGGGAACTTCCACAAAGTAGAGGATCCATCAGGAAAGTGTGCTGATGTGAGTTCAGATGACCGCACTGGAAGACATCCTAGGAGAGAAGACAACAGATGCAGTAAATATGTATGTATGGCCAAGAAGTATAAATGCTCCTGAACTACAGTGGAGACTTCAAACAAGTGTTAGTTACAGAGTATGCACTGACCTGAATTTTATCCATGAGTCTGAGCAAAATGTTGGTCGTGTAGCAGAAAAAATACCTATTATAATAGGATATAAGGAAATATATAGGATATATATATAAAGAAATAGACAGTGGGAAAATGCACAGTTGAATGACAGATTCCAGCCAATGAAAAAGGAAGTCATGACAAAGTTAAACTGTATAGTTTCCTGATGTCCCATCCAGTCTGAATTATACTGTGAACCTGGAATTGTATCATCAAAAATTGGGATGTACATCCATGAACCTGAAAGTTGGTAAATGTCAAGTATTGATTTTCTTTTCCTTCTTTTCATTTTACAGAGAAAAAGATGCAAGAAGCTTATGTCTCGTTTTGGAAACTGCCCCAAAGTTGTTGCTTTTGATGACTACGTAGAGACCTGCACTGAGGATATGTGCCACTGTGCAGTTAATTCTTCTCACTTTGACTTGGTTTCCAGCTGCATATGCAGCACTTTAAACCAGTACTCTCGAGATTGTGTCCTCAGGAAAGGAGACCCTGGGGAATGGAGAACCAAAGAACTTTGCTGTAAGTAACTGCTACTCTGGATACTTCTTTCAGGTTAGATATATACACATATATTCTGATCCCAGCAGAGCAAAGCTAAGAGCTATTTTAGCTACTGTGAGTCAATCTGTAGAAGTATTTTCACAGAGACATTGTTAATGGAAAAGCTTCTGCAAATTTAACTTGATTTTATGCCTAAAATTAGAACTATATCTTAATATTGTCCACATCCTCCTTACGGCTATATTTTCTCCAGTTATTCTTTGAATTTTTCCATGCACAGTTAACTCATGAATAGCATTTTTTTTTAATGTTGACATCTATTCTGAAGTCGCTGAGAAGTCTAACGTGTTTGTCCTTAGCTTATCCTGTGCTTTCATATTCAGTAGTCCAGCTACTGAGCAGAAAATCACTGTAAAACCAGAGGGAAGTCTACAGGCAGTTCTTCCAAACGGCTGGTGTGGATTGGGGTAGAAAATTAATGCCAGAATGACTTACGCTTCAGGCAAAAACAAGCTATTATGACTCCATAAATTATTCCAGTGCCCTTTGCTTGCATCATGACTTCAGCCCAGCCAACCTTGAGCAAGTAAAATAATGTGAAATAACTCATATTTCCCAGCAGTACTGTTTTGTCCAAAGGTGAAGTAAAAATAACCATAAAAAATTCCTTTAGGGTTTAAACAAACATGACACATCTGGAAATTTTTAAAAACAAACTATGGGGTAAAGGAGGAAGAAGGGGTTGGGGAGTGAGATATTGATATGAGAGCTCTTATAAATGCACCATTAACATATGCCATTTTTCATTTTGTCTTGTAGATCAGGAATGCCCAAACAACATGGTGTACATGGAATGTGGAAACTCCTGCGCTGACACATGTGCTGACCCAGAAAGGAGCAAGATTTGTAAAGCCCCATGTACAGATGGCTGTTTCTGTCCTCCTGGTAAGGCAGTTTGCGTCTTCCAATGCATTACACATGTCAAGGGAAAAAAGAGGGAGGTTGTTCCCTTTCAGTTAGTGGCATTTTTTTTTCATTAACATTTTATACTCAAACTGATGAATAAACTGTTTCTTCTAGCATAATTTAACAACTTTCTTCTGGAAAGAACTGGATCTCTAAAGATTCAAGATCCTGACACTGGAGAAGGGGAGGGAAAGATTTCTAAGGACTAGACATAAAAAAATGGTACAGATGTGGAAAGATGAGAGGTGGTCTCTAGACAGTAAGAATGCAGGTGAAGTCAGGTGAAGTGCCACCCTGTTAAAAAGCTAGATATTGCTGTAGCATAAGTCATGTGATATAACTGCATAGCTAGCTGTGTGCCTGTGTAAATTTGCACATGAAGTAGAAGCTAAGATGAGGGTCTGATTTCTGTTAACATTCACTATTAGAAAAGGATGGAAACTGGCTCACATCCTTGCAGTCTGGCACTTGATAATCCTACTCACAGTGACAAATTCTGGTAACATGCAAAGATATTCTTTGGGTTTTGCCTCGCTTACTTTTAATTAAAAAATATTTCCCACCCACTAACACCTGAAAGGGCCCGTTTTTTCTTAAAACATACACCATTCATTTACAGAAATGCTGAATACTTCAGAGTTTTTTCCTTGCTCTAATCTTCCTTGATGGTGTTTCCCAGACTCACCAAAGGAATACTAACTAGCCAATGTGTCTGAACAGGAACTATCCTTGACGATCTTGCTGGCAAAAAATGCATCCCCAGAGACAGCTGTCCCTGTATGTTTCAAGGCAAAGTCTACTCATCGGGAGGGACCTACTCCACTCCCTGCCAAAACTGGTACTGCTGTGAACTTTTTTGCACTAACAAAGCAGAGGCATTTATTTCAGAGCTTTGATGGGCTGCGTTATGTTCTTTTCTCCTTTCCCCTCTCCCGTTCTACCATTTGTCTTGAATAATAGCACAAACTCTGGGTCTAAATTTCAACAGTACAGGAAAAATTACAAGTGGATCTCAACCACACACAGTTACCACTCTCACTTGGAACTGCTATCTAAACCTGAGCTCAAGATTTCAGAATGTGGAAAACTGAGACTCTTCTCTAGTTAGTTCAGAGGCACTGGCCACTAAAATGTGGCAAGGTGTCATATCATGTTAATGAGTTACATTTCCAGCCTCCTCTAGGTCTACAAAAGGATGTTTGAAGTCCTGGATCTCAATCACAGAATCATAGAATCAACTAGTAGAAAACGGCCTTTAAGATTATCAAGTCCAACCATTTCCCCAGGACTGTCAAGGCCACCACTAAACCACATCACTGGGGGCCTCATCTACATGGTTTTCAAACACTAGGGACAGTGATTACACCACTTTCCTGTTCCAATACCCGATCACTCTCTCCATGAAGAATTTTTTTCCTGATACTCAATCTAAAAAGTCCTGATCCTTAAGAATTACTTGGTTTAGAAAAAAAATCTGTAGCTTGAACCCGTATCCACTCTACACTAGTGAAAGGTGATCAGGCCTCAGGTATATTATTCTCAAAACAGTTTTATGTCTTACTAGATACCCATCTAATAAATGAACAGTCATTTGTGTTATTTGAGCTCCCACCACATCATTTCTTGACCATAGGCCTACCTTCTACTGTACCGAGAGTTTAAATATGTTGTGGTGCATGGTAGGGTAAGCCAGACGTTCTGCAAGCCCCTTTGGGTCGAATATTTCCTGCAATTTGAGGAAATACTCCTCAAAAGCTGCAGTTTTGAGGAACTGAATTTGATGGGCTCTCAGTGGTTCCCATCTAGCCGCATCCTCACTTACTCCTCACAAAACCTGAGCTAGGCTACGGCCAGGCTGCTCTCCTCTTGTGTGCACAGCTCTAAGAATTGTAACTGCTCGTTATCTCAGGTCCTCTACAATTAGTTGCTGAAATGTTGCATCAGCAACTTGCTGAACAGTTGCATCAGTAGCATAAAATGTTGCAAGATCCTGCTTGAAGAGGTTAATTCTATCTTTCAAGAGCCAAGTAAACAATTTAGGCCCTAAAAAACATTTCTTGCTTACTCAACAAAGTGTTTCTCTAAAGCAGCTAGTTTGAAGCCCAGTTCAGTTAACTCTTGCTAAGAGGCATTCAACTTTCACATTTTAAGGGCTGAATATAATGTCTTCACACATGGGTTTAATAAGCAGCCAAATAACAAGGCAGAAAGACAAAGGGGTTTCACCTCTGAGGATTCAGGTACAGATGTATCTTTGCTCCTTTAAAGTTATGTTTATTCTAACTACGCCTTTTTGGGTTTTGTACAGTATCTGCAAAGGAGGCCACTGGAGCTGTATCTCCCTGCCCTGTTCTGGAATTTGCAATATAGATGGAGGATTCCACATAACAACGTTTGATAATAAGAGATTCAATTTTCATGGCAACTGCCATTATGTCTTAGCTAAGGTACGAACAAACTCCCATTTGACTCCTAAATCTCATGAGCAGCTTGAGGCATCAAGTGATGAAGCTTTATATAACTTAATTAAGTGGCACAAATCCAGCAAAGCTCTTCAACACATGCTGTCTTAAACCTCATAAATTTTCCCATTTGCAATGGATTGCAAGTGAAAGGAAGTGGATGAGCAAAAATTCCTGCAGAAGGATTGAATTCCACAGAACTGTCTGCAAATATGTGATCCACATAGGTTGATAGCAAGGAAACAGTGCAAAGGAAAGGCAGTGAACATTACTGAATTTGGCAATGCAATAAAGCAGTTTGCAGTTAGTGATTAAGTGCCCCAGTTCTTTCATTATTGCATTTTAGCCTTTCAGAGTTACCTTTCCTCTTCTGGCTCCTTTCCTGTAACATGCTAACAATGTCTACACATCCTTTTTCTTACCTCTTTTCAGAATACTGATGATACATTTGTGGTGATTGGAGAGATTATCCAGTGTGGAACATCAAAGACAATGACTTGCTTAAAGAATGTATTAGTCACTCTAGGAAGAACTGTAAGTAACTTGTTTTAGTTAGTGGCACATAATATGTCACTTCTATTTAGATTCAAGGATGGGATTTCTCTAACTCTGTGGACTCATTTTGTTCTGTTTCAATACTGAAACTGCAAGATTAATACCAGCGGGTGATGCAGTGCATGTGTTTATTGGTTTTGTTCTATGAGAGTTATTTCTTTTCCATTTCTTTTGTATTCTGGCTTTTCCGTTTCTTTAGAGGTAAATGACTAAGAATCCTTGTCAGTTTTCCCTCTCTTTTCATGACTTCAAAGATTTTCATTTGTTTCTTTTTGAAAGAAAGATTGAAATTTCTACAATAAAAGATTCCCTTCTTTTCTGAATCCAGAGGTTTTTCCTGATGAAATGAGTGAAGTAGCAGAATTTTCAAAACTAAGGCTTCTCCTACTGAAGGTTATGCCATGATTCACACTGAATTCAGTGGAAGCCACGTTAGGGATGGTATTTATGCATTCTGAAGTTATACAGATTCATCCTGTCCACCTGGTATTTAACTGGTACAGTTCCAACCATGTTAGGAGATTAAACATTCTAGCACCCTTCTATAGACAATAAAGAAAGATGGTGATCTCCAAAGGGCAAGTCAGTTCACCTAAGGTATGAGATGTTCCAAAGGTGCCTGTTTTCCTCTATTGACTACTGAGGGAGCTTGAATCAGATAGCTCTCATTTTAGGTATGTTGTGTTTTCAATGAGGTAGATCCAACCCTACATGTAACATGATATGTGAGAGAACTCAGTCAAAACTGTTGCTTATGGAGAGAATTCTTCATTTTTTATTGCCAGATTGCTCTACGTTATTGTAGGTCATCCAGACACTGTGTTATATTGACCCCAGAGATGACCATGTTTTAAAAACACTACTTCTTAATGCTTAATGAAGCTTGTCAGGTTGCTTTTGTCTGTCTCATGTCATATTCATTCACTACTGTGGGCTTTTTCTTTTTTCTTTTTCCCTGCAGACAATAAAAATATGTTCCTGTGGAAATATCTACATGAACAATTTCATTGTGAAGCTGCCAGTAAGCAAAGGTAAATGCCCTTCTCACACCTTCCCCAGAATAGCCTACATTTATTTACAGAGGGATTCCTCCTCCTTTTTATGAAAATAATATGATCCTGCTCATTGTTAGGTCATTTAACCTGGGTGGCTACTAGGTCTGGGACTCCCTGGGAATTCCTGTGTTACACTGGATGCATTGGTAAATGGCAGTTCCTGTTTACTCAGCTTCATAAAGATTTGCAATTGCACATATTTCTTTTTCTTTTTTTCTCTTCAGATGGCATCACCATCTTCAGACCCTCTACATTTTTCATCAAAATCTTGAGCGCAACTGGAGTACAGATTCAAGTGCAAATGAAACCTGTAATGCAGCTCTCCATAACAGTCAATCATTCTTATCAGAATCGCACATCTGGTAGGAAAGATCATGCTCTTCCAGTTAGCTCTTAAACTGAGTTATAGCTGCTTGTCTATCACTTGAGGTGAACAAATGATTTGATTTTATATTGATTTTGATGTGTTAGAACCCCCAGTTAAACCTTTAGCCTTCCTGAAACAAAGTGTTGGCTAACCCCTTCAATTTACTAAAGAAAATTAGATAATTCTGTGACTTTTAGTGTGTGCAGGTGTTTTAGACCCTATTTGTAAAAGCAGACCTTTCTCAGAAACTTGAGATGCAGGTTGTGTACTTGGTTTTGCCACTAGCCTCCTGTTGCATAATTAAAGCTTTTTGTGCTTCTGTTTCCTATCTCTGTAATGTGATCGCATCCTGTGTCTCCTACCTGGTTTGTTTTACTTTTGTGATTTTCTTATCTAGTAAGCCTTTGATGAAGGTACTTTGTCAGCCAGTGTTTACAGAAGCACATTTAAGCAGCTTCCAATCTTTGTACTAAGTGCAAATGTAATGCAGAAAAATAATAATTACACTCTAAAGACAGGGTGCTGTCTGATTTGTGGGACCATCAGGAAATCTGTGAAGGAAAATGGGCTTCTCTCAGGAGAAGGGCTAAGAGCATTCTGACAGGAGCCATTCCTTTTTCCACTAGTGATTTTTTTTTTTCTTTTGTCCTTTTTTTTTTTTTCCTGCCATCACGCACACAAGGTCTTTGTGGCAATTTCAATAACATCCAGACTGACGACTTCAGAACAGTCACTGGAGCTGTGGAAGACTCAGCTTCTGCTTTTGGTAACTCATGGAAAACTAGAGCCAGCTGTTTTGATGTTGAGGACAGCTTTGAAGATCCTTGTTCAAACAGCGTGGATAAAGGTAGCAGGCTTTTCATGCCTGGATTATCAGTGCTAAATAATTTTCATATGGCAGATAACCAGAAAAGCTTTAGAAATCTCATAAACATCAAAAGCCACTGCCTTTAAGTATATTAATAGAGAACACATTGGTCTTTGAGGTGACAGCTTTGCTTTTAAAACAAAATGACTGCACTGCTGGAGAAAGGGCCAACACTGATGACTCGAAAAGCATACACAGCATCAATAAGAACAACGTAGGTTTAAGGCAGAGCATACTTGGTTATCAATATTAGGGCAAGATCTTAATCCAATCTAGGTTGTTACAGCTGTGCTGAGGGCAAAAGGAATGAATTACCAGCAGTACTGACTTCAGCAAGCACTGTACTTTACTAGGTGCCTGTCTGGTTTCTCACTTTGACCGGGTTTGGCTACATGCAGTATTCAGTTTGTACTGTCCTAGAAATTGCCACATGTGATTAAAGCTGCAGCTCATAGGCATACAGCTCACTGATCATTACATATTTGGTGCTGTTGCTTGACTATAAATAATTGCCTGAATGTAAAGAATTAGCAAAGTTTGATGGAAAACAATGAAAATGGGGAGGTTTTGCAGATGTTCTACTAACCCAGCCACAGTAATAATGTTAATACTTGGAAGGTGAAACCTTTCTTTTAGGGAGATGGCTGGCCACCATCCAACTGTGCTTGTTGCCTTGATATTTTAATGCCCTGTATTACTTTACAGCATTATCTGAACATTTCAGGACATTCTAGTTCTGTGTGAAACCTGGTAAGAACATTGAATCAAATAGTAATGCAGTTTAAGTGAATATAGGTAATGGTGTTTTTTTCCCACTTCAGAAAAATTTGCCCAACAATGGTGTTCTCTTCTGTCCAATGCAAGCAGCGTGTTTGCTGCCTGCCATTCTGTTGTAGAGCCTTCAGTATACATCAAGGTAAGGCACTGGTCTAAATGGGTGGTTTAATCTAGCTCAGACTGATCTGCCATGAAGACACTCTGGCCTAGGGGAGTAAAATAGATTACATTAATGCCTGTTTGCAAAGAAGTTCACTTATGATGATGAGAAAAATTACAAAATAAGAGTTTATGCAAGACACAATGGGCCTTTATGAGCTTGAAAGCAGCCTTGAAAATATTAAGTGAATGCCATCGTTGACAGTTCTGTTGCGTGATCCAGAAGGAAAATAGGAAAAAATGGGTTTATTGTTCTTGAAAACTGTTCACTCATTGAAAAGCCAAATCAGTGTTTCTGTGTGGAACTGAACTGAGAGCTTTTTCAGCCCCGTGGATTCCTTCTGGCGTTTAAAATTCACCTCTAAGGGGAGACTTTATCCCATATTTACACAATTTATATCCCATTTATTACTTTCAAATCATGTTAGTCTCCTAATATTTAGAAAGCAAGAAGCTGCCCATAAGTACTCGGTGTTACAGCTGTTGGGGAAGTTGGCTGAGCTAGAGAGT
Source organism: Neopsephotus bourkii (assembly GCF_033783945.1). Classification (NCBI taxonomy): domain Eukaryota; kingdom Metazoa; phylum Chordata; class Aves; order Psittaciformes; family Psittacidae; genus Neopsephotus; species Neopsephotus bourkii. Next base: position 5,165,892 of record NW_026902266.1, read on the forward strand.
TACCATATTTATGTGAATAGTAAAGAGGTTTCTGTAAAACACAGAAGATTCTTGTAGGGGCTGTGTGTGATACGATTTACTGAGAAAATACTGAGAACATGAAATTTTGCCTAAAAATTAATGTCTTCAGGTACCTTTAAACACATGGCTTATGCTTTACCTCTCCCAGGTTTCCCTCAGAAAATATGTCTGCTTGAGAATTCATGTTAAGTAAGGAATTTGCAATTTTCAATTAAGGAAAAGTAATAACCAGTTTCCTATGGATATGTCTGTTATGTCTGCTGAAACCATGATTTGTGAAAACATTTTCTATGAGATCAGTAATGGCAGGATATATCACCATCTATGCATTATGACCTTACTGCTCTTGAATGACTGGCTGTATCAGGGTTGTTCTGTCCAGCCACCCAATTGAAAGAACTTGAGCTTTAAATCCACTTTATACTTTCCTAACTATTTCTTTTGATGTCATTACAAATGTTTCTCTATTAACCCATCTTCTGTTATGTACCTGTCATTTAACTGTGTGTATCTTACCTGCATACTAGGTAGATACACAAAATGCCAGCCATTGCTGTGCAGTATTTTTAGTCCTGTATATTTTCAGATGACATATTCTGACATGTCCTAGATTATATAACCTCATGGGAGGCTGGTATAGACATTTCTTAGTGCTTTAATTAACTGTAAATATCCTTATCATTCTTATTATTCATCTATTTATGAGTGTTAGATATAGTGTTAAACAACTGCAATTGATTTCCTGTTTCTCAGTTTTGGATAGAATTTCATTAGCATACGTTTTCTTTTAGAGATATTATAAATTTAGTTTCATTGGTAATAATACTTCTTTAAAACAATATTGCTTCATTACTTTTTGAATTAGTGTATGATTCTGTGTTTCCCTGTTTCTTCTCTGAGCTGGGCTTAATAATACCTATGTCCTTTTCTGTTCCCTAGAAATGTATGTATGACACCTGTAATTCTGAGAAGAGTGAAGTTGCTCTGTGTAGTGTGCTCTCTACCTACTCCAGAGACTGTGCTGCAGCAGGCATATCCCTGAAGGGCTGGAGGCAGGGCATCTGTGGTATGCATCCTAAAATACCTATGGTAGGGATAAAGAGGAAGAGCTTCAGGAGATCCCAGTCTGTGGCAGTTAATGTCTTTTGTACTTAGTCATCAAGCTAGTGGGTCTTTGAAAAACAGAATATGCATACATTCTATAAAAAACTGCCTGTCAAAACCAGTTCATCTTCTTATGATGCATGTTCCTTGTGTAAATATTAGGTGAATTCAGTACTCAAAGAAGTAAGAGTATAAGGTGTATATAATAACAAGAAGTTGTAATCAGGTTAGTTCTGAATACATGGGCTTTCCCATGTATTTTAATTCCAATACCTTTTTGAACTTCATCTCAGCCCTCTTGTGTCAGACATAACCCATACAAATGGCATCACTCTCATTAGCTGCATTTTTCCATGTAAAATAGTAATGTTTTTTAATACATATATTTGGTGATATCTGAGGTTGTGGAAGTGTTTAAAGGCTTTTTCTGCTTAGGACTATCTAACAACTGAATAAAAGTTTTGTGGACATACACATTGTCACTAAGTCCACGGTTCAGAATCCACTTTTTTTTTTTTTTTATAGCACTGCCAGAATTTATTATGAGATGGTATCAGAGCTGAGAATAAAACTCACAAGTCCCAATTTCTGAACTTTACTTCAATATTCCTATTTTTTCACTGGCAGTCAGCTAGTTCAAGTGACATTTGCCTATATTAACATGAAAATAAATGTATGGGTTTCTTGACTAATAACATATCTGAATAGGAAACACCACAACAATTATTTTTATGCAGCTTTCATGCAGCTATCATCTATTTAATTGCCTTGACTTAGAGGCTAGCTGGGATATTTAGTAGAAACAAACAATGTAACAATGTATGGTGCTTTGTTGAAGGCATTTAAGATTACAGTAAGAGCAATTTAATAAAACTGTGCTGAAAGAATTCAGAGGGAACACAGTGTAATGCATAGCAAATTATCCTAGAATCATGCAGATTTATGAACTAGACACAGTTGCTGTTTATTGAAAGCTTTGTTATCAATACAGAATTAGTAACACTTTTATGCCAAAGCAAGACTGGTTTGCAGCATGGGTTAGACTGAAATCTGTGGACTCATGGCACAGTAGATAATATTGATTCAAACACTGCAGTAACCTTGGGAAAAAAATGCTAATGGCTTAATCAGTACAATCATTTTAGGCCTTTACAAGAAGAAATAATCTTTTAGGAACATACTTATGATAAGGTTGAAGGTTGCACTATTCATAAGTGAAAGAATAAATGGGCCAGAACAGTTACCCTCAGTGATCTGTTCCATTGGAGGGGATGGAAAGGCCTTTCTGGCTCCTGCAGCTGTGTTCAACTGTGCTGGGCTGTGGGCAGCACCCGAGACAGGTTATATCTTAAGGGGATGTCTACATTGAAGTCAGTAGTGTGTATGAAATGAGTAAACCCTACTAGCTAACAGTTGACAATGCATGTATGTGACACAATCTTTAGTGGAAGCATAAACCATTACTTGAGTTACTGGTTTCCCAGAAGACCTTCACAGTAGCCTCTGCTAAGTCATGGCACTGCTTTTCTGGTGCTCCTTTTGAAAGCTAGCTTGAAGCTAGTTTTGATATGCTCATGTTCTCTGCACTCATGCCTCCAGCCGTGATGTATATAATCTAAGATTACAAATCTGGGACAATGAGTACTAAGATCAAATAACCTTTCTCTTACCAGATCTCACTTTACCAAAAGTGATCTTTTTCTTCTAGGAAAAAGTTAAAGGGAGAAAGTAAACACAATATTTTATTGCTTTAATAACTAACAATTGAGACACCCATTCAGGTAAATCTGATTTAAACTAATGTTCAACATCTTTATTAATATCTTTCTTATTTGGCCTGTTTTGATCTACAAATACCAGTTGATGCACCTTTATAGTATGCCTATAAAGTAGGAGAGTATGGCTTGCATGGTTTATACACAGGGTATTATTGTGTGTGCCTCAGGTAAGACCAGGAACCTAACTGGTTTTTGTTCTTGGAGGTGGTGGTTTTGAATGTGTACACAAACTTAACGTGCTAACTAATCTAAGAAAGTGTACTATGGTCATGGACTGGAAAACCATACAGAGCATTGCTGAGGCATGGAACCTATTGCTGATATGGTGATAACATTGCTGCAAAGCTGATTAGGACATTTGCCTATGAGCAAATGCCCTGTATCTTCTAGTACATCTGTGTGTATCTGAAAACCAATTGTGGGGTTAAACCTATGGATTTGATCTAGAAAGAGGTCCAAGATGAGTAGATCCCCATTTATTGTTGAATTTCAGAGGAATCTGCATGCCAGGCTCTCTTGAAAACCACAGCCTTAATGTGGGTGATATTTCCTGACAGAATTTGCTGTCATCCATATGATCACTACTGCAGATCTTATGGTAGAGTTCTGAAGATGTCGTTTCTTGGTAGCCTGGGAAAATTAACCAGCTTTTCACTGTCTTACAGAATCAGCTAACCTCTTTAGATACTGGTATTTAACTGTTTGTTCCACCAGAGGTCTTAAACACTGTTCTTTCTGATTTCCCTGGAGGACAAGAGTTTTCTTCAAGACATCTGTGAAAATCCAAACACACTTTCTTTGGTAGCAGAGTTCCTTGGCACTGTCCATGTAACGTCAAAATTTACCCCTTACGAAATATGTTCATTTCTTAAGCTATTCCCAGCCAAAGAAATCAGTAGTAAATTACAGAAAATTAGTTTTTAACTACAGTTACAAATCAGCAGTTACTTAGTTTTGTTCTTGGTATAAAATAGAAATATAAATTGTGCCAATTGTAAAATTGTAATGATTCCTTTATTCAGTCAGGATATACCGTGCTGAGTATTTCAGTATTCAATATAATGTAGTGGGCAGACTTCCCTCAGACCACAGGGAGACAAGGACTTATAGTTTGAAAAAAGCACATCTGTGGCTACCAATATGCAGAATGCTGTATCAACAGCATGAGCGATGTTTGCACAGAAAAGGCCATATATCCATTTTATTTCTTTTAAAAGATCCCTCTGAGGAGTGTCCTGCGACTATGGTTTATAACTATAGTGTGAAATACTGTAACCAGTCTTGCCGCTCGCTGGATGAACCTGATCCACTGTGTAAAGTTCAGATTGCTCCTATGGAGGGCTGTGGTTGCCCTGAAGGGACCTACATCAATGATGAGGAGGAATGTGTAACTCCAGATGACTGTCCCTGCTACTACAAAGGCAAGATTGTTCAGCCTGGCAACTCTTTCCAAGAGGACAAACTGATGTGGTAAGATGCTCTGATGATGCCAAGGCTGCATACCTGGGGATGTCAGGGCCCTAATCCCTGAATGGTGTCTCTTTACTGTAAGGAATAATGTCAAACTTCTAGATTCTACCAAAGCAAGTATTTCCCTGGCAGGAAGTGCAGCCACAGCAAAGGTTAAGAACCTATATTCCTGTTACCAAACAAGAACCTGAAAACACATTAAGGACAGTAATGTTTGCAGCCTATTATGCAAAGTTCATTGTTTGGTAGAAGTTTTCCATACACAGTGGGAGAAAGTTTTCTAGAAGTAAGGGCACTTGGGAGAGTTTTTTGCTTTGAAATGAAGACATGATGTAAGAAACACCCTCCAACACAACATCCTGCAGACTATTAAAAAAAAAAAAGTCCAGAAAAAGAAAAATCTGTTTGTAAAATGAGTTTCTAAGAGAGAGAGGGAAAGAGAAAACTGGGGAAGAAATACTAAAAAAAACCATAATAATTTGCATTGTAGTGAAAAACAATTGTTATTTTTCTCATTTTCAAGCAGTTCAGGACAGCAATGCAAATAGCAGGGGAAGGCTGTTTTATTCAAATTATTTACTTGCATCTTTAGATATCTACATATTTTCTCTCTCAAATCCCACTTTTTTTTTTTTTTCTGAGGATTTGATACTTCTTTGTAAACACAGGTTCATTTTGTAATTTAATAGTTCTCCTTTAAGAAAGTACTAATTTCATCCCATGGAGTGGAAAATGGATTCTTAGGAAAATTTTGATTTAGGGAGATCACACAGTAAACCAGTGGCAGATGAAGGAAGAGTATTTAAGAGCTGGGTGTCTTAATATTCCTTCTGGGGATGGTAGTTTATGTCTGTGAACCTGATAGCTGTACCAAATATTCATTTTGATAGGAATTTGTTATTTGTGTGACTAGTGAAGCTTTGTAATGCCTTTCCCTTTAGTGAGAGAAAAATATGCAAAGAGCTGATGTGTTTCATTTTATGGAATCTTTTTAGCAAATGCATTCAAGGAAGATTAGACTGCATTGGAGAGACTGTCCTGGTGAAAGGTGAGATTTTGTTAAATAATGTCATTATAGTATTAGCTAGTATTTATAGTGTTATTCTGTATTTATCTCACTTTCTGTAACATTTTAGTATTTTACACATTTTTGCCTTCTCCCAGAAATGTGCTGGTTATTGATAGTAGTTGTGTTTGTAAAAACGTCATCAGACTTGATGAATTCTTTAAAAGATGAGGATATTTCTCAAAGCTTAGTTCTCTGCTTACTTCTCCCCACACTGCTGGTGGGCAGGAGCAAAAGCTAATAGAACCTGTAAATGCTAGACATATGCTGCCCTCTGAAATGCTCTGGTTTACAATTGCTGACAGCATCCTTATGGTTTTCACTAAATTGTCTTCCTGAAATATTTTCTTCCTCATATAGATTGCCCTGCTCCTATGTATTACTTCAACTGCAGCTCTGCAGGTCCTGGTGCAACTGGATCAGAGTGTCAGAAAAGTTGTAAGACACAGGACATGCATTGTGTAAGGACTTCACCTCCTAGCAGGAACATGGGACAACGTGATTGTGCACGTATGATTGTCCTCAAAAAATGCTGTTGGTAACATGCTATGCTGTTCACAGACCAGCTACTTTAACGATAACACAGCAGCTATAGCTACCCATGTAGCTGTAATACTTGCAATTTGATTATAATACTTGTAATTTGATTGTCACTAATTTACAGTTACACGCTTAAAAAAGAATACACAAAATACTGGCATTCAGAGCTAGCACTTCTGCTGGTTCCCTGTAGTTTCTTTGCATTAACAAGTTGCCTTGTGTTATGTCTTCATATACACAGTATGTCACAGAATGTGCTTCTGGCTGCATGTGTCCTGATGGGCTGGTATTGGATGGCAGTGGAGGATGTATTCCCAAAGATCAATGCCCATGTGTTCATGGAGGACAGTTTTATAAACCTGGGGAAACCATCAAAGTGGACTGCAACACATGGTATGTTACTCCAGGGAACTATGCTTTATAACAAAGCTGTTAAAATTATCAGTGCATTTTGAAGTCTGTGTTTTCATCATTAGAGATGTCAGGCTTCTAATAAAAATCAAAGGGGAACCATTTCCCCTCTGCAACACACTGCATGAGCCTGCACTTGGGGAGAACAAGTACCAAAATATCCTGTGAAATAATTTCCATCCTTTTGTAAACTGCTTCCACACAAGCTTTAGAAGTACCAGCCTCATCCAGTTGGTCTGTGGCTGGTCATTCTGTAAGGGGTCTGTGTCTGTTGAGGACAGCTGAACACCAGAAAAAAATTGAATTTGGAGGAGTGAGGACTTACAATGATTTTCTCGTGACTTGCAGTGCTTCCAGGTGCAGAGTTCTCAAATAAGATAAATGAATGCTCTAGTTGCTCCAATTGCTGGTATAACTTTACCACAGACTTCACTGCTATTATTGATCATGGTGGGTAAAATGATTTGAATCTTTACCCATTATTTAGTGAGGATGATACTGTATGGTCCTGCCAAGAAGCTGTACAGAAAATAAGTGTCAGAAACGTTTTGGTCTGATCACCCTGGTACAAGCAATCAAGTTTAGCATGTGAAGCCAACCCCTGATAAGCAGTTATTGATATCACAGAGGCCATTAAGAGTTTTTTTTTGCAGTTAGGGCTTTGTTTTCTTATGAGAACAGAACACACATGGGAAAAATCACAGTCTCTGTGTCAAGGGTATAGCAATAAAGATTTTCTGTCTGTGATCACCATGAACTGGAGGGGAAGTCTGTCAAGGTCTGATGGCTGGATGCCAGGTGCCTACCAAAATGCTCTATCACTCCCCTCCTCAGCAGGATGGGGGAAAGAAAACAAGATAGAAAAAACTCATGGGTCAAAATAAAGGCTTTTTAATAAAGAAAAAGCAAAGGCCGTGTGGAAGCAAAAAACCCTCAGATTTATTCCCTACTTCTTATCAGGGAAGGGCTCAGTACACAAAGTGATTGCTCTAGAATACAAATGTAATAATAAATGTCCCCACTCCATCTTTCTCTTAGCTTTTATTGCTGAGCAGATGCCACGTGGTACAGAACTTCCCTTTGGTCTGTTTGGGTTAGCTGTCCTGGCTATGTCCCCTCCCAGATCTTGCCTACCCCACAGCCTACTGGTGAGGGGGAATGCTGGAGGGACAGCCTTGATACTGTGTGCACAGTGCTCAGCAGTAGCCAAAACACTGGTATGTTACCAGCACCTTTCTAGCTACCAGTACAAAGCACAGCACTGTGAGGTCTGCTTTGGGGAAAATTAACTTCATCTCAGCCAGACACAACACACAAAGGAAGACAGGGATAATACTGGTTCACACCACTGTAGTCAGGAACAGAACTGACCACATGATCACAGTATCACAGTATCACAGTATGTTAGAGATTGGAAGGGACCTCAAAAGATCATCTAGTCCAATCCCCCTGCCGGAGCAGGAACACCTAGATAAGGTTACACAGGAACGTGTCCAGGCGGGTTTTGAATGTCTCCAAACAAGGAGATTCCACAACCTCCCTGGGCAGCCTGTTCCAGTGTTCCGTCACCCTCACTGAGAAGAAGTTTCTTCTCAGGTTTAAGTGGAACCTCTTGTGCTCCAATTTGTACCCATTACCCCTTGTTCTTTCATTGTTTGCCACTGAGAAGAGCCTGGCTCCATCCTCGTGACACTCCCCCTTTATATATTTATATATACTAATAAGGTCACCCCTCAATCTCCTCTTCTCCAAACTGTAGAGACCCAGCTCCCTCAGTCTTTCCTCATAAGGGAGATGCTCCACTCCCTTAATCATCTTAGTTGCCCTGCGCTGGACTCTCTCCAGCAGGTCCCTGTCCTTTTTAAACTGAGGGGCCCAGAACTGGACACAATATTCCAGATGAGGTCTCACCAGGGCAGAGTAGAGGGGAAGGAGGACCTCTCTACCTATTAACCACCCCCCTTCTAATACACCCCAGGATGCCATTGGCCTTCTTGGCCACAAGGGCACAGTGTCGGCTCATGGTCACCCTGTCGTCCACCAGGACCCCCAGGTCCCTCTCCCCTACACTGCTCTCTAACAGGTCGTTCCCCAGCCTATACTGGAACCTGGGGTTGTTCCTGCCCAGATGCAGGACTCTACACTTTCCCTTGTTATATTTCATCAAGTTATTCCCCGCCCAGCTCTCCAGCCTGTCCAGGTCCCTCTGGATGGCAGCACAGCCTTCTGGCGTGTCGGCCACCCCTCCCAGCTTAGTGTCATCAGCAAACTTGCTGATAGTACACTCAATTCCCTCATCTAAATCGTTGATGAATATATTAAATAATATATTAAATATATTAATATATAAATATATATATTAATATATATATAAATTATATATTAATATATAAATATATTAATACTTGAATATATTAAATAATATTGAGAAATAGCTGAAATACTCAGTTCTTCACCTTGAACTTACGTCATAAATCCCACTGTCTGCTACCAGGACTTAATGATTTAATGATACTTGAAGGAAAAAGTTAAAAAAAAATTGACAAAGTTCATACATGTCTTGGTACTAAACATGAACTTTCTGATTAGTAAACCATCTCACGGAATGGTCTCAAAACAGTTGTGAGGGTAAACCTGGAAGAATGAGAGATGACTGCTTTCTTTGAAGTACTGCAAAAGAGAAATCTATGAATTACTCTGCCCCTCTTTGGGTGTTGAGCTAAAAACAAAGATGGTGATTCTTTGCATTTAACCTCCCAGCACCTGCAACAAAAGGGAGTGGAACTGCACAGAAAATCCCTGCAAAGGAACCTGCACTGTGTATGGAAATGGACATTACATGAGCTTTGATGGGGAGAAGTTTGATTTCCTGGGAGACTGTGACTATATCCTAGCTCAGGTATAAATTTTTTTCACTTTCCTATCATTATGCTTTTCAAAGCTAACACTGTAGAGTTCAGTCTGATTAATTAAAGGGCTATCCCATGCAAAATAGTCAATACCGATGAGCAGAGCCTACTCCCCTCCTCTTGTACCTAGAGCAAAGCAATTAACCCTCAGAAGTGACACAAGAGGGCACTGTGGGATCCTAAACGATTAATTCCTCGACTGGACAGCCCTTTCCTGCTGTAATTCTAGCACCTGTAATGGAAAGAAATCGGTGTGGAGTTGAAAAGCTAAGTGATTCTCTCAGCCATTTAAGACAGACAGTGCTTTTGTTGTGACAGAAACACGTAGAGGTTAATATGTGAGCCTCATGTATAACAATTGCATGTAATGAAACAGTGCCCCAGGAGACATTTTGTCATTCCCAAATTACAGTTGATTTTGCTAATTTTAAGGAAAAAATGAAACACCGTTTTGATTGTGCAGGATTTGTGCTACGAAAAGCTCCATTTTTTCTTGTTTTTCTCTTGAAATTACTGGTCAAGTATGAACCTAACACTGGTTCAACTGCCACCAGATTTTTCTAAAATGCCCAGAGTTTTGGTGAACAAAAAAGTGACAAAATAGCAGAAGTCAGATTCAAATGTCATTAATTTAGAATTCCTGAAAATGCTTAAGTGTGGCCTGGCTGTGTGAAAATATCTAATACAAATTATCTCTTTTTCTAAGGATTTTTGCCCCAATAATAAGGATGCTGGCACCTTCCGAATTGTAATTCAGAACAATGCCTGTGGGAAGTCACTGTCCATCTGTTCCCTAAAGATCACACTGATTTTTGAGGTTTGTCTAGAACTGCTTATAAGTGAGGAGCTGTAGTCTTTATTTTGTAGTAGTTAGTGTAGTATCCCTATGGAAGTCAAACAGCCAAAAAGTAGAGGCAGGAAAGCTGGGAAACGTTTAGTTATTTGCTGTTAACAGGGCTGGACACTTCTACAGGTGAGGGGAGAGATGGAGGAAGTCAATTGCACTCTATGTATGTGCATGTGTGTGGGTGTGGGTGTATTTGCATCTGTGACATTATCAGTATAGGAGAAATGGTAAAGGTTTTAGAGAAGCATGTTTCTGTACCATGGTTTGAGCACATGGCAGATGTAACTACAGAGGAAAGAATTCCTTTTTCCGTCCAGCTCAGGCTTAGCATTTCCCCAAAGTGTACACAAAAGAGATTTCTCCCACAGGAAGGGGTAAGAGGATAGTGAAACAAAGCAGCGTGACAAGGGGTGTGCTAACATGCCCCATTACCCATGCACTCAGGAGCCACTGTGCCAGCAGAATAGATTTCATCTAGAATGAGGACAATTTCTGTGGCTGTGAGGTAAGACTTACCTGTTGAGGTAAGACTGAACTCAGTGGGTCTTGTTAACGGCTCACATGTCTGGCAATAGACCAAGATATAGTGTAAAGGCTAAATAAAAGTAAAATGAAGGACAAGAGGCAGAATACCAGCGCTGTTGCACAAACATTTCTATTGGACTTCCTTCCATGCAATTTCTCTGTTCCTTATAGAGCAGTGAAATAAGGCTCTTGGAAGGAAGGATTCAAGAGATAGCCACTGATCCAGGAGCTGAGAAGAATTACCAAGTGGATCTCAGAGGAGGTTATATTGTGATTGAAACAAATCAAGGGATGAACTTCATGTGGGACCAGAAGACTACTGTTGTTGTTCACGTGGCACCATCTTTCAAGGTAGGTATGGGATGGACAGACAGTTATACTTTCAAACTCAGAGAATGGAGAACTCAAAGCACTGAAGCTCCAGTTTGAAAAGCAGGGCTTGGAAAAGTGTTTGGTTCGGTGGTCAAGATGAATCAATCAGGCCATGTCTCGTGTATTGTTTTATTTCATTGTTCAGTCAGTATGAAAAGCTACAGAATATTTGGAGCTAGAAGACAGACTTTTTGCCATATTGGAGGGCTAACAGAGTGATTTTGTCATTTGAAGTCCAGCTTTTTCTAAGCCTCGTTGTGATGGCTGTTTAGATTTGCAGCTATTTTGCCTTAGCCTGATCTGTTGTTTATTTCTGTCAAACAGTGGGCTGAACACAAAATAACCAAACTATTTACTGTGCCTACACAAATTACCCAGGGAAAAGTCTGTGGCCTTTGTGGGGACTTTGATGGCCGCTCAAGAAATGACTTCACGACCAGAGGGCAGTCCATGGAGATGAGTATCCAGGAGTTTGGAAACAGCTGGAAAATAACAAGCACCTGCTCAAACGTCAACATGACAGACCTGTGTGCTGATCAGCCTTTCAAGACTGCTCTGGGACAAAAGCACTGCAGCATCATTAAGAGTAACATCTTTGAAGCTTGTCACAGTAAGGTAATCCTGTTCTATCACCCTTAGTATTTGTTCACAAATACTAGGTATTTGTTGCTATTATAAAACACATTTGCACACAAATTTTTACTATTAAAGGCTATTACACAGCATCGTTGTGTATAAGGATTACCTCTTTCAAAACCTCACTTTACTGCTATGCCAGTTGAATCCTGTTGCACAATGTTAAGGAAACAACAGTGCCTGTTTTGAGCAACTGAAGACAATGAGAATCATAGAATCACAGAACAGTTGGGGTTGGAAAGGACCTTAAGATCATCAAGTTCCAACCCCCCTGCCATGGGCATGGACACCTCACACTAAACCATATCACCCAAGGCTTCGTCCAACCTGGCCTTGAACACTGCCAGGGATGGAGCATTCACAACCTTCCTGGGCAACCCATTCCAGTGCCTCACCACCCTTACGGTAAAGAACTTCCTCCTTATATCCAATCTAAACTTCCCCTGTTGCCGCAGAAAATATATGGACCCAGTCAGAGATCAATATGGTCAGACAAAAGCTGTTTATTACAAAGCCTTAACCCCTTATATACTATTTCTTACACGCACTTACAGTGATTTGGCATATTACGATTGGATACATGTCTTGAAGACCCTTAGTAACTAACACATAATTGGTTAAGCACAGGTGTGAGAACTTGACCTCAAAAGCTTGTCAACAGTCCACAGTTCTCCTTAACTTCATTAATTCCAGCTTCTTCTTATCTTGCTTGTTTAGGTTTCCTTTGGCCTCTCATGGCCTTGCTGTATTTTTCAGGATTTATGTACCAATTATCCCTTCTCCTGTGAGAACACTGTCTCTACATCTCCCCCTTTTTGTTTTATGTAACTTTTTGGACGACCCCACTTAAGCAGGGGATTTGGGCTAGATCATATATCCAACATATTGTTAACTACAGGCTGCTGGGCCTGTCCCTTTTTTCTGCTCTATGGCTCTCTGGTAACAGAGGAGGCCATCCTTCACATCAAGGTCTGGTATGGCATGTGTCCCCACCGCTCCACACCTGCTGGGTTGCAGCCAGCAGCGGAGCTAAAGGTTCTTCTTGGTGGCAAACACAGAGACCAACCCAGTCTTGCCCTTGATTGTGGTAGCAGGCATTTGGTCAGCCTCAGTCCTTGCTCCTTGTTGTCAATGCAGAGTTTCACCTGCTTCATCTAATAACAAGTTGTTATTATGGCAAGGCACACACACATTTACATTAGCAGGGTAACTATTACAGGGTGCAGCAGCATATTGAAAACGCTGACAGCAGCAAGGGACTAGCCAAAGAAATTTCTCACCAGTGGAATTCTCTCACCCTCTTAATTTGTTCCATTACCTGCTTTATAACACTACCATTGTATTAGAATATTTCTATCTTTTGCCTTAGCATTTTCTAGCAGCTACTGCAAATTTCTATACTCTTAACATCTCTTTTACTAGTGAGCAATCTATACAATACAAGGTGTAGTTTCTTATTAACAACTGGCTAGTAAATACAAGTATTACTCTAACATCTCTTTTACGAGTGACAAATCTATATAAGGTGTAGTTTTTTATTAGCAACTGGCTAGTCAATACAGGTGGTTTTATACACAAAATCACAGCATCTAACAATAGCTACTTTACAAGCACACATATTCAAGCTGTTACTTTTCAGTTGCCCCAAGTAATGTTTTGCAATCATTCATTTTTCTCTTCCTCCATCTCATTCTGCTTGGGGTATTCACGACCAGCTCCTGTAGCTGAGGCATCAGGTTCCTCCATTCGTCTGTCCAGCTCATGGCAAGGCTTGACAAACTTTGCAGGCAGGCGTCATGGACCTGTAGGCAGGAGGACACAAATACACCCCCTCCTCCAGGTTATCAGTTCTTGAGAAGTAGACAGGTTAAATGAGGAGTTTGCTGCATCATTGCCCCATTTTTATTTTTTTTTATCAGGTCCCAAGATCAAAAGCTTCATTAACCCCCTTGATCAGCTCTTTTTCTTTACTCCAGAGCAATAGTCTTTATAACAGATCATGATCATATTCTATCCCTCTCACTGAGAGGATATGTTGGAAGAGCTTAAGGATGACAATTTCTTCTTTACTTAATTGATTCCCCATCCTAACCCTCTTCCAGACCCCGTCGGCTGTTACCTTATTTGCACTGTGCAGTGTCTTTCCGGGCTCACAAGGCTCCATTCCAAGGTATTTACCTCCTGATCCTGGTCCTGTGGATCGAACCCAGCCGACGTCCCTGCGGCTCCACATTTTCCATTTTCTTCAGTGCCACGTGCTTTAATTTCTTCAGTTTCAATATGAAAAATAGGGGTGGTCCCTGTTCGGGTGCCATTTGCCACAGAAAATATATGGACCCAGTCAGAGATCAATATGATCAGACAAAAGCCATTTATTACAAAGCCTTAACCCCTTATATACTATTTCTTACATGCACTTACAGTGATTTGGCATATTATGATTGGATACATGTCTTGAAGACCCTTAGTAACTAACACATAATTGGTTAAGCACAGGTGTGAGAACTTGACCTCGAAAGCTTGCCAACAGTCCACAGTTCTCCTTAACTTCGTTAATTCCAGCTTCTTCTTATCTTGCTTATTTAGGTTTCCTTTGGCCTTTCATGGCCTTGCTGTATCTTTCAGGATTTATGTACCAATTATCCATTCTCCTATGAGAACACTGTCTCCACACCCTGTTTAAGTTTTAACCCGTTACACCTTGTTATGTCACTACAGTCTCTAACAAAGAGTCCCCCCCCAGCATCCCTATAGGCCCCCTTCAGATACTGGAAGGCTGCTATGAGAATAATAGTCGGCCACCAGAAGTAAAAACTTAGGTATCAGTTTGTAAAATCTGGAGATACGTTAGCATAGGACTGTTCAGATGGGGATCCTTGGGAAAGTTTATTCAAATTACATAGAGAGACACAACTTGAATAAACCTAAGCAGAAACAATGCTACTAATTCTTAATGACAATGTCTGTACAAAGCTTCAGTGCAGTTTAATAAGCCATTTTAAAAGCAAACATGGCTTATTTTCCTTGGTTAGTCAATGCTGGTACAGGTTAAAACACAAGACATGTGAAGTTCAGTGGAAATATTTAATATTCAATTAATCACTATCACTCAGCTAGAGAGTGTACACACTATATAGTTGTGCTAAGCCAAAGCAAGGTAGGTCAGTCCTGCAGAAATCATGCTGGAAAGACATTTTAAGCATAAATGCTTGTATTACACACATGAGAATTAGAAGACTTAGAGTCCAATTCTACCTGAATTGGAAGAATAAAATAGAAAACTACCTATATAAGATGTCATGTCTCCTTCATGATGATCTCAGGTTGTTACAAAAAGCTTGGTTCTGCCAAAGAAACTGCCAGTGGGTGGTGAAAATTCTCTCAGTGAAATGCAGTGGAGCAGGTACTCTGTGGTAATAGATGTGTTGGTGTTTTGATAGGTGAACCCAATACCATATTATGAATCTTGTATTTCTGACTTCTGTGGCTGTGACAGTGTGGGAGACTGTGAGTGCTTTTGTACCTCAGTTGCTGCTTATTCAAGAAGCTGTAGCAGAGCTGGTGTCTGTATCAACTGGAGAACTCCTGCCATCTGCCGTAAGTGTTGCACTGAAAATGCTCACAGAAAAGCAGTGGTCTGTGCCCTCATGCACATGGGAGATACAGAAGAGCAGAATTTTGACATCGCTGTGCACACATGACTTAACAAGCTCTTGTTTACAAGATTTAGAAAATAACCCCTGTCTGGTGTCTGAGACTTATAGATTTTTTATTTGTCTATTCCAGCTGTGTTCTGTGATTATTACAATCCACCTGACAAACATGAGTGGTTTTACAAACCCTGTGGAGCCCCTTGTCTGAAGACTTGCAGGAACCCACAAGGGAAATGTGGGAACTTGCTGTACAGTTTAGAAGGTAATTCTTATTTTACTTTCATGAAGTTTATGGAAGTTGAAGCTATTAGTCTGGTTTTAAATGTCTTAAGAATCAAGGTTACTGAAAGACTATCTCATTTGCCCCAGAAACTCATTTACCTGGGTAATTCCCCATGTGATGGCACAATTTGTAGCATGATTTGTCTGTTGCCTTTAAATCTGGTGACAGATAAAAGGTCATTCAATCTAATTTTGTGAAGAATAATTATCTGACAATAGTTAAAACTTTTGGGAGAGAGGGAAAAAGAAGATGTGGAAAAATAATTGTAGTATAAAGAACATCTGCATCTGATAGAGGTATTTATGTGTTTTCCCTGGATCTATGTAAAGCAGACTAAGAATGCTTTGTTTACTTTAACCTTTCAGGCTGTTACCCGGAGTGCAGTCCTGATAAGCCATATTTTGATGAGGAGAGCAGGGAGTGTGTCTCCCTCCCCAACTGCACTTCATGGTAGGTCAGTTGATGGTGAGAGAGGGAAAACAGCCCTGGAAAGGACAAGCTAAGCAATGTTTAGTTTATGTTCACAGGCAGTGGCAATTATCATTAAATCCCTCAGGAGCAGGCTTTTATGTAAAATCAGATACTGTTGCAGGCACTGTTATTCCATATATTGATTCAAGTCAATAAAAAAAGTCTTCTTTTCTCTTTATCTTCAGTGATCCCGAACAGAAACTGTGTACTGAAGACTCCAAAGGTACCTTTTCACCACCCTCACTATTCACTGAATATAGGTATAGAAAAGAATAGTATAGAACAGTATATTCCAGTGTAGGACTAGAAAAACCCAACACCACATGTTACTGCGGCATCTTCTGAGCCAGTATTTTATCACTCATCAGGGCAGTAGTCGCAGTCACATTCCCTGCCAAGGGGGATGCACCTCAGTTCCATGCTGGGTAAGGACAGTGTCAATTCTGATGCTTTTACTAGCCAGTAGTTCCTCTATGCAGGCTGACTTCAAGAAACACCAGCAACCATGAAAATCTGACCTATTTTGAGTAAATGAGGTAGACTCGCACTGCAACTTCTCAAGCAGAAACTGACATTTTTATTTCAGCCAGCTAATTCATGCTTGGTGATATTAGCTACAGAAGAGTAAATCCAGAGTTTGGTTTTCTTTTCAGTTGTGTTTATATTACAAGTGTCCCCTGTTACCACAGCATTTGCTCTTTTTGATGCCTCAGAATGCCTTTGCTGCTACAATGGAAAGACCTACGCCTTAAATGAAACTGTATACAGCCAAGCATATGGGACCAAGTGTGGTGATGCTGTCTGTGGCCCTAATGGGGAGATCATTAAAACATCCATCCCTTGCAGAACACCATCCACACCAGCACAAGGTACTAGATTTGTAAGATGTTTGGTGGTGATTTTATGGAAGTCTGTAATGGTAATAAGATTCCTTCTTATTGGAAACACACTCCTACTGCATGTCAAAGAATTTAAGGCAGTTGAAGGTTAGGGAATGAGGGGTCAAAACTTGTGGGTCTCAGTGGAGACTAAAAGTGTAATTTTTATAAGATTTTTACTGTCAATGGGGTAAACAGAGAATAGGGAGATTCAGCCATTTTTCAGTACGGCTTTTACAGTAACCTATGGCATACCACAGCTGACACTCTGGTGTTGTTAGTCTCAATATTTCTTACTTCTAAACTTTGTTTTACTCCTTCTTTACCACACTATTTTTTATTGTACTGTTTTCTGCATTGGAATAAGTCAGTCTCAAATGCTCTCTGAATCAAGAAAGTAAAGCTGCCTGGTGTTTTACTCCCCTCTCAAAAGAGAAGTTTCAGGGTGAAGGGGATGTGAATGAACATAGGAAGTAAAAAGAAATAAAGGCAGAATTTTGCCACATGATTATAGCATAAAATTATGTATGATCCTGGTAGCAAATTATACAAAGGGAACAAGAAAAATTGAAAGTTAGGCTTTCCACTCAAGTGGAAGAGCTAAAGACACACACCCATGTGTTTGGTATTTCCTAAATGTGTGAACTGGAATAAGAAGTATAATGCAGTAATAGCTAGGAAAGGAAGGACTATTGAAAGCAGAGTGTAGGTGGCATAGTAGAATGTCAAAATGATCTTTCTGTATTTAAATGAAAAGATTCTTTGCTACAAAGCGTTAAAAAGCAAAATCACTTCTTCAAAGTCAGGTGACATCCTGCAGGTTTAGAAGGTTCAAAGAAATCCTAAATTGGAATTAATAAGCAATGGTAGGAGGATGGTTTGTTGTATTCTATGTAGATAAAAAAAATAACTACAAGGGGAAATGTGTGTGTATTATTCTAGTAGCGCACAGTGTAATAAATAGAGTATATAAATACAGAGATGACGTTTGTAGTGTGTACATGCAGAGAATGGGGTGGCGGTATAAAAATAAATTTTTGCTCCCCTTTTTGTGTTTGTAGAGAATGTAATAAATGCCATAGGGCTTGCAAGTAGAGTAGCAAAGGATCTGAATATTGTGTTCATTTCCTGCAGAAGCACAAATGCAGCATGCAACGTCTACACCTCCATCGTCAATGGCAGCCACTCCCTGCTTCTGCAATGACAATGGACAATTGATACAAATGGGTGAGAAACCAATTTTTTTTCTGCACCACTGATGTAGGAAGATGTACTGTTAGATAAAAGTGCTTCAGCAAGTGTTCATTCAACCTCCTGCAGTTACACATTACCACATCTTGTTACATCTTTGAGCTGTAACTAGCAACTCTCCTATATGTTATGACTTTGTCCTGGTTTGGATCTCCCTGATATGAGGAAGATTACACAAACCCTAAATCCTAAGATGCTGAACATGTGCTTGTAATCCACAGTCATATTCCAAAACCAGACGAGGGAAGACTTCATCTCTTCGTAGCTCCTGAACCACCTATCTCCTGGTCTTTGTGAAGAGCAGATGCACTTAGTGATACACTTGATATTCTCTCTTCTTGTACTAATTTTCAATTCCCACTGACGTACTTAAGAGCAGAATTTTAGATTAGCTGTCTGTGGCTCTCCCTCAGCCTTTGCCGTTTGGATGAATAGAGCTCTGATTCAGTCACTGAATTCAAGGAGTTGCAGACAGTCACATCTGAACATGGCCACAGGGTACAGGCAGACCAGATAGCTAAATACAGGGCTGAATATGTGGCTGATCTGTGATGCATAGGCCTTGAGAGGTACCAGTTTCATGCATAGTCCAGCACTAACTTTTGTTTTGGTCTTGCAGGAGAAAATGTTTCTCTGCCAGTGAATGTATCAGGTCACTGTGCTTACTCCATTTGCAATGCATCATGTCAGATTGAATTAATTTGGGCAGAGTGTAAAATTGGTCATACTGAAGCCCTCAAGACCTGTGATCCAAACTCTGAAGCCTGTCCACTAACACCTGCTCCCAGTGCACCAAGCCAAGTTCCTGCTTCAACAGGGACTCCCGTGAGCGATTGTCTTGGGCTCATTCCCCCCAGAAAGGTGAGAGAATGAAAGAATATGTGCTTCTTTAGCTACCACATTGCCTGCAGCCAGAATTTAGTGTTATTCTCTGATGACAGTAACACCGTTACAGCTGGTCTGCAGGTGTGGCTGAATTATATGACTTAGGAGTGTACCAGAAGGCCCCAAATTATTGAGGGAATAAATTAAAGATTATTCTGTTCACCTGAAACATCTAAGTAATCATAAGCGAATAGAGTTATCTAAGATGAACAAAGACTAGGAAAGCACACCTGGCAGTGTCCCATCACCAGAAATGAGGTCAGGCCCTTAATACTGAGTCCCATACAAAATGTTGTAGAACAGAAGTAGATATCAAGGCTCTGTTGATTGCTATATGTTTCATATTGCCTTGTTTCCAGAGGAAGAGCAGATGATAGCAAATAATGCCATGCTAGATAATCAACTCTGTTGATTTTAAAGATTTTGTTACATTGCTTTGTTATGTGCCTCTCCTTTTTCAATGCATCAATAGTTTAATGAAACATGGAACTTCGGAAACTGCCAGGTTGCAACTTGCCTGGGAGAAGGAAATAATATTAAACTGTCCAGCATGACTTGCCCACCTCAGCAACTGAAACTCTGTGTCAATGGTTTCCCATTCACAAAACGCTATGATGAAACTGGTTGCTGTGAAGTCTTTGAGTGCCAGTGTAAGTACTGCAGCAGGAGAAATCTGGAAATTTATGTTATGTTCAGTTTGGTCTCAAGAAAGATGTCTATGTGGTCAGCACCTGTATTATGTTCATATTAATTCATCAGGATATAATTGAAAAGAAGTCCTATTTAATGCATTTGCTTTTAAGAGCACATCTATTTAATGCATTTGATTTAAAGAACACATAACAGTGTCATTACAAGGCTAATTTTTCTTTACCAAACTGGTTATTTCAGCTCTCACTGAAAGCAAGTAAAAGAGTTAAAACCAGCTTGTACTTACAGGAAAATCAGAAACCTAGCTTAAAGTCTATCACTCTGTCTTTCAGGTATTTGCAGTGGATGGGGAAATGAGCATTATGTGACTTTTGATGGAACATATTATAATTTTAAAGAAAACTGCACCTATGTGCTTGTGAAGTCAACTCATCCTGACACTCACAACTTCTGGATTCATATAGACAACTACTACTGCAGTGCCATTGATGGAGCAATTTGTTCAATGTCCCTTCTCATTTTTCACTCTAACTCTGTTGTTGTTCTGACACAAGCAATGGAACATGGAAAAGAAACAAACTTGGTAAAGTATTGTGAAAAATTCTCAGTGTTATTTTCCTGTAGTTACATTACTGTACTGCCAAATGTCCTGTCATGGCAAAGAATGAAACTTGTAAAACTGCAATGAGTAGGAAATGCAATTACATTGCTTTCTCTCTCTATTTTTTCCTTGGTATCAAGAAAAAATTGTATATGCTAAAAACTTAGGAAAATACCACATAATTGAAAGTTGTGTTTTACTTCCTGACTGTCATGGTTTAGGCCCAGCTGGCAACCCAGAACCACGCAGCTGCTCGCTCACTGCCTCTTCTTCCCCCACTCCCCCCCCGCCCCCCCGGGGGATGGGGAGGAGAATGTAACTACTCCCACGGGTTGAGATAAGAGCAGTCCAGTAATTAAGGTATAACACAAACCACTACTGCTACCACCAATGATAATAATGATAAGGGAAATAGCAAGGGAAGAGAATGCAACCGCTCACCACCCGCCGACTGATACCCAGCCCGACCGAGCAGTGATCTAGCCCTTCTGGGTAACTGCCCTCAGTTCTACATCCTGGGCATTACATGCTGTGGTATGGAATACCTCTTTGGCTAGTTTGGGTCAGGTGTCCTGTCTCTGCTTCCTCCCAGCTTCCCCTCCTCCCTGGCAGAGCATGAGACTCAGAATGTCATTGGTCAGAGTAAACATTACTGAGCAGTAACTAAAAACATCGGTGCTATCAGCATTGTTCCCAGGCTGAAAGTCAAAACCACAGCACTGCACCAGCTACTAAGAAGGAGAAAAATGACTGCTACTGCTTAACCCAGGACATTGACATGAATATTAAAAAAGAAATTACTACATATTAAAAAGGAATCATAGAGAACTGCTTAAATGACTGCCTTTGACAGACTTCTTTTGGGTGCACCTGAAGTATGAACCTGTGCTGCTCTACTTTCCAGTTGCACAAACCTCATACCTTACTCAACAGAAGGGTGTCCATACAGACTTTTGTTTCTCTTCTTTTTAGATTTTGTTTAATGATAAGAAAATTGTTCCAGACATTTCCAAGAATGGTATCAGGATAACCAGTTCCGGCCTCTATGTCATAGTAGAAATTCCTGAATTAGAAGCTTATGTCTCCTACAGTCGACTTGCATTTTACATAAAACTGCCTTTTGGAAAGTTTTATAACAGTACCATGGGACTGTGTGGTGAGTGTCCTCATCAACTGCCAGTAACGAATGCCCTTGTAAACATCTCTAAATGCTTGCAAATCCACTGGTTTCTATTTCTCCCAAATTTTAATAGATGTATTTCTATTTGGTGGAAAGACACTGTCAAAAGACAGTTTTAAGTCACTTTCATTCTGTTCACAGCCTGTTGGTGGATGGAGATAGGCTCTTTCTAAGCCTTTTTTCTTGATCAGATCTATTTAATATGCAAATGTACAAAATCTGGAGAGTTCTGTGCTAGATAAAAACATCTCAGTTGCTTTAGCATTAGGAGAAAGGCATCAACCAAGACATAAACTCTGGTTTTCACGAGTAACTGGCAAACTATTTCTTCCAGGCTTCTTTCCCACAAGCAGTTCTTGTGAACTCAGATAGGTCCCCACATGTTGGTACCTTCCCACAAGAAGGAGAACTTCCCTCCAGGTTTTCTCTCAAAGCAGATTCATCAGCATCAACTGTCCTCAAGCTTTTACTTTGCTTTTACATTGCTACCAGGTACCTGTACCAACCAGAAATTTGATGATGCTATGAAGAGGAATGGTGAAGTTTTCGAGTCCTTCAAAGAGATGGCATTAGATTGGAAAGTCCCAGGTCCTACCAACAGATACTGTAATCCAGGTGTTTCAGAACCAGCTGAGATTGAAGATCATCAGCACTGTGAACCTTCCAATGTGTGTAAAATAATCTGGTAAGACATCTTGCAAAAGTGCCAGAAAAATAAGCCCACTAGGTAATTTTGTGCTTCACTACATTGCCTTAGGTGAACTGCTTATAAGAAACGATGGAAATATGAAGTCTAGTATACCTTAGAAAACTGAGCACTGAAATTATGTGTGAATATTCCTGAGTTTGGCAGACACTTTTCAGCTGTACCATCAATATCAGTCCTCTCTCAATAGTGTCTGCTGCTTGGCACTCCCCCTGCCTGTCATTTCTGGAGAAGCCAACCAGGAAGTACTTATAATTCTGTATCTGAAAGCTTTGGATAGAAAGGCACTCAGTCAGAATATAGTAAGTAAATGTGTGTGTCTGTTCTTTAAAAAAATCTATGGTTTAAAACAGGATTGTCAAACATGCTGGCATAAAAATGTCAGCATATAGAATAATGGCTGTGAACTGTGCAGAAGACTTCCCTTTGCAAGTACTAGCTCAACATAGAATTGCTTCCTTTCAAAGCATTGTAAAGAATGGGAGATAAAGCTCACTCTTAATTAAGCTATGTGGGTGTACTGCCTATCAGAGTAATTTGTAGCTGTATCTTTACCCTGAGGCCTCTGGGGTAGGGCAAGTTTGGTTATGAGTTGAATTCTTCTTTGGAAGTAGCCTAAGAAAGTGAAATGCAGTGTCTGTCTCCTTGCTTTGCACAGGAACTTGACCGAGTGCCACAGCGTGGTCCGCCCACAGCCCTACTACGAGGCGTGTGTGGCCAGTGGGTGCTCAGAACAGCACCCCAGCTCTGAGTGCCAGAGCATGCAGACATATGCAGCATTGTGTGGGCTCCACGGGGTCTGTGTGGACTGGAGGACGCAGGCAAATGGACAGTGCGGTAAGCCTGGAAAGACCTGCTGGTGGTGAAACAGCCCTGGTCTGCTCTTTCCTCACCTACACACCTGTTTGTGTTTCTCCACATCATGAGTCTTCAATCCTTCCTGAACTCCTCTGGACTGAGAAAAAGCAGGAACAAGTCAAAGAGGTTGTTCCAGTCCAGAACTGGCACAAAACAAGTGGGAAATAGGCTCATGCTCTCTCCCGAGCAGCTCAGCTAAGGAGACCTGTGTGTTACCTATACCTCTGTCACTAGGTGGCAGCACACAGCTCTTCCCTCAGTGCTTTACCCTGCTCAGGGGTACCCAGTGGTTTAGGGGTAAGCCCTACTAGTACTACGAGCAGCTTGCTGAATACATCGATCCCCTCTTGCTGAAGTTGAAGGAGACTCCCTCCCCGGGCAGGAGCCTGGGCTGCGAGGACCCATGGGGGAAGGCTGCGTTACTGTGTGCATTTTGTCCCTTGTGCAACGAAGAATAAACATAGGTCTGAGCTTTCTAACCTGTATGTTGTAATGCTCCACAGAGACCAGCTGTGCTCAGGATCAGATATACAAGCCATGTGGAGAAGCAAAAAGAGACACTTGCTTCAGCAGGTGGGTCATTTCATAGAATAGTTAGGGTTGGAAAGGACCTTAAGATCATCAAGCTCCAACCCCCCTGCCATGGGCAGGGACACCTCGCTTTAAACCATATTACCCAAGGCCTCATCCAACCTGGCCTTGAACACTGCCAGTGATGAAGCATTCACAACCTCCCTGGGCAACCTATTCCAGTGCCTCACCACCCTAACAGGAAAGAATTTCCTCCTTATATCCAATCTAAACTTTCCCTGTTTAAGTTTTAACCCATTACCCCTTGTCCTATCACTACAGTCCCTAATGAAGAGTCCAATTTCCTACAGCAATTTTTCAAGTCCGTATCTTGAAAATTGAAGAGGAAGGTTGGAAGTTCACATTCCCCTGGGAATTAGGGGTCTGATTGCCCTGGGACACATTTCTACCTCTCATTCATTCCTGTTTATATTCTGATTTTACAGAGGAGTCATTAGAAAAACCCTTCCCTCCCAAAATAACACACCAGTGTTTGTTGAGGGATGCTACTGTCCTGATGGAAAAATTCTGCTGAATGATCATGATGGCATTTGTGTTTCTGTCTGTGGTAAGAAATAATGTAAATGGTGCAATGGGAAGGGGTAAGAGCCTGACTAGAAGTTCTCCCCCCCTTACTGGGGATGTTCTGGGTACAGAGGAAATAGGGTAAGACCATGATACTGACCTGATGTAGGCTGAAACTGTTTCAGATTGGCAGTTTCTGCCTGCTCTTATGCAGGAAGTGCAACTTTCAGAAGAACAAAGAGGAGGACCTTTGGATGGTTTGGGGCACAGAATCTGTGACTTTGCATTCTGGATCTCTCTTTGAGGCTGTTCCTCAGATTTCAAGACCTTCCTTCTATTCCTGTCCTCCTGCTTCTGTTGTTTTTCTCGGTTCAGTTACCATAAAAGTAACCTGTAATTAATTTTATAGGTTGCATTGCACAAGACGGGTCAGTGAAACAGGTGAGAAAAAAGAAAAATCTGTATTTATACTGTATCTGGGTGATGTGACCTGTAAAAAATGACTGCATGGGTTTCTTCTTTTAATCCTAAGCAACGAACTGCAATAGCAGTTTGTGAGAATCACTGTTTCCTGGTAGAACTACCAGACTTCCCTTCTGGAAACACATATACCTGCAAAGGAAGGTGTCAGATAATAGCATTTTTCATACTGTTCCCTTCTTCTTCCTCTGGAATCTGAACTGTGATTTTCCTACAGTATAAACTAGGGTAGTTCAGCCCTACATGGTCATGAAGCAGACATTCATTAATATAATGCTTCTAGTTTTTAACTCTGAACTACTATCCCTATTGTTTACACAGCCTAGAGAGGCTTGGGAGCATGACTGTCAATACTGTACTTGTGATGAAGAGACCTTGAACATCTCTTGCTTCCCCCGCCCTTGTGCTAAATCTCCACCTATCAACTGCACTAAAGAGGGCTTTGTACGTAAAATTAAAACACGTCTGGATGACCCATGCTGCACAGATACAGTCTGTGGTGAGTAGATAATTCAGATGTCATAATGTGGTCTCATTTGCCTTTAGCAGCAATCCTCAAGTGAGATCTGGTACCCCACAGGTACCAAATTCAGATAAACACGCTGGAGAGGTCATTTCTTCCATCTACATGTCAGGAGTTCTTGCTATCAGAAGAGACTTCTTCTGGTCTGGCCTGTATTCTAAACTAGTGGCATGAACCATCAGACACTTATGTTGGAAAATCCCCCACAGGTCATTGAATGGGATGACCAGGTGCTTCAAAGTATCCTCTGGCTCTTCTCACTTATGAGATTAGAGGGTGATTCTTGCACAGAGATTCATCCAGTAAGGGTGTATGTTCTCATCTTTCAGACTCCAAGGCTTCTTGTGGTGGTTCTTGATATATGTCTGCCCTCACCTTTCCATTTGCAACCTCCCAAATGTCCACCACAGCACAGGACCTCCTCATCAACCTGTCCCTAACCCTGGCCATTCTCAGCACCTATGAGTGCAGGACACAGTATCCTGATAATGGTGGTGGGATGGTTTTCTGTTCCTCATCCCTTCATGCTGCCAGGCAGAGGTCCATTAAGTTTCTTGGATGCCTTGAAGGGAACAGTGGACATTGTTAGGGTGCTTTGCCTTGTATGTCCCAACCTTCACATCTTTTGCTCTCATCCACCACCTCTTCATTTTTATCACTCTCTGACTCATTTATCTTTGCCCCAATTTGTTTCTCTGTCACTTCTTTGATGTGAGGGTTTTTATTTTTTCAGAAATTGAGAACCCAAGTGGGGGAAGAGAAGCAGGAACAAGGGCCAGAAGTATATGTCCAGGGAAGAGCTTTACAGTAAAGCATGCTTAGAGATACTTCATCTGGACATGTCCCAAACTCAAAAAATGTGTGATTCAAGAATCATCTGTATCTACCAAATTCCTTAGACATTCAAGATTTGTGTGCAAATAGCACTGCTAGATGGAATGCTTGGCTTACTTTATCTCTGCTGTCTATTGCAGAATGTGATA
Source organism: Neopsephotus bourkii (assembly GCF_033783945.1). Lineage (NCBI taxonomy): Eukaryota > Metazoa > Chordata > Aves > Psittaciformes > Psittacidae > Neopsephotus > Neopsephotus bourkii. The sequence continues at coordinate 5,192,069 of NW_026902266.1, forward strand.
TAAAAACCTGCATTATCAACAAAACAGGATGTGACTTAGGCTTCCAGCCAGTGGTTGCTATATCTGAGGATGGTTGCTGTCCTATTTTCTCCTGTAGTAAGTACCATGTTTCCTTAAAGGGTTTTATTTATTCATTGAACTGCTCAATTTTTTTCTAAATAAGTCAAAATCATAAGCAGTAGATTCTCCCCTTCCCTTCCCCTTCCAGCTTTTACAACTGGTGATTTTGGGGGAGGGAGGTGGAGTAACTAGTGCAAGTTCTCTTTAGCTAGTATTCAGTGAGTGCAAGTTATTGGTCAGATACTGAATGTCGGCTACATCGAACCCATCCAGAAGCTCTGCTGACAAATTATAATTCCAGATTCACATGCCTGACACAGCTTCCCATTGGCTTGCTACCAGTAAGGTGGTTAACAATAAAGAAAAGCTCAACTAATTTCAAGTATGGGTAAGAACCCATGATGTAAATAGGTTTTCCTATATAGAAAATACCAGGATATAGAATTATCCCCCACGTCATGCATAACATCTGAACACGTTACATGTGGGTTTCCAAATAACAATTAGCACTATGAACTAGTTATTTTTTTTTTCCTTTTCTGCGGAATATTAAGGCTACTGAATAAGTTCAGTTCTATGTCTCCTCTAAATCACTCACAATTCACAGATAAGAAGAGTAACTGTTTACATCATTCCTAGCACATCGTTTTAATTTTCCTTTTTCTTACAGTACCAAAAGGTGTATGTGTTTCTGAAGGAGTTGAATTTAAGGTAGGTTTTCTTCCAGACATTTCTTTCCACAGGTTAATGCTGCCTAAGTCAGAATTTTCTGAAATTTTCTTGTCCACAGGCACATAAAAAGTAGGATTAGAATGCCCGTAATTTTCCCCTGACAGTATGTACTATTGCAACTGTTCCTGAGCAGGTAATGCTAGAGACCAGTATCTTACTTACTAAATTGGATTTTACCTATATTTCAGAGTCAGTAAGTCAGAATTGTGATTGAATAAAATTTTTAAATTTTATTAGATGTTGTAAGATTAACTACTAGGTCAAAACGAATGAAAATTGATGCATGGAATTTATGAGATATTGTAATAACTTATTTAACACCACTGATGCACTTGGGAGTGTCAGCCTTCAGTTCATTTTGTGATATTGGCAGTATAAGGTTTTAGGGATCTGGAGGTATTAATTTCAGGAAGTTCTTCCGAAAGTAAATCAAAAGCATAACATTCAGTTTTGATACTCTTGGGGATGTTATGTTTATTCTAGAACCCACTGAATTCTTGCCATGGCCTGTCTCCTATCTCCTCTATATTTCCAGCCTGGGGCAATGGTGCCTAAAAGCTCTTGTGAGGACTGTGTGTGCACAGATGAACTGGATGTTGTGACACAGACCAATCATATCCGGTGTGTTCCAGTGAAATGCCAAACCACCTGCCAGCAGGTCAGTGCTGCACACTCAGCCTGCTCAACCATGACCAATGGTTGTTGAGGTGTTGTACTCTAAAACTGGCATAGAGTAACTGCTTCCCCACTGAAAGACAGAAGGATACAATCTATTAGATTTTTTAATAAAGTCCTTTTTAAGATGTTGGTTATTTTTGGTCTAGCATGTTTAAGAGACCATCCTTGGAGACATGCCCTGAGGGAGAGCAAGGGCAAACTGACTGCTGAAAGACATTTGTGCAGTTCTGTTGGTGTTGCCCACAGCCATCTCAAAAATTAAGATTGTAAAGAAACGGCACAATAGTTCATACATTTTCAGATACTTCTCGGTACTCATGAGCTGAGAGTTTGCACACAAACTGTTCAGTCTATTATTGAATATAAGCAGAGTGGTTTCTCTTCCATTCTTGCTCAGATAAGGCCAGACCACTGTCAATCCTAAAAATGGATAAAACCATTATCCTTTATCCTGAAGCCAGCCACACCCACCAAGAGACCTCAAACACAGGGGAGGGAATAAGCGTTGCAGGATCTTCACATGTCTGACAGCAGCAGCTTTTGTGGATAATCATATCAGACCAAGCACTGGTAGTAGATTGTGCCAGTAATCATACACTGAATACATTTATTTGGCCTGACTTGTATGTTAGCCAGAACAGACAAAGACAGGGTCTTGATGGTAACAGAGGCACCCAGAAGTCACCATTCAATAAGAGAAAGAATTATCAGCTTTGATTATCAGACTTACAGTGGTTTCAACAAGTTTCTAAAGACAACAGAAATGAAACCAGAAAGCTGACTTATTTCCTCTGTCATTTCCATTGTGGCTTTGATCCAAAGGTGTTTCATGAACAAGACATCAGATAACATGGCTAAATGCAAACTTTATTCCCCCAGGGTTTCCACAGTGTGGAAGAGGACGGTGAGTGCTGCAGCCAGTGCCAGCAAGTGGCATGTGTGGCAAATTTTCCATTTGGCAATGTGACCATTGAGGTAAGCACTTCCCTACTCTGCGCACAAGGCTAGATTATCAAAAAACCTCAGCATTTTTTGAACCAGTGTCACACATTTAGAGGCTGGGAAGAACTCTGGGAGATTTAAAAATGTCTGTATTTCCAAAGTAAACGTAGATGTTTATACAGCTGCTCTCTGCTGTGCTGAAAATTATGCAATCTCTGGCAGGAATGGAATTCATGTTACCCTACCTCCTTCTGACATGCAACCAAAAGAATCTGGAGAGGATGGTGACACTGTGTAATACTGCAGACATGCATAAGCTGGCTTCACATCATACTGCTTTGCTGTGAAACTGGGTCATTATCTTGTCTTGGAGATACAGGGTTAAATAGTGTGAATGAGCTGATGTAACTGTTCTACCACTAGCTCTGAATTTGCTGAGGCAGAAACGAAAAGTGACATAGCTGCTGTAGTGTAGTGTGACTTGGTAATACCCACAGGTAATAATACATCGTGTCTTGTGAGCACAGTGTTGTGCAGACATGGACTGAGACTCAAGGCTAGCTCTTTGATTTTATTACAGCCTGCTACTCCTGTGAAGGGTTAATGACGCTGTGTCAACCAGTCACTGTTGTCTTTCATGCTGTCCCTTCTCTGGTTGCTATTGCATTCTGCATCTTTTCCATTTCCATTTCATCTTTTGTTCCCTGATAATTCTTTCCACCTAGGTGACCACAGAAGGGATTCTGCATGGGCTGGTAGTAGGTGAATCTAATACCTTATTTGCAGATATAATTCCAGATATCTCTGCACTTTCAGAGTGATATGAAAAACCCTGTGCTTCTGCCAGTTCATTGACTGTAGTATTTTTGCATTATTCTATTTTTATTGCTATACTATATTGGTTTGGGTTTGTTTTGTTTTGTTTTTTTCCTGTTTTTATTTAGGTTGGAAAGAGCTATAAAGCTCCATATGATAACTGTACTCAGTACACGTGCACTGAATCAGCGGGCCAGTTTTCCTTGACTAGCACAGTAAAGGTCTGCTTACCATTTGAAGAATCAAACTGTGTCCCAGTAAGTACTTTACAGCCAGAAAAAAAAGACTTCTGCAGTGAGCCCTGTTAGTCTGGGGGTTTACTGTTTTGCATGAGACACTTCAGTATTTCTTGATCTTTCTGAGCTGATTGTCCTTGTTTGATGGAGATGTCCTTTTTCATCCCTGAAAGGAGTGTCCCATGGAAGTAAGAAAAACTGTTTGCAAACAACCTACATATTTTACTGTTGTGGGATAAGCACTAGAACTTGAAAAAAAAAGATTACTGGGGCAATAGCAAGGTGGGATTTTTCATCACTTAAGAAACACCAGTGTTAAGAAATGCAGTTGAGCAAAAGGTAACTCACAATGGGCTCCTGAGGAAACCGATGTCTGCTGGTAATGCTAGTGCATCCCTAAGCAAGTAAGTGGTACATGAGTGAGCAATACATGCCCTGACTTTCAGCAATTAGTGGCTTCCAGTAACTGTTGTAGGGCTTCACAGCTGATCTGAAAACCAAAGCAGGGACAAAGACAGCCATTGACCTGAATTAGTTTTGGGGTAGGTTTTGGTCAGGCTGTTCAGTTCCAGAATCAGCTGTCATTCTCTGGGGCTTGGGGTTTTGTTCGGGCTTCATTAGTACCTGCATAAGGTCAGGCATGTGTTAGAGGACCTCTTACTGGGCTTGTGAGAGGATATGCAATTTTAAGAAACTTCACTCCTTTCTTTGCTGTTTTTTTTTTTTAAGCAGTTTTGTATATAATTGGTACACAAACAGGTCTGATGCAGAATCTGTGTAGGCTAGAGATGAGGGAATATGCCTGAACTTTCACGGTTGCTACTTGCTGCTTAGAAATTTGTGCCTCTGAACTATCCTGGTCATGTTTGCTTTCAATACAGGGGACAGTTGATGTGACTTCAGATGGCTGTTGTAAGACATGTGAGTGCATTAAATCACTGATTCCCTATTCCAACACTATTAGGTTCTCCCCTGCTTGTAGTCCTGTTTCCATATGCACTAAGAGTCTGCAGTTTCCACAGACTCAACTGTTACAGCAGCAGCGCGGTTTTGTACCTCACATCTGAGGCTAAAAATCTGCCTCATTCTTCCAATGGGGACACTGTGTTAATGCCTCTTTGCACCCTCGTTTGCTTCTTTGGTTATGCATTTGAACTGCAAAAACGTTTTAGTAAGTTTATCTGCACTTGATTTCCTAGCAGATAAATTTCAAAACTTACACTTCCCAGTCTGAAGAAGTCTAACAGGAGTATTTTCTTGCACAGGTATCGATCTGCCGCATAAATGCAAACGCAATGTGAAAGAGCAGTATATCGTCCACAACAACTGTAAATCAGCTGCTCCAGTCCCCGTACCCTTTTGTGAAGGGACGTGCAGTACCTATTCTGTGTAAGTAGGAAACCTTTTTCTGCCCACCCCTATGTCTGATCTTCCTGTGTTCTTGTTGACAATGGGCTGCAGCTGTTTGTCCCCTTCCTGCTGTTTAGAAGGGCCTGGTAGAGAAACTGGGTGTGCTGTGAGCCATTAGCAACGTCTTTAGTGTGACCTGAATGCCTTATCTTAGTTAGGAAAATAAATCCCTTTGAAAAAACATCAACTAAATTTAACTTACTTCACATATTCTTATGTGGTTTTTAACAGCTCTGGTGCTTACTGGAGTTTTTTCCTTCTGCGTGAATTGTTCCTTTCTGTCTTGCCAGAATGGGCCTGATCCAAAATCCACTGATGTTACTGGGATTTTCCCCATTGATATCAAAGGATCTGGCCTCTGGCCCTGCATGGCTGATAGCATCCTGATAAAATATGCCATGAATAATCAGAAAAATAGATAGGAAATTTTGTTCCTCTGCTCCTTAGAAGTACTTCCATTTGGAGCAGCAAATACAGATCAGTTTGGGAAAACACAGGCAGCAGACTGATTTGCAAATCTCATTTCTATAGGTATTCCTTTGAGGCCAGTGAAATGGAACACAAATGCATTTGCTGCCATGAAAAAAGGAGTCATGAAGTGAAGGTGGAACTCGTTTGCTCTGAGCATAAGACAGTCCAATTCACATATATGCATGTAGATGAATGTGGATGTGTGGAAACAAAATGTCCAAAGAGGAGAACATGAGCATAAACCGAAAGAAACATTTCAGCTCCCATTTAATGCTTCCCTAGTAAATGCTTTCCCTATAAAACAGCTGTGAATAACCTTCAAATGACCATACTTCTCTCTTGTTCTTTTTCCTTTTAGTATTATATGCAGTTATGGAAATTAGCTAAAGATTTTGCCCTAAATGCTTGTCGAATAAATTGCATTTCAAAGAGGACATCTTCTCCTGTTTCAGTGATGCTGCTAATGGGGCAAGGTGGCTAATCTTTAATCCCATACTGGTGTATAAACCAAGGTTATTACAAGACAGTCTAGAGACAGCTGATGCCCTTCAAAAGGCCTGTCTGAAGAGACTGCACATTATAAACGCATAAACACATGCATCACTTCATTTCCCTTAGAAGGGAACCAACAATCATTTACACAACTGCAGTTCAGTCAGAGAGCCAGGACTCAGCTCAGAGGCACATTTGTGTTCTTCTCCCCAGTGGTCCTGAACCTATTTTGGCTGTGACTCTGGGTCACTGGAGAAAAGCAAGGTGCTGTTTTCCTTCTGCACTGTGAGCACTGCATCAGGAGCATGAAAACATGGTTAACATATATACTACAAAATTACTGTATTTCCACCCGTACTGTGGGTCCTTATCTTGGCAGTGGTTTTTATTATTTGCCAACATCAAACTCTGAGCTGCATGTGTGAGATGAAAGACCGATGTTCAGTCTCACTACTGTTTACATGACTATGATTTGTGTTACAAATGTTTGACTCCCAGCTAGCATGTCCAATTGTACTGGTGACAGTATCTTATGTGAACAGGGATCAAAATGGTCCAAAAATACCTTCAGGATACACAGGGAAGGCACATATTTCTCCTACTTGAGTAGTCTGGTCTTTTGTGACTTGAAAGAGAAATGAGGACTGAGTCCTTTCTTAGAGTGCAGCCCTCTCTGGGGGCTTTTGGGAATTGTTCTGAGGGGAATGCTGCAGCTATTGAGCCCTAAGTAATCTTTAATGTAATTCTTTTTCATAATAATAATTTTGGCTGATATCAGGTTCCTTTCATATGTATTGTTCCATTATGGTGTTACTGATCTGAAAACTGTGGGAATCTTTGACTTTGAATAGGCATTGGAGTTGAATGGTACATTCTTTTCTCCATTCTTACCTGAGAGTCCCATGCTTAGTGGGTCATCATTGTGATGCAATAGGGCAATCTGTATTATGCCTTTGCAGGCTCAGATTGTTTTAACTAACCTGTCCTGCAGCTCATTCCTGGCATGATTTTTCTCAGCCTAAGACTGCTGTAAGAGCTATTCAAGTCACCAGTTTCTCAGCCCTGGATATTTTGAGAGTCAGGGTAGCCAACTTAGCTGAATTCAGAGGAGGTGAATTTCATCCCTTGTTTTCATTCTATTTCCTTCTAAACAATAAAAGAGGTGCTCGGTGTACCTGATGATCACAGTGATGTACTGCAGGTATTGGTGGTAACATGAACAACAAAATCCAACAAGATGTTTGTGCTGAAGTAATGAATTTTAGAATCATAGAATCATAAAATATCTTAAGTTGGAAGGGACCCAAAAGGATCATTGAATTGAACCTAACTCTCTCATTCCCAGCCTTACAATAACCAGTGGATTGGTTTGCTTGGTTATAAATAATGGGAATCTCTGAATAATTTTGTTAACTGTTGGAGCAATGCAACTCACTTAGAAAGCATGTATTGCAATTGTTTGATAGTGACGCTCATGTATAAATTTCATATTAGCCCAGAAAAAGTGTTTACTGATACAAATCAAGTGCATGCATGCTTTTACAATTCAAAGAACAACTGCAAAAAAAGGACATTCTTTTCTCTGTGCTTTTCCTGGAGGAGGAAGAAATCATTCTTGAATGCTTTTGTCATCTGAAGAGTAAACAGACTCTAAGTAGTCAGATACATGTAAATCCTGCAAATCAGTCATTCTCAGCAGGATGGATTATCAAAAACACAATTAGAAACCTTTTCCACCTCTGCATTATCTTCAGGTGGGAGAAAGACATAAACCACAATCTAATCTTACCAGGTGTACTTAGATTTCTGTTCCCCTGCAAGTTTTAGTGATGATGAGACTGTATACATAAAGTGGGAATGACACTGATTTAAAAGTGTATTTCCTGTTCATTTTTGGCATGTATTCTGCTTTTCAAGCAAGTGAGATACTGGAACCAAAAGCGTATTCCCTTCTCCAATATATATATGATAGATATAAGGAAGAAGTTCTTTACTGTGAGGGTGGTGAAGCATTGGAACAGGTTGCACAAAGAAGTGATAAATGTTTAATCCCTGGCAGTGTTCAAGGCCAGGCTGGAAGGCTGGACAGAGTCTTGGGTGACATGGTCTAGTGTGAGGTGCCATGGCAGGGGGGTTGGAACTAGATCATCTTAAGGTCCTTTCCAACCCTAACTGTTCTATGATTCTATGATCTCCAGAGTGCTTTTGAACTGAGGATCATGTGAAACCTCCCATGCTCCTTCTCTGTTCCCAGTTACACCTGGCACTTATTTGTTCAGTCAGTCCAACACCTAACTGGCCTATGAAATACTACTTTACAGCTTCAATGGCTGGATATTAAAGTGAATTAATTGGTTATCTGTTTACGGTACAGTGCCCTATTTAGCTGAGATGGAAACAGCAAGGCAAGGCCTCTTCAATGAGAACTTTCACCTTTCTGAGCTCAGAGACAGTCAATGGGTCAAACATCTTCTCTCTACTTCCCCCACCCCCTAAATGCATACAAACAAAAATCCTGAGCATATTTCAGGCTGCTTGGGAATGCATTAGGCTGGAAGCAAATAGGTACAATGACCAACTTGCAAGCTTATCCTTCTTGCTACGTGGCTCTGCCTCTGCATGCAGCAGCATTGCCACTTTCACTGAGAAAGCTGGGCTGTGGCTAGAGTCTGTGTTTCCTTCTTTAGGCTGTTGTCACAATCACCCCACTAGAGCTGGCACAGTTAAACATGGGCAGCTTTTCCAGGAAAATCTTCCCTGTAAGCACCTGACCATGATCCTGCTGCCACTGCTGTGTAGCTGCTTCTGATGTGTGTGGATGGTCAAGCCCCCATCTGTAGCCTTAGGGCATCTCTTCCAGTTAGTGACTAGTCTCTGCAAGTCAAACATTTCCTTAGCATGACTCAAGAAAATCAGTGGCATTTCTCCAAGTAATTTCTTCCTTTTGCGTGAATTCTTTACACCAGCATCCATTTCAATAGGGTAACCCCAGGAGAACCAGCGCTCAACTGAGCCAGTTGGGTCGGGGCTCAGCTGGTTTCAGCCTGTAGCCATTCTTTTCTTATCATGCAAGGATGGTAATCCCACTCACTGAACAGTTCTGAGGCAACACACCAGGAAGTACTGTCCCGTATTGCTAAAATAAATATTTGCTGGAGATACTGCCTTATGTCAGGTGAACAAGTCCAAAAACACTTTTTCATGTCATTGCTGTACTCTGAGTCTGGGTTGCCATTATGAGATGAACTCTGACGTGCCTATTGGTTTGTGGCCCAGAAAGGTCAGTTCCCAACGCTACTTTGACGTAGTTTAGCAAAATTTTTCTTTGGCTTTTGTTACCAATTATTGGTTCTTGCAAGGAGGAAAAGAAAATTCAAGGTGTGCTCTGGATTTTTATTTGGGGAGAGGCACTGTTCTCTTACATATTTTTCCACTGAGCAGATCCCCTGACTGTGGAATTAGACCTCTAGTGTTATCTACAGTGTGTTGCATTGATATCAATCTATCCTGGTATCTAGAATCTCAAGCTGAAAACAAAGACTGTGAACTGTAAATGCCCTCTAGTACAGAAAGGATTGTTTAACAGAATGCGGCACCTATTTTTTTCAGCTTACAGTCTTAACAATTGGAAAGTTGCAATATAAACATGAAAAAATTTGCCTAAATATCACCTAGGAAAGTTATATGATTAGTAATGAACCAGAAAAGATAATCATCTGGCAAATTCGATGGATTACCTTTCAGGTAAGGGGGAGACCAAGCATTGGGTGGTCTGAGAGTAGTGACTGAGTCTTCTACAGATTCACGTGCTCAAATACATGTTCTTGTCCTTGTTTATATTTCTTTTCTGATCTAAGATAGGCCTTTATTTCTCTTATGTGACTGTAACACTTAAATTCAGAAAGCCTTTCTGTAGTAGTATGTAACACACAAACCTGAACTTGCTTTTGTCAGGCATCCTAAACAGCCTTTAGGAGAAAGAACTGTGACAATTTTCCAAAGACACCAAGACAAAGGTATCTGTTGTGAAAATCTTTCTGGTTTTTACACTTCAAATGATCTGATTATTCAGTATCTTTAGGGCAACCATGGTTTACCTTGTACAAGGCCATTCTCACATCCATTTAGTTCTTTGACAACCGCAATCCCTCCCTCAGGAAAGCAACGCCTTCGATGGTGTGCCCAAGGCAATTGGCTTTGTGTCAATAGTAGGCCAAGCTTTGATCATGAAACTGCAGAGAGGTTTTCATTTCTTATGCGCTTGTCCCTAGGTGAAGACCCATTTTTCATCAGTAGTTTCTGAGAGAGTTTATTTGATACTCTCTGGCTTCAGTGTAATGATCTCTCTAATTCAAAGAGAATCTCTCCAGTGGCTTCCTGTAACTGTAGGCTGACACCTCTTTATAGATATCCCTGTTTCACTCAAGCTTGCTTTCTGTGAAGGCCTGTTTTTGAAATAGCATGCTTGTTGAAAAGAAAATTAACTACTGATCCTCCAGTGGATCCACTCCAATGAGGTCTGCTACTTGTTCTGAGTGATGAAATCAAGGGGGACTGGATGGGTAAGGTCTAGTTCATCCCACTTACAAAAAAAAATATAAAAATGTATCAAATAGGACGTGAGGCACTAATCTTTTTGTATAATTACTGAAATTGCTATGCATCTTCTGTGAATGCTCGACTGCCTTTTGGAAATGTCCCCACCTCACCCCTTTTTATTTTATAGGCAGTCTAAATTAAGTACAGCCCTGTCTCATCTAAATCCTTTAAAGCAGTGTAAAAAGTTGATCCCAAGCGCCAATTTTATATATTTGCAACAGTGTTACCAATTTGGGACGTTCTAAACAAAGACACAGAATCTAGTTTAGAAAAGAGACATTATTTATTCTGTGCAGGGTGCTCCATGGAAGTCTCCACAAATCAAGAACTGCAATGATTGTAAGTTTAAGCTATTTATACATTTTGATAAACAAAGAAATCAATGTTCATTGGTTGAAAGTTACACAATTTGTTCATTAATTAGTTATTGGTTAAGAGTCCATCTCGCCTCTCATGTTAATCAAATTTGTTTGAGTCAGAAGGTTGCTTGAGTTTCTGGTTGTGGTGCTCCCAGCCAGTATTACCTTTTACTGCCCATTTTCTTCTGGGTAGTCATCCAAGGGTTGGGACCTTATATTCCTCATTATCAGTTCTGAATTATCATCCAGAGAAGTCTTTCTTTTGAGCATCACTGGGAGCACCAGATATTTACTGCAAATTCTACCAACCCTATGTCCTGCCCTGAACATCTCAACCACCCTCAGGACTTTCCCTGAAAGTTCCTTTCACCCTGATTTCTAGTAAGAATGATGCTGAGAACAGTTTCATCATTTTTATAGGTGTTTTGGCAAAGGCTTCATTTTACTTGCTTTTGTAGTGGTCTTGTGAATCTTCTCAATACTCCCTTTTGGTTTGTTGGGGTTTTTTTGTGTGTGTGTTTTTTTTTTTTTTTTTTAATGTAGTCCTTAGCAGCTGGTCTCATTCCCAACCCTGACACAGAGTAATATTTTGAACTGTACCAAAGTCCCTTAGCATGACTCCAGAAAATCAAAGGGAGCTTAAAACTGGGCTAACTGAGCAAGCAGGGAGTTCTCTGGATTCCTATGTGTTTTATATGTAAGTTAGATTCAGCTTGAATTCCTGAAAGGCCACTTAAGAAATTCATAAACCCTTTTGTGTTCTAACTCTAAAATGCTTTTTCTATGTCACCACCTCAGCCTACACTGCTATTCAAAGATAAGCATGAGGCAAGTCCATTGCCACTCCTTTACAGCATCTTTCCTTCAGTTTACATATCCAGACATTTTTCTATATCGACTGATCCATTTCCCGTAATGCCATAAAAACCTGGCTTAAAACCAGAGTTTAATCTGATCCTCAGTGAGCACAGGTCTATAAACAGAAGGCTACCAAAGTGCAGTGTAGCTATACCAGCTGCCACTTTATGGCCTGGAATTAGCTTTGCCCCAGGGCTCTTTCTGTCAAAGACCACAGCAGATACCTTTACAACCCTAGCACTTCTAGCTTACCCACTCACACTTTCTGTCTGCTCTTGATGTTCTCTGGCTTTTTCAGATGCAGCCACTTCAGGTTAGGAATGGAAGAGATTTCCTGCGTATGTAATATATGCTATATATCCATCTTTCTTTACTGTTACCCCAGGAAAAAAATTTGGGAACTGGTACAATTTATCACACCCCTTTTTAAATAACTACTTTCGGAAATTCTTCAAAGAATTTTTATAGCCTGCAATGCTTGCTCTGTACAGTGACATCTCTGTCTGCAGGCTATTTACTGATGACCAGAATTGCCCCTGTGGCACCAGTGTGAATGCTTGCTCTTCCCCATCACCAAATACATTGGTCTGGACTTAAAAGACATCTGTGCCTTTCCAGCAGCAAGTAGTTGATTGTGTGGCATTTTTGTATCCTATGTTGTACTGCTCAGAGGAGATTATAATAATGACCTTCATAGCCTTTGTAAAAGGAAAAGAAGTCTCAAGCACATTCTCACCCTACCTCCACGCTTCCATAATTGGATAATTACTTATTTGATTACTGGTCATGCAAAGATTTCTGGCAGAAACGGAAACTATGCCTAATAATTCGTCTTTCTCTCAAGCTCAGTGATTGAAAAACTTCTTGTCTATCTGTGCAAACTGTTGATTCATATTCAACTTGCCATAAACCCAAACCCCCAGATCCCCGCCCATGGCAGGGAGGTTTGGAACTAGATGATCGTTAAGGTCCCTTTCAACCCAAATCAGTCTATGATTCTGTGATTCTATGAAAAAAACCCAATCCAAGTTAAAAAAAAAAAAAAAAATAAATTTTCCCAGTGGTCTCATATTTTGCTTTCAGAGCAATGCTTGAGAATGTGCTCAACTCCCCTGATATGTTTTTATTAATAACTTTTATTAATGAATTAAGGTGGTTGCTTTTGATGTTAATTTTTCACTGCAGAGTAAGACTCAGTAAAAGGAGTTTCTTTGCATTCTGGACACGAGTGTTACCACTGTATCTTAGGTCTACCTCACTGATATTTTTCCTGGGTTAGCGTGGCACTTCTAGTTACAAAATTGTCTATTCTATACAAATCTCAAAGAAATGAGTCATATTTTATTTTATGAACAGTTCTACATCACTGTGTAATACCTTCCTTTCTTGGAGATACTGAGGCATTCCCTAAGATAGTTACATTTCACTAGTACTGGATCACTTTGAATTCTCCAGTTTCTGATAGCTTTGGGCCTGATTATCTTCTAGTTACTCGTTTATAAATCTGGGGTAATTCAGGAATCATATTTTTTTTAATCACAGCTTTTTAGTATAGCTTTAAAACTGACCTACATTTTTAGATTTTATTTCCCTCATAACTTGGGCTGTCTTGCCTGAGAATGAGAAAGATTATCTTAACAAAAAATAAGTAATAGATTTTCATTATCATCAGCAAAGATAAGTACTTTGTAATGTGATGGAGCTCCTAAAACACTGCTCCATTTGAACAAAATATACTTTTAATAATGCATGCAAGGTACTATTAGTAATTAAGAACTGTTTCTCCTTGTTCCTGTAGTCACAACAGTGAAGCAAACATTGAAATATGTAATCTTTGTTTCTAATGGATTCTGACTGCACTAGGAGGTCCTGCTTCACCTGCACCGTTTTCTTTGAAAGAAATACAAATTAGTTGCATGTTCAGTCTGCGCTACAGCTGGAAACATGAGATGGGTTAGTACTGTCCGTTAGACGGAATGTATACTTATACCAGCAGAATCTGAAAGTGGAAAAATACCTTGTTTCCTGTGAAAACCTCAACATGTCATTTGATCTGAGCTGACATTGGAAGTGGTGTTATAATGTGGCAGAAATGTGGTGTGACAAGATCTCTAGCCAGCCAGTTCACTGAAGTGGAATGTTTTAATGTAAAAGGGCTCTCCCTTGCCAAAAAAACCCCAAACCCAAACCCCAGTACTTCCAGTTCCTACAGCTGGATTTTACTAGATCACTAAATAATAATCTGCAACAGGATGTCTCTCATCAGAGGAACTGCAGAGCTGCTGGGTGAATCTGATTTTAAAATATTTTATTAAGTAGGTCTCCTGTCAGCTGTGCTCATGAAGAGTGAGTCCTTTCCCCAGTCCAGCCCCTGCCAGAACCACTCGGGTTCCCACTCTCTTCAGGGTCCCTGGAAAGCATCCTTCCCTCCCTCAATTCTCAAGTTTGGCTTTGAGTCTCCTCTTGCCTGCAGAAAACATTTGCTCCCTCTCTCCCTGCCTGTACTCGTGTTGCAGGCTCACCCCATATATTTTACAGCATATTTTGATGTGTTTGTCCTCCAAAATATTCACTCAGCTAAGTTTGTGCAGTTACTCTCAGGAAAGGAGCCATAGAATCATGGAATAGTTAGGGTTGGAAAGGACCTTAAAATCATCAAGTTCCAACCCCCCTGCCATGGCAGGGACACCTCGTTCTAAACCATATCACCCAAGGCCTCGTTCAGCCTGGCCTTGAACACTGCCAGGGATGGAGCATTCACAGCCTCCCTGGGCAACCTATTCCAGTGCCTCACCACCCTAACAGAAAAGAATTTCCTCCTTATATCCAGTCTAAACTTCCCCCGTTTAAGTTTTAACCCATTACCCCTTGTCCTATCACTACAGTCCCTAATGAAGAGTCCCTCCCCAGCATCCCTATAGGCCCCCTTCAGATACTGGAAGGCTGCTATGAGGTCTCCATGCAGCCTTCCCTTCTCGAGGCTGAACAGCCCCAACTTTCTCAGCCTATCTTCATACGGAAGGTGCTCCAGTCCCCTGATAATTCTCGTGGCCCTCCTCTGGACTTGTTCCAACAGTTCCATGTCCTTTTTATGTTGAGGACACCAGAACTGCACACAATTCTCCAAGTGAGGTCTCACGAGAACAGAAAAAAGGGGCAGGATCACCTCCTTCGACCTGCTGGTCACACTCCTTTTGATGCAGCCCAGGATACGGTTGGCTTTCTGGGCTGCAAGCACACACTGCTGGCTCATATTCATTTTCTCATCAACCAGCACCCCCAAGTCCTTCTCTGCAGGGCTGCTCTGAATCTCTTCTCTGCCCAGCCTGTAGCTGTGCCTGGGATTGCTCCGACCCAGGTGTAGGACCTTGCACTTGTCATGGTTAAACTTCATGAGGTTGGCATCAGCCCACCTCACAAGCGTGTTAAGGTCCCTCTGGATGGCATTCCTTCCCTCCAGCGTCCAGTCATCACCCATTCCTAGAGAGGGTCTGCTTCAGGCTGCAACAAGTATTGGGAAATCTCCAGTGTCAGTGCAGGCTGGGTGATGAATTGATTGCGAGCAGTCTTGAAGAGGACTCTGGAATACTGATGGGTGTAAAACTGGACACGAACTGGCAATGTGTGCTTGTAGTCCACAAAGCCAATCACAGTCCGGGCTGTGCTAAAACAAGCAAGCCCAGGTTGAAGGAGGTGATTCTGCCCCTCTATTTGACTCTTGTGAGATTCCATCTGGAGTATTGTGTTCAGCTCTGGAGCCCACAGCCCAAGAAAGACATGGATCTATTAGGTCCAGAGGAGGGCCAAGAAAATGATCAGAAGGCTGAAACACCTCCCCTGTGAAGACAGGCTGAGAGCTGGCATTGTTCATCAGGGAGAAGTTAAGGCTCCGTGGAGACCTTACAGGGCCTTTCAATATAAAAAAGAGGGCTTATAAGAAAGACATATAAAGACTTTTTACCAGGGCCCATGGTGAATTGACAAGGGACAACAGTTTTAAACAGAAAGAGGGTATCTTTAAATTGGATACCAGGAAGAATTTTTATATAGTAACAGTGGTAGGACCCTGGAACAGGATTCTCAGGGAAGTTGTGGATGCCCCATCACTGGCAGCGTTCAAAGTTAGGTTGATGGCACTTTGAGCAACCTGATGTAGTGAAAGATACCTCTGCAGGGAGGTTGGACTAGATGATCTTTGAAGGTCCCTTCCAACCCTGTCCTGGGTTTAGCAGTAGCAGTCATTTTTCTCTTTCTTGGTCGCTGGTGCAGTGCTGTGTTTTGACTTTCGGGCTGGGAACAGAGCTGATAAAAATGATGTTTTGGTTTGGCCAAGGACTTTGTGAGCCTCATGCTCTGCCAGGGAGGAGGGGAAGCCGGGAGGAAGCAGAGACAGGACACCTGACCCAAACTGACCAAAGAGGTATTCCATACCACAGCACGTCATGCCCAGGATGTAACTGGGAGTTAGCTGGAAGGGAGAGTGGACTGCAGGGTTGGAGGAGGTATCGGTCGGTGCTTGGTCGGGCTGGGGGGGGCGAGTTATCGGTCGCCTGGTGATGAGGTGTTGTATTCTCTTCCCTTGTTATTTCTTTTATCATTACTATTATTGGTAGTAGCAGTAGTGATTTGCGTTATACCTTAGTTACTAAACTGTTCTTATCTCAACCTGTGGGAGTTGCATTCTTTCTGATTCTCCTCTCCGTTTCTCCCGGAGCAGGGGGAGGCAAGAAGATGGGGAGTGGGTGAATGAGCTGTCTGGCTGGGGTTAAACCACGACAGTTCTTTTTGAGAGCATGAGACTCTTAATCTCAGGGTTGTGGGTTTGAGCCCCACATTGTGCGCTCCCTGGCAGAGCATGAGGCTTGCAAAGTCCTTGGCCAAACCAAAACATCATTTTTATCATCCCTGTTCCCAGCCCGAAAGTCAAAACACAGTACTGCACCAGCTACCAAGAAAGAGAAAAATGACTGCTACTGCTAAACCCAGGACAAACCCAAACCACTTGGTGAACCTATGATTCTAATTCTTCTCTACAAAGACACACTCTGTAACAGAGCGTGCAACACACAGCAGATATTTCCACTGAACTGAAAACCAGTAATGGTTTCTTTGGGGGCTGTCATGGTTTAAACCCAGTCAGCCATGCAGTCCCCTCCCCTCACCCCCTCCTTCCTTCCTCCACTCCCAAAGGGATGGGGAGGAGAATCAAAAGAATGTAACTCTCACAGGCTGAGATAAGAGCAGTCCAGTAACTAAGGTATAACACAAACCACTGCTGCTACCACCAATAATGATAATGATAAGGGAAATAAGAAGGGAAGAGAATACAACTGCTCACCACCTGTCAACTGATACCCAGCTCGACCGAGCAGTGATCTAGCCCTTCCAGGTAACTCCCAATTTACATCCTGGGCATGACGTGCTGTGGTATGGAGTAAAAATTTGGCTAGTTTGGGTCAGGTGTCCTGTCTCTGATTCCTCCCAGCTTCCCCTCCTCCCTGGCAGAGCATGAGAATCAGAAAGTCCTTGGTCAGAGTAAACATGACTTAGCAACAACTAAAAACATTGGTGTTATCAGCGCTGTTCCCAGGCTGAAAGTCAAAACTCAGCTCTGCACCAGCTACAAAGAAGGAGAAAAAATGACTGCTACTGCTGAACCCAGGACAGGGGCTTTTATTTCTGATAAGCACAAAGACCAATGAAAAGCATGACACTGCTCTGCATCCCTCTTAGGCAGAGGAAACCACTCCAGTCCCTCTTTGATTTTTCTCTGTGTCTCTGTCTCTAACCTACCAGGGCACACTGTCTGGCTTTCTATTGGTTTCTAAACTTGCAGCTGGTGTCAGCCTTTTTGCAGAGTCATACACCAGGCTTTTGTCCTGCAAAAATATTAGCAAAGTAACTGCAAGCTGTAGCAATTTCTGCTGTTAAAAAATTTAATGCATAGTTGCATTACTGGAGCAGAAGCCTCTTGGAAATCTGTCTTCCCCTTTCAGTGACATTGTTACTTTGGGACTCACTACAAAGACTCAGCAGGGCATCTTATTTATTTATACATAAATCCTGTTTTTCTTTGAGCACAGATTTGCGAATTGTGTCAAAAAATAAGCTTGGTCTGAGTCTTTTGGAGTATTTTAGAAGATGACAAACTTCCAACACGAAAAAAAATCCACAAATGAATTTGTAAAAAACTCTTTGACTTAGGTTAAATATTCATAATGTTATTCATGCTCTGGTTTTTAAACTATACCGGAGGTACTGTAGACATTCCAGAAATTAAACTGTATAAAGTACCATTCTGGCAAGCCTTCATCTTTCTTTTGCAGTATTTAGAGAAAACAATACAATGAACTATTGAGAGAACAAATTAAAAGCCAAATCCATGTTACACCTAATAGTCCTGAGATCCTTTCTTATGTTTTGATAGAGGATTAGACTAAACTGCATCCACAAAGGTGAAATTTTAAGAAGAAAAAAGCCACAGTTTGACCATGTGTCAATCCTAGGTAAATATTGTCTTCATTTACTGGAAATTATTTTTGGATATTCTTTTTAAATCAGTTCTGTAGATAAATTACTTGTTGGCTTTCCATTTCATTAAATGTCAGAATATTTAGCATTATGAGAATTTTATTTAATAATTCTTATGATTATACTTAACTATTCTTAAATGGTCTTCCATCTTTGTATATATAATTTATGATTTTCTCATATGTGTTTTGAGAATCTTTTTTTTTATTTTATTCTGCTCGGACCATGGTCTAGTGCTTTCTCTCAATACATTATGTCATCAGTTATGGAACATCTTGCTATGGATTACATCAGTTTTAGCCTAACATATACATATATACCAAAATATTAAGTACTGCTGATCGTTCTACCCTTTAAACCCATTTGAAATAATTCTATGTTGCTATTGCATGTTAATGCTTTTACTCAGGTACAGAACAAAACTCATTGAAGTCAACAGAACTTTAGTGAGAATTAAAAAATGGTGTGAAAAAGATATTCTTTTTAGTAAAGCATTAGGTTTATTAGTACTACATCCATTTGTATACCAATCTTGTTATTTCATGTGTCCTATATTTCAGTTCTCCTAGTTCCTACTCAAAACCAAGGTCCTGTTTGTAAATGTAAGTGTTGAGAACCAAAAAGATCTGATGCTGACAGAGCTTTTTCAGGTGAAGGATAAAGAGCCAATTTGCATGTTTTAGTTCACATACCATCTGCACCCAGAAAGTCAATACAAGAAGGGTGGAATAATCAACAGGTTTTACAGAGGTATTTACCTGTTCTTCCTTACTCTGAAATCAGACATAGTTTGTGATCCATCAAACATGAAAGGCCCTATAATTTTCTTAGGAAGTGGCAAAGGCAAAAATCCCTCTGGGTTTAAGGTAGAGACAAACACATTTATGAGAGATTACCCGATAGGATTCCTTCTTTATACAAAAAGAGAATCTGGTGGCCTGAGAACTCTCTTCCACTTTGAGGTTCTTAGTAAATGTAATGGGCAGACCAGAAACATGAGTTTTAGTGGGCACAAATCAGGAAGGCCATGTTGATGCTTTTAGTGCACACTAAAGTCCATATTGCCTGTTTGAACAACATGTTCTTGACCGTTGGTATATTTCTGTCCAGAGAGCCAAGTTAAACTTCATCTTCTTGCTTTCAGTACATGATTTGACATCAATCATGGCTGCAATGACATGTCCAGGACCTTTGCCAGACTGAGCATTTAACATAGCTTATATCCTGAGCTACTGTTCCTTAGCTAGCTTCAACACTGGGTTTTTAGCACTAGCTTTCTAATTTCTGCTGTAATTGTGGTAATGTCACTGAAAATCACCTTGTCTTTTCTGTGGGCCTTTCTTCACCATGAACATGCCCATCTCAAAACCTTAAAAATCAAGTGACCTGGCTTTTTTGTGCTGTGACTGTCATGGAGGTCTGGAGGCTGGTAAGACTCTACTTCATGGCTCACATGTTGTTTGAAATTCACTGTCACGAGTTCAGACTCACTTAGGCGTTCATACTGCAGAAAAGGTGACTGTATCTCCTTCATCCCAGCACAGGCATGTTTCCTTTTGAGGATAGCATATCCTGTGGGACCAGGTGTTACTCCAGTACGTTCCCATGCCTTGGAAGGTTTCAAAGAAAAACACTGGAGAAGCAAACTGCTATGTGTCACTAGTGGTGTTGTTGCACTGGACAATGTTTGCTTTTCAAAACCCATGTTCAATAGAAGTAATAAATCATTTAATTGCTTTCCACATATCTGCTGCAGCACAGCTAACCTCCTGCCTACCTGGCCAGGCAGACTTCAGCAAACACTGCACACAGGAGAGGTGAAAAAGGACCCAAACATAATGGCAGGAGGAAATTTGTTTCTTTGCTGGCAAAAGCAACTATTCATCCCTAAATCAAATGCCAGCACAATGGAAACACCCCAAAATACAGTATATTGTGTTGTTCTTAGGTTTTAGCATGGGAGTCTGTGTTCTCATTGTTCTTTCCCATATACCAGTAAGTGGTAGTGTTTACTGTACAATTTCCATGGGTTCAGCTTTTGTGCTTAGATAATTACAAGGAAGCAGCTACAATTTAAAGTCATTGCATATCTGAAAACAGGACAAAGTGCTACCAGACAAAACTTTTATGTTCTGTAACAGAGCAAGCAATTTTGAATGGCTTTTAAGGTGATATGGACTTCATTCTTCCTATCAATGACCAGCCTTGAGGCTTTTTCACCACGTTCTAGTGAGCTCCATGTCGAAGGTGAACAAATTTAGGAATTAGGAAATCTACATTGTCAGCATAAGTGGCAGGAGCTACCTGGGGTGCAGCAGGTGATTACATAGGGTCTGGACAACTGCTGTGACCTGTTGCTCAAAGCAGGTACAGTGGAAGATAACACAGGCCAACACTGCAAAAAGGTATTGATGCAAAAAGCTTGCAATGTGTTAGTTAGAAACACTAATAAAGCAGTAATGAGACAAACCCTGGTCTGTTACAGAAGGACTGCTTCTGTAAAAATAATCCAGACTTAAAGAAGCAACTTAGTTACCAAAACAAAATGGGATAAAACCAGCTGCATTCATGTTTTCTCCTGGTGATGTTACCAAAGATTTCTTTTCTTTTTTTTTTTCCTTTATATTCCACCCGTCCCTTTCAATGGTTGTTATAATCTTGCAACCTTTTCATGTCTTGGTTCTCAGTTTATTTTTTCAACTGAATTTACCAGCAAATGCTGGCTTGTTAAAAATAAATGTTTCTGATGGAAACTAGTGTGGGAGCACTTCTCTCATTTTACCTTTGGCTTAAATTAAATGTAAATCCTGGAAAATAAACTAAGTAGTGAAACCACACCTCCCATTCTGCTTTCTCCTCTTATACTGGTTGATTAGTGAACTTACTGAAAGCTTATCTCCTTACGGAAGTGAATCTGGATTCAGGGTGTGTATGAATTTGAACTGTGCTGCTTGTCACTGACTGGTTTCCTGGGTGATTGCCCTTATCTGCGAATTATGAGTAGTCAGTGCAAAATTCAGCCAATTCAGAGTAAGACACTCTTTCCAGCTTCAGAAAGCTTTTTTTTTTCCCCTGAATTACCTTAATCTACAAAGTACTGGGTTAACAGGGTTACCTGGGGAGTTAGTGTAAGTCTTAGCATGAGATGCGCAACAGAGGCAGGAAGGGTTGGAAAACAATGGCTGTGCTATTGGCCCTACAGAGCATGAGCCCGCCACTTTTTCCATAACTCACAAGAGCTGATAACAATTGAGACAAAAGACATGTATTTGCTGCTGCTAAGTCTCAATATGCCTTCTGTGATTAATGTGGAATCTTGGGCAACATTTACAATCCTTCCATATTGGTGGGCAACACAGTATTCATAGTATTTTTCAAAGAGGTAGAAGTGTTAACACCCATGCATACTCCTATTTTGCTTATCCATGTTAGTCCTGTAGTTTCAGCTTCTGCAGACAAAGCATTTGCTTCTTCTAATTTTAAACTGATATATAATAGCCATGTTGTCAGCCTATTGACTCACAGGGCAGGGCATTCCTACTGCTTGCACTGTTATTACATCTGTCTCGTAAAGAATGCCTGTTATATCACTCATCACAAAACGTTTTTGCTAGCACCATCTTTCCCTCATTCTTTAACTATTCAAACATTTGCCTAAGAACAGGCATTTTCCATGCTTGGCCACCAACAGATTTGGATTTGTTTTGCTTTATTTTGTTTACTGGAAAAATAATTCCCAGATTTTGTTTTTCAGAAATGCAGTTTGACTTCTTCCTCTGACAGTTTTTTCATCATGAGTGATTGCTATTCTTTCTCTTTTCCCTGTTTTCTGATCTTTAGATATGATTTAAAAAGACACTAGGTACAATTAGCATACTAACTCTAAGATCACAAAAATGTACATCAAGAAGAATAGAGATTGATTAAATCTTGACACTGGCCTTGTGAGAAGTGCCAATATTGGCTATTTCTACTATCCACATTGGCTAATGATGATAATAATATGCTTACAGATGCTAAGATGGAAAAAAATAATTAATCATTTCTCAACGCTCTCAGAGAGAAAGAAATACCCAGCTTACTTAAACACTTCTCCATGTGTTTTTGTTTCTGATATGCCTGTCCCTGTGGACCTAAACAAAACTTTAATGAGCCTTGCAAGCCTGTCTGTGTTTACTCAGTCAAGAACTAAGGGAACTTTTTAGTTCATCTACATAAAGATGAATTGCCTATTTTTAATTGAGATACCTAGCTGAAATTGCCAGCATGTATAGTCTAATGACATAGAGCAGCAAGAGATAATTTTAAGAGTGTTTTCCCCATGGTTGAGCTCACATACTTTTCTTGGGTAAAATCAGCACGCACCTTCCCTCTTCACTCAAGACTTGCCTTACTTGTTTCCTGCACACCCAGATTGTCAGCAGTAATGGCTGAACGGCACCATTGAAATACTAATATTGTTCATTAAGGTGTCTTTTTTTCCACCCCTCATTTTTGTCTTGTGTTTTCAAAAATTAAGGAAAACCAATGAAGAGTTCCCCTAGCAAGATTGTCTAATGCTGCACATTTACACATTTATTTTGGTGAAGAGTATTTTATAAGCTCTGCAGAAGAATGAGTAATGGCATATTCAGCAATAAAAAAGGCACTGAAAATGCAATGGATTGGTATGAAAGTTAATCTCCTCATGTTTTAAAGCATGATTTCCAGGCAAAGCTGTGATGTCAGATACGTTTTCAGTTAAGAGAGCACACACACAGTACAATCACTTAGTTTTATAAGAACGTTAAGATTCTTGGTGAAGAAAGGTGCTATTATAAATGCAACGCGTTATTATAATTATAAATATGTTAACAATTGTAAGAATTACTTCAAAGGAAGTGAGCTATTTGTTCAAACAATATCATTTTATTATCAGTTCCTATCTATGTACATGTAAATGGGATCGAATCCAGTCCACAGTAATGTCAACTGAATTTCATTTACAGTGCATTAAGCAGGAAAGAAAGATAATTTGGGAAGTGTGGGATGTTTGGACTTCACTTACTTTGGCAAGACCCATTCCTCTATAACATATTCCTGGCTTTCCCATTTCTGCAGTCAACATCTATTTTTTTTCCAGTGCCAGGAGATCAGCGTACTTCTTTCGTACAAAACAAGGTTACATAATGCTCATAGCACATGTGAGCCAAGGGGAAAACCCCTCTATTCCACGTTCTACAGTATTTTAAAGCCAGTATTGGCATTTTTTTTCTATTTGCTGCATGAGATTGTTTTTAACTTGCTGCATGTAAAAAAATAAAAAGCAGATCGGTGTTTTGAACAAGTGCATCTATTGATGTATTTGGGCCCTACACAGCCCATTTGGCTCTAAGCTTCCCCAGGTAAATGGGAATTTTACTGCTCTTTTTTCCCCTTGTCCCTCAGTTACATGTTTTTGGCACAGTCCCTCTCCCAGAAGGAATGAAAGAGCTCTGGTGCTGCTTTTTTATCACCACCCCCAGCGTTACCATCTGCTCTGCAGGATCTCCAGCCCAATGGATGTTCTGGATTTACAGCAGCTCCAGTCAGACTTAAAACTTGTTAACACATTGGTTCTTTAAATAGCTCAAAAAGCTAAGTGGCAGGGGGGTGGGTGAGGAGCACATCCTAAATGATATTGCAAAAGCTTTTATGGATTGCCTGATCCATTTTCCCTCACCAGCTGGGAGCACCCTCTGAAAACAATTCCTGCATTCCAGCTGCCTTGTTTGCATGTGGTAGGAGTGTTTGGTGGTGTGGGAGAGAAAGAAGTGGCAGCTGCAAACTCTTCAAGATTATCCAAGGACCTTCTTTCAGGCCATGGAGGATTGATTTCTGGCAGCTCCAGGTGCAAGCAATACAAACCTGTAGCTTTGACCTTCTGGCAGTCCTGTAGGCCCTCTCTACTCACCAAATTGCTTCTGGATGCCAGCTTCACAGTATGCACCCACATGGAGGCATACACACCTCTGTTGGGGTTTTTTTGTACTCTGTATGTATGTCCCCCAGCCTAGGTGCCTGTGTTTAGAAATTGCTGCTGAACAGCAGAAGCTACAGGTATGGACCTGCTGCCTGTAACAGTGGTTCACATCTTGTGGGACTACTGGCCACTGGGAAACTGGAGGGATTGCCCCTTTCTAAACTGGTGTCCTCTTCCCTAGGGTGAGGACAGACAACATGAAAAGGAAGGGGTAGGAGGAGTGGAAAGAGAGAAAGTCCCTACTCCAGTCGAGAAAGCCTATGTGTCATGGGATGCTGTGGGCCTTGTGTGGCCCTGGTCTGCATGGGTCATCAAAGTCTGGCTTCCTGGGGAGCTAGAGGGTATGCCTCTCCACTGCAGCATGTACAGGTTCTTCTGCCTGCAGCTCATCTCTGAATCACTGATTCACTGCCCTCCAAATAAATTTTATTTGACCTTAGTTGTGTTTGTAGTCAGAAACAGGCTTTTGCATGGCCAGAATTTACTTCCTCTTGCCCCATTTGCTATGATCGGACATCCATTATTACAAGACTTCACACACATCGCATGGTTTTTGTTCTGATTTGGGAAAATTCCACTGCTCCTAGCCATTTTCAGGAAAGAAACTGAAAACTGGTTACCATTAAATTTTAGTCGTCGTTTAGTCTGTTCTTGACCAGTCACTAATTGAATATTCTTTATGCAGGTCTCTTGAAACCAGAGTTGTAGCTCCTACTCTTTTGCTGTTTATTGCAAGAAGCAGAAAGTAGTAGGAGGAGGTAGCTTTATGACATTAAAAAACCCCCAAAATAAAAAAATCAATCATATTACATTTGCAGAAGCATTTGGTTCTTAAAGGGTCACAGCATTCAGTTCTGTGACTTCAGAACACACAGTAGCAGGAAGTTGATTATGTTTTTGCTGATACCATATCAGAAGTAGCGAGTGTTTCATGGACCATGTCTGTCCTAATAATGAAACCCCCTTTGCTTATCATACATTTGCCTTGATAGGTCCTAAAGCTGCATATATTTCTGGAAAAAAAGGACATTTTTCCTTTAAAAAGTTAATTACTGAGCTTCTAGCCCATTCCGTCTTGATTGAAGTATGTTCGAGTCATGGAGGGTTGGTCTTAAACAAATATTCCAATGAATTTATTACGTCAAAGTCGTGTTCGCTCCATTGTGTCTAATGCCAAAGGTATTGAGGAAATTCCATTAAGATCATTTTCCAGTCTGCCTGCATTCATTGCCAAGATCAGCATCAGCAAAGGTAATCTACAGACTTGCTATTGGTCTGTAGCATTCTTCTCAAATTAAAACCAGAGCAAAAAGAGCATAATCACTGAAATATAAATGGAGGGGGGAAAAAAAAGAAGCTTTAAACATCATCATTTTGGTCTGCAGTTGAACAAGACTTAGGCCTTAATTGAAACAGATGAAAATTTGCTTCTTGAATGAAGGCCCTGTCCTGGTTGGAACCTGCCCATCTTTGGTGCAAATAACCAGTTCAAGGATGTTCAAAACTACGCCGTAAGTGAAAGGCTCGTCAGGATGCAGTGCACTTTCCAATGCATTTCATGCATTGTTACCAATATATGATGTAGGACCCACCATAGCCCCAGCCCATCCAATTGCTGTTCTACAGTGGCCATTCCTGCTGTTGTTTTGGTCACTTCAATTTTTGCAGTAGAATAAGGAAGCCAAAATGAGATAATCTTTCTTTGTTATCAGCTGGGATTTCTGTCTGGGAAAGTGAAAGAGAAGATTTAAAACTCATGAAGTTCTAAGTGAGACTAATTAGAATAACTTTCACTAAACACCATCTTCAGTTACTAAATAAACAGAGGCCCTATGTGTACACACACAGTTTCTTATGCCTAAGGCTAGAACCTGTTCTCTCCCTCAAGCAAACCAGAAGGACTTCAGGTATTTTTCAAACCAGATCCCAGAACCAAAACCGGTGAAACTTCAAGGTGGTCAAATTCTCATTTCAATTTTTCATGTGGGACCTTTCCCTGTTTCACAGCTTTTCTAAAAAAGAAAATAGAAGGATGTGGCTTTGCATTGCAGAGGCTAAACTCCTTTTGAATTGCCTTTCCTACTGCTTGTCTTCATTCATCTACTCATTCTTTCCTATAACATGTGCTTGTGATGCAATTGTAATAACAGCACATGGCCTCACAGCCCGTATGCACAGCAGCAGTGTTATAGCCCCAAGATTACTATATTTATAGAGCTGGAAGAGTTAATGAAGAGTAAATGGTAACAGGCAACTTGAGAGGAGGGAAAGATATTAAGAACTGAGGTATTGTTTTCTGGATTAATGGTTTGCACACAGAGAGGAAAATCAAAACTTTTCCTGTTATAGGCAGTTGGGATTAGTGGAGTCTAGTCACACCTTTAGAAAAAAAAGTCTTAGCAATTTACTCCAAACAATTCCAGGTAAACTGAAACTTTCTAGGTTGTTTAGTCTTCCTCCTGATATATCATTTGTTGAAGATTTAACACTTGCGTTCAGAGCCGTAGTATTTATAGCATCTGAGAAGTGAGTTGTAGCAATGGGAAGGGAGAAGTGGGCTGAATGAATATATGTAAGCCTCAGATTTCCTGCTCAGCTAACCATGGCTGCATACTATACTGCAGATGATGGAAACGCATGCTGTATCAGAACCCTGTGAAACAAGAGCCATCACAGAATCATAGAAACGTTTGGGTTGGAAAGGATCTTAAAATCATCTAGTTCCAAACCCCCTGCCATGGTGGAACACCTCACACTGGACATGAAAGAAACTCCTAGCAGCTGAGCTGTCAGGACAGTTACAGACCTTAGGGCTGCTTCCCTAGTTCAATGGGACTTCACATCATTATCCAACTGTGAGGTTAATCAGATTTTGGTTCCTATGATTCTCTTTAAATTTTAATATATCTAGAATAGGTCTGTCCCTGAATACCCTAAATATCTCCTTGGGCTATATGAACTAATTTCATCTGTTTAAATGCATTAGTGAGTTAAAGCCCACCAAGTCAATACTCCACCAAGACAGTTCAGCCAACCAGAGATACAACTCTCCACTGACTCAGCTCCTAATTTAAGTGAAGTACCTCAGTTAAGTGTCCACATCAGACAGAGTGTATTTAGGGCCCTCATATTTTATTGGCAGGTAAGTTTTTGGCATCCATTAAAACTAGAATTTGCTGTGAGTAATCATTATAGATATATATATAGCAGGGTTCCAGCCTTGATTTAATGAGCATAGAATGTTTCTTAGTCTCTCTACCTGTAATGCATCAAGTGGCTGTGATCTGATATGGAGGCACCTGATATGCAACAGGCACCAGGTTTGGCATTCCGTTCTTTATCCTGCAATTTATTGTCCAGATGCTTCACAACTCCTTCTATGTGTTCCTTGGAGGACCTAAATGCATTCTAAACCCTCTTGTCCACAAAGCTCACAGTCTGACCTGCATTTACATTCAATCATACAGTAATAGACACAAGAAAACATGAGATGAAGGTTGGAAAGACAGCATAAAAATGATAGTAACTCCATGATCAAGGAAATTTTCCATAACTTAGGAAAAGAAGAAGAGTTCAGTTATGCTGTGAGCAAATTTCAAATTAAATATTACTTTCTGAAATGTATGAATTACTGAGATTTCTGAAGGCAGTCACTGATTCCATCTCTTAGCCCTTATTTAAGCATCTGGGGATAGTTTCAGCGTCCTGAGTGAATCATCAGATCTCAAGGGCAGAGAAGTCAAAAAAAAGATCCTCACTGATTACAGATGGGTTTGGATCCCATCTGTCATCTTCATTTCACTGCTTCTGGTGATGAGCTGACACAAAAGAAAAGTACTCCAAAATAGCGTTGTAGCTACACGTTAATACAGGGTGCCAGGAGGGAAGCCCTGTGCAGGGCTGGAGGAAATCAAAGGACCTCCTTCAACAGGAATAACTCAGCAACAGAGTCACCAGTTAGTATGAAAAAGGTCTTATGACTCTACATCTGTACTTAATACCTACTGCTGGTTAACAGTGGTAAAAGCTGTAAAAATGTAGGAACTTCCTACAACATAGCTAAAATGAATTACCAAGAGTATTTATTTTTGCATAATGTCAGGGGTCTCCACCTTTACTAGCATCAGTTCATCCAGCTTCTTTGTATCCCATGAAGAACTTTTCATTGTGAATTTCCCTCCCAGCTCTCTCTCTTCATCCATTCACCACAGCAAGCTTACACTTAGCAGGTTACTTTGCTGGTGTATCAGGACCCTGAGGATCGTCATACTATATTTCATCCTACTCTGTGAAGTGTCATTCAGTGAAGTCTAATCTTTTTCTAAAATATAGGACCCACCGATTAAATTCAGGTGCTGGATTTTTATCCTGCTTCTGGCCTCTGTTTAGCATCCTTCCAAAACCAGACTTTACATAAAATAGCAGGGACATTCAATATTACAAGACCCAGAAAAATAGAACCATTCTTCATGTATTGTTTTCCTATTAACTCTGGGAAATAACAGTACAGGGTACTGATAAACTATTTGACTTCTAAAACAGTATTATTAACCCACTATCTTTACGTGATAGGATTGTGTTGGTTTTCAGCTACAGTTTCAGAATAACACTTCTTTGACTTTGTTTCTTAGATTAAAACTATCCCGGTTAAGAAAATATTCCTGTAGTTTTACATGATCACCAAACTGTTATGTAAAGCTAAATGTGCATTGATGAATGTTAATCACTTCCCTTTGTGGGGAGAAGTCACAGGTAAATAAAAGGGAATAGTTAGATAACATTTCCACAGTAATGAAACACTCATTGGATGTTTGTATAATGTACTTAGACAATAAAATTTCTTTTGTTGGGACACTGTTGCCTGTTCAAAACCAAACTTGTTCAAGTCTATTCTGAACATCTGCTTTGACTGACTGGACAAAGCAGAGCCAGAGGTATCTCCAAAGAAATGGTCTGGGTTGCTCAGTTTAGATCTAAACAGTTCTTAAAACTGGTCAGGGAGGTGGAGGTTTAATAAGGTCTGACATACAAATTTGAGTCCCTTCCCTATCCTACCTACCCTAATCCTCATTGAGATATACCCCTCTTATCCCACATCCTACACTTACATAGGGATTGGTAAGGAACCAGTAAGAGGGATAAGTTACTGAGCTGTATCGGGTTTCTCTTAGCAGGGAATGTCCCTATATAGAAAAATTTCCCTAGCAGGCATCTCCTTAATTTTTAAGATCATGTTTGTCCTGCCAATGGGGGAGCACAGCAACATTCAGTGGATGTACATTCAAGTCCAGGACCCTTGCAGCAATGGGTTAAGGTTGGAAATCCTACTGATACAAAAGGGATTCAAAAGACTTCAGTAGCATCAGCAAAGAGGAATATGGATTTCATTGTGGAACAGTTCTGCCAGGAAGAAATCTTTGACCTCTACTGCAGGGATGACTTCAGAGTACGCAGGGCTGGAGATGAATAAGAGTAGGGACAATGGTCAGCTGTTATACCAAAATCCATCAGACATGTCCCAGAAAAACAGAAGTGAAGGAAACATGATCTAATGTAGGTTTGAGAGGTTGAATTTTTTCCCCCAGGGAACCCTTCTCCATAGCCTAAGTAGTTAAAATGCACAGCATATTGTTTGCTTCATAGTGGCTTCTTACGTGACAGCTCTCATGCTTAAGGTACCATAAATCATACTTTTTTTTTTTTTTTGTGGGTTTTCTTTTTTTGTCAGGGTTCTTAAAAATCTGATACAAAGAGGCTCCTGACAAAAATGTTACACCACTGGAATGGCCAGGAGTCATTGATTTTGTGTATTTAGAGCTTTTCTTCCCCATATTCTAAACAATCCAGTTTACAGCTAAATGCAAGTTGTCATGGGAGCCATTTCAAACTTTGAAAGCCAGTGATATCAATGGCTCAGCAGTTACGGATTAGCTAGCTGAAGAGAACTGAGGTACTTATTCCTCATGACAATATTACCCATTTAATTCCAAATTATTTTTCCAAGTACTTATATGAAATCATTAACACAAAGTGTAAATTGCCCCTTACCTCAAACCAGCCTCAATTTGTGCTAGAGCTGTCATAGCACCACTATGGAGCAGGACCACAAAGAGATGGGGAAGGTAAACAGCAAAACCTTGATCTCAGAGGGGTCGAAAATTGTATCCAAAGGATCTCTCTTTTTCTTTATCTAAGAGGCTGGATCTTATTTTCTATTGAACTCAATAGCAAGTAATTATTTTCTTTTGGACTAAAAGCAAATAATCCCAGAATCTGCTGTAACAGCTGCTACACTAAGGCTGTGTGAAATGAATAGATTAATTCCACGTGTGAAAGTCCTAGTCTTACAGATGCATGGAATTGAACAAATCTTAACAGGTTGAATTTCAGTATGATCAGAGGTACTTTACAGATTTCAGTCAAAAACATGAAGGGCATGTTCATTTGACTGGATTTATGGTAGTGTAGTTTACCTGAAAGGTTAGGCCACTCTGTATGGGGGGGGGTGTGTTGTGTGTTTGGAGTGGAGAACAGGACAGATAAAATCTAAGCAATAAATTGATGTTAAAAAGTTAGCAAAAAATTATGAAGACCTTAATCATGTAGGAGAAATAGTATTTGCACCAGGGCTTTTCGAACCCTGAAAACTGTGTGAAGAAGCTTTTTGTTTTGTTTCCAATGGGAAAACACAGACTGTTTTATTACAGCAAACATAGGAAATTCGTTTGGAACTAGTAAGTAAGTTTTAGAGTCTGTTTGATCATGGCACAAGATTGCAAGCATAAAAATATAGAACATTTATAACGTTACATGCCTCAATGCTACCTTATCAGATTAAGTGAATAGCAAAGATCAGACAAGTGCCAGTTAAGAGTGTAATAAAATCTATACAATATTAGGCTTTAGCAATGTTGACAATTGCAGGTAAGCAGAAGGTAGGCTGTCACATATCTTAATAAATCCCTTTTTAGTAAGCACTGTTTGCTTGTCATAAAATCAGATCACTAACACAGCTGTCTGTGCAGACACACAATTTTAAATAAACAAAACTTGTATTTTCATCTCCCAGTTTTCATTATCATTTCAGCCCCTCTTTTAACAATTTGTCTTTTGTCAACACTTTCTAAATCATGAAAGTTTAGAAGCAACACTGCTGACAAGCTTAGCTGCTAGGATTTCACCGGGAAAACTAAACCAAGAGACCCAGCATCCAGGTTGGTTTAAAATGAGTTCTTGGATGTGGTATAAGGGGAAAAAAGTATTTATTTTTTTCCTCAGTTTCCAGTTTGTTACAGTATTATAGTTTCAATTTCTTTAAATGCCCTCACATTTAAGCATACAAAAATATGTGTAGTCTGTGTATTTTGTATTGATAATTTCCCATAACATAAAGCATAATCAAAAATGAAAGCAAGTTAGAGTCACAAAAAGTGGCTCGAAAGTGCTAATTTTTCCTTGCTGAAACAATTTTTTCTTGATTAAATGTGTCATTTTCTTCAATGTGGTCTTACAAAACGTTTTCCGTATTTTCCTTTTCAGGCCAAAAATGCTTCAATGGTATTTTCAGTAACATTTTTCAGTTTAGCTTAGTTCATGACCTTTGAGTGGTTTTGCCTTTAGTATTTTGTATTTACACAGCAGTTTGGGTTAAAATGATAGCATACTAATACCATATACTATTGCTCCAAAATTTCACTCGATCTTTTGAAATGGTAAATGGTAAATAATAGAAGTGCATTATGATTCCCAGTGGAAAATAGAATCATAGAATCATAGAGTGGCTAGAGTTGGAAAGGACCTTAAGATCATCTAGTTCCAACCCCCTGTCGTGGGCAGGGATGTCTTACACTGGACCATGTCGCTCAAGACTCTGTCCAAAAATAAATGGTTTATACCTTAAAAATGCATTCATTTAACTTAACATGATAACATAATTTATTCAACATTATTCATGGGTAACTAGTTCTATGATAGTCCACTGAAATGGTCTGATGTGCCTGAATCTAGTACAGGGTCCACCAGAGTGAGCAATAAATCTTAATGCCTTTTGTAACTTTCCCTTGTCTAGAAGGAAGCTTCCTGACATGTGGACATCATCTTTGAATATATTTTCCAGAAAGCACAAACCTTTAAAGTTAACATTGGTATGGTGTTTTAATTTGCTTAAATCTTCTTATGTGCATACAGTTGAATATGCAACTTGGTTCAGGTTTATTCTATACACAATTAAGAGAATTAGGAGTTTATGTAGATCATTGTATAATCACTAAATAAGCACTATAGGGATTATACAGACTACATGGAAACCAGAGGATAAATCAAAAGATCTATAGCAAGCACTGTGAATGTCTGCTACAGTGTCTCAAGAGAGCCAACTCTGCAGACACTGGCTGCAAGAAGATAAGAAAGAGCTCAAGCCATAAAATAAGTCAGATCTGGATTTCAAACAATTTGGAAGAGTTTAGCTTCATTTAGCTTATTTCACTGACAGGGTCCATGAACAAGAACACTTGAACAGACAAAACCTATGCAGAGCCAAAAGCCAGATTCAAACACTCCTGGTTACAACATGGGCTAAGAGAGAATTAAAAAAAAAAACACAAACTCAAGCAAAAAACAACCGCCAAATCCCCAACTGCTGTCAGCGGATGCAGGTGTCATTCCTGTGAAGACATGAGGGAAGTTTCTGATTTTAAATTACTGTACAGAAAGAAAAAGAAATGTTTTACCTCATGTGGGTGTTTTCTCACATGTGAAATGAGAAATTTCTTGACTAGCTGATCCTACATGGACAGAAACTACTAGAAGCATAGTGAAGTCTTAGGCATTTTTTTTTATTGTCTTCCTGTATTATAAATGTAGATAATTCCTTGTCATACCAAAACATCGTGTTCATAGCTTTACTATATAAAAAGAGATTAAGACAGTTCATTGTGTAAAATCTCTGTTTATATGGAGAGAAAAACAAATTTGTGCATAAATGCACTCATACATATACATATGTGAATATAAACATGGATAGCTTCATTTCTTTTCCCATGTCTTTCACTCAAACTTTCACTTCTCTAAACTGCTCAATCTTTCTCTTTTTCTATAGAACACATGTATTATAGCATGTGATCTCTTTTTTCTTGAGTCTCTGTTGCTCAAAAGGATTAAGGACTATGAAGTAGATTATTAAAATAAGTTAAAAGAGCATAGAGTACTTAGCCAAATATTTAAAGGTGTTTTAAGACATTTCTTTCTATACACATAAAAGGTTTGAATCTGAAGTGGGGAAACAATGTAAAGAGAATAATGCAAACTGGAAACTAAAGTGAGCAAAGTAGTAGACAGTGATTAAATTGGTCATGCCATTGAAAGTACCAGATTTGGTCTTCCGAAAAACTATTAAAAAAAATAATGACAAAGATGGAACTCTTCAGTCTTGCAACAGAAGGGTTGAGATAAGTTTGGAGGAGAAATCCTGGAAACAGGCTTCACAGTTGTAATTACCTGCCCCCCTCCTCCTCCACAGTAGCTCCATGGACAAAGAGGGTGTTGAAGGACAGAGGAGGAAGCAATAATTTCCTCCATGTCCTTTCATGCATGCTTTGGCTTCCTGGTGTGTTTCAGATTCTGAAGATTGTGTAGAGCTAAGAGGGTGCAGCAGTGCTCGTGTGACATTCCCCTCCCATGGGCACTCAGCTTCCATAACTTATTTGTACACAGTTAAACCAGATCTTGAGCAGAGATGATTTTTTTTTTCTCACCGAAGTATATTGGAAGAGGTTGTTGGGTTTGGAGGGTTTCTTCTCTTTTTCCCTTTATCAAAGTTGATGCACACAGCTGAACATCTCATTTTCTTCTGTATCCTTTGCTCTGTTCCTCATTATAGGATGTCCTTAAAGCTATAAGCTCTGGCTAGCCTGTTTTGTATATATTTTTCTGATTTATGAACTCCAGGTGAGTTTTCTCTAGGAAATCAGTTTTTCAGAATTGTGCTTTGATGTGATCCATTCAGGAGGCAAGGCAAATGTTTTTAGGAAATAAAATACAGTAAGGCACATTTGAAATTAATGCTATCTCCCTTATGTAGCAATAGCGGCAAGCAGACATCTGAGGTCTTCTGCCTACTCAACACTGTTTATTTTATTGGCAGCTCTATGCTCTTTAGAGCTTTATCCAGCTCTTACTGCATTGAAAGGAAAGTTGAGATTTTCAGGCAGCCTCTCAACATTGGCTATGTTTCCTTTAAGACAAGCACAAGAGGACCCTGAGGCTTGTCATAAAATAGTGAGTGATGCCAAGCCTGACTTTAAACATGTAGCCTCTCTAACACTGGGAAATTTTATGCAAGTAGAACCTACCCCCAGTTTTCTCGGCACACTTCTAATAGGTTCACTGTGACCTGACCTATTTGTCTTTTCTTGTGTATAACAGCATTACCTGCAGCAAACTTGCAGTCTCTACAAATTGTTTGCTACATGTTCTTGGAAAGATACCAGATCCAGAAAGAAGTTTAATTAACCTTTGCGGTCAAGCTGATAAGGCACAAACTAATTTGCAACAGTAACACAGGTTAAATACAGATGGTTAAGCTTGATGGGGATATAAACTGTCAATATGTCCTTTAAGCTTTTACTTCCCTCTACGTATGATTTTGGCAATTTCCTTTTATGATAGCTTCCCTGATATGAAATTCTAGATAAATGCAAATTCCTGGGAGGTCTGTGGAGTGCAATTTAAATCTCTGCAGATTTCTACCCAAGGAATTAGAAATTACCTGATGCATTTCTCCAGCCTCAGTTTGCTCTTTGAATGATAATGTTTCTGGCATATATGTATGGGTAAATCTTCTTGGGAATCATTTTGGATGAAAGATATTGTCTCGATGTAAATTTCTACTTGTTAGAAATACCACGTCTAACTTTGTATTAGGAATTATCTGAATAGGTATTTGAAAAGTCTGGCTAATTCCCTTTGAAATGCAGGGCATAAGCTAGTGCTGTCACATGCCGGGTTTGAGTCTAAAATAATAGGAATTCAGGGAGCCCAGGAGTTAAAAGCAATGAACACTGGAAAAGATGGGCCAGGGCTGTAAGGGCTCCCACACCCCACCTTAACTTTTTAAGAACAGAGAAACATCTTGAAAGAAACTGGTGGTTATCTTCATTCAAAGCCTATCACATTACCAGGGAGTCGCCACTGCCTTCATCAGCTTCTTTTACAGCTGTAAATTTCCCATGTACCTCCACTGCTTTCTCAATAAAACACATTTTCCAGCAGTGCCCATCTCCATCAACCCTAGTAGCTGCTGCTCATTTTGCACCACTGAGAACAGGATGCTGCTGCATCTACTACATGTTTGAAAAGACCTGACTTGTCCCAAACAGTTGAGTAATTTTTACTATGTTAAGGATGTGTACATTGATTTGTAAACACAGGACTCGAAATAATCTGTGTGTCAGAACTGGTCAGTCTTATTTTGGAAGTAGATGAGAACATCGGCTTCAAAGCACACCCTACTGCAGCTGCCAAACAAACTGTCTGTGCTGATGTTCATAGTTGCCTTGTTTCGCCTTCTACCAACTACCATCCATCCTGCTCCATTTACATCAGGTCCTGTATCCTGTACTAAACCCATACAAAGTACATATATTTCTTAAGTAATCATCAATATTCCTGCTGAAGGCCAAATGATGCCAAAGGGGCATCACCTTGCCATGAGCTCTCCATTCCTATGAGGTACAGCTCTGCAGACACTTGCTTCTCCTCCATGCATCTCTCTAACACATGCAGAATGTGAGAGACAGTATGCTGACAGGTCAGAAGACAGGGTCAAGGAATTGTGCAATTCCTGTCCATCGGCTTTCTGTATTAAGATCTGCACATGGGTAGACTCCAACCCTGCAGATACTGACTGGAAAGTCAAGAGCAGCTGGGTCAGTCTGCTACGTGGAGGTGACCAGATCTTCTGCCACGGTCAGTCTGCACTGCTGTTCAGGGTCAAGGAAAAAACTTTGGGTTGAGATGAAAGGCAGATAAGCCCAAGGCCAACATTAAGGACAATGTAATTTTGCTCACAGCCACAGCCTTACAGACATAGAAGAATTATGCAAAACAGTGTGAGAACACATGTACACAGATTCTTCACTGAATACATTCTTTAGGTTACCCCACTATTTGCAGTAGATAAGCTTTAGGCAAAGCAGCAAGCTGTTGGCTTTCTCCAATGACATTTGCCCAAGTGATAATCTCTACTGTTGACATAGCTGGCAAAAAAAATTGCTGGTCTTCCCTTAACCCTGCTAGTTTGTAATGCTAGACAGTTAAGACAAAAGTGAACTAGAATGAGAATGAAAAATGCTGGAGTAAACATACATGTACACACTCCCAGTAATAACACTATCTTACATTAATTCAAGGCTTTTCAACCTCCACAAGCTGTTTTAAGAATACTGTGTGGATAGGGGATTTCCATTTATACGCTATGCAGAGCACAGAGAAATACTGCAGAATAGAGGATAATAGTACTATGTTTGAAAACATAAGGCAAGTTTTCTATCCATAAAAATTCCTCCAAACTGGAATCAAGTCACCATGGGATTAGTATCTTCTCCTTTTCCTGAATTTACCTTTGATCATCAATTTTTATCTGTATAATTGTTCTTTCAGCAAAACATCATCCTATATTTATATGAACAATGGATGGGAAACTATGTTCTAATCCTGGGATAAAAGGTGAAGGGGTCACCTACTGAGTTGTTTATGCCACCCATTAAGTGTCTCTGAGAAGTGCTATACAACTACCAAATGGCTGAGGTTATACTATTAGACTGTACCCAGCAAAAGTAAGTACAGGAAAAAAAAAGGGATCACAGATATCACCCATACTTACTGGCACTGAAAACTAAAGAAACAATATATCAGAAAAATTTGCTATATTCAAGTATGCAATTGGTCTCTGAGGTTACTTTCCTGAAAGTATAATTACTTCTCCTTTAGTAATGTGTTTATTAAAACTTCATGTCCTTCATGACACTGGGAAACTCATAAATACACTCACAAATAAAAAGATACCCAAAACAAGGCTTTTATGGGCTGATCATAACAATGAACATCTGAACATCTCTCAGGTGTTTGTTCTTGCAGCTTCTTTAAAAACCTTGCAGTTTTAACACTTATAATAGTGGTTCTGCTCTAAAACATAGTCAGGTCAATTGGGGCCTTTCCATTGATTTTATTGGCATTTTTATCAAGATCTCCACATCTAAGATTTTGCTGTATTTTGCATTGAAACAAATCAGAAAGTATGTGATTTTGTATGTACATTACTGACTTTTCAAGGGATATGAGCCAATGGCCACTTTTGCCTTCCTTGACCAATTTCGGATAGTTTGAAAGTCAGGACTCCTTATATTTTTTAACTATTCCTTTAGTAGAAAAGAAAAAAAAACAAAACCCAAACAGACACACAAAAACCACCCAGAAACAAACAGCTATATGCAACTTACTCTAAAGTTTGGAGTACTGTTCCAAATTGTTTAAGTATTACTGGTAAAGTATACATAGGAATGTAGAGATCATCTTCAAGATATCAGGTATTACTATACTATCTTTAGTTATTAGACCTTTGAGACCCCCTGAAAAGAACAATATGGTCACAACTTCCTTCTAAAGACCTTTTCTTAATCTCTTCTACTGGCATTCATTTTGACCAAGACACAGTACCATATAATCTCTATGGGTATTTACTTAGACCTTGCTGTCGGTTCACTGTTTTTATTTAGAGAACGAGATTCACAGAAACATTTACGTATCATAATCTAATCACAGATGAGATACTGCAAACAAGCTTTACATGGCTGTACAAGAGTAGCTTAACAGGTTTTGGTCCATGGTTTTGGTCCACTTCTGAATGCTTCTGATTTACAGTGACATCCCATCAGATTTCCATCTAGAAGGGCAATCTAATATTGGTTTGGAAACTTTTTACAGCAACCGGTTCCTATTTTGTCACAGCAAATTCCTCCTATGATTGTTTTACTTGTTTCTTTATGGTCAGATGCAGTAAGCAGTGCTTTGAACAATTTGGAAAATCCTCTACCATTTGTGGGTTTTGTTTGAATTTTAGGTTGGGTTTTTTTGGGGGTTGTTTTTCTCAAATCAAAGTAACCTGTCAGTACCTTAACTGGATAAAATCTCCTTTTCAACTGTATTGAACTGTATTCTCTATAAACTTTCAGGTGCCTGCCTGTTGTTGGCCCAAAGGTGAGAAACAGCTTTACTTCTCATGTGGGACATTCTCCAAAACCAGTTACATCTGTTTTCAGTGAACTTATGGAACATTGCTCATTTGTTAGCCACTGTCTTGGGTTCAGCAGCAGCAGTCATTTTTTTCTCCTTCTTAGTAGCTGGTGCAGTGCTGTGGTTTTGACTTTCAGCCTGGGAACAGTGCTAATAACACCGATGTTTTTAGTTGTTACTCAGTAATGTTTACTCTGACCAAGGACTTTGTGAGTCTCATGCTCTGCCAGGGAGGAGGGGAAGCCGGGAGGAAGCAGAGACAGGACACCTGACCCAAACTAACCAAAGAGGTATTCCATACCACAGCACATCATGCCCAGGATGTAAACTGGGAGTTACTCAGAAGGGCTAGTTCACTGCAGGGTTGGACTAGGTATCAGTCAGTGCTCGGTGGGGCTGGGTATTACCAGTTGGTGGATGGTATTGTATTGTCTTCCCTTGTTATGTCTTTTATCATTATTATTGGTGGTAGCAGTAGTGATTTGTGTTAAACTGTTCTTATCTCAACCTGTGGGAGTTACATTCTTTCAATTCTCCTTTCCATCCCTCCCGGAGCAGGAGGAAGAAAAGGGGAGGGGAGCGAGAGAGAGACTGCGTGGCTGATTTATGGCTGACAGGGTTTAAACCACAACAGCCACTCATCCACTTATTAATAAATATCTTTAATATGTTACTGAACCAAAAGGAATTAACAGGTGTTTTGTCTACATTCATACACAGATTGACATGCTAGCTGTGCATCAGAGAGATGAAAAGGGATTCAAGCAGCCAATTTTTTGTTTAATTTAATGAATGCCGCAGTATCGGTTATGTTAGTCAATTTCAATGAATGTTTCTCAAGACCTAAATGAAATTCAGGAGGCTGAAACAAGTTTAGGGAAGGCTGATGCCCTAGAGAAATTACTGACAGATTTGTTTGAGGAAATGGAAGTTTAAGCTCCTTTGGAGATATTCTCAAAAGTACGATAAAGATTGAATGCAACTAGTCAAAGATAAAAGCAGATGTAAGTATGTTCAAAAACACTGAGGAAGCTTGGGTCTACCTCTTGTGAAAACGTTTTTACTGTAGACTGTTAATCATCAAAAAAGAGAAATAAATTATCATCAGAACAAGCTACATAATTGCATACATATTATCTCCAGTTTGTTTCTTTAACTGTTCTGTCAGCTAATTCCAGTTTCTTGTATTATATAGAAGCAGCACAAAAATGTAACGAGACTGTATAGTCTTTGATAAGGTCTATCAGTACTGCAGTCCTCACACAACCTCTTCCAGGAGCCCTGAGACCACAGCTTTTATGATAAAGTTCATCCAGCTTTCATCAGTATATGTTATGAACCATATTGTGTGAGTAGTACTAGAACAGAGCCTGGTTTTGCCCAGATATTGCAAAGGGATGCATAGGCATCCAATACAAATACTGCAGGTATCCAACAGGGTATAAGATGAAGTATACCTTTTTCCTTTTGTCTAATTAATTATATTCTAGAAATAGTAGTTTACTGATAATGTCTATTATAGTTGTTACAGATCTACTGGGAGGTGCTCCTTTACGTCATTAATCTTAATTCAATATTGCTAATGTAAAAATATGCAATCCAATGTAGTGAGGTTTGTTATGGTTGCTGAAGATAAAGATCTACACATTGACCTGCGTTTTTTGAGGCAACTTTAGCCTGGTGGTTTTGTTCCTCCACACATGGGTACAGTATCTGTTGGTACTAGTGACTCAATGGGGTAAGTACTACACCAAAGGGAAAATTATCACTATACGTGACCATCTTTAAGTATCATGCACAGTCAGAGAAGGAAGGGAAAAGGTTTATTTCCCATCTACAGTCCTAGTTCAATGGATCAACAGGTCTGAATCTGGCTGATCTGGTTTGCTACAGCACACAGTAATTTGTAAAGCCCCAGAATTAAATCACGCAGGAAGAGTTTTTGACAAATATCCAAAAGTCTGTAATGCACATATGACTTCATCACATAGAAGCTGAAACATGGATTACACTGATGATGGGGTGCAGAACAAATGTTCAGGATTTTCTTGGAAAATACTAAATATGTTACCCCAAAAAAAAGTAAACATTATAGACACAATAAAGATAAAAGTCCAGTATCAGCTAAAGGGTTAGACAGTGAGGAGTGACTTCCTGAGTGAACTGCACTACAATCTCTGCAAAATTCATTATTCATAAATCATATACCTTTTTTATAAAACATCAGTTCATCTGACTCGTGAGCAAGTTCATTTAAAGAAATACCCAACAATTCAATTAAGAAAACTAATGGGCCATATTCTCCTGTGGGATGATTTGTCATTCCTACACCAGTACAGCCTATAGTGTGACCATGATTATAGCAGTACGGAGGTATTACACTCTATTGCAAGTGGTTAATGCAGAAATTGACACTATGAACACACTATGTATATACCACCAAAATTATAGCCATGCTGCATTTTCTGTTCTGGTACAGGTGTATGACTTCTCTGTATAGACAAAGAAAATCTGAAGCAAAAGCTACCAATCAAAAACCACTGTCAGCTTGAAGAGATATGTGTAAAATTTAGCAAAATAAGCAAGGTTATGAAGAAAAAACCAACATGCTGCAAGAAATGTGGAACAAAAAGGACTTGTTTCATGCAGATCTGCATTACTGGTGATTAATTCATGGCTTCCCTGATAGATAGCAATGGTCTTTCTTCTGATAAGGACATTTTTGCTTGACCCCCTATACTCATGGAGCTTGCAAGACTCTAGGGCCTCTTGGATCACGTCTCTGTCAGATTTCACTGAAATCAGCCACTGACTCGAGGTGTTGACTGGGAACAGCAGACAAATAGACAGACCCATGCTGCATCACTGAATAACCTTAACTCCCACACAGAAACCTGAAGCAAGAAGAAAAAAGAAAGGTTTTATTCAACACAGTAAACAGATGAAAGCAGCACGAGTTTATACTCACTTAAATGTACATTTGT
Organism: Neopsephotus bourkii; assembly: GCF_033783945.1. NCBI lineage: Eukaryota > Metazoa > Chordata > Aves > Psittaciformes > Psittacidae > Neopsephotus > Neopsephotus bourkii. The sequence continues at coordinate 5,233,527 of NW_026902266.1, forward strand.
CCAATATTCTGCTTTTCTGTTTCTTCTTCTGTTCCCGAGTCCAGTACATCAGAGAAATGGTGCATCACAACCTGAGGTAGTAAAAGACCTTAAAGGTACAGATGCACAAATGTCCTTAGTGCAGCTCAGTCTCCAGAAAGACTCTGTGGCTTTCAGCAATCTGTGTTTTCTGACAGGTCCTACAGCAAAGCCAAGAAAGGGGTAACCACCATTGCTGAACAGTGAAGAGTAGTGATGATGCACAGCTTTCTCAGCAAGCCTAAGACCATCATGTAGAGCAGCAGGGGAGAGCAGTGGCTGAGGAGCAGTGAAGCAAGAAAGCAATGAAAGGTTTGCTGCTTTGCCTGTGCAAGAAGGGAGCCCAAGCTTTCCTCCCACATCAGCTCTACATACACCCCTGGGCAATGAATTTCACTCACCTATGCAAGGATTCACTTTACCTGAAAATCACACACCGAGGTTCTCCCCATGATCAATTGCCTTGTAGTACAAAGGAATGCTTAAAAAAGTACTGCTGGAGAGAGAAGGAAACCTTCGAGTGAGACTCCCCACCAAGGGATGACTACAGATTGGGCTCTGTGACACATGCTTTGCGAACTACGTGGGTGTCTCTCTTCCAAATTCTCTTTGCTTCTAGACAGTATCTTGACTCACACTGACAATGACCAACTGCCATATGCTGGAGCAAAATACATCTCCTGCAATGCAGCATTTCCCTTCCAGCAGCCGCTTCAGTCTTGTGTGACATAGAAACAGGCCCACCACTTCTTTTAGCCCATCCTCAACACCTTCAGTTCCTCATTCTCTTCCATAATGTAGAAGGGACAGCACCTTCCATGTGGAGCTGTGAGATGATACTGCTTCATATTCTGACACCTGGGACTGTTTCAATAGCAAATCAATTAGAAGTATTTAGGTTGTTTAAACCCCCACAATGTTACAAGCATATCCTGCCAATGCTTCATATTTCTTTAGAATACAGTAGTAGAAAGTAACCCTATGTATCCCATACAAGTTTTACAGCAAAAAATGTGCAGCAGCTTTCCAGATGTTAAGTTGCTCTTGCTGAATGAGCCCTTTTAAATCCAAATGGGATATAAACCCATAAGACCTTGACTAGGTCTTACATTCCTTCCATGAGCAATTGCCTCTGTATATTAGAACTGAGGTATATAGTCTGAGGATTGGGCTGCAACTGTTGTTTTAAAGGCTGTTAATGGCCACCTTTAGGACAGAAGGGATGGGAAAATTGTTTTTAAAGTCTATTATCTTTACCTTGATTTGGGATTTTGACTTAGAAGAATTGTAAGAATTTGCAATGATGGAGTTCTGCACAAGGCACTGCACCTATTGACTAAAGACACGTTTATTGTTGGGGTGTTAAATTACAGTTAATAGAAAGAAAAGAATGAGGTTTTCCACTTAACGTATAACAGCCTTTCTGCTAAGACATAAAGAAATCATTGTGCAATTGCCAAGCGACTTTTATTGGTTTTCCTGTATCTGAAAATATTTTGAACATTACAAGGGGCAACTTGGCTGACGTTAAGAATGCATCTCACTGAAAACTGGTGGTCACTGCTGAAATAACAAAATTTTGCTTGGACTTCCATCCAGCAATAAATAAACCAAAAAATGACCACATGGACAGCATGGGTCTCTTTCTTGATGATCTTGATGATGATCTTGATGACATTAAGAAAAGTGAAAGGATCAGAGTATAGAGTAATTGAACATGAATGTACCAGGTACTCTATACAATAACTTACAATAATATTGTTCACAGTTTTACTGCTTTGCTGTGTCTACTTTTCAGCAAATATAATATAACTCTGAGTTAAATTGGCCTTCAACCATCACCAGAATCCAAATACTTCAAGTTGGTAGCTATCTACTGTATATATCTAGTTACAGATTTAATGCCTCCAAATACTGCAAAAAACCCCAATTCATCATCAGTCTGGTGACTGCAACATAATTATTAATGCTGATAAAGAGGAAGGGAAAGTTTTTTACTAGACTGATCAAAAGAAAAAAACCCCAAAACACAGCCAAAAAATAATAATAATAAAAAAAAAATGCAATGGAAGCTCTTAAGCTATCACATAGTGTTTTAAAAATACTAGCCTATTCCCAGAATGACACAGTTACTCAGTAAAAATGACATTCAGGAATGCCATTTTCACTGAGTGCCTTATGGGTTTCTAAAAGTGGGGCTCTTAGAAGCAGGGCTACCCAAGCCAGTTCTCTGGCACTGATGGATCTTTCCAAATGGTTTCAGGTTTACATGAAAACAATACACCATACTACTAACCCTAAAATGGTCAGAATTTATTTTTGGATTGGAATTCTTGATCATAAGCTTGTAAAAAAAACAGACTTAAGAGGTACTTGTTAAACTTCACAAGTTAAACATTTTACCTGCACACACACACACACACACAGCACACACAATAAGAGTGGTCATGAAAGCCCACAGAAGCATCTGTTAAGGTGCATATTAGAGATCTCACTGTCAATACATAGTGAATATTGGGAGTATCAGGAATACCCATATTTAAAAAACTCAGAGATTACCAATATAAAAACATAGAGTAAAAGCTACACATTTAAATAAGACATTCAAACTAATCAAACTATTTAAAGTCAGTGATATAGAAATACATGTATACATTGTGAAATAATGACAGGTTAGGGTATTTTAAAATCAGCATCATATTTCAATACAATAACAATATTTATTACAGTATAATATGAACTATTTTAAGCACTACTAATACTCTAGATGCTTTTAGTAATAACTTCATATCACAACTTTTTTTTCTAATACTCACAAAGTTTTTTGCTTAAGAGAACCAAGAATAGCAGATTTTGGATAGGAAGAGTTATTTGATTAGTTGTTTTCATGGAGCTTGCATTTGGTTTGCATTTTATGTCCCTTATTTTATTGGTTAACATTCAAATTACATCACTTTTATTAATATCATTAGAAACATAATGTCAAATATTAACTTTGTAAATCTCTCAAAAAATACTGCTGGACTTAAAAGGAGATTAGATGCTAAAATATCTTTACTGTGTAATTCATAAAGATTTCAATCTTACCACATGAATGCACTACAAGATTAATTGCTTCTATTATTCCTTGAAACGGAGCCATGTGACTGTTCTTGTATTAAGGTAAACCATAATATTCTTATTTTACTCTCATGTTCAATGCTCATACGTTCTTTTGTCTGTCTGAACAATTCTGAAGCTTTTAGCAAGGCCTCTCACTGGTTTCTGTTTGCACAGCTCTATGGCCATTAGAGTTAGAAGCTTTAATGTAGTGAATAAATACCTCTAAATGGCCAGCTGACTGCCTTCTACATTCACATACTGATGTATTAAAAAGTCTGACCCACTCTCCTAATTTCAGCTCTCATTTTTTTGTGCAAGTCTTCAAAAATACATCAGACTGTGTTGTCCACTGTGTTAGAATTGTCAATGGGAACCAAAAGGGGCCTTATTGGGCTGTTCTGTCACATGAAAAACTGGTTTAGTTCTGATTTGGATGGATGTGTGATTGCACAGTAACAGTGTGACCACACTGCAGAAGGGTCTTCTCACTTAACTTCGTGGATTTGAAGTTTGGGCTCATAAGACCACATAAACACCTTACTTCCCCTATCCTAGTCACCCCAAAAGACAGGAATCATCTTCTTGAGGTACTCATCCCTTCAGATGGCACAGATTAAATGAAAGTAGCCCTGCTTAATATGACAGCATATATCCTTAGAGATTTTAGCTTACATAAAAAATAGAGACACTTTTATAAATCAGCTGCAACAGTACAGGCTAATTTAGATTCATATTACCTAGGTTTTGTGGTATGTCTGCACTTTGCTTCTGTTGGAGTGACAGCAGAGTAGACATGCTTTTAGGAAGCCAGATGTCAGCTTGTTTGGTGATTGATGCAAGGCATTGAGAGCCCTGAAGCCTTGAGAGTGAATGTGCGTGTAGGCTGGATACCACTGGATATACACTGTCTAGTATTACCTGAATGCTGTCTAGTATTACCTGAATGCACTGTATAGTATACAATACTTGTTCAGTAATGCATAATGCTTCTTTGAAGTAATCTGAACAAGTGAAAATAAAGCCATGAAACAAACTAGACACTGTGTAATGAAAATTATCACATTCTAGGTTATTTCTGAAATTCTCCAATCTCTCATTAAAAAAAAAATCATCTGGTTTCTACACTTCAGCAAGATTTTCTTAAATAAGTGGTACAGTTAACAAGGCAGCAAAAAATCTTGAAGGCACAGTTTCCCTTATTTGGGCATTATGTAGAAAGAATTAGAAATCATCCCTGTTTATCTGGTGTTTATCTCAACCATGGGTGAACTACCAAAAATAAAAAGAAGCTATTTGTAGAGAACAAATATGTTTCCTTATCAATTTTTTCTTCAGGCCACTGAATCTTAACTGGCAAACAAAAATGTTTTTGTGGCTCTGTGGCTTATCAGTCTTCATCAGAAACGTTTATTTACAAGCAGTTTCTTGAAGCTATATGGTGAATTCAAGTGTTTTATAAGCTTAGAGTCTGCACTTAAGCAAACTGATAAAACACTATTTACGTGAACAGTAGCACATCTATGATTTGACCCAACATGTTTACTTACAGCTGGACTGTTAGTCTCAATCCAGGTTTCATTACACTACAATAGCAGAATTATTTCTGAGACAGACAAAGCTAGCTTAGTCAAGTCATAGGGTAAAATATCAGGTTCATTAGAATTACATACGTAGATTCATACACAGTATGATGTGTCTCTATCCTCCCTCACCTGTCACCCTGAACTCTACCAGAATTACCAATCCTTGCTGCAAGCTCATCACCCTCTGTGTCTCTAGTGCCCATTTGGATATCCTCCAAATCGGTGTATCTTCCTCTCTTCACAATATTACTGAGGATTTTTTTTCATAGCTCAGCTATGTGACAGCTACATCCACATCAACAGCAGTAAACAGAGTTGCTAGTTCACCCCACAGCCCCTAACCCCATGCACAAGGTGGCCAGGTCTCTTTGGCTGGTAGACAGGTAATGCAGATACTGCTATACAAACCTTCAGGCTCCGTTGCCCAAGAAGAATTAGGAGTAAATTCCCCTTACTATGTACTAGTGATCTATTCCTTTTCGGTGCCTGTTTCTTGCACTTTCCTTGGAAGACGCTACTTAGCCAAACATTTCCAAAGGCAACTTACAGGATTTGCAGTCTTGGCTGCTGGAATTATTCTGATGCAGCTCTGTAAAATTGTGCTCGATGTTTTCCTATTTTAACTGCTTTGAAACAATTCCCAAGAAATCACAGAAGGGCTTCTTGAACTGCCAGCACTTGAGAACACTGTACATGTAGTCTGCCAGGACCAATTCCTCTCATTCAGAGAGGAAGGACTATTTTATACCCTGAGGAAATGAACAGTGCAGGGAGGGAAAAAGGTCCTGGGAGAACAGGGCATAGGTAGGAGAGAGGAGTTTCCAGCCTATGGTAGACAATGCTTGTGAAGGAGGACATCTCCTCCTGTGAGCACTGGAAATTACTTTGGATTCTGATTATGGTTCCTTTCTCCTTGAAACACTAGCAGTTCTCCTCAAATCTGAGCAATATCTAATTTAGAGTGCTAAAAGATAAAAATATTCCTTTCCACAATTTATTGCCTCAAAAATATGCAAATCAAAGCACATAGACTGGAATTAAAGTAGTATGCAAACTGATATCCTCTGGAAGTTTTGCCTGTGCACACAATTTATTACACAGATCCAAATCTATCAAGACACTGAGATTTAAAAAATATTAATAAGAAAATGAAAACCCAGCTTGAAAAATTAATCTAACAAGAAAGCCCAGTCTTTTCAAATCTTTATTTTTGTTTGCTTTTTTTTTGTTTTGTTTTTGGGTTGTGGGGTATTTTTTTCAGCAGAAAACCTAATTTATATTTCTCCTTTTTTCCCTATATTTACCTTAAACCCCACCTCCCTACTGTTTTTTGGGGAATGATTTTTCTGCCCAATTAGACATAGTAAAGCAGAATTTTAACATGCTTCTCGGTCTGTCAGCAGTGCCTTGTGAGCACATCTGATCACAGTGGTATATGGTAGACCTTCTCTTTAGTCAATACATTTTCTAAGATGCATATAATATGTAGTAGAGACTATGCATATCTTCATCGTACAGCCATGGCTGGAACTTACCTTAACAATCACACAAACAAAACTAGAATCAGAAAAGAAGTTGCACTTCCCTGTTACAGTTTCTCCATCAGCATAAAACACCCACAAAATTTCTTAGTGGGGAGATAAACTTTGGCATGAAGCATATCACCATGAAACATTAAAATTTAGATACTTAATAGACCAGATCCTCCACTGGATAAACTCAAGGTAAGCCTAGGGAAACTGCAGCTGCGATTGCTGAAAACAGTTGCAGATAGAGCCTGTTTATGTGCCTCGTTCAGAGCATGCCCATATTTTCTTACTTTTTTTTTTGACAGAAATAAGGTAGAGAAGACACATAAACCAGGAAGGATCTCCAGGATTCTCATGTACCATATAATTTAATTTCATTGTGTCAGAAAAAACAGTCAAACAACAAACTGGATAAGAGTTGTAGAGTTGCATCCACCTAGGCACGCTGGGGATTGACTCCTCTTTTACCTATCTTTATGTTTCTTGCATTTATTTCTTGTAATTTTTGCAGTCTTTGTCCATTGAACTTGTTTTCTATTTGGTAACTTGTAAGATGTGTTGCCTCCTTAGCTACACATAGATAAAATAAAAACTTGAGAGGAATAATATAAGTAAGGTTACTATTTAGTAAGTGAGTCACAATTGCATGAAATACAGGGGCATGGAGGCGTCAGCTATGCTTAAGTCAGTAAGGAAAATACAGTCTCAGGCTTCATTACTCTAAGAAGAAAAGTAGTGTATTAATCACCTCCCTCCTATCAGCAACAGGCAGACATTTTATATCAAAATGAAACCCATTTTACTATTGCAGTTTCTATTTTTTTTTATAAGCAGAAGGTCCTTTTTTGGAAAATCGGACTTCTAACTCTTCTGTTTACGCTTCTCAATCCCCTGTTCTGGAAAAAAATCTTTCTCGCAAAGGCCATAGTTTACAGAAAAAAAATGAACCCAAGCCACAATATAAGGAAGAGGGAAGGAACCACAATCAATTCTAAGTCCAGCTCTTGCAGGCTGCTCTTTCAGCGAAAACCATGCCAAGTGTGCATGCAAAGGGCCTCACTATGAAACGGCAAACTTCAGAATTTTGAAGCTGCTCTGGGAAGAGAAACCGTTTGCTACAGGTTCTGGTCTCTTCTTCCAACTCAGATCAATTTTGAAATGGCTTTCTTAATTTCTTAAGTTGCCTCTGAATTTGTCCCATCTGTCCTTAGTTACCTGGTCTCCAGCAGGCTTCGCTCCTTACTTCTCCTAAGGCAGAAACACCAACTGTTCTTCATTCCCCAGTTGCCCCTTCCCACCTTCTAATGCCACAGGCTGTCAGACCATACTCTCCACTACTGTGCTAGCACTCTGCTTTAAAAAGAAAATCAGGACACTAGATCTGGAAATGTCTCTTTAATAAGTTAACTGGAGGCTGAGAAGCAAACTGAAGGAAGTTGGAGCTGAACACACTGAAGTTGTGGAGTTAAAATATCCCTTCCCAGGCAAATGAAAACAAAAAAGTTATATTATCTAATGCGTTGTAGTTTTCAGAAGACTTTGTTGTTGTAACTGAAACACAACTAGAGACTTCCTTCTCAGCGGCTGAAGGACTTACTGAGGAGGCCCTTACAAATGCATGTACCAGGAAATGAATCTGAATGCCCATGTCACACAAAATCTACAGTAAAATCTACACTGCTGGTAACATAACCCAACATACACCACCACCTCCCCCACCTGCCCCAGGAGCATGACAAAGACCAGTAACTCTTGTGGTGTAATACAGTATGTCACATTATTTGACAAATCCACTAGAAGGACTGAAGATAACATAGCACTTTGATAAATCATTTATGAACAGATTTTCTTTCACCTTTGCATGTGCATTAAGAAGAGGAAGGGAAAAATGTGGATGTCATACCAGGAACAACACAAATGAAAATACTGTTGCATGGATACCTAAAATTCCCCCAGCCTGCTTTCCCAGGAGCTATACATGCATTTGAGAAGGTGTGTCTGTTTTTCAACCTGATACACCGACAGAGAAGTGCCTGCCCACTCTCCATCAAACATTTGACTAAAGAAATAGTACCTCTTTAACTACAGGCTTTCAAACATAATTTCCAGAGTGTAAAGTCATTTCCTGTGCACTATGGGGGTGACAGAGCTGTCCCTGTTTCCTGAAATGCTGGTCAATATGACTTTTCTTTCAGGCAGCAGAATGTGAAAAGGGGGATATTTTTGTACAAGGCTAGAGACTATCAGAAAGTCACCTATGGGACTGGGCTTTGGGCCTGTGACAAAGCCAAAATACTGTCCAGAAGATGTCTATGGCTAACATCAGCAATGAAGGGAGACATCATTTTGCAGGGAGATAGGAACCTTTGTGCACAGCACTGTGTTCAGGTTTTTGTCTGCGTGAGCATCATTACAGATATGTTAATGACTTCACCTGGGAAAAGCTGCCTGGGAGATCAGAAGAGGCTGAAGAACCTGTATGCTGTTCCCATATTTCCCCGTCTACCAGAAGTATCAAAACTTGTCCAAGGCCAAGCTTATTTCCAAAGGTTACAAGTCCATGAGAAGACACTTTAGACCAGGTTTTCAATGCACTTTTCTGGGAGGAAGAGCAGCTGTGGAGACTTCCCTGTCTCAACACACATCACACACATCTGTAAGAGGAAGCGGTGCCCACTCTCCCACAGACAGGCCTGAGGGAGCATACTCGCATCTGAATTGGGTCTATATTGGTCGTCCTACTGCAATTTGCAACCTGATGGTAGTGAACTGGTTTTGGATCCTCAATTTTTCACTTGGAAGGCCATGCTTGTGATTCTGTGCAAAAGATTGTTTACTTGCTGTACAGAGAATCTGCTATGGTATTTCTGAGAGATTCACCTTTCAACACATGGCTTAAGAAACAAAAAAGCTCAGAAACAGTAGGGCAGATGCTACTATTCAGCTCTCAAGAACACTCTAAATTTGACTGTATTTGAGTGTAAACTGTTTTCTGAGTAAGGTGCATAATGAAAAAAAAAAAAGAAACAAAAAAAAATAATGATACCACTGGGGAAATGGAGTGGTAAGACACTATATAAGGGTGAAAGAAAAGATTTCAGGAGCATTTCTTTCCATAGCTATAGTGATGGCTGACAGTGGAAAACAAGACAATAAGATAGCAGACTTATTTCTGATAGCGGCAATTTCTAATGCACTGTGTGAATTGTAACCCTGCTCATGAACACAGGTGGAGGAAGCTGATTCTGAAACCCTTTTGTTGGTTTTTTGGTGTTTGTTTTGTTTTGTTTTGTTTTTGTGAGATTCCTCAGGTTTTGTAGCTCCTGAAATAACCTCCTATGTACACTGATTGTAATGCTGTGACCCAAAGAGAAAGCTACAGAAGAACTGACTCCAGAAAGAGTTTTGAAATTAAGAGTTAAGAATTAACAATGGTTTACCAAACAAAAGAAAAAAATGTTCAGTCTGAATTTATAATGGAGGAATAGCAGTTCAATAAAAATACCAGGAACAAAGACCTGAAAGCGGTAAGATGAGTCACAGACAAGCAAGCACGTTATCCTGGTGTGCACAGATGGAGCAACAAAGCACAAAGGCTTCAGACAACCAGGACACTCTCAGTCTCAGAGGGAAGGAAGAGTGGGGAAGAAAGGGCAGGAGATCTGAAAGTGTCTTCATGACTCATGACTGGAAAGTACACGATTGCATAGAAAAATACATCTTTTTTTACAGCTAAAGGTCATTAATTTTTCTCAGATAAGTAGTACACAATGAGGGACAACCATAGTGGATTAATTTATTTCCAGGGCAAAACCTCATGAATTCCATAAGCCTCAGACCTAATAAAGTCTGGTTTCCCAGAGGGTTCTGTCATCTTGGTCCACTGAAACTCTGAGTTACACAAAATAGAATTTTAATTGAACTACACTAACATCATTCATTCAAGTTAAGAATGTTAGGAATGTGCTTGCTTTCAGTCAGTATTTACATTAACAGACAACACAAAATCCACCTATCAGGTCGGAGATTTAAGGTGTCGGGCAATTAAGCCTTGTTTCCAACATATAAGTATTTTGAATTGAAGCTTTTATTCCCTGTGCGATAAGGGGCAAATTAATACTGAAGCTTCTTCTGCAGTGAAAGGTCTTGAAATTTCTTTCTTTTACATGGCTAACTGATTTCTCTAGCTTTACAGAAACTCAAGATGTCTAGCTATCTGCAAAATGTGATTGCAACTGTCCAAAGGTCCAGAAAATGTTCTTGAGAACAGACAGATATTTACACCAGGGAACACATTATTATTGTATAAAACATAGTGCAAAAGAGGTTGCTATTTTAAAAAGGGATCTTTTCTACTATCTCCTGACAATTAAGGTTGGAGGGATTTGACTGACCAGGATATTTCTTTTTTCTGACTTTGGCAAGTGCCCTTAGTAATTCAGATCACGTGTCTGTGTGTACTCACTACTTCTTCTGGAAAATACTGTTTCTGCAGTCAGTGGCTGGCTTGTGTCTGGCAAGGCCAGAAAACAATCAATTTTTGGATGCTCACAGGGTCAAATATTTGCATAGCTGACATATTACTCCAGAGGGGGCAAAAAAACCCAACTAAAAGCATTTTCAGCAGAAACAAAACTGCACGACAAGAATGGGGTGTGTATGATGTGTAAAGATCTCTAGAATTTTGCCCAGGATAAATCAGAGAGTACATCTACCAACAAGGGCTAATGATGGCTTTTCAATACACTATTAAGCAGTTTGGGATCCATGCAGACCTGTGGTATACCTGAAGGATTTCTCACCACCACTAGACTTTAAATTTACCAGTGTGATCATGCTAATTGGGGAAGTTTTCCTCTTCTTTACAGATTTGTCAGTACATTCCTTTGTGCCTTTGCTTGTATATATGTGTATATTTACTTATATCTATTAGATATGATACGGTATGATGTGATACAATTAGTATAATCTCAGAGGTGCCTGGTCCTAACTTCACCAGACTGTCTCCTTGCCATATGTCCTTGCATCCTGGTACAATTCTGGGCAGGGACTATCGTTATGGTACTTGTGCCTTAGGTCTTATATGGATATCCTGAGTTTGAATACAGCTTCTGTTGTATTGCTACCTAGTAGTGGGTGGTACTCTCATCCAAAGGGCCAATGTGAGCTACCTCATTAGCTTTCAACTGCTTTTGCCCACTGTTCCAGAATGCTTTACTTTACATTGCCTCAGCTGTCCATGTACTGCCAGTACAATTTATGTCTTACCAACCTCCTGGGCTGCATTGGGCAGAGTGTTGCCAGCTGGTCGAGAGGGAGAGGGATCTTTCCCCTCTACTCAGGACTGGTGAGGCACATCCAGAGTGCTGTGTGCAATTTTGGGCTCCCTATAAGAGAGTTATGGAGTTGTTGGTGCAAGCCCAGCAAACAGCCACAGACATGATTAAGCGACTGAAGCATCTATCATATGAGGAGAGGCTGAGACAGCTAGGATTGATTAGCCTGGAGAAAAGAAGGCTCATGAGGCCCCTTAGCCTTGTGTACAAATATGTGATGGTTTCTTTTCTTGCTGTTTTTCATGTTCCACGAAGTTTCTAAACTGCTTATTGTAAAGTATGGCCAAGACATCTCAGAGGAACACATATATCTTACACATGCCCTGTTTTCACAGTATTCTGTAAGCATCTCTTGTGATTCAGTTATTCACACGTTTTAAGTTCTCTTTTCAGTAGACTATTTGTTAGACCATAACATCCACACTGGCAAGAACTGTTTTGATCCCATCCCTGTCTGGTCTACCTAGATTGTAGTTTCTATCTGACATCATGCTATCTCAACACTTCAAGAGCTTTTCTAGGCACTCTCTTCATTCAAAGCCTGCTGGCACTATCAGCTTTTCCACCTTCAGGCTCTCATATAAATTACTCTGCAGACTGATGTAAAATCGTGTACTGTCCAAATGTTTCACTAAGGCATGATTGATATATGAACATAGAATATTTAAAGATTATTATATAGTTGTGTATATTATTGTATATATTGTTATAACTGCTACTTGTATGCTAGCAACTGCTTTTCTGATCAGCTGAGTCAGCTAAGGGAGGTTTTGTGCAAGAAATGATGATTCTAGTGTCAGATGCCTGCAGGTACCTATTCCACCTAAGCATTGTTTGAGCGGTGTGACATATGCTTCAGGAGACCTGAAAATATGAAAGGGACCAGAGGTAAAAAAGGTGTCTCTGTTTTAGAAAAGGGACATGACTTAATCCATACTCAATCTGAGAATGGACACCGGACTTTGATTGAAATAAGGAGGTTCTAGGAAGACTGAATTTTGATTCAACAGTCTTTGCCTAAGAGAGTGTATGTTGTTTAATAGCTTCTAAAATAGCTGTGAAAGGTTGCTGTCAGAGGAAACACTCTCTGAACTGGGTCTGGGCTCATGAAGTAAAACTAGTCATTCTAACAGCAAAAGCCAGCTCGGTAACAGAAAGGTTTTAAACAAACGGGATTGAATCTTAAACAAAAACCCAAACCCTAATAACAACAGAGAAAAAAAAGGAGCACAATGCTTTCTGGTTTGCCTCCACGTTGGTAGGTATGTTGTTACCCCGAGCCTCTGTGGTCCACTAATGGCTTCCAGAACCACCTGCATTTCCTGATTACACCAATGGTTACTAAGTGCTGGTTACCAAGGAGCAAAACCTCTCTGCAATCGACATCAATATTATCAGAAGCTTTTCTTGTTTAAACCGAAACAGAAAAAAGGGTCATGTTAATAAAAGTTCAACACTGATCCTAAGATTAGACATCCAAAGGGGAGCAACAAAAGGAGAACCAAACTATGAACCAAAGTACATGGCATTTTCCCCCTAGATGTTTCCACCCTTGGGAAAGGGAACTTAAGCTGTAATAGTATGTCTTACAATATGTATCAAATTTTCCATTACTTCATGATAGTGGCGTACGAAACACATTCACAGAGGGAAGGGTTTGGCCATGTTGTGGGGATACAAATATATTTTATGATCTACACTCGTTGATTATGGAAACACGGAAAACCTTGCTTCCAGTTCTGGATTTGAGATTTTCTTCTCAAATTTGATATAATGACTGACATTTCTGGCCAGAGAATTTATAAGCCAGCATGTATGTGTGTGATCTCAAAACTCAGTTTTCTGCATTACTTCTTTCTTTTTTTCTTTTCCTTTTTTGAATCCTAAAGATGGCAAAATGACAAAAGCCCTAAAAGGACACTCAAATGCAAAATGAAACTTCTGATACTAAGTCTTTAGAAAACAGATCCCTACCAGCAGATTGGCCCCACCTTGCAGCAGATTGAACAAATAGAGAATAGTTTATCTTTAGGTGCAGTAAGCATCATACAAAAGTTTGCCAAAGGCTGGATAATTCCGTAAAGCTACTCAACAAACCAGAAGTGATTAGAAATGAAAGGTCTGACAACACCACCCTGAGTAGTCAGCTCTTAATCAGGTTATCACAGAGCAGGACTTTTCTTAATTGATACAGCCTTTTATCGAATGAGGGTGTTACCTCATTGGTGAGGTCATAAAATATGAGTCACACAAAGTCAATAGAATATCTATCACAAAGGCAATGCAATGCATTGTAGAGTTTAAAGATATAGGTATTGTAAGTACTGTTTACTTAAAAGCAAGAGTGAGTTCTTAGAGGTGAGCACCTCTTTAACTTTCAAAAAATGCTGGTTTAACCTCATTTTCAGCTATGGCTACTGTTGAGAGTAATTCTGCGAAACATGATTTGCTATTGTTGCCTTGCCAATGCTGTGTGACATTTTGAACTCAGGGTCTAATTTCTGATAAAAAACTGTAGTTCCACTGATTTTCAATTGCCTGTGATTTTGATTTATTTAAGCTGAATGCATTCTCTGAACACCGAGTCTTGTGTGGTTAAACTGGCTGCCAACTCGCTCATATTAGGTAAAGAAAAATGAACATTATGAACAAGGTTCTTCACTGTTTGACCAAAATTTTATCCTCAGAATTGATGCCAATCATCATTGGACTTCCTATCTTCAAGATCTGTCTGTGATGGCTTCTGGTTTCATATCTGAATGCTTGTACAACTTTTGGCAAGCTTTGGTTTCCTACAGCTCTTAGGCACCTAAATCTTTGGTGTTGTACTCCTGCATGACAACAAGTGCCTTAGAATTTTCTTAGCTTCTTTCTTTCAAGTATAATGTTTTGTTTTACGCCAGAAATGGTATTAAACATTGTGTCCAATGGATAAATAACTTTGTTTCTTTAAAAAGGAGCAACAGCAGCAGAGAAATAATTCCGGGCAGCAATGCAACAAGAATGGCCAGGAGAAAGTATCAGCTGACACAGGAATTTAAACCAATTATGTTCATTATAAATTTGCAAGGGAAAAAAACAACCAAAACCTCCCAGTGTACCCTACAAAATGACCTGGAGCTTCAGCTTCAAATAAAGTGAAAAACTGCAAAAGATCACCCCCCACACTATTAATCCCAACAGGCTGCAAAGAAAGCATTCACAATTGACATAGGTGCCTCTGATCTGTAATTGTATTATCAGAGAATTCTGGATGAAAAGACAGGGGCAAACAACCCATTCAATCTCCCTTTCACCTCCTCATTCCACAGGCTTGAATTCTCAGGTATTCTGAGCCATTTAAAGGACCACAAGACCTTTTCTTTGGCACTATATTCAGGCAACTGACTCCTACTTATGTGGCTTAAGATTTGTTCTCATTCTTAAGTAACAGCTCCTTATTAATATATCAAGTATTTGTCTTGGCTGATAAAAGGTTCCACTTTCAGCCCTATTTGGAAAAGAGAGAGGGCACAATCATGCACAAAAATGTAAAAGAAAAACATAATGTGATGCACTGTCTACAACCATAAAAATGGTGCATAATCCATTCAAGCTCAATTTCGTCTGACCCTCTGTCAACAGAGCCCATGGAAAATCCCAGCTCCTGTTTTTAAGCCTAAATTTTCAAGCCAAAGTTACTGATAGTCACAGGTACAGAGTAATCAAACAGACACATCAAGAGATAATTTTCTTTATCTTATGTTTCAGAGATTAAAAGGCAGCATTCCTGAAGAATGAAACAGGCACTACCTTTTTATAGATCTATAACTTTATTTTCACTGGCTTGTTATTTTTCCTTTACCCACGTTTATTCTCTTCCTTATGGAAAAAATCTCCTAAAGTCCATATAATCACTCTGTGACAACACCTTCTGATGTGATAACAAAGCAATGTACTTGCTCTTAGAACAGTAAGAACCTACTGTATCATCAGAAAAGTCTGTCACATAGAACAAAGACAAGATTCCCACCTTTATGTGAAATGTAATGGTTTCTTCAAGACCAATCCAAGCAATTTTCTACCAAAATAGGCAGCTCCAGCTTTTAGAAACCTATCTGCATTTCAGTGAAGTCTTCTATTCTATGTTTGCATATACCATCTTGGTAAATTGGGTTCTGGATCTGACTATGAACTCTTTTCATCACTAAAATATATCCTGAAATTCACTGCCAGGCATGAATGTTTCAAGTACCTCAAGCCTGAAATTAACATGAAGTAGTAAAATGAACTTTGTCATTAAAAGAAATAATTTTCTCTTGTTGTCTGGTCAGCTTGTATGTAAGTTAAACTAATGCTAAGACACTAAAGAAGTAAGAGTAAATGACTGGGAATGAGAACAGCTTATTTGAAAACTGCTGTGTTACTGAGTTCGCATATTTTACCACATTTGCAGCCACTAGAATAAAATACAGGTATGTGCACTGTAAAGCAAATTGGATCTCCCCATTTGTTACCTCACACCTCATGCACTTTATAATGAAAACTACCCAACCTTTTTTGAGTAAAGCATTGTATGTTACTAACAATGATTCAGAGCAACAAGCTGTTGTAAGAATCTATATGACCCCATTTTCATGTCACTTCAAATATTTGCTCATACTTCGGCCAAAAAGAAATGGGCATTTTGAGGCAGAGAGATACTGCAATAAACAGGACCATGTTTGGTGGTTCGGTGTGTTTGTCACCTGGCTGAAATCCACCCATGGATTTGAAAAGCCCTTACTTGCAGTTCAGCCTAAAGACTTTGCAAGCCAACAAAGGTTGGCAGGTGGACAGTTTGCCAAAAAATTCAACACAGCATAGAAAAAAAGTTCAAAATATATATTGACAATTATAATTATTCCACATCTCTCGTGCTATCCTGGGAAGTCAGATGTTAGTTCTTCCCTTACAAGAAATCCGAGTTTCTACATCCTCATATTCATTCTGGTTTCAATTCCTTGCTCACTTTGTCTGTATGCCAATTTACTTCCAGACTCTTTTTGGAAACACACTAACTCCACCTAGGCTGAAACCCGGATTTGAGGGATATCTCCATCTGGGAACTTCCTTCCCAAGGCAGAATGGAGAAGCCCACGTTAGGACCAGCTCCCTCTGACCTAAAAGGTCCTTTAGCATTTAGTCCTGACCCAACCGGGTCTTAAATAATCAAATGTCCTAGTCCCTAGACCCAAGGGTCCCCTAGACCCCAGGTTCACAACTCAAGTGTTTGACATCTTCTTGTTGATTCGTGCACTTCAGACTGAAAAAGGCCCAAACCAAACACAGAATACCTATATTTTAGTGATACAGAAGCCCTACATAACACCCAGAGGAAATCCATGTCAAGAGCTTTGCAATATGAGCATGGCCAGTCTGCTCCAGAGGAAATTAGTCTTGGCAGCCAGAGATTGTCTGGATGGTATCTTCAGTTTTGAAGGCATAGTATGGTGTTTATATCTACAAACTAATTTCACTCTCCTCTGTAATAATCACACAGCTAAAACTTGGCATCTCATATTAGCTTTTCATTTTCTAAGCCAAATACTTGACTTTCTTATATATTAATCTCTACAGTTTTAAAGACGCACACACACACACATGCACATACAAGCTTATAAAAAATTAGATGTCTGAAATTGGTTTACACTGAAGCCCAACACACTTTCATTCCTTCAAGAATACTTAGAAAATATTCTTCTGAATGTTTTAAATGGTCAGATTTTTGTTTCCTCCTTCAATTTCCTTCCCTTCCTTTCCACATCTCCAAGCCCTTCTTCTCTTTAGGACAAATACGATAATAAGATGACAGAGGTTCTTTTACTTTCATATTTTCTCTTGTACTTTTGGGTTTATACCCTGTTACATTTTTGTTCAGTGTTGGCATAGTGTAGTTTCATGTGGCACAGAAGGAGTTTAACTTTCTTTTTGAAAGTTCTGATAAGTAGCAAATAGAAAAATCAATAAAGGAACAATCCTAAATGTAAGTAATTTTAGAATAATTGATGGGAAAGGGTTTAGAAACTTTTTATAATGGAATTAAAGTAACTGCATTTGTGTTTTGTTTTTTTTTTTTTAAACTGGAGCTAACTCTGTTTTCAGTCAAGAAGAACAGCCCATACTACTTTTTCTTTTCCCTCTGTGGGACTGCTGCCTAAGAGATGTATGTGTTTGTTTGTCATTCAACTCTGCAATATTGGCAGCTGTGGAGGTCAGATCCCAGCTATAGGACATCTTCAGTCTGCCCACCAGTTGTGGCAGCTCACATTTGATATCATATGGCTGTCCTTGTACATGATGAGAACAGATTCCAGCACTACCATGCATGCCTTTAACCAGGCTGTATAGCTCACCATTTGTTTGTACAGGAGGAAGCATTAGGTGATGTGAGCAGCACAACTTCCTGCACAGCTACTCCTTATTTCTTCAAGGTAATGGAGCCAAATAACAGCAACTGTGAACAATGGACTGTGCCAATAGGATGCAAGTGGCCCACCTCTGGTGATGTCTTTTTGTTTGTTTGTTTTTGCAGGGATCTCATGTATAGTCAGTGTTGCCATAAAGGAATATGGCTTGCCACTGGCTATGGATGCAGACAAGCTGACTGACTGACCCCATAGGCTCTGAGTGCAGACACCAGCTATGCAGAATTGAATTTTGTAGTCTCCCAAAAGATTTCCACCTTCCTGTTAACCCTGACTGAGGGGGACTTTTTGTTGGGGGGCATGCCCAAGGGTATTGACATCAAGATTCTTACTGAATGGAATTCTTACTTGGATGGAATTTCTAAAGGTGTCATGAAGGTGAAGCCTTTGTTATTTTGGCGTAAATAAGAAAGAGTCCTATTATTGACTTTGCCAAGGCCTCTGTCTCTTAAACACAAATCAATACTTTAAGGAGATGGTTTTATATAGTGGTTAAAAAAACCCCAAAGATGTTTGGTTATTCTTTTTTGTGGCCACAGATGTCTGTTTCCTGTATTACATTTTATATGTTGTCAGGAACACAAACTCTTAAATACTGAAATGGAATCTTTATTTGAAGTACAAGGAAAACATCTGGAAGAGATTAACTATTCTGTCTGAAGTCTGGTGGGCTCATCACCTTCTCTAACTATACCATTCAATCCTGTGAAAGGTAACAATTTCTCTAAGCCGGTATTTTCTCCGATGTGTCTGAGTGCAGACTGTTATTGCTGATACTCCCCACTTGCTACCAGGAAGAGTCTGAATGGACACAAAAAATGTAGCCTGGCTTGCATTCCTCTTTCACTGTATCAGACTATGCTGCAAGAGACAGACAGTGTGGGTAATAAAACCATGCAAGTAGCTATGAGAAGTGAAGGAGAGGTGAGGTAGAGGGAAGAAAATACAGGCTGATTTTTTTATCAGTCCATCTAGCGAGCGGCATCAGATAAATATAATCACTGACACAGAGACTTGTTGAGTTGGAACATCACCCAGACTCGGGTTTTGGCAGCAGTACAGGAAGAAGTCAGATTGTCTGACTCAATAACTTTGAATAGATTGCTATTTCTCTGGTTATTAACTGGCATCTGAAAGCTGCCAAATCAGTAAATTGTTAGCATATCTGGAACTCAGCAAGCTTGACTTGCTCATCCAGTTATTGTTGCACGTGCTTTTACATCAACTTTAACAAGGAAGAGGATCTGAACCAGGAACTCCGATAAACAACTTTTCTTTGAAATCAGATTAGCAAGTCAGAAATGCCAAGTGATAAGAGAAGACTTTGCTTTGCAGACTTCCTTCAGCAGTCCTCAGTCAATGGCATCAGGAGGACACAAGCCTTCATATTCACCTACATGGGTAGAAAAGTTGATTCACTGTCATCACAAATGGCATAATTTTAGCTTCACTTCAGCAAGCTATGGAACATAATTAGAGATGTATTAAAATCAGACATATCTTCCATATGTTAAAAAAAAAAAAAAAAGTAAAAGGTGTAACATGCTTGGAGGAAATATTCACTCCAAATCTGGATGGAAAAAAAAGGTAAAAATATATGGGGAAGAGAATCAACCTGCAATGTATTTTCTTGCTGGTTTTGACATTAAGGTTCTTTGCAGACAAATGTAAGCCTTCCAAGAAAGCAGTCGGGAAGCTGCTTCTTTTGCCTTGCGGTGGGAAAGGAAAAGAGGAGGAGAGTTGTTTTATTTCTGGAATAGACTGGTTGCTAGAAAGATCTTTCTAAAATATTATCCTGAAATCTAACATAATGCTCCTGACTAGCTCTTCTGGTGGCAGCCCTTGTATTGATGGGAATCTAGCAACTTAAGGGATGCTCAGCAGGAGACTCAGAGAGACCTGTGCTTTGAGGGGTGGTATGCTGTACACTGGCATCACACCTACAAAACAAAACTTTAGAAGAGCCAGATAGATACACTGAAGCCTGTGGCTCCTGTTCTGGGTTTAGCAGTAGCAGTCATTTTTTTCTCCTTCTTGGTAGCTGGTGCAGTGCTGTGTTTTGACTTTCAGGCTGGGAGCAGAGCTGATAAAAATGATGTTTTGGTTTGGCCAAGGACGTTGTGAGCCTCATGCTCTGCCAGGGAGGAGGGGAAGCTGGGAGGAAGCAGAGACAGGACACCTGACCCAAACTGACCAAAGAGGTATTCCATATCACAGCATGTCATGCCCAGGAGGTAACTGGGAGTTACCCGAGAGGACAGGGGGTCTGCTGGGTCGGACTTGTTGTTCGGCGGGTAGTATTGTACTCTTTTCCCTTGTTACTATCTCTTATCGTTGTTGTTGGTGATAGTGGTGGTGATTTGTGTTGTACATTGGTTGCTGGACTGTTATCTCAACCCATGGGAGTTGCATTCTTTCGATTCTCCTCCTCATCCGTCCAGGAGCGGGGAACGGGGGGAGCCCCCGGGGGCAGGGGGGACGTGGGCCTCGACTGCTTCCAGCCCAGCACCAGTCACTGGGAGTGAGTGCACGAACTGTCTGGATGGGTTTAAACCACGACAACTCCCCATCAAGCCGGCATACAAGATGTACTGAGGAAGGAGCATTTGGTGAACATGTGGGATGGCAGTTTCTCTTCTAAAATTAAGAATTTATCTTTTCCTCTGTTCATCTGTGATAATACTAGCCCATCTCAGACTCAATATCCTTTGTGAGGAGCTGGAGCTCCAGGATGAAAAGCCAGAGTGAAAGAAAACAAGAGGATAGTATAAGCAATTTAGGAACCTGCAAGTATCCAAGCTACTCCTAATTAAAGAGAGTGCTGTCCCACCTAAGAATTTTCATCATTGTGCCTGTTTTTTTCATCTTTCCTCACAAAATTTACCTTTACAAATATCTTCAAACCATTGCCATTACAAAAACAATACTGCTGCATTTTGAAACTTCTCTATATAGCAAAAATGTGGAAATACTAATTTAAAAATGTAGGCTATTTCTACTATACAGAACACATCAAATCCTCTCTCATCTATAGAACTGGATGGGTTATTTTACAAAAAGCAGTTTACAGAAGGGATTCCACATGTATTCTGGTTTACATTGATTTAACAAAACGTCTCACACCTAGTCCATAGTATCCTGCCCAAAATGGAATCAGGAATTACACAGAAGAGCTGAAGAAGAAGAGTGTGAAATGAACTTAAGTGTGTCTGTTAAAATCAGCACTTAGTTTCTTGGTACTTCTCTATTAACATTGGAGAGAAACACCCTCATGAGGTCATTCAGGCCATGAAAAGTCTGACTGGAACATGTAATATAGCTATACCAGAAGTGACCACTCTATAGCAAACACCATTAAAGCAGCATTTAGAAGCAGCTTCTGACACCTGACCCAGGAAGATCAGATCCTTTGACATGATAAGTTTTAATGCAAAAGAAGAAAACACATTTTAGTGTAGAGAAAATGGAGTTAAGCCCTGTACATACAGTATTTTCATGTACAAGCTCTAGTCAGGACTATGATCTGTCATCAGTGTGGTGGGTCATTACTCACAGGTATGGTACTTCTTCTGTCAATATTTGTTCAAGTCTGCAAGTAAGTGGATTAACTGCGTGTACATGTCTTTGCAATGGTTTGCATGTTAAATTTGTTTTTATCAGATCACAAAGGGTGTAACACGAATTTGACTACATTTATTTCAAAGAGCTAAGCTCCTTTCTCACCCTGTTGATTTACCACAAACTTTTCCCAGTAATATCACCTCCAGGACAGACACAAGATCAAAAGACATAAAATAAGACAGAACAGGAAAAAATTCTACTTTTAATTCCACCATGCTTTCTATTCACTGTATGAATTTTCTTACAGCAGTGGTTCTTACTATAAAGTGAGCAGAGCTTTAAGGGGAAAGTATCACAGAGGCGAACGGAGGATTACACATTTTTCTGTCATGCCTGCAAAACAACCTGTAGCACTTTACCTTACTAAGCCATCATGGAAGCCAAGATAGTACTGAGTTGTTAAATCAGGATTTTCTAGTCAGTGAGAGAGCTTAGGTTCCTTTGAGGTTTGTGATTCATCATTCACCTCCATTTTTCAGACAGTAAATGGTGGGGTTTCCTGACTTCAAAGGAAATAGGCATTTTCATTCATATCCTAGTGCAAGCATGATATATAACACTGCCTTAACTAAAGTGAGCTGTGCTAATGCTCTGTTAGTGTAAGTAGCTACTGTCACAAAACTTTTGGACTAGGAAGAAAAATGAGAAGTCCCGTTTGGAGATATCCTGAGATTGAGGAAGCCAGGAGAAGAAAGGAAAAATATGTAATGTATACAATTGTGACATATACTACATATGGAGAACTCTAAATAATTTCCTGTGTGCTATGTTCTGAAATATTCAAATATCATTTTTTTTTTTTTCCAAAACTGAGAAATATGCTGTGCAATTGGATTCCAGAAAAGAACATAAAATGAAACGCTTATGCCCAGGAACAACTAGCTGAATACTAGTCTCGAGACGTAAGAAATGTTTATTGTTATTGTTTATCGTTAGCCAAAGATCTGTGATTTTGAAATACTTAAGTATAATTGTAATTAATTGCAATTACACAATTAAGTGTAATTGTAATTAATTGCTTAAGTATTAGTAATCCACCAAACATTAGAAATTAATCATAAATCCTCCCTAACAATAGAACTTTTCCTCCTTTATAGTGTGGAAAAGATGGAGTAGGATATCAATATGGACAGGAAATTTGGGAAATTATGCAAACTAGTGGCTGTAGCCACACAAGGAAATCTGCCGTCCCTCCTGAATTCCACCTTCCTTATGTGAGGACAAAGAACAAGCTACCTTGATTGCTCTTCTGCAGCATTCATATCTATTCAGAGAGTGAGATGGACTAGAGAGGGACTGAATTTCGTTCTACATATGTGTACTCAGCATTAGAGTTTTAGCCTGCAGGTCTTTAAAATTACAATGACAATTTTAAAAACTCACATACTGTTACCCTTTTTTACCTGAATTGAACTCTGCCCTCGTCCTGTTGCTGTTTCAGATTACCACCCAGAAAGATCCAAGAGCTTTTCAGCAATTTATTCAGAGCATCTCCAAAAGATTTTCACCTGTTTGCCACAAATACAAAGCATCATGCTAGTAAAACACTTGTTCACAACTCTTTAAACAACCTTGAATTTTCATTGTAGTTTTTGAATCACTTTTTTAATCTGACACCCTAACTATATGTTTAAAGACTTACTAGTGAATCCCACTACACTTATAAAACCCTTAGCATCTTTTCTCTTACCTCAAATCACACCACTTTTCCAACCCCAGTATAAAAGCAGCTAGTTCTTATTCCTTCCAACCCAGTCACTCCTTCCTTCCTCCCTTTAATCTCCTGGCTATCTTCCCCTCAGCCCAACACTCTCTCTGCTCCACTGACCTCTGCAAACTCACCACAGTGGAAATGCCTGGAAGCCTGGAGTAAACCTCCCAGGCTGCACCAGGAAGACCAAAAGTGTTTATGATAAGGTGGTTTTCTGCTCTAAATCTCATCTTTCCTACTGGTACAGCAAACTTGTTGGAAACTGCTGATCTGTGTAGGACTGTCAAATCTGCTTGACTTGGGTGCTGAAGCAGCAATAAACAGCGGCTACTAGTATAAGCACTGATTGAGAGCCTCTGCCATTAGCATTGTGATACAGTGCACCATCTTGAAGGAAGTCCTAGTGGACCTCCTTCATTCAAGGAAGAGCTGTTTCTACAAATGGTACGTCTTGTCTAGGTCAGGTGTGTCATGAGAGATAAAAAAAAAAAAAGCAAAACATCAGCTGTGGGTGACTGACTGAACACAAATAACTGGAGGGTAAAGAAGTTTAAAATGCATCTCATTTCCCTCCTTGACCTTGTCCCAGCCTTAACTGTAACATCTTGGAGATAAATGTTCAGAGGGGCAGACATTTTTTTCTGCAGGGTATTTCCATTTTGCACACAGTTTCATGAGTTTCTTGTTTTATGAGCATCTTATGCAATGCCATGAGTCTGGCAGAATGGGCTCTGGCAGGGTGCTTTGGCAATCTTGCACTTGCTTCTTCCAACTAAAGGAATGCCTCCAAGAGAAAAAGTATGTAGTGACTGAAAAGATCAGCTGATTTCACACACACATCCACTTTCCTTGGGCCTGGATAAATATCTGCAGTAATTCCTTGCTAATATTTACTCAGAAAGTTGTTCTCTGTACATGTTTCACAGAACAGCTGCACTGTACTCTGCTTCCAGAGTATATACTTTTTTTTAACTAAGACCACTTACCCATGCACTATTCATAGAATCATAGAATAGTTAGGGTTGGAAAGGACCTTAAGATCATCAAGTTCCAACCCCCCTGCCATCGGCAGGGACACCTCGCTCTAAACCATATTACCCAAGGCCTCGTCCAACCTAGCCTTGAACACTGCCAGGGATGAAGCATTCACAACCTCCCTGGACAACCTATTCCAGTGCCTCACCACCCTAACAGAAAAGAATTTCCTCCTTATATCCAATCTAAACTTCCCCCGTTTAAGTTTTAACCCATTACCCCTTGTCCTATTGCTACAGTCCCTAATGAAGAGTCCATCCCCAGCATCCCTATATGCCCCCTTTAGATACTGGAAGGCTGCTATGAGTTCTCCACACAGACTTCTCTTCTCCAGGCTGAACAGCCCCAACTTTCTCAGCCGATCTTCATATGGGAGGTGCTCCAGTCCCCTGATCATTCTCCTGGCCCTCCTCTGGACTTGTTCCAAGAGATCCATGTCCTTTTTATGTTGAGGACACCAGAACTGTACACAATACTCCAAGTGAGGTCTCATGAGAGCAGAATAAAGGGGCAGGATCACCTCCTTCGACCTGCTGGTCACACTCCTTTTGATGCAGCCCAGGATACGGTTGGCTTTCTGGGCTGCAAGAGCACACTGCTGGCTCATGGTCATTTTCTCATCGACCAGCACCCCCAAGTCCTTCTCCGCAGGGCTGCTCTGAATCTCTTCTCTGCCCAGCCTTTAGCTGTGTCTGGGATTGCTCTGACATGCCATCACAGCCTGTCCTTCTGTCTGTTTTGTTCATCGGTTGCAACACCTTTGCAGGAGAGAGAAATATTTTGTTCTATAACTACACATCACAACATCATACCACCTTCCATAGCAACTTACTCAAGACTGACTGTGGGCCATCCAACTCCTCCATTTTTCTTAGTTCATTGTTCCTGTACTGGGCCATCTTCCCTCAATTCCCAACACTTCACTTTTACTCAATAATGGTCTGAACAATGTAATATAAAATAACATTTTTCTGCCATGAATATGGAATATGTAAAGTCTAGTTTGTAACCAGAGGTAAGAGAAAAGTATGGTCCAGAATCAAACTTTCTTGGCCTTTTGGAAGAGGTTAAGTTATGGTTTCAATGTGAGGGTGTACATCTGAATTGCCACAGTGGAGAACAGAGAATCCCAGTTTAGCGTCTCTCTCAAAGGTTAGCCCTAGTGGCTAGAGGACCAGACTCATAATTAAATGAACAGAACTAGATTTAAGTAGAAGAGGGCTGGTTTACAGTACCCAAGAATTTACCTCCCTTAATTTTTGGTAATACAGTAGATATTTTCCAGTCAGGTGCTTTCAAAAAATGGCTTTCCATGAAATTTGATGTATTTATTCAAATTAATGTAAATTTTTCAGGTGTTTTTGGACAATTTGCACCAGGACAGTATTTACAAGACTGCAGGACTGACACAGGTATAGGAATATCACATGCTATTTTCATTGGCTTAAATTTAGTTTTCATGGATAGACAGCAAAGAATATATACATTGTTACAATCCTGTTTTAACTTAAATATTTACAGAGCTCAAGTGTGAGACTGAAGTGTAATACAACCTTTGTTCTGAAACCTCATTTAAAGGACTAATATGATCTCCTGTTTAGGGAGATCACATGTTAGAAATACAGGACTTTTTATAGGTAGAAGTTCACATCCACTGAATTTGGGGTAAAGGAAAGAATCCCTATCCAGCTGAGTTAAAAATTGTCTGTACACTGCTATAATAATCATTCCACTCTACAGAGCAGGCTAAATGTAAACCTAGTTCTATGTGCTTGTAAATCAAATGAGTGGATTTATTCCCATTTATAAAACATTAGAGCTGGCCAATAGTTACTCTACCAGGTCTATCTTGCAAGTTACCTCAAGTCCTAGTTTGACTTACTTTATCCTTTTTCCTTTAAAAGAGACTTTCCCAATCTTTCCAGAATACACATCTAAGTTATAATTCTCTTGTTTTTAAGTATTACATTATTATACAATTAAAAATACATGTTAAATAGTGCCAACAGGATTTCCCCATAAGCTAATCTCTGTGAAGATTCAGCAATGGTCATAGGTAGGGCAGCTTTTCAAGGCTATTGTCTCTTGCTTTACTGGCTGCAGAGTTAATGCAGTGGTCAGATAGCTCTGGAAGACTGGTATCAAAGGGGATATTAAATGAGATCAGCATATGTCACAGGAAACCATTTTACAGAGAAGACAAAGGGTCTGAGAGAGCCAGTGTTAGGTGGTCCATGACACTGCCTTCCTTGCTTCAGTTAGTTACAGGTCAATAATCAAATAGCAAATGAAACTAGAAACCTTCAGTTCTGCAAAAAGTTCTACTTCCATCCCACAATTCATATAAAAAATTGCATTTCCATGCAATGCACTTCCATGCTTTTGTATGAAAACAGCACTTCTCCAAGGTGTTCCCTTTGTCTTGAGACCAAGATGATTTTCTTCACATCCAGCAAGAGACCTCCATGACTTATGTGCCTTCAAGCTGCCTTTTTTGTTGTCTTACCTTTTGGGAGAGTAGAGTTCTCCTTCCTATCTTTTGCACTACTGGTTGCTACATGCAGCAAAAGACCGAGGTGCCTTGTAATGAACATTAAGTACTCCAGCATCTGTGTCCTTAATTGAATGGAGAGATGCAGCACTTTCAGACAATTCACATTTTGCTTTGGAAACCTCTGCTGGGGTCTTCTGCTTCTTTCAAGTTAGATCTTATTGATGAATCTTCCCTCTCAAACAGCATTAAGCATGACTCTCCTATATAAAAGGATTATACTGTAGAAAGCATGACTTCCACCCATTTTCTTAATATAAGGATCATGTTAGAAATGTAACCTATATTTTTTTCATTATTAGGTAGGTGTTATTTCCTGTACTTACCAAAAGCCACTTCCCAACTGGCACCTTGAATATGGAAACTTAGACAGATAAAAGCAGACAAATATTCTGCAACTCCCAGAGGTGGCAGATACAAATAGGTCACCTGGAAGTTGTTCACTGAAACAAATAATTGCCAGAATAAGCACATCTAACCACAACCATCTATCATTAAGTTCATGTGAATGCAGAATTTCCTCTTTAAGTGGTATTTGAAAATGAAATTAATTATGGTGAGTTGAGTCAGAACCTTCCTCTGTCATTTCCTTACCCTACCAACTAGAAAAATGACCTGTTCCCCCTCTGTGTCACAAAATGAGTCTGTTTCATCAGAACTTCCCAGTTCCAAGTCCCTCAGGATAATCATTCTATTCTCACATGAGCTTTGCTCCCTGAATCTCTACTTCATTCCTTACCAGTTCAGAAAAGCAGCTAAAGAGAGATTCTCCCTTTCCCCCATTGCAGAGAGTTTTGCTACCTGCCTCTAGCCCTGCTAGGAGACATGGTTAGGACTCATCAGCCAAATCTCTACCAAACCAGTGGGAAAAGGGACTTGGAATATGACTTTATTTGGATGGAATTTCACTGGGAGTGCACCAGAGTGTTTCCAAAATTTAAAGTACTACCTTCCTGAGCAACAAAAATGAGTGACCTTGTCAACAGGAAGCTGCACACTGCAGGTGTTATATGTTCTAAAACATGGAGGTAAACAATCAGAAGTCACACATAATTATCCTTATCACCTAAGGGCAATTACACAGATGTTTGGTGAATTAATTACAAAGACTGCAGTGTCAATATATGTCATTACTTCAACTGTAGATTTTACTACAGATAAAGACAGAACAAAATTCACAGTTCAGGGTTTAACCACAGCATGGTGTTTTGGTTCAAAATGGAGCTACATTTACTGACTGAAATGTGTTGATCTTTAAGTGAATGTCATTCTGGAAAGAACCTGGATCATGTACAGGGGCAAGACAGATTTCTGATGACTATTTACTGTTGCTGCACCATAGTTACCAATCAAAATATGCCCCTTCAGATGTCTCGCTCCCTATTTAGTCAGTTAAGATTGAAGGTCCTGCTGTTCAGGGTCCTGTCCAAGGAGCTGTGACAGACAAAGTAGCATTTGTATCTTCTAATACATCAAAGGTGCCACCTGACACCCCCAGAAGTCATATGTAAACTGGCAGGCTTTGCATACATGCTGGCTGAGTGTGGCATTCATCTCACTATATTTAAACTCCTTATTGATTCACAACACCCACAAGGAATAAATGATCTGTCTATTAACATTAGATTGATCAGGAGATGTCTTCAGGTAAAACTGCAATTTTGGTTTATGCAGTCATTGCAGAAGCAAAAAGATTTAACCTTGTAGTGCTTGACGTGTGAAATTCTGGCTGAAAAAGAATTTCAAATTTGTAACCTGTATGATTATGGGCTGTAGGATTGTTATCAAAAGACAGCCTGGCATTTATCTGGAATAAAAATCACATGGAAGTTCTGTACTTTGTTCTTACTGAACAAGAGAAATTTCTTTTCAGATACCTGTCTGCACAGCATAGTTTAGTATTAAATGTACATTTCTGCATGGAAACCAACCAACAAATGGTATTCTCTACTGTTGTTCTTGTTCTCCTAGACAGTGGTTTGAACAGGCTAGTCTTTGTTTTCACAGATGCCTGGCTCAAAGTTATTCATTTAGTATTTTGGCATCAGATGGAATAACTGTTTGGCAGTGCTGTGCATTGTCTATGACTTTGTACTTGCTAAATATTTTGTTAAAAATACTGTCTTGATAAGAATCTGTTCTTTAATAGAAAATACTGCCATATTCAAACATCACAGATTTTGCACCAATAACTAATAGAATGGGAAATTACCAAGACAGGAATCCTACAAATAAATAATCCATTAAACTAACATAGCAAATTATTATTATGTATTATACTAATAATTCTATTTCTTTGCATTACCATGTAAATTTGTATCTGTACTGGACATAATTCCATTCAGTGTTTCTTTCATGATTTGGATAATCGGATTTCTTGATGATACTAACCTTGGATCAGCATAAAAATTATCCAGATAAACTGGAAAAATAATCCAAATTAAAAAAAAAAAAATTATTTGAGATGTTGATTTTGGGTTAGCAAAAGTAATCTAGGAATTGCAGCAGAAATTAAATGCCCAAAGCCAGCCAGAAAAGTGGCATACAGTTTGCTGATCCGTAGACTGGAGAGTCAGGGAGTGATCAGCAGGACCCGCTCGCCCTTTAATAGCCCCATATGGCCAGTGCGAAAGTCTAACGGAGAGTGAAGACTAACAATAACTATCATTGCATTCTTTCGATTCTGCTCCCCATCCCTCTGGGAGCGGAGAAGGGGGGGCAGCCCCTGGGGAGGCGGGGGGGATGTGGGCCTCGATTGCTTCCAGCCCAGCACCACTCACTGGGAGTGAGTGCACAAGCTGTCTGGCTGGGGTTAAACCATGACAGTTCTTTTTAACATTTAGCATGTTAGTAAAATAGCATCATGTTACTTCCATTCAGTTATTCTCAGTTTACCACTAAGTTTGAAACTCTTATGCTTCCAGAGGACTGCTGCACAAGGATGCTCTGGATGATTTCTAGTAAGATTGAAGCTGCCAGGCTTATTAGAAAAAAAATCTCAAATCAGACTTCAATCTGTAACTACCAGTGGTTCTTAGAATGATTACATTTCCTGCTAGCAATAGTAGAGGGTTGGGAACCACCATATAGGTTTATGGTTATCCTCAAATAAAGCAGTCAAGGATATACTAATGAGGCCTAAAGTGTTACATGAGGAGTAATTGCTAGTAAGCTGAATAACTGCATTCACTGTAAGGGTAAACCTTCTCTTTAAGATCAGAGGTGTTAACTGCAGATTATGGTAGTGACACATAAGGGAAGAAGTCTGTTCATAACACGTCCAGTTCAGCTCAACTGCATTTCCAGAAGGTGCTCTTCTAGCTCACCTTAAGCATTGGTGCAATGCCTTTGAGAAAAAGTGTGCTGTAAGCAAATCTCTTTTGTGGCTGTGGCCACTGTAAAATGCAACATCACCATTCTGCAAGATACTACTAGCAACTGTAATTCCTTCCACTTCTCCTTGTTTATGTCCCAAAATTCCCATGAGAG
This sequence comes from Neopsephotus bourkii, assembly GCF_033783945.1. NCBI lineage: Eukaryota > Metazoa > Chordata > Aves > Psittaciformes > Psittacidae > Neopsephotus > Neopsephotus bourkii. The sequence goes on from NW_026902266.1 coordinate 5,263,948, forward strand.
GGACATAAGAAAATTCTCTGCACCCCTGCCAGGGCACATTCCATGGCAGCACTTCCATCAAGCAGAGTTCTAATTCTTTGTGATTGTTGGAATGAAGAGAAAAATCATTGTAGAGGAGATATTTATCTGTGTATCACACCATTTCTTCCTGGTTTGAATAGGTGCGTGTCAAGAAGGCTGCCAACAATAGCATTGTTTCAGGCTTCCAGTATTTCAACAAATGCTGTTTTCATACTATGAAATATGGCTCCAACTTTTAAGTGCCTTGTTTTCAGGGTATGGCAAAGGGAATAGCAATTGAACTTCTGCAGCCAGAGTGGGCACTTAAGATCATCATGGAGGACATAGCTCTGCCCCTCACCCCTTCTTAGCACTTAGCCTGCCATCCTGTTATTAAATACCAAGCTTTGTTATACACTGCCCTAGACAGTGGCTGAGCTTGTTGTGTATTTAAGATTTTAATGGGATTTGTCTTGGCTAATCTTGTATGTTGGAACTGTACAGTGTAAAAGTGTCATTGCTCTTTATACAGGGGAAGAGTCCTTAGACCCATTTATTTACCTTTTCGTTTACTATTCTCACTCTGACTAGGTTTCTCGGTGTTGCTACCCTATCCCTTTATTTACCAAGGTGGGAACCAGTGCAAATCCATTCCTTCTGTGCCTCTGATTTTTAAACTTCTAAGCTACAAGACAGCTGCATATCTATTTTCACTGACCACACGCACACACATGAAAAAAAAACACACCCAAACCCAAAGCCCACATTTTGCAGTTTAGAAGTTAGAAAGACTCATATTGAGACCTCATTTAGAGTATTGTATGCAGTTATGGTGTCCTCAGCATAAAAAGGACATGGATCTGTTGGAACAAGTCCAGAGGAGGGCCACAAGGATGATCAGGAGACTGGAGCACCTTCCATATGAAGATAGGCTGAAAAAGTTGGGGCTGTTCAGCCTGGAGAAGTCTGTGTGGAGACCTCATAGCAGCCTTCCAGTATCCGAAGGGGGCCTATAGGGAAGCTGGGGAGGGACTATTCGTTAGGGACTGTAGTGACAGGACACAGGGGGAAGTTTAGATTGGATATAAGGAGGAAGTTTTTCCTGTAAGGGTGGTGGGGTACTGGAATAGGTTGCCCAGAGAAGTTGTGAATGCTCCATCCCTGGCGGTGTTCAAGGCCAGGTTGGACAAAGCCTTGGTTTAATGTGAGGTGTCCCTGCCCATGGCAGGTGGGGGTTGGAACTAGATGGTCTTAAGGTCCTTTCCAACAGCAACTATTCTATGATCCTATACTCCAAGTCCATGGAATTTTCCCCTAGCTTCTCTAGTGGAAAAGTAGACTGTCAAAACAGATTGCTTATCAAGCTGGATCATCTCCCAGGACCACTGAATTTGGTGAATTGCACACAGATAATCATTATTACTTCCTGCAGACTCAAAGGCAAGCTGAGCAAAGGTTTTGCTTTTGTCTTTGAGAGCAGCATAGTAAATTTTGTGGATAACTTCAAAGAAATCCTTCAGTGGGCAAAGTTTTACTGAATATCAGGAGATTTTATAGGTTAGATACACTGAAACCTCTTTCTACTACCTAAGAATCTAAGCTATTATAATGTTGCATGAGAGAATATGTACAAAAATTGCATTATGAACTCTTAGTAATGCTTCTAAGTTCAGCTTTCTGCAGTTAGAAAATACCTTGTATTTCCTCAGCTAGCTCACTCAGCGTAAACACAATGAATTCATGTGAGCCATGAAAAGCTGGTTCAAATGGGGGTCTAGCTTGATTGAGCTTTGACCCATAACACACATAAATAATTGAGTAATTACCAAGTGTTACATAAATTGTAAGATAAAATACAAAATCATTTAAGCCTTTTGATACACAGCAGCTACAGCAAAGTTGAAATACACCACAAAGCCTATACTTCGGTATGCTAAAGTTATCACTGTACAGCTCCAACGTGCTCACAACATCCTTGGTTACATGCAACCGAAGCAATTCCTAACACACTGAATGACTTTTCTCACTTTCTTAACCTACAGGCAGTATTTTGTCTCAATCTGATCCATCCTTACTTGCTGTCGATGAAACTGGACTGACTTCCTGGGATCTGAAACCCTCCACAAAAAACAAGGCAGTCAAACCTTTTAGCCAGATTTTGACATCAGTCTTTTGGCAAACTGACTTAGTGATCAGCTGGGCATGCTTCAGCTGCTGAAGTATGCATGTTTCCTCTGCTTGGCTCTTCCCTTAGAAAAATAAGACTATCATTTAGCAATGTTGACTATATAACAATCAGAACAGCTTATCAACAGATACTGACAATTCTCTGTCACCTGGAATTTCTGAGCCACGAAGGGATGTTTGCCCAAATTATTTACCTTAAAGCAAATGTAAATTGGTAAATTACATGAAAAAAGTACAGGATAAAAAGTGTATGAGAGTGTAATCTGGGTTACAGAGGAGGTTCGGTTCAACAAAAATGATCACAATGTTCTCTGATGGCTTTAAATCTTTGAGTCTTGAATGTACTAGAAGTTGCTTAGAGTACCATTGAAAGAGCATTGAACTTACATGAAGGTTCACTTCCACACAACTCAATTGAGTTATGCTGAACTACTTGGAAAGTACATCAGCATAAGACACTTGAGTTTCCCTGAGTCTTGAATTCAATCCAAAACCTGTTAGAAAAGAGAGCACTCCCCACCTGTTTGCAAGAATGATTCAGAGAGAACAAATGAGCATACAAAGGAGTTCCAAAATGCAGGATACACACCACAAAAGCAAACTTACTTTTCCTGTTTCTCTTCTTATTGAACAGAAACAGAAAATGGAAATGGACAGCCCTCTGGATTGTCATTGTTTCAGAAAGCTTAAGAGTACACTGCTATGAAACACATGTCAATTTTTCATATTTTTTTCAAATAATTGCAGTAGACTAATTAATAGTTCATTCTTGCAAAGACAGAAAAAATGTCTTCTCATTTAACGACAACATTTTCTCTATGAAAAATGTTATTGTGTTGATAAGGCTAATAACAGAAGACAACCCTTTGTGTCAATATTAACCTGAGATAAACTTCAATAAGAAACCCTACTTCACTTTCAGTTTCAAAAAAAGTCAGCCTTTTGCAGAAATGTGTTTTGCAGCCATTTCCAAGATTATGTAATTAATTCTACAATGGACAAACTTTCTTCAGATCTTTTCAGCATCCACTGCATAGGTTGTAAGATTGTCAGTTCAGATCTGCATTTGATGCATTCATTACTGTATATCTTACTTGCTCTAATGCAGTGTTTTCTATCTGTAGTGTCCAAAACACTTTTTAGAAACAGTAACATCGTTCTTATTTTATTGAAGGGAATGTATAAGTGTTTGGTTTAGTTTGAGTAAACAGTCAAAAGACATTCTAACACGAATTACTCATGTTCTATCAGATACCATATTGTCAAAAGGAGGGAAAAAGAAGACATAAAGAACTGACAGATGAGTATTTCCCTAAAGCTAGTTGTGGGGCAATATAAGCAACAGATAAATATGCTTTGTTGTGTTGTACAGAAAGAATCATGGCTCTTCTACTCTGTACCTGTATAGACGCTTAAGCCCACAAGCATGTATCAGAACTAACCCCATTCAGGATAAGTAACTAAGTCTTAAGATAACACAGTGTAGGACAAAAGTATCAGGAAGATAAAATTTGACCAAAAACAATCCATGTGTTCTACCTTACCACAATGATGTCTGTATCGAGAGACAAATGAGATACAAAAAATTGATCAAGTGTTTGAAAAACTATACAAGCAAATGAAAAGTCAAATCTAACCTCTAGAAATTAAATACCATTTTTATTTTGAAACTTAGGTGAATTTGTACTGTTCAGGGAATCTATGAATATAATTATTTTGATTTCTAGTGTGACCATAAACAGTTCATAATTTAGTTTTACTTTCCGAATCAGCAGCTCACCAAAATCTGCTTCAGAACTGATGTCTATGTGAGATTTTCTCTCTTCACTTTATTATTAATAATGCAGACTCTGCCTTCATTCAGTCATAAATATTGTTAGCACTGGAAGGAGCTGCAGAGTTATATGTACTCTATCAAAATTAGAGAATGGATACAGCAATCACTACCAGTTTAGAACATCATACTCTTTACTGGAGACTGTTTGGTATAATTTGCATGATTATGACAATAAAAAGGAGCAGAATCATCTTCTACTCATCCATAACTCTGGCAGTCATTTCAGATGACGGGGATAAATTTCAGCAATACAGTTCTTATGCATTAAACATGGACATGCAACACCAGTTTTCAGTTATTTGCAGCAACTGATGAAAGCAGATAAGGATTTTCATAGTTTTCAGATCAATAAAGTTGAAAACTGACTATAAAAGAGGTCAACAGACAATTCATCCACTGACATATTGAATGTTCAATACAGTACAAATCTAGCTGTTCAAGTTTGACAGCATTCTTGTTTTATATCACGCTTTGGCATTCCAAAATGATAAGGAGGCTGACAGCTCAGCTTAGCAAACCATGCACGCCAAATAGTAACCTCCAGGATGCATACCTAGAGTATATATCTAAAGCTCACACTTTATGATAACTTAGAACAGAACTCAGAGAAATGAGAATTTCTCATGAGAAGTTCTCCTCTACTAGGAGAAGGAAACATTATTTACATAATGAGTATGAGCTAACTGAAGTCGTAATGTGCCATCTTTTTGTGTGTGCAGTATTGCACAATCTCTAAGTATATGATTGGGTCCTGCTGCTCTCCACTGGGTTTCTATTTCACTGGGTGCGCATTAAGCACCTGCTGTAAGGAAGGTGAACCTGGATTTGAGGTTGAAATAGAACATGTTGTGAGTGTAAGAGTTTGGCTGTTACGGAATGAATGTGGAACTTAGATATCACCATGTTGAAATGGATTCAGTTTCTCCATTAATTTGAATAGTTCTTTTTTTGATGTTGTGCATATCTTTTTAAACTGCAATTTCCACAGTCCTTTATTTGTTTTCTTTTAGATGCTGTGCTGGATACTTCAGCATCTCAGTTTCTGTGTGACATTCACAGTTCTACCTGAAGTCTACTCTCTAAATATGCACACTACGAAAATAAAACTCAGTACTTTGATAAATGAATCCTAAGAGTGTTAAGTCTGTTCACCCCAAATTCCGGGATTCCCATAACTTTTCTATGCCTCATCTAGCAACATGTAAAACAAAGATAATAAATCAAAACTATTTCAAGAGCAATAAATTGCTATGGATGAACTTCTCAGGTACTTCAGTGATGGGCACCACAAAAAAATGATGAATTGAGTCTGTTTTCAGATTAAGGTTTGAATAACACATGGTAACAAAGTGCTAGGACATATAGTTAAAAATAATTTAACGTGATATAACAGAAACTTGAATTATTATAATGAATGGCAATATCTGAATCGAAATACTAAAGAGGTCTCTGCTAACTTTTATACAACAGCTATAAATATAATTAATTTCTCAGAGTCTTGAATCATACATGGACTACAGAATTTTGTTTCCTTCTCTATGTTTGTCTAATTTACATGCATTTGATTATATCTTCCATGCACTTTTTTGCATAAAGGAAGTCTGCTACAGCTTTAAACTAAGAGTATATTTGCAAGGATCCAGTGGAGGAAGAACAGTAGAGCTTCCACTAGTAACAGGACTTCCGACAAAACTCTCTAGTGGTACTAGTATGTCCGCTTCTTACACAGTCTGTTGTTTATACTATTATAAATGTACATGAGTGTCATTCCACAGAGCTATGTCCACCAGAGCATTCTAACTTTGATGGTTTTGAGGTTGTGTGTCACTAATTAACTTTGAGGGTTTAGATATACCGCTCACCTCAGCACTCCATTTCACCCATTTTTCCACTAGTTGTACCATTTATTTCTCTGAGCCTGCAAAAAAAAAAAAAAACAAAAACAAAAACAAAACCAATTTCTCCTAAAGACTAGCTTTTGATTTTGGGGCACTATAGAACTACAAAAGAGAGTCCAGCTTTCAGCTTGCTTTAGGCAATGTTGCTATGACCGTATGGCACAACAGAGCCCTGGGCAGGGATTATCAGCTGTGATCCCAAACCCAATGTTGCAGTGTCAGTGCTTCAGAGAAAGGCAAATTCTCTCAGGTGCAACTTCATATCAATGTAGTAACACTATTTCCTATTCTAAATTAACCTTGGCTGCTGCTAGCAGAAGGATCTCTGCAACATACATCACTGCACAATGTAAATACGTCCTCAACTATGTGTGTGCACATCAGGTTTTTTAGTCTATAATACCATTTGCAAATATTAGTATGCACAGTTGTGCTGTCTGTGTTTACAAGCTATAAAGAAAGAGGCTTAAGTGTTTATCCCCTTTATACACAAAGATATCCTGGATGTGTTCACACAAAACAGAAACCTTTCTCTAGATCCCATGTTCATCCTCTTTATGGTAAAGGACGCACATTATTTTTTCTGTAGAACTGTTTCTTACTCTGATTATTGCATGTCTCTTTCTGGTAAAATTGTCTTTAAGATTTCCTGGTTTGTGTGTGTGTTTGTTTGTTGCAGAACTTAAATGTGAAGTGACTGAATGAGGGAGATGTTGAAAAGAGCAAGGACAGTATCATCAAGCTGCTTGGGTACCACAAAGTTAATTTGTGATGCCAGTTAAAAGATTTATATCAAATTATAATCATGGTTTTTAACTGTGTGTTCTTCAATTTCTGGACAATCATCTTGAAACACTGAGACTGAATCTGCAGAAGTGGTGAGCATTCAGTTACTGCCAAAACCAATGAGAGTCATACTCTGAATATATAGCATTGCAGGTAATGCCAAATACTCTGAAAAAAAACCCCAAACTAACAGATCCCGAGCTGTCTTTAACTGGGTACATCAGGAAGGAGATAAATGACACTGAAGGAAGGAGAGGAAGAGAAGAATGCAAAGCAGCATTGACTGAAGGTAAATCTGGAGCAAAGAAACAGTAATGATACAGATGGCAGAAGCAGCCAGTCATGAGAAGGGTTATTTCATATGCAAAAATCCTGGGATTCCTTATGCAAAAACATCCTGAAATTTGGCACGGGAGTGGAAGAAAAGGTATGAAGGAAGGTATGGGCTAAAACAACACTGTTTAATGTCTGAATGTTTTATTACAGGGAAAACCCCTCATAACAGTGCAGCATTACTCAGAGAACTTGCGGTAATCTCACGTTATTGTGATACTAATTTTATCATCCACTTGACCCAGTCTACACCAGTCATGGCATTTCAGATCTTTCCCAGGAAAAGGAACTTGGTTAATGCAAGGGCATGGGTATATTTGACATGCAATACTTATAAAATGAGGTCTCAGCACAGGACTCAAAGATGTTCTGTGACTTAATTTCTTCCCAAAGAAAGTTGAATAAAATCAGAGATATTGTGCTCAATATATTTTACTTTCTGATCATATTGGCATAAACTAGCCTCTTATGCTTTAGCTAGGCAGCTTCTAATGCCTGATGTAACTAGTTATGCTTTGCTGGATTCTTCTAAATGGCACTGCAACCTTTGGAATTAACGGATAATGGAAGTAAAACCAGAAATGAATTCTAATCATATTACATATTACCCATTTCACAATAAATCACAGAGGCTGCAATGGATGTCAAAGCTCAGTCCTCTACAATGTTCAATGTAAAAGCAGGAGAACTACTCATGGCAATAAAAGAGGGTTTCAAATCTTGGGTATTAATGTGATTTGATTTTCAATTAGTTTTATCTAAGCATTTTGAAGTAAAGGAATGGAACAATAGTACCATGTTTGACTAATAAAGGACACAAAGGAGTTTTTTTCTTATTTTATTCTTTAAACATAGCTTTGCTTTACATAGACTATATTGTATCATACTATAAATATCTACTTCAACTGTTTGAAAAGCAGTTCATCTTCAAGTAATTAAGAGAACATCTATAATGTTAATCAACAACTACTGAGTAAACAACGATCAATTGCCTCATTTTTCACAAGAATTCTCCTCACAGAAACTTCCAGATAAGGACTGTGGGTTTGAATGGGCACAGATCAAAAACTAAGGCCTATCAGAATGGTATTGCAGACAAATGTCCCAGCACCAGTTCCGGAGCTTAAACTTGGCTTCAAAATCAGGCAAATGACCAGCCAAAGAAAAGCCCAGCAAACAGATCCCTGTTAACTTGCATTTTAGCACTGGGAAAGAGTAAGTGACAGTTTCTATCAATCACAAAAGTTTTTGCTCTTTCCTCGAAATGAAGCTACTCCAGTACAGCAGTAGGTGGACTAGACACCTTCTGTGTGTCTCTATGAGTCCATCATTTTGTCTCTCGGCAATATAAATGGAGACACTGATTTCAATAATAACTGCACCCAAAAGCTAGCCAGATTTTCTAGGTGTTATTTGATTCTACATAGAGGATGTATGAAGATATGATGGTTTCATTTTCTATTATAAAGATCCAAATTCAGAAATTGTGAGTAAGCTGCACAAATAATATAATCACCATGGAGAGACCACGAAAGATTAAAAAGAATGGATCTGAAAATGGTAACAACATTTTACTAAAATATTTTAATCAATTTAGTACTGCAGACACAGATAGAAGGAGTACCATCCCATAAAAAAAAAGAAAGTGAAGCTATAGAAAGAAGAGTCAGGGTTTTCAAATCAAATGCAATGTCAGAATAATTTATATTTCCAGTTAACATCAATAAATTGCTCAAATATATTGACAGTTCTGCTTATGCAGTTGACTGTACACTGGTTTAATCATAAACAATTACACAAATACAGACATGTTACTTTAGTCTTAAAAAAAAACTCTCGCAAGTCACTCATGTAGGTCTATTGAGTGAATCAGGGTGAAGCACAATTTGAAGAGGAATTACTTCTTTGAATAATTAGCAATACTACTAAATTGATTTATAAATATATGGAAAGCAGTTTTGCAAGTCTCATATTTTGACACATTTTGTAATAATTTCTGAAAAAAATCAGCACACAATAATGGAAGTTAACATAGCAAGAGGATTAATCAATGAAATAATCAAACCCCTGATTGAGTGTAAGGATAATGAGTTCCACAACATATAAGAGATTTGAGATTTTCAGCCAAAAATGCAGACCCAGGGAATCACTCCTGATGGTGCCTTAAAGCTCAGTCAAAGGGCTTAAAATCAGCTGTAAACCAGTTTCAGCCTAATTTGTGATGGCCATACAAAGGGAATCATCACTAGTGACCAAAATGGGATCTTTGAGAGGTCACAGTACTTCTCTGAACATGCAGGAAATGTTAACCTGCGTATGTAAAACCACAGCATAGCAACTGTTGATATGAATTGACTTTTCAGTGGTAAGCAATGTACTGATTCATAAAGCATATTTTTCTTCTTACCACAGAATCACTTAATAAGCTTATGTGTGTTGCCCAGCTGAGTTTATTATACTATTTTATAATTATTTTATGCACCAATTATATCTGTTAAAATTTTTCTTTTTCAGATCTTCATCCTGGAACTTTAATAATAACTGTTAGAGCTGGTAACTTTTCTCTTAAATTTTCACTGCATGTATTTCTGTATATACAAGTATCTTGTATATATGTATATGTATATATATGTATATATGTATATATGTAATGTTTTTCAACATTAAATAATAGTAAGTTAAATTCTACAGACTTATATGTCAATAAAATTGCCAGAAGTATAACTCATGACTGAAATTGACCAGTTCTCTTCCTCAACCCTTCCAATTTTATTTAGTTATATTGATTTAGTTTAAATTTTAATAACCAATTCTACTTTAAAAATGTTCAGGAAATAGAGCATCTTTTCTTGTTTCTCTTTACTGCTTAGCGGAAAAAATATGCCTTTTATTTCTCTCAATGTTGAAATTACTTCCTCAAATAGAACTACTACAATGGAGAGAATACATACTATTTTTCAGAAAAGGAATCCCAAATGACCATTTAGTCTGTCTATCCCCCTGCCCCAGGGTACTATCAACAGCACTTAGACAATTCCTGGGTAGTTTTTGTAAGCTCTTCTTAAGATGGACAGTCTTCTTGGGCAGCCTATATGAATACTTCACCATCTTTGCAAAAAGAAATTTTCTCCCAAATGGCTAACCTACACTTCATTCCCATTTTAAACCTAATTTTGTCTCGTCCTCTTGCCAGAGTGTATGGAGGCCATCCTTACAGGAACTGTTTGATCCCATGGAGGATTATGGGATCTGTCCTCCCACTGAAAGACTGTGTTTCTCTGCAGCCCAGGGTAACATACTATAAAAGGTTAATTCACCAAGGTAATATAGCCGCAAATAAATGTATTACCATATTCATAAAACATTTGTTCACTAACTGTTCCTAAGATAAGGAACATTCCAGAGGACATTCCTGCAAATCAGTCTTCTTGTGTCACAAGAGACAGCAATGACCAAGAAAATAATTCTTTTTCATTGTAGATAGAATGAATCTTTTTTTTTTTTTATGGTGAAATAACACCAGGAAACAGCTGAAGTAGCACTAAAACTGCCCATATGAGAAGACAAATACCTCAAGGAAAGGTCCATATCAATGATGAAGGATTTTCACTGCATAACTCTGTATAGTGCCTGGCCTGTGGACCAATGCTGACCTTAGACAGCGTTTGATTTCTCCATTTTCTCAGGCATAGTAGCTACATAGACAGGTGCGAAACTTATTAAAAACTACTAGTCAGACGGAAATTCCTTGGGGTTTTTTTTTTTTTTTTTGAGAAGTTAAATTGCCATCATTTACCATAAGTTCATGCTCAAAAGTCACTTAAAAATCCCTTCAACTTTATTTATCCCATAATATATAAGAGTTTGGGAAGACTAAGTCTGAGCAAAAATTCTTCCTGCTCACTTCTTGACACTTCATCAAAAAGATCTGCAAAAGAAGACTCCTCCTAGAGTGCAAATACAGAGGGAATATCAGAGCATCCTCTATTTACCCCTGCACCTGCAAAGGAAAACTAAAACGTCTGAAGCCCCACCTTTTAAGAACCTTGTGAAACAATCTGGGAACTGAGCCAAAATCTACTCTCGCTATATAAGGCTCAGGAACAGACAGGTATTTCCTCAGAGGCAGGTTGTTCGGTAGTTTCTACCGGACTTCCAGAAGATGGGTACAGGTGGTGGGATGCGAATACCGCTATGGATATCAATAATAACACTTGCCTTCATACAGATCAAAGGTAGGAAGATTCACTTGCTTGGCATTTTTACTGTTTTAAAGAATTTATAACCTGCTTTGGAGTTTGAAACATTTTTTTCTGGGCTTTGTGAAGCTAATGAACCTGTTAGCTTTATGCAAGGTTTTCTTTTCTATTACAATACTTTCCATCCTAAAATGAGGAAAATAACTGTCTTGAAAGCTTATATTGTAGTCCATGTTTGCATCCTATTTTCTCCAGTTGAAATAATGAACAGCTCCACTCAGTTCAGTGTAACTCACTCAGAACTTAAACTCCTACCAAAATTCATCAAGATTTGCATCTATCTTTTGATGTTCATTTCAAGGTGATACAGCATTTCTAAATGCACAAACCAAAAGGCGCAAAAGTAGCTTTAGGAGGCAAGAAATCCATGGAGTCTGTCTGCATGCATGATTATAAATTTTGTTTGTTTATTAGCTGACGATACAGTATTAAAAAAAAAAAAGAGTGATTTTGCTTGAAAAGCACTGGACAACAGATTTTAAAAGTTCATTTATTTGTACACATGAGGTTGCATAAAAGCTTAGAGCACAGGGTTGGTTTTTGATCAGGTGAAAACAAATGGAGTTGCCTTAAATATTCGAAGAGGGCATTAACACGCACAGATTAATGGAAATCTTTTTACATATATTTCACCTGTTAGTTTCTCTTAAATTTAAGGCAAGAGTGTTAGGTTTTAGTGCATTTTGATATCAGACAGAGATCCTATTGTATTATTTTACATTTTTCTGACTTTCAGGTAGTTCACACTAACTTATGTCAAAAAGTGGTAGTGTGAAAGAATAGCCCATCAAAAGACTAGATGTAGCATTACAACACCATGCAATGGAAATGGGTATCTGAAAAGAATATGGGGTGAGGCAGTGTTGGTACCACACAGTGCGTGGAGAGAGAAGCAAAAAATTCTCTGAGGCTAGGCAGTGGACAAGAGAAACCCAGCACTGAATAGTTCATAGCTTAAGAACAGGCACAATGCATCCTTCCAACACCAGCTGCAGACCCACAGGTGGTGCAAAAAGGAAGGGACTTAAGGAGCTCTCTGCAGATCTGATTTCAGCATTAGCTCCTCTAGCAGTACTCCCCACGGACTGCCCTTGTAGGATGCAGCAGAGGGTGAGCCTGCCTGGTTGATTTTCTCCAGCCAGCACTGCCTCACCTGCATCACCCTCTGATGACCTAAACAGCGCATTAAAAGCCCCTCTGGCCCCTGCAGCTTTTGTATGTATTCCTAGTCTGATAGGAATTCTATTGTATTCCTATTCTGATAGGAATTTTCTCCTCCTCACACACATGCATGCTCCAGGACTTTGTCTGCATTTTCCTGGACCATTTGGTCATCCCTGACCTCAGAAAAGTGAGTTTGGAGAGGGATGTGTGCTGGCCCTCCCCTTCTTCCATGGGGATAGTCACAACGGTTGCTTTGCCTCATGCAGCACCACCAAGACTCAGTGCTGCTCCTGGTGAAGAGGCAAAATATGGGTCATAAAGTCAGTGGAGGGGAATACACACATTTTTCATTCCATTCTATTGGAATGAAAATCAAAAGTCACAAATAAATCTATTGGAAAGATCTACATTTTTTCTGTGTGGTTTTTACATTAATTTTCCTACTTCTGCTTATTACAAAAAGTGCCTGAAAGTGTAAAATACAGAGTAACTTCGGCTTTCAGTAAGAGAGGACAGAGATCAGTCCTGTAACTATAATGCTTTCTGTACAAAAGAGACCTATTTTTAAAGCCCTCTGGCTAGACTAAGGGATTTACTGATTCTTAAAGCACACAGTGATCATAAAAAATTAAGAAAATGAAGCCCTTTTTCTGAAAAGCTTATAAGGGCATCCAGGAGCATTGTGGCAGGTCCTAATGCAAACCTGACTTCCTGTACATTAAGACAGCTTTGCCAATTTTTGTTATACTGACTGTTACATGTTTAAACAGATATAACTGAGAAATGATGAGGGAACTCAAGAAAATTGTACACTAACATTTTCCTCCTACACTCTTCTTGACGTAGTTCAAGCCCAGGATGATGAGCAACAAACAAAATCAAACTATGCTTCTCCATCGATCCTGCAGCGACAAAAAAGTAAGTACTTTTATGCTGATCTACTTCTAAAATTCTGTCTCAAATGAAATTGAAAAATAGTAAGATTGCTAGAATCTTCTTATTCCTAGCTACAGCATACTTTCCCTTCTTCCCCCTGCCCCAACCCCCTCCAATAAAAAAAAAGGAAGGGGGGAGAGAAATTCTCTGCACAACATACCCAATTTCCAACCAATCTCTGACTGCTCTAAACTGGAGAACTTCCTCTGAGATATGGCCCAGTGGATCTAGGCTACTGATATGATACAGTTATCTAATCTTTAACTTAATGAAAAGTACATACCTTCTATCTAAAACTGTATTTTCAGAAAAGGTGTGTGCATACATATATATCACCAATGTACTTGGATAGTAGGTGAAAAAGATACATTTTTTTAATGCTGTGTCAACATGACTGCATTATTTATGAGAGAATAAGAAAACTGCAACTACTTTAAGCATTAGAATAATTCAGCACTACAAAGTCATGCATGACACATGGCACGACACATACAGGGCAAACACCGTAACCATACACAGCAAAATAAGGGTGGAAGTATAAATGCTAACTGGTGTATTAATGGTGGCAGACTGAAACAATGATTAAGACTGCTCTGAAGTCTGTAATTTGTGAGGTCACTAGCTGGCAATTAAAATAGTGATACACCCAAATTGGAAGTGTAGCAAAAATAATTTAATAGTGAGTATATTTAATTATTGGAACAGATTGTCAAGGAAGGTAATATTTGCGCTGCCCCTTAAAATCCTTACATCAAGATTAAATGAGATTGTCTTTCTAAAGCATGTATTTGTCTTAGTGTTACTTTTTGTTCTAAACACAGAAGCCAATGACTGATGTTGCACAATCTACAGTTTGGAAGTCATCAAATTCTGTGATTTTGATATTTTCAAGGGAGAATCTGCATCAATTCCTCAGACTCTCATGTTAAGAAAATCACATTGCAGGTTCTCTAAGTATTTTATCCCTTTCATTACCAGATCTAGAGAGATAACATGGGATTTGAATGCAGAAAATTTAGGGCTGGATCCTACCAATGGAAGACTTTGCATGAAAAGCACATGATCAAAGTTTCTCAGAATTTCAACTGCTTAAAAAAAAAAAAAAGTCTGCTTAGAGCTGGTTATGCAAACATACATGTCTCAGCACAAGAAAGATAAAAGCTTCATAAAATACCAGCTCCTATTTCTCATCCTCAGCTTCCAATATCCTTCAGTAACTTTCTGCTCCTAGATGTACTGAGAAGCAAAGGTTCAGGCATAGACATTAGCTCCACATTTTCTGCATTGCTGAACACTATGCTTTAAGGATCAGATTGCTGCTTTTCAGTTCAAAACTTTAGGGCCAGAACATCAGATGTGAGTCTTGGACAAATGATGGAAGAAAGTACTACAACCAAAGAGCATTGTCTTTGGCATTTAGTTGTTAGTGAAGTATACAGAAAGCCAGAACACAAAGCACTATGTCAAAAACATCATTAAAGCTTGGTGGAAACTTACCCCTATAGTGTAGCTAGTACTAGGAAATGTTAGTCACTAAAGAGACTGGGTAATATTTATTCATTTTTTAGTATTTCTATTAAGATTAATCTTAACAATTTTTTCTCCCTTAGATTTTCCACCAGCTTCAAAATCCCAAGAAGTGACAATCATTCCACCATTTCAAAACACACTGAGATTAAAGGGTAAGTTAAACAATCTGTCATAGTTCAGATAATCACACAGGTGATCATGGAGTGAATGAAGAGATTAATAAATCATGTAAGACCCTTCAGCATAATAGAATAAAAAATGAACATGCAAATTAGTCATGTTATCAGGTAACAAAGATAATCCAAATATGACTCCAGTACCCAGGCCTACATTTTGTTAATATGATGCAGCTGTTAAAAAATTACATATATCTAAATATAATACTTGGATAAATCACACACCGTACTTCCATTAAAGAGAGGGAACTATTAAAGTGTTCAAAAGACTGGTGGGACACCTAATTTAGAGTATAGTGTACAATTCTGACTAGCCACGTTGAAGCAGAGTGAGTCTAAATCTGGAAGGATGCAGAGGGGGACTGTGAAGATAATCAGGAAGATAGGAGAGCCTGCTTGTAAGGAAATAAGGACTGAAAAGAGATAAGTGACTCCTTTAATGAGTGGTGGAAAGAGCAGTGAGGTGGAACCACTTCAAGGTTAAGTGTAATACTGGCAGAAGAACAACCAGGCTTACATGAGACAGGAATGTTTTAGAAGATGCTGGCAAAAAGTCTTCCAGCCATTTAAAGGGTGTGGCTATGAGTGGCCTTCCCTAGTAGGAGTACCATATAGTTTTAAAGTAAATTTAAACTGGTTTTATGGTGAAACTTTAGAACTTCATATATTTAGGAAAGGATTTATAGAATATTGCTGTCAGGAGAACCAGAGCACTGAGCACAGTGACCCAGGAGGTCTCTTCTGATCTTAGGCTCTATACTGAACTAAATAAGTAACAGATTGATAAACAAAGAGTTCAACAAGAAGGAAAATAAAAAATAGGCTTTTGAACAGAGGCTAGTGGAAGAAATAAGAGGGGAAAGGCAACTAAAGGGAGGGTTTCTGCAGCAAATTACAGAAAATTCTTACTGCTTATTTTGAATCCATAGCTGGCAACCCCTCTCACAATGGCCGTGTGTGCAGCACATGGGGTAACTTCCACTTCAAGACCTTTGATGGGGACATCTTTTACTTCCCTGGGGTCTGCAATTACATCTTTGCATCCAACTGCAAATCTCCCTATGAGGACTTCAACATCCAGATTAGACGTACAACAGTGGAAAATGCTACCATGATCACGCATGTCCTCATGAAGCTGGAAGGAGCAGTGATTGAACTGACCCGCGGCTCTGTCCTTCTTGATGGCAAACTGTATGTTCATAACTTGAAACTGCTATCACTGTTCTTGCTCCCAGTAGGCATTTTGAGTCAGCACCCCCTTCCCTCCTCTGATCTCACATTTTTCCCAAGCAGCTGGAGGGCTCAGGTCTTTCCTGAATTATCAACAAAAAAAAGTGCCTGACTAAGCTAATTGCTACTTATGAAGATTATCCGTGTCCCATTTGTTCAGATGAGCTATATCCCTAATGCTGCCCCACTGCGACAATAACGTATGTTTACAATTGAGTCTATAAATTGGATTCAGTCAAAGTGTTAGGTTTTTACACTCTCTAGTTTCTACTTTACATTATTTCAACCAGAACAGGATCCTTGAGAGGAATTTTTGATGGCTTTCCCCCTTGGACTGAACCACAGGCAGTTAAATAGCGACTGCAGCTTGTACCTGCACTCATTTAAAACGAGCCTCTCTGGAAATTTGCTATCTATATAGCAACAGTAGCACTGACTTTGGCACAAGGTGTGAAACTTGCCCAAGAGGCTGGGTCAATATTTGGGCAGATATCCCACAGTGAGTTGCGTATGATAGCAGCTATGTACAGTGAGCTAGTCTAAAGGTTATCTTAGTACACCTTTAATGGCACTCATGTCACAGAAAGCCTAAAGAGTCTATCCCTTTATTATCACCGGCTTTAAGGAGTAAATAGCAATACCATGAAGCATACTGCCTGCAAAACAGAACCTCCCTGCAGTTTTCTGAACAATACAACTAAAAACATATGCCAACATTTTACCTAGCCAAACACCGTTAACAGAGATAACCAAAAGGAGCAAGGAAAGCAGGACTGATCCATTTGCACAATGAGAAGCAATTGTATAGGAAACAGACAAAACACTACTCACTTGTGCTGTCTGTATTTAGTTACTGTTCTAATATCCTCACTTATGTGTGTCAAGGCTTCTCAAAGAGAATGACAAAGGATATCGGTGTGGATATTCAGTGGGTATTCTGGCCCTACCTCAGCTGAATTACAGTGATCTTTCCCCAGGGTTCAGATGCCCTACAGCCATATGGGAGTCTTGATAGAGAGAAGTAACAGCTATTTGAAAGTTTCTGCCAAGATAGGACTGACCTTCCTTTGGAATGAAGAAGATGCCCTTCTGGTAAGAGAACATCCAAAATTTGGCGGAAGGCCTGTATTTTGAAAATAGGCTATTTATATCTTTGCAGTCTTAATCAGCCAGGCAGGCAGTTACTTTGGGATTTGTGTCCAGTTTTAGTGTATTGCTCTGTCTTCCAGTCTTCTCCCAGTTACCCTTTTTTTTTTTTTTTGGCCCACCAAGCTCAGCTCAGGATCAAAACGTCCCGTGATGTGGCTTAGTGGTAGACTTGGCAGTCCTGGGGTAACAGTTGGACTTGATCGCAAATGTCTTTTCCAACCTAGCTGATTCTGTGAATAGACTTCCAATGGTAACATTTCCACATCACAGTGAAGTACTCCCCTGATCGCAGACCTGGCAACTTGATGATGTTCACAGCCCCAGGGCTAGGATAAGACCAAGCTTTTCTTGGCTGCCACTGACCTCGCCAGTGGTGCCTACCTTGTTACAACAATCACACAACACAGTCTGCACAGAATACATATGCCAACTTTTGAGTACATAGGCAATATTGATGTAGGCTGTGTTCCTAAAAATCAAGGCTGACATTGCTATGAACTTAAGCTCTTTCCTCATTTCTTTCAGGTGGAACTAGATAAGAAATACGCCAATCAAACTTGTGGACTTTGTGGGGACTTCAATGGAATTCCAGTCAGCAATGAATTTATTTCAGAGAGTAAGTAATAAAAAGCATTATTAAGTATTGGTGTTCTGGTTTTCTTTCTTTCAACAGTATACTGTAACGTAATTGTGGATCACATTGATGGCAAAATTAGTGCTACTGCTTTATGTATTTCTATGATGTCAGGACTTTGAGATGTATTAGATTGCTTCCATCACTTGAATCTTGTAAGACCTGTCACATGCAACTTTTTATGTGTTTTCAGTAGTTAGGATCCAGTTCCTTGTATAACTTATTCACCCACTTCTGCCTTTCATATTACAGTGATATTACTTGGTAATCACCGTTCATGTCACAGCTGGTAGTGTCACAAATGAAAATATATCCATGCAAAAGCTAGTAAAAAAAATCTTATTCTAATATTTGGACTGCTTTTTACAGAGACAAGGCTGACTCCCATACAGTTTGGGAATAGACAGAAGATTGATGGACCCATAGAGCAGTGTGCTGATCCTGCTCCTTCTGCTGTTCTAATGAACTGCTCAGCTGAATTTGTAAGAACCCCTCTCTTAAAATTTGTTTTCTCAATATAAAATACATTCTCTCTGTCTTTGGAGAAAATTTGTTGGAAAGTGAAAAAAATGTAACATGAAAATGACTCAACAGCAGGTTCAGAGGGAAATTTTTTCTATTTTTTTTTTTTATTCTTTGCTAAAATGAATTCTAAAAAGTTTCATTACCCTTTAGAGAAGACTGGATGTTTTCATGAAAGAGAAATTCATTGAGGATCTCTTAATATAAAGAAATTGTATAATGCTTGGGAAACCACCTGACCTGAGACTAACTCAAGATATGCGAAGATGTGGGAGTTAATCAAAGGAGTTCTACATGTACTTGCCCTATTATTAGACTTTTCCCTAAACATCTGCCTACAGCTACTGTTGGACAGGTTTTGGACCAGATGAACCTTTGGTTTGTTCTGCTACATGCCTTAACAATTAGTTTCTTATTTTCTAAACACTTGTTTTACTTTATTTACCCTTCTAGGCTTCTATCTGTGAGACAGTATTAACCAGTACAGCATTTACAAGCTGTAATGCACTTGTGAATATTCAGGACTACATTGAAACTTGCATACAAGACTTATGCCACTGTGATAGCTCTATGGCTGACTTCTGCATGTGCAATACCTTTGCTGAATACTCCCGGCAGTGTGCTCATGCGGGTGGACAGCCTCTGAACTGGAGAACCTCAGAACTATGTCGTAAGTATCTTGGAAAGGGACTTTCACCTGTGCTTACTACCCATATCTAGTAACCTTCAAAGATGTCTTGGTTTTGTTTGGATGGTTGTTTTTCCACAAAGAAGCCAACCATTTAAAAATGCATGCGATTTTCATTAAATCATCTTTAATCTGAAGACTTTGGAAATAGGGAAGTTTAGAGGATTTTGCATTATTAATGGTTTTCAATATATATCAGAAAGTCTGAGATGTTGCAGCCTCCACTTGGATCAGGATTCCCCTTTATATCTTGACAGAAAACAACCCAAATTACAAATACTGTTTTCTCAACATTTCAAAGGAAAAGTTGGCATTGTAATACTCTTTCTACTTTCAGCCAAATCATGTCCTTTCAACATGCAATATCAGGAGTGTGGGTCCCCCTGCTCTGATACATGTAGCAACCAGGAACGATCTGCACTTTGTGAAGACCACTGTACAGATGGCTGCGTCTGTCCTCCAGGCAAGCTTATTTCCTGCCCTTTTCTCATAACCAGAACCACCATAACACCTGTACACATTTAACAACTTTCCTACTCTGTCATTCTCATCACATCACCATTGTTACTATCATCAAACTAATAACTACATTTCTTCCTTGACACACAAGCACCATTTCTATTGAGATTACTCAAACTACCCTTTTAAATGATAAACATGCCTGAGACATGTACATAATGACTGAACTGAGAATAAGATACTTCACCTCTAACAATAAGGGTATGTCTTCTATTCTCAGCATCCGCATTCAGTTCAGAGAAAGTACATCATATGAAATCCCATTTTACCTACAGTGATAAATCCTGGTGTTAAAAAAGCTGTGTCTGGTTTCCCACATTACCAACCCTTTCTGTCCAGTGCTGCATGTCTAAACAAGGAACAGAGAGAGCACTAGGCAGTGTGTAAAATCTGGCACCTCAAAGAGTTACGCAAGAGAACTGAGTAGAAGTACAAGACAAACAACGCAAATGTGTTCTCTTTGTGACATTTACTTCTGGGACTGAGAATTGTTGCTGTCGTGATTGACTCCATGGTAGGATCTTCAGCCCTTGCAGCTTTTCTGCCCATCTTTCAAAATGTCTTGCAGAATCCACCGTAACTTTTTTTGTATAATTTCATCAACTTCTCTTAGATAAACCTCTGCCTTTGCGTATAGAACTATTTACTGTACAAATAGTATACGTACTGTTACATATGTCCCTGGGCAATCTTATGAATGGTTTATATATTCCACCTCATTATCTAGCAATTTTAATCCTAATTCCATTCTAATGAAGCCCATAACAGAAAGGTATTTCCCTACAGATCTCTTCTGATCACTCTAAGATTGTAGATAAGCTTCAATGGAATATAGCCCTTCAATCCCTACATAGTTTGCATCCTATTAAAGTATTTTCATTTTTCTGTGCAATACAGAAGAAATTTAACATATGCTTTCAGACATACAGACAGATACAGGCTCTGAAGTGCACAGAATGTGTAACAGACCATTTCTTTCCCTAGGAATGGTATTTGATGATATTAATGGTGCTGGCTGCATTCCCCGTAAAGAATGTCATTGTACCTATGAAGGTGAATCTTATGCTCCGGGTGCCTCCTTCTCATCTAAATGCAGATCATGGTAACATACTCCCTTTCTCATACTTCTTTTTTATAGATGCATTACCTGAACTTTTTGAAGACAGGGAAAAAATTACTAATTTCCCTTTAAAAATAAATGAGGAATGACTTACCAGCTGAAGAAGTTCTTTACTATGAGGGTGGTGAGGCACTGGAACAGGTTGCCCAAAGAAGTGGTAAATGCTGCATCCCTGACAGTGTTCAATGCCAGGCTGGACAGAGTCTTGGGCAACATAGTCTACTGTGAGGCATCCCTGCTCATGGCAGGGGGCTTGGAATTAGATGATTTTAAGGTCCTTTCCAACCCTAGCTGTTCTAGGATTCTATGATTACACATTTTTAGAGGATATTTACATCTCTCTTTTCTCCAGCACTTGGAAGCAAATATCTTCTCAGTGAGGGTGACGGAACACTGGAACAGGCTGCCCAGGGGGGTTGTGGAATCTCCTTCTTTGGAGACATTCAAAACCCGCCTGGACACGTTCCTGTGTAACCTTATCTAGGTGTTCCTGCTCTGGCAGGGGGATTGGACTAGATGATCTTTTGAGGTCCCTTCCAATCTCTAACATACTGTGATACTGTGATTTGAGTTTAGATACAGGCACTCCAATTTCAAAACCAATCAATTAAAAGAAACAATCAAATTCAAACATTTGATGTGTTTAAAAATGTGAATTACTGTGTTATATACTTTGTAGCACTAAAGTGTAATGCTAGGGTGCTCATAGAAATACTATGGAAGTTGTGACATTTAGCGATATATTGCATTAAGCAGAGTGGGAGATCATATTTAAGAGGCATGTTTGACAGGTATGTTTTTTTCAATATCACTATAATTACTGAAGTATTATTGCTCAAGTGTAGGTACATTTACTTATGTATCTACAAATACAAGCACCACAAACATGAATGTTATATTTCAAGAAATACTTAACATTTCTAAAGCTTGAGCTATGCTAATAGAGATGACTGGCAATCTTTCATACTAAGGAGAATGGATGCCAGGTTCACCAGGACTGAATTTTGCACAAAGGCTGGAAATGAACAGCAATATATAAAAAAATCATCATTAATATAATTGTGCCTGCCCCATACTTTTTTTGAGATTTCAAAGTAATGCTGTTTATTTCAAAATATGATCAATTCTTCAAGAGGAAAATTAAAGCATCGATTGTCATTATTATCTCTCATTTCACTTACACTTGCATTATGCAAGTTTACTGAATGCCTTCTTCGTTTCAGTACCTGTGCTGGAGGTGAATGGTCTTGTGTCACCCAGTCATGCCATGGAACTTGCAGTATTGAAGGAGGCTCCCACATCTCAACATTTGATGAAAAATATTATTCCTTCTTCGGAGACTGTAGTTATGTCCTAACCAAGGTAAAAATGAGTCACAATCCTTGCTAAAGAAATATGCTAAAGGAAAATGGTTTTATTATATTTTTTTTTTATTAAAACTGGCAATCACATCACTAAATAAACATATTGTAGTAGTTTTCTATTCTTTAATCATCATTTAAGAACTGCAGATATTTTAGGTTCCATGAAACAATCTCAGTGCTTCCCACCAATTTTTTAATTATATTAAATAGATTAGTCAAAAGCAATGAAACTTTTTGATGAGATTCACAAGCACTGGGCTCGATCTACAATTGAAGCAAGAATCAAGCTTACTCGTTAAAGTCCCCTTTTGGTACCAACATGTAAAATTAGATTCTCGGAGGCTGTAGAGGTACAGAAAAATCCTAAATTCAGACACAAAAGGTCAAGAAGCCTATGATTTTAACACTAAATTTCCAGGTGGCTGTAATTCTGCATCTCAGCTGTTCTCAATTTAATCTTCATTACACCACAAAAGGGATAAGGCATGTTCAGAATCACAACCTTCTGCATGTTTCCCTGTTATGTCTTGGCCATTAGGCACACTTTGAATATAGCTGCAGGTCACAGTCCTATGAAAATTAGATCTGAGAGAAAAAAAATCAAATTTTTGCCCTTATTCAGTATCTTAGTGAATTAGTAATTTTTTCCTATGAGAGGATATTTAAATTCATATTTCCTACCTGTTAAAATAATGTCCAAATTACCAGGTTCTTTGATAATTTATTCAGTGCAGAAGGGACTGGAAACAAGTTCTTTCCTCCCCCAGGTAAACACCATGACCAATGGGAAAGAAAGGCACACTTCCTTCTTCTCTAGTATA
Source organism: Neopsephotus bourkii (assembly GCF_033783945.1). Lineage (NCBI taxonomy): Eukaryota > Metazoa > Chordata > Aves > Psittaciformes > Psittacidae > Neopsephotus > Neopsephotus bourkii. The sequence continues at coordinate 5,287,101 of NW_026902266.1, forward strand.
TTAAACTAGTATTACCTAAACATCAGCAAGTTTTAATGTTCAGTTTAATATGCCTAACTTGCCTTTGGATGCCAGAAGTAATGGATAGTGATGTGGTGACTCTATACATATATGTAAGAATGCGTGAGCAGGAAGAAATGGAATATAAATCATAAAGTGAAGACTCACTTTACAAAGAATACTATTTAAGTGTGAACCTCCTTAACATAACAGTATTTTAATTTAACAAGTCATTTTAACAGTGTATTTTGTTATCTTCTTCGAGCTCTGTAATGGCAATGAATTCACTGTTCTGGGAGATATCTACAAGTGTGGCCTGACTGACACTGAGACGTGCCTAAAGGGTGTAACTGTCAGCCTAAGTGGAGGACAAACTGTAAGTAGCAAATGTAGACAACTAACATCCTGCTGAGATGTTTTCAAAGCTTAATAGACAAACAGTTTGCAAATTATACATAAGAGCACAGACAGGAATTCTGCACAGGTTTTTCATTTTTATCTCATTTGTACATTATTCAAAGAAAATTTAAGAACAAAGTAGGTGCACTGGAACCCAAAATCCTAGTAGTTTTCTGTCATTTAGTTATCTTTGGGCTTTTGATTCTTTTGATTAATTATTTGGACAGTCAATGGACCACAATAATAAACATCAGATAAATAGTATAGGAATCAGAACATCATCACAGTCTACCCCACTGGTTTGGGGTTTTTTTTTTGCCCTTATCCTGAACAAGACTAGATAGAAAACATTTATCTTTCCTAAATACATTTGATAATCATTGCCTTTTCTTGTGGACAGAACATTGTGATCCAGCCTTCTGGCAGTGTATTTGTAAACATGATCTACACACAGCTACCATTCTCTGCAGGTAAGTTCCTTTGGAAGACTTCAGTAGTGTTTCTTGGTTTTGATTTTAAAATGTTATTACATCAGTTAAAGTAAAGCAAATTTTCTTCTTTGGTTACACTGCAGCAAACTCAAGGTACGCCAGTAGTGCACAGTCTCTCATTTTTTACAGTAGTAGGGTTTCCTTACTCAACTCTTATAATTTTAGCAAAAGTTTGGACTAATTTTAGCAATATCTAATTAAATGGCGATTCAAATAAATAGTATCACTGCACACTTCCAGATCCAAGTACTGCCATCAGAGAGAAAGGAAAAATGTTGATATGCAAAATAACTCCAATATCTGAAGTTGTTTAGTTCCCTGTGTTCCCTCTGTCCCTTTATTTGGTGCACATTCATCATTGGAGAGTTCCTTCCATGTCAGTTCTTCTCAGATACTACTGCACCTGAACAGAAAGCAAACTCTGGTTGGAGTCTTTTAAATAGTAACAGAAGTGTGCGTTCTTCCCCTTATTTTAAAACACTTAGCAGAAAGTGGCGGGTTTTAATACATTTGTTGTTTAAGGTAAAGAGAGCCTGGTTTTGCACTGGACTTGAAATTCTGTATACATAACTTTCCCCCCATTTCTTCAGATATTAAGGTCCCATCAAACACAGCTATAGAAGCTCTACATAATGAATAGTTATTTCAACTGTTCATCACATATGAAATTACAACTCTTATTTTCTTATGACCCTAGCAAATGTCACCATCTTTAGACCATCATCTTTCTTCATCATTCTGCAAACGACCTTTGGTCTTCAGCTACAGGTTCAGCTCGTGCCTCTCATGCAACTTTTTATAGACTTAGACCCGTCACATAAAGGGCAGACCTGTGGTAAGTGATCTTATCGCAACAACTGCTTTCATCAGTATGCTTAATTCTGTAGCAGACTTTCAGAACCTATCTGCTTCCTTTTAGGTCTCTGTGGTAACTTCAATGACATGCAGACAGATGATTTCAAAATTACCAGTGGTGTAATAGAGGGTACTTCAGCTGTCTTTGGCAATACCTGGAAAACACGGGCCAATTGTCCTGATGTCGAAAATACCTTTGAGGACCCATGTACTGTCAGCATACAAAATGGTAAGCTCACTATAAAGAAACCTTTTCTATTCTCTTCTAAGATGCAAAGAAGGAAGAAGCTGATCAACCACCAAGCACTTAGCCAAAGTAACAGTGGACCATTGACATGCACACTATTTTCCTCAACTGACACACTAGAAGTTTTCAATTAATAAATAATTAATAACTAGGATAATATTTTGGATCTTCAAAAATATTCCTTTGGATAAAGACAGGAGGTGGTTTTGACAGCTTAAGAGAAACCAGAACCATACAGCGTATCAGTGATCCATTCCTGGAAAGGACTGACTGTCATATAGGAAATAAATATGCACATATCCCCAGTGAAATTTGCACTCAGCATGATTCTTCCACTGTTAAACTGAGAATCAGACTTACAGTTCAGAGATTTGTACCTCTCAGACTCTGTTTCAGCTAATGAAATACATAATTTTTGAGAATTCACAAGCCACTCTCCTGTTTACTGAGGTGAACTAGCATATTTTTAATTCACAATGTGCACCTCTTTTGCAAAATTCAGCTAACCATGTCTTAGTTTATTCCATGACAACTACCATAAACTAAGAGCATTCCGTTTACAAAGAGCTCGTATTTCTGTATAGAGGGAGTGAAAGTCTGTTTGTGTCTCAGCAAATGCAGAGCAGAATTCTATTGTAAAGTTAAGCTTCTGCAATTTGCCTGCAGGAAGTATAGTTACACTAAGACAAGAGTATGGACAATGAAGTGCAACAGAAATTCTTACCATGTTTTCAATTCACAGACCAGTATGCTCAGCACTGGTGTGGACTGCTGTCTGACACCATGGGACCTTTTGCTGAATGTCACTCAACAGTGAATCCAGAAGTTTACCAGAAGGTACTTGGCCTTTAACTTTTCCCCATTTAAAAGAAAAAGACTCAGATTCCTGATACTAACCCCTGAGAGAATGACTTGCCAATTCAGAGGAGATGCATTCATGATGATTCTTTTCAAGCCAAGGGTTTTAATCTAAACATCATAATAATTCCTCCTTTGTAAAGGTATCTTTACTTCCATTCCCAGGAGGATAAACTTAACAAGTGTGTTCCTGCTGCCCTTTTTTTAGGTACTAATCTAAATGCCTAATCTATGACCTTGAACTCCGTAGACGTCTTACCAGGTCAAAGGTTAAAAGCTGTCCCTCCTGAGACATAAGGAAAGCTTCAGTCAAGAGTCTTAACTAGCACGTTACTTAGTTGCCCCAAACTGCTCTGAGAAAGTTTTTGTATATGTCCAAGACAAGGCAAGAAATGCAAGCAAGAAGCAGCAAAAAGATTTAGATGACATGTGAACAAAAATGTTTAAGGAATTCAAGGTGATGAAGCTCTGGAACAGTCTGGGAACTTACGAAGTCTCCCTTTTATTAGTAATCTGCAAGATAATATGTAAGAAACATCTTCTGGAATGACAATATTTTAGTGACCTTGCCTGGCACAGCAACACATTATATGACTTACTGTTTTCTTCATTCCTCTGAGGCAGAGAGCCCAAGCACTCAAGCCTAAGTCCCAAAGTTGGAAAATCTATCAACTGAAAAATTAAAATAAAAAAAAACAAGAAAAAGAAAAAACAGTTTAAATTTGTGGACCTCTAGTTACTTTCTCCTTGCAAAGAATCTCTTTTTAAAGCTCTCAATGAAATCTCCAAATGAAAAATAGGCATATGTTTACTTATGTATACAACTTACACTCACTTTTAGCTCTAACAAACATGGCAGTACAATAAGTATAGAGGACCATGGTTTTGATATGACAATCTGATGATCATATGTCATCCTCTGTCCCTAGAACTGCATGTTTGACACATGTAACTGTGAGAAGAGTGAGGACTGCATGTGTGCTGCCCTTTCCAGCTATGTGAGAGCCTGTGCTGCTAAAGGAGTTCTCCTCACCGGATGGAGGAGCAAAGCCTGCAGTAAGTTCTGCTTTCCTTTCCTCTTGAAAATGGTCATCCAGAAAGTCCCACACAGCAGCTCTCAGGGATTCCCGCAATAAATTGTGTTAAACTGTGTTTTCAGTATAGCATTTACTTTCAAGAATTTAAGGAAGAAGGGAATAGGATAAAAGACAAGCAGTAAGCAACATAAAAAAGAGGCTTTGTTACATTACTTGCTCAGAACCAGCAAAAGCAACATGGACCTCAATACCCTTGCAATAGGCATAGGTAGGGTGTTTTTAATTTACTTTGACAAAAATATAAAAATAGCAATGAAATAAAAATGCAGTATGCATTAATATAATTGAGATTTTTCTTTCTTTGACCTGGACAAAATATTTGTATTTGTGACACATTTATAGGGGGAAATTCTGCTTTAGTGGAAAAAAGAGCAAAAAAGTTTATACTTCTGAGGATATCAGTAAAGCCCATGTAGATACATTGCCATGTTTATCATATATACTTTACCTCAAATACTGCATTTATACCTACGATGATTCTTAAATGAACAACAAATGTAACTCACTTTTTTACTCTCAAGCAAAATACACCACCTTGTGTCCAAAATCCTTGGAGTACACTTACAATGTTGATTCCTGTCAACCCACCTGCCGGTCTCTGAGTGAGCCTGATGTCACATGCAACATCAAGTTTATCCCAGTTGATGGCTGCACCTGCATAAATGGAACCTACATGGATGAAAGTGGCAAATGTGTGCCTACTTCTAGCTGTCCTTGTTACTACAAAGGAATGCCTCTGTCTACTGGAGAAGTTATTCACGACAATGGTGTTGTCTGGTAAGAGATTTTAAACAAAAGAATGAGATTGGATATAGGCAGTCATGAAACTATACATTACGCTATCTATTCAAATCAAATGCATTTCTGTCCCTGAAGGTTTCAATTAAAAAAATAAAATCACAAATCCTTAAAAACTGCTAGGGCTATTCATGTTTGGAAGACTGTACTTAAGACTGCACTTAAGACTGCACTTAAGACTGCTACAGGAAATCAACAAACCATGCTGTGGTGGGTTATTCCTGTCTGACAGCCAAACTCCTACCCAGTCATTCACTCGCTCACTCACTCCCCACGACACATTTCTTATCCATGACTGTAAACGATTTGTTCCATGGCAAAAGATGCTTGAGAATCTCCTTACAGATTATTCCCATTATGAATGGAATCTGAACTATTCTGAAGGACAGCACTTACCAAAGCAAATGGAAAGAGAAGGCCTGTGTTTCTATAGAATATACTTGTATTTTTGCCCTCTCTAATACAAAATATCATTGAATAGTAGAAACTATTCTGATAAAGGACACATTTTCTCCGCTTTATCACACAGTAATTTTTCATTTCAAATTCATTAGGAAACAAGTGGAAACTTAACAAGGAAAAGCAAAAATATATGCATTTTATTATATTTTTTTAATAGCACTTGCACCTATGGAAAGCTGAGCTGTATTGGCGAGAAACCTGAACCAGGTAACATATCACTTAAGACTTCTTTTAATTCTCTCTTTCCACCTTCACACTTACCAGTTCTCTCTTTTTTGTCATACTGATGCAAATTGTACAAGTCTGAAATCAATCAAGAAAATGAACTGTTGACTTCTATAATGTAGAGGATATTCCCAAAACACCTTTTAGATGCCTGAAACAATTTTAACCCCTTGGGTACCCAGTGGAAAAGAATATTCAGTCACCTTACTGAATGTGAAACCCATCCATATTTTAAATAAGATAAAATAAATAAAATAAAATAAAAATTAAAAAAACTTCCCCCCCAAAATCCAAAGTAAACCAACATCTTTGTTTTCTTGTGTTTTTTGTTTTGTTTGGGGCTTTCTTTTGGTTGGTACTTATTTACTTTTCTGAAAACAAGTGTTTCACAAACTAAGCATTGATTTCTATGAGTAGCTCAAGCATGAGCACAAAACAAGATGAGCATGACTTTGAAACAATATTTAGTTTCTCTTTCTGGTCAAATGCACTATTTTAAGATACATGTATCTCAAAGGAGTCATTTTTATTTTTTTCTTCAGTCAGCATTAAAGAATTACGAAGATATAAATACATGGTTGATCTCACATTTCTCACGGTTTTTGTCTTTTTTCAGTCTGCGTACCTCCCATGGTTTATATTGACTGTGGCAATGCCACTGCAGATGTGGTAGGAGCAGGATGCCAGAAGAGCTGTCAGACATTAGATATGGAATGTGTAAGTATAGACTACGTGGTTAAAAGCATATTAAACTAGACCTCTTCTACAATTACCAGCTACAGTGAGATTCTTCGAACAGGACATGTTTCAAGTCATGTTTTCTATATGGTCCTTACAGTACAAAACACACTGTGTCTCTGGCTGTGTGTGTCCTCATAATCAAGTGTTAGATGGCAAAGGTGGCTGTATAGCTCCAGAGGACTGTCCATGTGTTCACAATGGGAATTCCTACACTCCAGGCGAATCAATCAGAGTTGGCTGTAACAACTGGTAAGAGCATACTGAAAAATAATTTTTTTAAGTATCTGAGAATAGTTTAAACTGTAGGTGAATTACAACATTTCACTCTAGTAGTATCAAAGTCTGCTTGATATCAAGAAGGAATTCTGCATAAGGTGATCCACTTGGTACCTAAAAAGCAAGCTCTGTTTTTCACAATGGCACACAGTACATAAGTTCCAAGTGGTCAGAAGAACAGTATGGTTCGGATGTTGTCATATTCATTCAAGTCAAGAAAGCTCTATTCCTCACAGGCAATCTTTACATTTCAATACATGCAACAATATTTATAGTATTTTCTAACCCAAATAATTCATGACATCATGAAGTAACACAGTCTTTGGATAAATCCCAAAGGCTCTTGAGCTGTGCTGCATTTCTGAGAATGAGCAAACCTTGTTTTTTCATTATGGGCTTAACGTATTTTAAAGTGAGATTGATGTACTTGCAGGAATGTACATAAAAGCAATATTTTATCTATGTCTGATTTTTACATTTGGAGTGCCTTCTGTCTTACGCAGCACATGTAGAAACAGAAAATGGCACTGCTCTGAGGAACCTTGCCTGGAAACCTGTTCTGTTTATGGAGATGGGCATTACACCACCTTTGATGGCAAACGCTTTGATTTTGAAGGAGACTGTGAATATGTTCTGGTCCAGGTAACAGAGTCCTTCCCAGATTTTTGCACTATCAAAGTACCTTGTGTTTTACATGCAACCATATAGCATAGTTAACACTGAATATAATTCCCCTGTTTCAGAACTATTGTGGCCAACAAGGTATGAATCAGGGAACCTTCAGAGTCATCACTGAGAACATTCCATGTGGTACTACTGGAACCACCTGCTCCAAGTCTATTAAAGTTTTCCTGGGGGTAAGCATTTTCTTTAATAAGTTACAACAGGCCCAATGAGCCAGAAGGATAGAACAAGCTGTTCCAGACAGACTGCACCATGGAAGTGTCCTTCAAGACAGTGAAAATTTTACTACACTTCCTTGCTCACTGCTAACAGTTCTGATTTCTGCTAGAGATAGCAAAGGAGGGAATTCTATAGAAGGATTGCTCAATGTGAGGTTGTTGAATGGAAGAATTTTGATGGTAATAGAGTTATTATTTCAAGAACAGTTACTGGCAATATATAAACATATATAACCTAATAGGTGACTTTTTTCATTGGCCTCTATCTTTTCCTGTTTTAGAACTATGAGCTGATACTCAGTGATGGACACTCTGATGTTATCCAGAGGACACCTGGAGGAAAAATGCCATTCCAAATCCGTTCCATGGGTATCTACCTGGTGGTTGACACTACTGTTGGTCTGATACTCATGTGGGACAGAAGAACCAGTATATTCATCAAACTTAGTCCCACCTTTGAGGTACATTTTAAAACCCAAAATCTGTATAAAATTATTTCTGGAACATATTCATGTTATCTCTTGAAGAAAAAAAAAAAAAAAAAAGGAAATTAGGCTGTAACTGGAAGACTGAAAGAGCAGAAATTGCGTATTACTGTCCCTGTAGTGTTGACTTAGGTTGTGTACTACACATTTTCCTTAAATTACATTATTCAGCAATGGCATAACAGCAACAACAAAAGTAGCTTTCTTCATGTAAAGCCTTCACTGAAGAGGCATATTCATGATTAGATAAAACTAATCACCTCAGTGCTAAGAACAAAAACCGTAAGTTTGCTTCCCGTTCTTATCCTTCCTAACAAGAAGTTAGAAACATCTCTTCATGAAAGATATTTCAATAAAATGTCCAACAGTGCTACTGAAAAGGCCTAGATAAACTTAAGTAAGATTCATCTGTTACTTGCAGATACTGTACCTTACTGATCTTTATAATATTTGTTTATCCCCATGCAGGGACATGTCTGTGGACTTTGTGGAAACTATGATGGCAATGGAAATAATGACTTCACTACTCGCAGTCAGTCTGTGGTAGGAAATGTGCTGGAATTTGCCAACAGCTGGAAAGTGTCTTCTAGTTGCCCAAATGCCAATCGTACCAAGGACCCATGCACTGCAAACCCATACAGGAAAGCCTGGGCACAAAAGCAGTGCAGTATCATTACCAGTGAAGTGTTTGCAAAGTGTCACTCACAGGTATGACTAAAACTTGAGTCTTAAATACTCTTGAGCAAGAGTTTACAGTAATTTTTATGTGGGATAGCTGAGAGATACGTTAAAATACACTCTATCATGCTTGACAACTTGTCTTGAATTAGTACACTGAAGAAATTGATACTTGTTTTTTTTTAATAGAAGGAACAATTACAGATAAATCTCAGGATATGTTTACTTTCAAATGGCATCATTTTCTAGTACCATAAATACCAACCACCTGGTATATATGACTGTGTGCTAGTTTGTAGTAATGTAACAGTATTATTTCTGCAAATGTATCTTCAGTATCAGATAGCTCTTTTCATTACGGCGTATTAGTAATAGCTTTATTCTATTTTCGTCTTATTTTTCCAAAACATTCTCATGGTTTCTTCCTTTCCTATCTTTCTCACACATACAGAGTCATTAGTTTCAGATATTTTATTCACTTTTTTTAGAGCAGTGAATGCCTTTTCAAAGAGGACAAGTGCATGAAAACTCAAATGTTTTCTCCAACAGGTTGAACCAAATGAATATTATGAAGCATGCGTAGATGATGCTTGTGCCTGTGATACTGGAGGAGACTGTGAATGTTTCTGTACAGCAGTAGCTGCCTATGCTCAAGCGTGCAATGAGCTGGACATCTGCATTTCATGGAGAACCCCATCCGTTTGTCGTGAGTTTCACCCTACTACTTTTTGAATGGGTCTTGAGGGAAATAAAACAGAAAATTAAAAAAGAAATACAAGTAGAATAAGTAAAGAAAGAAGGATAAAAGTTTATTTGTTAGAGGCACTGCTATATTCTAAAAAAGCAGGAAAAATAAACCACCACAAAGGACATTTGGTAAATCACTGGAAGCTAATCTATTTTCTTAAAATGCAACCATTGATAGTAACTTTACCAGTGGTGTCACTGTTGTCTGATTTACTTGTCAATCATGATACACAACTGGTGAACTACAATATTCTACTACACTTCCACCTGTCTACATGAGGCTTAGTTTAAGTCACTATTAGTGCATACTAGCTAATATCAGTGATTCAAACAATCGATTTTTTCAGGATTAATGTGTAACTCTGTTCTACACTTTGTAACTACTGGTGTCAAAAGGGGGTTGAAGTGTAGCAATTGTATTAAACTAGAAGTAAGGCAATATACTCTTCACCTATGTGGTTATGCTGATCACATGGGATTTTTACCCAGCAAAACAGACAGACTGTAGAACAAAAAGATCAAAGTTCTTCTGTCATTTCTCCTTCCTCTAGCTCTGTTCTGCGATTACTACAATCCGCAAGGGGAGTGTGAGTGGCACTACAAGCCATGTGGAGCCCCTTGTATGAAAACCTGCAATAACCCAAGTGGGAATTGCCTTCATGAGTTGAGAGGCCTTGAAGGTAAACATAATTATGCATATCTCATCCTACTTATAAGATGCTAAAATGCAGTCTGATTAATAAAATTTATGTTACTCAGTATATGACATGTTTATATTAGAAATTATAAGAAGAGATATTATAATTAGTATCTTACTGCCTAATGAATCATTAACTTGTTTGGAGTGAAAAAGAGGGCAAAATACTCCAAAGCTTAATGTGCAATGAAAGGAATAGCAGTAACAAAGTCTGAAATTCCATTACCATATGGAATAATTTGGGAAAAGCAGATAGAAGCGAAGTATAGAGTTGCTTCTACTTGTGAAAGGTCTAGTGTCAACGTAAGTCTCATTTTTTGTATTGCAGGCTGCTATCCACACTGTCCAAAGAATAAGCCGTATTTTGATGAAGAAACCATGACCTGTGTTTCTGATTGTGGTTGTTACGAAAATGGAAAAAATTACAAACCAGGAATGCAGATGCCTTCAAAGCACAATTGTCATTTATGGTAGGATTAGTGAAGATTTTAAACACTTACTTGAAAGTTTAGGAACATAATACATCATGAACTTTTTTGTATCCCAACAGGAACTAAGTCAGTCATAGGCTGCTGAATAATGTCTAATTTTCTTTTGTTTAATTGGTGAAATGCTGAAATACTTTACTATAGAAAAATTAATTTACTAATTATTCTGTACTCTTATTAAAGTACTTTTAAATTAGTATTATAATTATTAAATTAACTTCAACCAAATTCAAATAATAATAGTTATGGCAACAGTCTGAACATTTCTATTAAAATATCTGTAAAATCGTTACGTGAAATTATTTAGAAGGCAACTAATCTTCATTATTTTGAGCTTGTTTCTGTTATTGCACTGGTACTCACAGGTTAGTAACAGTCAGCAAGTATTCCCACACATTCTGTCAGAATTGGTGACATGCTGGGACAAATGCTGTTAAGCCTTCTATCAAGTAACACAAAGTCAGCAGAATCAGTTACCTCCTTTAAACAGCTAAAAGACACCTTTAAAATAGCTACACCTGAACACTGTAAGCCGTCCAGTCAGAATAACAAAGAGCTTAGCATGAAGCTCATCTGAGCTAACCCAAATTTCATAACATGTTTTGCAGTTCACAGACAGCTTTGTCTGCATTGTCAATATCATTAACAGCACTAAACTTAACCTGATAAATACATATTCATATTTAATTAAGTTTATCCAGTGTACATAAGCCCATAGTCACTATAAATAGATATATCAAGATCTAGTTCTTAATAGATAAATTCCCTTGAAAACCAGAATGCATTCTTGCATCTTTTGGAAGTCACTGTATAGAGAACCTCAACATGCATGATAAAGATATCCTTTCTCAGATGATACATTTTCTGCACTTTCGTTTCCGAAAAATAAGTATACCTATCAGGGAGATATAAGAACATTTCAAATCACCCCTCCCCACATCTTCACCCGCCCCTGAAAAGCACCAATAAGGATAATGCATTTTTAGTATGCTGCATGAAAGAGTTGCCTTTCTTGCCAGCAAACTGAGTAATCCTACCTAACCTGAATTTGTACAGCAGAACTCAAAATCTAACTCAGAGAAGATACAGTCTTTCTACATATAAATACAATGAATATCAAAGGATCAGTAGAAAAATTTGAAACAATAAAATTACATCATGAACCAATATATTTACATTCATCACCTCCCTTTTCTCTTTTCCAGTGAATGCACAAATCATGGCAAAAAATGCAAGTATGATGAAGATGGTATGTTGACAAAGTTGATTTTATCTGAATAGGATTCATTTGAGGTACTCTGCTCTGTGTTTCAGATACCAAGGAATAACACTGTCTTTTGATTTACAGAATGTGTCTGCGTTTATGAGGGACAGAACTACAACTATAAAGATGTGATCTACAATACTACAGATGGCACAGGAGGGTGTATTGTTGCAACCTGTGGTCCCAATGGAACACTTCAAAGGACTGTCTATGAATGTCCAACCTCAACATCACCCACAACAGCAACAACATTTCATTTCAGCACTACGCCACCTGCCACTGCTTCCACAGGTACATCCTTTATAGTCCATAAGAATACATTCTACTAATAAGGAGTAAAATAAAGCTACAAAATCATGCTCACACTCACAACATAAATTAATTAGTACAACTTCAAAATAAATAACATTAAGTCTCATTTCTTAGTAGCATTTGGTTTCAGTCAGTATTTTGTAACCAAATTAAGACAGAAATAAACTTAGAAAATAAAACCACTTCTGAAACAGCACAATGGAAACACTGCGCACTGGCTTCATACTATAATTTTGCTTATCTTCATCGTGAAAAAAATATACATTACCTGTAATTATAACTATTTCTATACCTGGAGTAATTGTTACTGAATGAGTAATTCATTATTTTTTTTCTATAAAATTATGGAATTACTGCTTTCCATAAAATTCCTGGTAAGGTTAATGGTATTCATAATTACAGTACTAAGTGGATTGCTTGGATATTGGCATTGAGATACTGAAATTTCTGTATTTAGCATTCCTATTCAGCATTTTTCAGGCTGGTAATCTCTAATTACTATTGCATATGTTGTTTAATTAAAGAAGTATTCAGTATACAATTTAGAAGTTTTGAAAGCATTCAGAAACTATCAGCACTGCTGGAATTCATTAGTCATTTTACAGCCATTTCACAATGAGAATTCACCTGCAAAAGCTTATGGACTGCTCTTCAAACCAATAAGTGCCTTCTTAAGATAATAATGTTCCATTAGACATCTGTTCCTTCAAATAAAGGAGCAAAGACAATGCAGCATTTTGCATGAGGAGACACCTTATTTGGAAGAAAAAAGTGCCTATTAATCTTGATGCTTATAATAAATGTTATTCTTTCTGCTGGACTTGAAAGGGGCTCTGACATTCTAGACAGCAAATGAATCAATTACGCTAAATCAAAGGGAAAAGAAAAAAAAGTTAGATTTTTTTTTTTCCCCAATGTAAATAAATTCTACATGGGAGTTACTTCAACATGATTTGTAAAAGATAATTTGCAACCGCTTAGGAAGTGACAGTTCCAAGCACATCAGTACTTTAAATCGCTGGGTGATGGATTTTATGTTCTACTTTGTATAAAATTATAAGTACACTAAATTGATACACTACAGATTCACAATGCAAGCAAATCACCTGAAGTAAATTTTCAGCCTATTTCACATAATGAAAAACAGAATAGCTGCAGAATTTTATTTTAAGATTTGAAGTCTCTTCTTTATCTCTTTCACAGTGTCTCCAACTACATCAGTATGTGTTCATGAAGTCTGTGATTGGTCAGAATGGTATGATGGGAGTCTGCAAACCCCTGGCTATGATGGTGGAGATTTCGAAACGTTTGATGATTTGAGAGCTAAAGGTTATGAAGTCTGTAAGACTCCACGGGCTGTGCAATGCAGAGCACAGAAATTCCCCAATATACCACTGAAAGACCTTGGCCAAAAAGTAGAATGTAGTACAAGATCTGGGCTTATATGTTACAACAAAGATCAGATTTCAACAATGTGTGACAATTATGAAATCAGAATCTTATGCTGTCAATTTGTACCATGCTCTTCCACAACACATTTCGGCATGTCAACACCAATCACACCACCATCTAAGAGCACAGAAACATCAAGTCCAACTGAAGAAACTACATCATTTTCAACCACTCTATCACCAGTTATTATAACTTCTGAAAGCACGACGTTTGCACCTTCAGCTACTAGAGAAACAACCACACTCACAAGTGAAATGACAAAACCTGTCACCACTTCTCCTTCACCAGCTATTTGTACTAAAGAAGAATGCTACTGGTCAATGTGGTATGATGTAAGTTATCCAGGGTCTGGATATGAAGACGGAGATTTTGACACAATTCAGAACATTGAAAAAAAGGGTTACAAAGTTTGTGATAACAGAAAGGATGTTGAATGCAGAGCAGTAAGGTTCCCTAATACACCATATCCCCTCCTGGAGCAACATATAACATGTAGCACAGAAGAAGGGTTGAAATGCTACAATAAAGACCAACTACCACCCATCTGCTATAATTATAAACTAAGATTTAAATGCTGCAAAAATATAACAGTACCATGTCAGCCAACTGCAACACCACAAAGAACTACACAGACATCAGAAATTACTCCAATTTTCTCAACAGCTCTAATAACATCATCGACAGAAGTACCAACAACACCATATTTACAAACCAAACATAAGGTAACAACAATATCATCACCTCCACCAGAAACAGGATATATTCATACAAGAATAACATCACAACCAACAACAACATCTCAAAGAGAAACACAGACCACAAAGCCATCAATCCACACAACCTACTACTCTACCAGCATCAGCACCCGCACCGCCCCGACATCCTCCAGCGTCACGACCTCCACCTCCACATTCCACTCCTCTACCACGCAGCCCACTTCTTCAGAAATCATTTCGCAAACCTACACCAGCACCACCAGCCCCAAACCGACACCTACCATTTACTACCCCAGCGTCACCTCCTCCACCACCCCGTCCACTACCGCCTGTGAGCCCGAGGTGTGCTCCTGGAGCGAATGGTTCGACGTCGACTTCCCCTCCTCGGGGCCCAACCAGGGAGACTTCGAAACCTACCAGCGCATCCGCGCCGCCGGGAAGGAAGTGTGTCAACGGCCAAAGGATATCGAGTGCCGGGCGGAGGACTACCCCGAGGTCTCCATCCAGCAGGTCGGACAGGTCGTGCAGTGCGACGTCCACTTTGGACTGGTGTGCAAGAACGAAGACCAGACTGGCAAGTCTAAGATGTGCCTCAACTACAGGATCCGCGTCCTCTGCTGCACCCCGAACTACAACTGCCCAAGCAGCACCTCCTTCCCAACCACCAGCCCTACCAGCATCAGCACCCGCACCGCCCCGACATCCTCCAGCGTCACGACCTCCACCTCCACATACCACTCCTCTACCACGCAGCCCACTTCTTCAGAAATGATATCGCAAACCTACACCAGCACCACCAGCCCCACACCAACACCTACCATTTACTACCCCAGCGTCACCTCCTCCACCACCCCGTCCACTACCGCCTGTGAGCCCGAGGTGTGCTCCTGGAGCGAATGGTTCGACGTCGACTTCCCCTCCTCGGGGCCCAACCAGGGAGACTTGAAACCTACCACGCATCCGCGCCGCCGGGAAGGAAGTGTGTCAACGGCCAAAGGATATCGAGTGCCGGGCGGAGGACTACCCCGAGGTCTCCATCCAGCAGGTCGGACAGGTCGTGCAGTGCGACGTCCACTTTGGACTGGTGTGCAAGAACGAAGACCAGACTGGCAAGTCTAAGATGTGCCTCAACTACAGGATCCGCGTCCTCTGCTGCACCCCGAACTACAACTGCCCAAGCAGCACCTCCTTCCCAACCACCAGCCCTACCAGCATCAGCACCCGCACCGCCCCGACATCCTCCAGCGTCACGACCTCCACCTCCACATTCCACTCCTCTACCACGCAGCCCACTTCTTCAGAAATCATTTCGCAAACCTACACCAGCACCACCAGCCCCAAACCGACACCTACCATTTACTACCCCAGCGTCACCTCCTCCACCACCCCGTCCACTACCGCCTGTGAGCCCGAGGTGTGCTCCTGGAGCGAATGGTTCGACGTCGACTTCCCCTCCTCGGGGCCCAACCAGGGAGACTTCGAAACCTACCAGCGCATCCGCGCCGCCGGGAAGGAAGTGTGTCAACGGCCAAAGGATATCGAGTGCCGGGCGGAGGACTACCCCGAGGTCTCCATCCAGCAGGTCGGACAGGTCGTGCAGTGCGACGTCCACTTTGGACTGGTGTGCAAGAACGAAGACCAGACTGGCAAGTCTAAGATGTGCCTCAACTACAGGATCCGCGTCCTCTGCTGCACCCCGAACTACAACTGCCCAAGCAGCACCTCCTTCCCAACCACCAGCCCTACCAGCATCAGCACCCGCACCGCCCCGACATCCTCCAGCGTCACGACCTCCACCTCCACATTCCACTCCTCTACCACGCAGCCCACTTCTTCAGAAATCATTTCGCAAACCTACACCAGCACCACCAGCCCCACACCAACACCTACCATTTACTACCCCAGCGTCACCTCCTCCACCACCCCGTCCACTACCGCCTGTGAGCCCGAGGTGTGCTCCTGGAGCGAATGGTTCGACGTCGACTTCCCCTCCTCGGGGCCCAACCAGGGAGACTTCGAAACCTACCAGCGCATCCGCGCCGCCGGGAAGGAAGTGTGTCAACGGCCAAAGGATATCGAGTGCCGGGCGGAGGACTACCCCGAGGTCTCCATCCAGCAGGTCGGACAGGTCGTGCAGTGCGACGTCCACTTTGGACTGGTGTGCAAGAACGAAGACCAGACTGGCAAGTCTAAGATGTGCCTCAACTACAGGATCCGCGTCCTCTGCTGCACCCCGAACTACAACTGCCCAAGCAGCACCTCCTTCCCAACCACCAGCCTCACTACCAGTAGTGCCACATCTGAATCTTGCTGTACCAGCACTTCTTCTACTGCTATCTCAACACCATGTTTCTGCAAAATAGGCAGTGTCATTTTTTCACCTGGTTAGTTTGATAATTTTTTAGCAGTAAATATATATATTATTATACATTGGGGGGTTTTGTTTAATTACAAGGAAATTTTTCGTTTTAATATATTCAGAAATTTTAGTTTTCATTTTTTATTGTGTTTTTCAGTTTCGGTACTTTTTTTTAATCTTTGGGTTTTTGTGGTTTGTTTTTTTGTGTGTGTGTGTGTCTTACTGCATTTCCTTATTTTCTATTTAGGTGAAGTGATTTACAACCGCACTGATAGTGATGGATGTAGATTTTATGCCATCTGTAGTCCAACATGCACTGTTAAACGACACGCTGTGGATTGTAACGTTACTCCTCCTCTAACCACTACTTCTCCTGAATGGTCTACCGTAACAACAACAGTTCCTCTGCCTACAACTTCTGGAAGACTTCCTTTTCCTGGTTGTGTTTCTGCTACTTACCCTCCCCTTCAAGTATGTTATTTCTGTGCTATGTTATGATTCCTGAATTAAAATCAATGTTAAGTGGATACCAGAAATAACAGTTTGTAGTTTTTAAGTTTTAAATGTGCAGGTTGCCAGGATAAGCATTTCTTGTTGTGAGCAATATAAATGACATAAAATTTTACGTGCCTTCTTTGTAATTTTTTTTTTCACACTGAGAAAGCAAGCTACAATTATCTTTTATAATTAATTTTGTAGTAGTAAAGCACTTTCTGATGCACTGTGTTGCAGAAATGAGAAGTCTTTCTGTAATAATAGAGGGAGTTTTATTGTACATTTTGTTTCAACACTAAATAGGATAATGTAAGCTACTGTGGAGGTTTGTATTAGTTTCTCTTCTTCCTTCTCCCCTCTATTTCTGTACACACTTTTTTTATACAGTGATGGTCTGTGTTGATACTGAAGTACAATTACGTAGCTAATATCAGTTAACATAAGGGGCATCAATTCCCTTAACTTAAGACCTATCTTCCTAGACTTCAGAAAAGGTCCCGATGTGGAATTAGTGTTCCCATCTCCTTTAGCATTAAAATAAATAAATTTTGTAGAATATTGCTGAACTTGTACTATCAGCGAATATTTTAATTTTAGTCTTTCCTTCAGATTTTGAAACCAGAACACATTCTGATCCTCTGTATCATTGTCATAATTATGAATACCTCTGGTCAACATTACAAATCATTAATATCACAAATTTAAGAAAAGTAACACAAATTATATTCCTTTCCAACACCACCGTTACTGGAAACAATATACCACTAAATTAAAAATATGAGTAGAGTTCATACATGTTTGCAAATTCCTAACAGCAATTTTTGGTCATTTTGCAGCCTGGACAAAGATACAAATTATCCAACTGTACAGAACTCATCTGTAAGGGAGACAACAAGGTAGAAGTAATTCCAACGCACTGCCCACCTGTAAAGGAAATTACCTGTGCAAACAAATATCCAGCAATACTGGTACCTGATGAAAACGGCTGCTGTTATCATTATGAATGTCAATGTAAGCACCAGTAGATAAAGGAAAAATCTTTTTTTGAAAAAAGCAAACAGATTATATGGGCATTTTGTCTTCTTAGGGTTCCTCTTAAATTGTAGTATATTCAGTTGAGTTTCTATATTCTTTCTTCTACATTAATTTTCATGTTAATCTTCTAAATATGTTCTCTCTACCAGGTGTGTGCAGTGGATGGGGTGATCCTCATTATATTACTTTTGATGGAACCTACTATACTTTCCTTGAAAACTGTACTTACGTCCTGGTGAAACAGATTGTGCCTAAATACAACAACTTCCGTGTTTACATTGACAATTATTACTGCGATTCAGAAGATGGACTTTCCTGCCCTAAATCCATTATTATTTTCTATAAATCTGCAGAAGTGCTGCTGACCCGTAAACTCATGAATGGTGTGATGACCAATGTGGTAAAATATACTTTTTAATATCTCTATTTTCTGCAAAAAAGAAATAAGGTCCACACGCCTTGCTGATTCTAATTTGAAAGTCTGTTAGAATATTGCATCATTGAGGTGATGAGGGTAGAGGGTATCATAGAATAGTCTGGGTTGTAGGGGCCTTAAAGGTCATGTAGTTGCAACTCCCCTGCCATGGGTAGGGACACCTTTCACCAGACCTGGCTGCCCAAAGCCCCATTCAAACTGACCTTGAACACTGCCAGGTATGGGGCATCCACAGCTTCTCTGGGCATCCTGTTCCAGTGTTTCACCACCCACATAGTGAAGAATGTTTTCTTAATATCTAATCTAAATTAACCCTCTGCCAGCTTAATACCATTTCCCTTTGTCATGACACTACATGCCCTTGTAAAAGTCCCTCTCCTGATTTTTTTGTAGGTATCGTTAAGAAAAAAAGGTTCATAAGGAAAAAATTATCAGAAACAACTTAGTGCTACGCAGATACGAAATTTTTATATGCATGTACATGTACACATAAGTAACACTAGGAAACAGATTAATACAGCTGACAGAGAAGTCAGGAAGAATGCTTACACGGGTGCCTGATTTGTGTTTGATTAAAACCAGTATATTGTGACATTGACCTATGTAAACAAACACATTATTAAGAAATGAATGCAAATCACAAGTGTGATTTTCCTCTCATGCTGAAGACAGGTTTGCATCCCTTATCAGTGGGATGACTAGGTACTGTTTCTTCTGTATAGGGAACTTCAGGCATCAGAGCTATGACATGATTTGCCCTCCAATTCCCTGCTGGGAAGAGAAGTGTAGCTGAAGGAAAGGGGTGACTGGGAGTGTCACTTCACCTTCATGATTCTAAAGTAGTGCTGGCAAGCCATTGAAAATGAAAAGTCAGTCTCACTCCTATACTGGGGAATTTACTAATCAGTTAGAAAACACAAAGAGGTGGGAGGGAAAGTCTGTCTCAATATGCACTCTTCCTCTACAGAGCCATCCCACATTCTCCTTACCTACAGTCAGAAAGGCATGCTGAAACAATTAGTCCAGTGATTCCTTGTGAAAGAAAAAAGTAACTGGCAATTTTAATTCTTACTTTATCCCAATTCAATGAGAAAAAAATTGCAGAATAACTCCTGACAAAAAGTTATCAGGCAAATATATCCAAGTCCATCAGCTCATATAAGATACAGGCTGCAAATGGAACAGTTTAGATTAACAAATAAATATAACTACTACATAAAACTGGCACCAGGAACATACTACTTAATTTTGAATTCAGATAACTTTTCCAGTGCCTAACAACAAGTAGTATAGGGACAGTGTGATTCTGCTCCAAAGTTATTCCATAATAATGGCAGAAATATTTATGTAGTTAAAGAAAACTACCACTCATTTTCATATGAAAAACGTTTACAGTACACAAAACTATGAGAGATACAAAGAAAGTACTTGGATTTAGAATGCTGTGCATTAGCACACAATCTACACAAACAGAGTACACAGAGGCCACTTAGATTATTACCATACTCTAGCTATATAACTATACAAGCTGAAATATCAATGCATATATATGCTATTATTGTGATGGTAATGGGCATTGGATGTGATGCACAACAATATGGAGTTATGTATGAAGATGAAATGAGAAAATACATTAGTTAAAACAATCAGGCAGAAGCAGTGCTTACTCTGAAGTTGTGGTGTGTTTTTTTTTTAACCCTGCATTCAGATGTACTTCAACCACAAGATTGTCAAACCAGGTTTCAAAAAAGATGGCATTTCTTTCTCAACACTTGGCATCAACATGATTGTTGAAATACCAGAGATTGGTGCAACCATCACCTTTAGTGGGATGATTTTCTCTGTGAAACTCCCATACAGCAAATTTGGCAACAACACCGAAGGACAGTGTGGTAAGAGAGATGCACTAACTTGAGGTGGAACTATTTCCCCACCCTACCATGATTATTCTCACCCACTCTGGCTATGCGGTCTCATGATTGGCAGAAGTATGGCAGTAAAATGGAAATAAAAAGTCTTTCTCTTCTACAGGATCAAAAGTTCAGTATTTCATCAACCTGTTTTCTTTTTCTTTGGGGCTGGGGTTTTAGGTTGGTTTGGTTTTTCCTAACCTAAATTAAAGCTCATATAACTGTAAAGAAAGCAATCCCTACAAAGCAAGCCACCTTTTACACTTCATGAACACATCATTTCTAAACATGGTATCAGCACAATAATGCACTGTGCATGTTTGATGTTGTTTATGAGACTTACATAGCTTATGTCTTACAGGAACATGTACAAACAATAAAGCAGATGAATGCCGCTTACCAAATGGTAAGATCATTTCCTCCTGTCCCCAAATGGCTCATCACTGGATTGTTGATAACAACAAGTCATGCCATGGAGTACCAATACCACCAGTTGTAACTACACCTCCACCAAAGCCTCACTGTGGAATACCTTCTCTTTGCAACCTTATCTGGAGCAAGTAAGAAAAAATCTGAATGAATTTACTCTTTCTAGATAAAATACAGTATCTTACAGGAAGAGTAAGAACTATAGCCCTAGTATGTGAAAAAAGCTGAAAATGTCAGCTAAATGACAGGATATATATAGTAAAAGGCCTTTGCAAAGAAACTCCTCTTTTTTGATGACTTCCATGACAAAGATAACTGAGCAGGGAGAGGTAAAGTCAGAAAATCAGGGATGCAGCCAGCACTAAATCCATGCTTTCTGGGTTGCAACTACACAGATATATGCTATCTTCCTTCCTTCCTCCCCCCCCCTGCTCTCCAGGTTATGTTCGTTCACTCTAGTTATACTATTAAGTAAAGACTGAACACTAAATTTGAAGTGGGCCTTCAATAAAATCCGTAAAGAATCTGGTTACCATGCAAGTTAATAGAGCAGACAGAGATATCCCAGCCAAAAAGCTTCCATCATTATTTCTACATTTAATGTAAAACCTGGAGCCCCAAAAGCACAAAGGGTTGCTTCCCACCCTATTTTTTATGTGAGCTCTGAAGAAAGCTTTTTTTTTCAGCTGGGTTACTTATATAGGCCCTTTTACAAATGCTTGCTGTAGTGTCCAAGTTTCAAGATATTCTTGTTAGATTATTCTCTCAGCTGCTTTTATCATCCCTTTTCCCTCAATATGATGCAGTTGCATTTTCATGTAATTTCTCATGTCAGACTGATGAAAAGATCCGTACACACACACAGAAACACTATGACCATTAGCCTCTTTAGGAAAAACAAAAAAAGGAGCTTCAAATTTTCAAACCTTTGATGTTCTAAATCTATCTCCCAGATTACTGGGCATTGTAGGGTCTTGTTTCTTGCAATGCATTACTTCTTGAAGCAGAGAGTCATGTGCCATTACATCTGGAAAGTGCTCTCTGACACCAGATTTTATATATATTTTATATAAGGGGGTTGGTCTCTTTTCTGTCTGCAGGACTTTTGCAGAATGCCATGCTGTAATACCACCAGAACCATTTTTCAAAGGCTGTGTTTTTGATGGATGTCGTATAGCTGATGAATCCGTGCAGTGCTCCAGTTTGGAGATATACGCTACAGAGTGCGCTGCTAGAGGTGTCTGCATTGACTGGAGAGGAAAGACCAACAATACATGCTGTAAGTATTGCAGAACTCAAGAACGTGTGTGTGTGAGAAATGGCAGTACTTAAGTGTTTTATTCAGTAAACACATCTTACACCTAACACTTGACTACTGCCTAAAAAATTACAGTGACATCCTTACTCACAGGAGGTGCATAGAAGAAGGCAAAGCTGTAATAATTTTTCATGCATTTTTCAAACATTCGAAAATGCATACACTGTCAAGTTTTGATCTTTTTTATTCTTTTTTCATACAGCATACAACTGTCCATCAAGCTTGGTATACAAGCCATGTGGACCCATTAATCCTGCTACCTGTGATCCAAGGTATGGAAAGGCAAAAAAAAATTGTTTAAGGTTGTTCTGGGTGTTTTTTTCCCCTATTTTTATTTATCTACTTTCCTTAGGAAATTTAGTTACTTCATAATGAAATGTCTTGTGACTTTGGATATTTTTTCCAAGATATAAAAATATGTTAGCTCTATGAATATGCACTTCTTGCTGAGCTGCAGAAAATGTAAATTTTTTGCCTCCCTTTTATTTAACATGTCAACCTTTTACGTGTGCTGCTCTCTCTCCTCCTTCAGTGCAAAAATATTGTACTCAAATATACACATTCCTCACATTCTAGCTTTGTTGACCTTCCTGGCTATGGAGTAACTGAAGGATGTTTCTGTCCTGAAGGAAAGACACTCATGAGTGAAGATAGCAACATCTGTGTCTCTGAATGCTGTAAGTGTCTGTAGCTAGTCTGGGGAATAGAGATCCAGATTGATAGCCAGGTGGTCTGTGTTCTACTGCCATCTTCTACATAGTCAGATCATGGGTCAATCAACTACCTGAAGCTCCTTTAACCTCCTCATCTAAAAATTGAATGATAATATTACCCTTTTTTCTTTTTTCCTTCTTTACATGAGGCCTACCAAGAAGGTAGAATTCTACATTTCAGAAGAAGAAGTCTGCATATTAATTTTATTGTTAGTTTTATCTTCACAGTATTTCTATTTGAAACCGCACAAATTTACTCTTTTATGTCAGTTTTCAGTGGTGTATATCTTCATTCCTTTTTTTTTTTTTTCTCCAGCTTGCAGGGAACCAAATGGAGTATCGAGATGGGTAAGTATCACAATCAATGTGGCTTATAAAGCACAGACAAATAAAGCAAAAGGATATTTAGCATTTCATGAAGTTTTGCTTAGGCTGGGGAAAATTTTAGGGTTTGTTCAAATGTTTGTTCCCATTTAGTCTTAAAAATAATTGGGAGTGTGTCGTGGTTTAAACCCAGCTGGAAGCTAAGTACCACACAGCCACTCGCTCACACCCATGTTGGGATGGGGAGGAGAATAAAAAGAATGTAGACCCCATGGGTTGAGATAAGAACCGTTTAATAACTAAAGTACGATATAATACTACTACTACTACTCCTAATAATAATGATATGGGAAATCACAAGGGGAGAGAATATAAACCTAAAAGGAGAAAGGAAAAGAATAAACACAAGTGATGCACAATACAATTGCTCACCACCCGCCAACCAATATCCAGCCTGACCTGAGCAGGGATCTCCCCTTACTGATATCTCTCCCAGTTTATATACTGGGGATGACATGCTGTGGTATGGAATACTGCTGCGGCTAGTTTGGGTCAGATGTCCTGTCTCTGCTCCCTCATGGCTTTTCATGGCCCTCCTCACTGGCAGAGCACAAGAGACAGAAAAGTCCTTGATCAGGGTAGGTGCTACTTAGCAACAACTAAAACATGGGTGTGTTATCACCATTGTTCTCAATGCTAAAGCCGGAACACAGCACAGCACCAGCTAGTAGGAAGAAAATTAACTCTATCCCAGCCAAAACCAGGACAGAGTGCCAGAGCAGAAACCACATTATTCCCTAAGAAAAACTAACAGTAAGTTAGGGGATACTCTTTCAATAATCCACCTCACATAATTAAAGATTAAATAATTTAAAAAAAAGGCAAAGAGAAAAAAAATCAAACCACTAGATGGTAGTAGTGGAACTTTGGCATATGCGCTGCTTTTGTTTCCACAAGTTTGGCTACCTAGAGTTACTAGGTATGAATGGACATATATATAGCAAAGTTTACCTGTTGCTTGATAATGTTGATAGTCTATATTATAAATTCCTCAGCTGCACACAAGTTATAGGAATTTCTCTCTGTAACACAATGTGTAAATGAGTATGTCGTATGATAATTTCTTATTAAAAAATGCATACAAAGCTCAATCACTTCTCCTTTAGACCTTTTATATCCCTCATACTAACGCTACTAACAAATAGAAAATGACAGATGTGTAAACATACTCAAAACCTTCAGTGGCTTCCAGTAATTCCCTCCTTAGCTTCAGTTTGAAGGTTTTTTATAAAATCTAAATATACTAGGAAGATGAAAAGGTTGATGTAACCAGGTATGACTGTACCCATGAATAAGTTAACAAGAAGCAAAATTTTGGTTTGAATTTTTATATAACTTTTTCTTCCTTTTTTTTTTTTTTTGTTTGTTTGGTGTTTGGGTTGGTTTTTTTTTGTTTTGTTTTGTTTTTGTTTTGTTTGTTTTGTTTTGTTTTGTTTTGTTTTTTCCTTTTTTATATAGCCAGGAGAAAAATGGATGAAAAACTGTCAGGAATGCATCTGTGACAAATACACTCTTAAAGTACACTGTAAAAAACACAAGTGCTCCCTGACACAGCAAGTATTTTGTGATGAACCAGGTTATATGCCTGTTCAGACACAGATACCAGAAGACCCATGCTGTACCAGGACTGAGTGCTGTAAGTGTTTAGTTCTTTATCATGGGGAATATATATTTTTAGGCATGGGTAATATAATTTTGGGCAACTACAGCAATAATTTCTCATTTTTTTAATACTCTCTATTGTTTTCATAATGCTTTTCTCCCTCATCCCATTTGTAAGTACCTTAAGTACCTTCTTGCAGAGCATTTACTAGATGCCTGAAGAGGACAAATATAAAGATGAAAAGATTGTCCATAGTTAGACACAGAAAAGTAACTGGAAATCTTCTATTATTCAACACTGGAAACTTTTAAAGCTGCTACCACCTGAAAAAAAAATAATATTCAAAAGCTATTTAAAGCATTTTCTGCTTCAAATACCAGTATAAAAAAATATAAAAAAATCAAAAAGTCTTGATCATTTAAAAATTGCTCAAGAAAGTTCCTTAATCTTTGAGATCCATCAGATTTGCCAACTGATACAAATTTCTCTTTGGAAATACCTCTTCCTAGGAATCATCACTTTATCATTGTTAGACAATGCTTTGTTTTACAAATGTTATGCAAATGCCCATTCAGTTTAAAATAGCTGGGCAAATACACCAACTTAGTCATTAAACTAGCTTGTGTAAACACACCACATTTGCTCCATAGGACAACTTCTGAAGTTCATGAAAAACAGAATTACTTTTGTTTAAAAATTCTGAGTTCATTATTTTCTATACTGTCTTACATTAAACAGACTGCAACACTAGCCTCTGCCCTGAGGTCACACACCAGTGCTTAGAGGGACAGGAAGTTGTCACAATAATGCAGCCTGGAAAATGCTGTCCTACCTTTGAATGTAGTAAGTACTATGCACCTTCTTCATGTGCTATTCACAGCTAAATTTTTCTAAGTTGATGAATACAAGAAAATTGCAAAATATGCAAATTATCTGTGTCTCCATATTGGGCCAACAAAGTAGCAGGTTTTTCACATACTTCTTTTCCTAAAACTTACACTTCTATGACACCATCTTTCCTCCTTCTTTACAGGACATGGCTGCGTAGTCAATGAAACCTACTATGCAGTAAGTACACAGAGTAACTCAGTACATTAATACATATTCACATAGGTTCACAATGCAATGTTTTTGAGACTCTTAACGTGAACCTTATTTTGCAGAAAGGCCTGAGATAAAACATCATTAATAATTTAATCAAGGTCAGGATATCAACACCCTCCCTACAAGCAAAAGCCTTTTTTGCTCTCGTTTCTACATTAGCAGAATTTAATTCCAAAATTGGTATTGCTAACAACAGAAACTCTGCTCAAATAAAATAACCAAATTGTATTTAACAGTAAGTTCATCTTTGTATTGTCTGTGATGTACATACACAAAGTAACTTGGTTTTACTGACTAAAAATAACTGTTTTTCTAACTTCCCCCAGCCTGGAGCTGTCATTCCATCAGGCTCCTGTGAAGAATGCACCTGCTCTGAATCCTCCCACTCAAGCCCCTACCAGCCTATTGTTAAGTGCAAGCCAGTTATCTGTGACACATACTGCCCAGTGGTGAGTGCTCTTTTGCTATCAGTAATTCCTACCCCATGCAGCTCAAATATCCATCAGTTAAGGTCAGTGCCCTTACTCTATGTCATTTCCTTTCTATTTCTTTCAAAACAGGGTTATAAGTATACAAAGAAACCTGGAGAGTGCTGTGGCATGTGCAAGGCAGCAGCTTGTATAGTGACTGTAGGAGACATCACACGCGTGCTCCAGGTAACTACCCCTGGTTTAGTTCAATTTTGGTGAACTCTGGTAGTCTTTCACTCTTTCCTCTCCTTGTCTTTTAGTCACATTTATTTGCTGAATCTTTCCTCATGTTAGACAAATGGTTATTCAGGCAAGCAACAGACTGCCTCACACAGCTTGAACAAGTACTCTGAGCCATGTAACTCCAGCTCTAACACAGACTTCTGGAAGCAACTGTGATATTTAACAATGACTTTCAGAAATCAACACAGAAAAATATACAGGTGAAAGCAATGGGCCTTTATTTGCCTTCATCTCTGAAAATACAGCATCCATTTTGCTCAAAGGATAATTTTATGTGAGCAGACAGTTTTCTGCTCCAGACAGTCAATTTCAAGATAGCTTAGAGATTTAGGACAGGAGGAGTCACTGAAGTCAGCAGAAATTCTGCCATGTATCTGAATGAACATACCCATAAATTCTGACGACAAAACCACTGACACACAAGTTATTCTTTGCAAATGAGTCCACATATTTATCCTATTCACACAAAAAGCATGTCCATATACACATAAAATACAACCTTTTCACATGGTTAATGAAAAAGACTCAGAGTAGCATATGACAAGTAGCTATCAACTGAAATCCAAGGAAATTTTTCTGAATAATAAAAACTGCAGTAAGCAGCAATGATAAGACACTGGAAGAATTATTCAGTAATTTTTAACTGCTTTCAGGTTGGAGAACTCTGGAACCCACCTGTTGATAACTGTACAACTTACACATGTGAAAAAAATGATGACCAGTTCATTCAAGTTGTCTTACAGAAAAGCTGTCCTCCCTTTAACCCTGATGACTGTGATCCAGTAAGTTGTCTTCTACTAGTTCTCATGTTTGAAAAGGTTGCAGCGATAGAAGCATCATGATGCCCAAGGAAAATACCTAGCAGATGCATCACACAGGATGTAGCTCTAATTTCAACCACCCTGAATCTGGTCCCCATCAAATTTCATTTCAGAAAAGCAAATTAGAATTACAATGGGTGATATATATCAATCCTTACCAAGGACTAGGTACAGCATAGTGTCTTGGATTCCTAAATGTGTCAGGTGACCTAGAAGCAAAAATCTTATTGAAAAATCATGAGATTTTTATTCCTAAATTATTTACGATTGTAAATTATTTCTTAGAATTCATTTACTGAGAGCAAAGGTGAAGGAAAATAAACGATTTCCGTTCACATCATTTGACTTAATACACCTCAGGGCAGATTAGAACCAGCCCCACACATCTGGGTAATCAGTTATTTCATTAATTGCATTACTCTGTCTGACATAATCATCTGTATGACTTGGATCACTCAAAATATCCCACATGTGCTACAACTTGCATTTCTGAAATTCTACTGCTCAGCAACCCAACTCTGACAACAGCAAAGCAGTTCTGGTTCCCCTCAATGTCAGCTTTCAAAGAACTCTTATTAATATTGAATAATATTAATATTGAAGTAATTACGTGCCCTTAATATTTAGTCTTGTTGAAATTAGATTCTGGTGCTAGAGAAACTTAGGAACCAAGAGAAGTCACTGCTTTAGTACATAGATATGAAACTTGAGCATCTTCTTCTGTTTTCCTACTCAAGGATGACATTAAACTATCTGATGATGGCTGCTGTAAAGAATGCCAAGTAAAACTAAAGAGTAAGTAATGACCCTTTTGTTAAAAGTAAGTAATGTTAATATGTGTCTTATTAGGTATATTAGTCCATCTTGAATGAAGAGGTGAACAGACCTAGTTTAGGACCACTGCCCCCCACTGGGCGGAGAAAGGAAAAAAAAAGGGAATCCAGCATTCACTTTAGGGCCTTGAAAAACATGGTTGTGGTGAACTATCCCATCCCCTACTGTCAAGTGTTAGCCTTTTCATTGGAATGAGAGGACTATAACTATTCTCCAACTTTCATAGATACACTCTCTTTAAGGAAGAAAGAAAAGCCAATTCTGGGAGGTGTGTGTGCATTGAGCAGTTGCCATAGTGCTGCTTTTTATTTCTGTATCTTGCACCAAAGCTGCATAAGCGAAAGGGAATTTTTCACTCATTGATAATACAAGCAGCAAGTCATTAAGACCTGCACTGTGCTCTTATTTCCTATTTTAGCTCCATCTACCTCTAGTAGATCTACCTCTAGTACATCTAGTTTTCTGCTAAAAGCTGTCTGCCATACACAAATAACTATTTATATGCACATGTACTTTAACCTATTTTACCTTGGTTTGTGACAACCTCAGGTTGTATAAAGCACAATACTACTACGGTAATCAAATATCATGGATGTGTATCTCCTGCACCAGTTGAGGTGGCATACTGTGAAGGAAGCTGTGATGCTTACTCACGGTAAGTGGTATAAAAACATAATTGTGGTCTCTTATTTTCTACTCTTTACACTAGTTACATAAAGAAAACCACAGGTAGTATGTTCAACATCTACCCAGTAATCAGCTGTTTCCATTGTGCTAATAAGAATTTTTAACAGACTTGATGTTGTACTAGCTTAATTACCTCAAGACTTACAGTGTTTGAACAGCTTCTTCAGTGTCATAGTGAAGAGACCTGAGTTTTGATTTTCCCCATATAAAAGTGAGGTTATTTGTTATTCTCTCATTTTGTACTATCTTTCTGTGTAATCTGGATTAATTCATTTACTTTTTCTGGGCCTTAAGGAAGAGCTAAATCCATATATATTTACAGTGAGGAGCAACTTATATGTCACTACAATACTGTAAGAATGGTAATATTGAGCAATAGTTCCACACAACTTCTGGTTATATTTAATAATGGGTGGGAGGGGCAGTGGTATTTCTCACATAATTTCTGATTCTTTCTCTTTTGCTGGTTTTGCAAATCAGATATTCTCCAGAGGCAAATATGATGGAACATAAATGCTCATGCTGTCAAGAAATCAAGACCAGCCAAAGAAAAGTGACTCTGACATGCAGTGACGGAACCTACCTTGATCACTCATACACCTATGTGGAGAAATGCAGCTGTGTGAGCGCTGAGTGCATTTCCCAAGTCAGCACCCAACAGGCAACAAACTAGATAAAGACCTCTCAGGAACAAGCAAATGTCCAAAATTAGAACTAGAGAAAAGTCATCACACAAGGGTTGAATGTAAGACTAAAAAAGAAAAACTGAAAAAACACAAAAGTGTTAAAAGCAGCTAAAATTTTGGATGAACATATGATATTTTCTGCATAAAAACTCAATATGACTGTCTACATTATTTCAGTTTTCTTTGCTAATTTATCTCCTATTGTTTTTCATGTGTTTTCTTTTACACCTTGAGAGGTACTGCATAAGGTCATTTTGACATTTCCTGATTGTTTGTCTTCTCAGAAGTGCTGTACTGTAAGACTGAAAGCTGGATTTACACTTACACGAGTCTGTTCTGAGAACAGCATTCTTTTCTGGCTTGAAGCTTGCCTGTGGCGGCATAACATGGACACTTGACAATATCTAATATGTCCATTAATGTAGGCTGACCTTTATAATGACACTTTCATTCCAGTTCATTGACACAAATCAAAAGCTAAAGTCCAGAAAACAAACCAACCCAAGGAAAACTGTACCTCTCTGTTTCTGTAGTTTTCTTTTTGCATTACAGAAAACTTAGACTGCAGGAAGCCATATCTTCCCAAAACTATATACTTTAACATTTTGAAAAATTTATAATGGGCATATTTGCTTATACATTCTCATAAGAACTCTTATCATGAGAAGCTGCTGCACCCTACACTTTGTTTACATAACACCATCATCATGGTAACTGTATGAAAATATGGAATGTTTTTGTTTCTGATTAACTGTTTACAGAAGTATACATATATATTTTTTTGCCAACAGGGCATATGAAGGAGTTTTGTAAAATAATAATAATAATAAATAATAATAATAAATTCTTTCCTAGGAAGCTTTTAAAAGTTGAAACATTGCTATTTATTTTGTTTTTGGATAATTGATTTATTGGGTCATTACTTTCAGAATTAATAATATTCCATTTCTTATTCATGTTATCTGGGTGTGGCATATTTTTGTCTTCTGTTTTGTTTTGAAATATTTTTTCCTTATGAAAAAGTAACAATGATTAATAAATTTTAAGCATTTTACATGCCTTCTTTGACTTTTCACTGAATCCCTCCCATGAGAGTTGATGGCCCCATAAAGCATTTGCTTCCCTACATCCTACTACAGCCATTTCCCAACAGCTCCAGGTCAAAAGTCAATCTAGACTGTGGTACCTCACCCCCTACAGGGCTTTGATATTGCTTGTAATGAGAGGCACTTAAAAACAAATACTGAAAGTGTTCCAAGCACATCACTTCAGATGCTATCAATTAGCAAGATTTCAGTAAGCAAGCACATCATTGAACCTGTACATATATTGTAGCTCTGAAAGTTCTTTACCTGACACACAGAAACTATCCAAAGTATCCCAGACCAGTTAGTCTCCTATTTATACATAAATCTCAAATTCATCAAATCTCAAATCTGAAATTGCACAATCATAGATCTACAAGTTTTGACAGGTTACTAACCATCTTTATTTACACTGTACTTTGAACCAGCCACCACAGATCTGACTGTAGATTGTATAACACCAAGCAACATGTTCTGCACAATTTACAAATGACATTTACAAATGACAAATTTACAAATCGGTAGGGAGAAGAGTAGAAAGTTAAAGGTGATGACCTTTCTCCTAGCCTACAGTTTGGACAGTTCAGCATAGGGAATAAGAGGTTAACAACATAGGCTTTCTGCAGGTGCCCAGTAACAGTTTAGGCTGCTTTCTCACTTGTTTTTCTTTCGTAGAACAAAAACAGCTGCTGTACCTCCCCACTCAGAGGTGAGCAGAGTACTCCCTAAGGAGTTATTACCTCACTGTCTGCTTTTTTCTGTTGATAGGCTCTTCTGCTTCCAAATGAGGTCCCAGGTAGATAGCATACTGCTCTGTTCCACTAGGCTTCCCAGCGCAGCACTACTACTGAATTCATGACTGATTCGTGAGTGACAGATTCTCTGGCCTTCCCAGGCATGCTAGTGTAGGAATGAGGCCTGAGGTTGTGAGATACGGTGGTGAAGGAATTAACAAATCTTGGTCATTTCAACATCCTGATGGGGGTGATCAGGCTATCAGGTGGAGGCCTGAGGGCTCTTAATGCTCCCACCTCAGCCGGGTGGAAGAGGGAGAGATGTGATTCACCGTTCTTTTCTGCCCTTGCACAAGACCCAGGGCCCTTGAGCAGCCTGACCGAAGGCAATTGAAACTATCCCTCATTTACATATAAAAAATGCATCACAGTGAGAAAGTGTCTGCACCCCCCATCACCTGTGACAGCAGCAGCAGGTAATTTGACTACAGTCTCATCTCCACTTCTCTCAAAAGGATGAATTTGGCATTTCAGCCCCTCTGTGGTAGAGGATGAGAGTATGACTCTACAGGCAAGTTGATGTGCTTGCTCCTCTCTCCTCCCCAGAGCACGGATTTCCCTTTGGCAATGTTTCTGTCTTTGACTACATAGGATGATACTCAGGTGGGACTAAGCTTAATGAATTATCAACTGTTTTTTCTATATGAGCTCAAGTAAACGCTTGCTAGCTTTGGATTTTAGTAACAATGCAGTAAGTGAATTTGCCAATGACAATTCTGAATCTGTATTCTTATTGCTTCAATGAACAGCACTATTCATGAATCCATAATCATGAAAGTTCTTTGCTGAACATGACTGGATGTATAATGTCAAATTGGTTATAATCAGAAATTAAGCTCAGCCCCTCTGATCTCTGAGGACTGACTGGAACAATAGGGGTGTATTTTCTGACTGAAATAACAGATCACCTCCATGTTGCTTCAAGATCATTAGCTGTTTTTCCATGTAAAGCCTGTATCTCAGTATCCCAGCAGCAACCCTCTTCCCTGGAAAACTCTGCCCATATTAAGTTTGTGGCAGCAGTCACTTCATATAACTCTCTGAAAGAAGAAAAAACTAATATGATGGGGAAGAAGGGAATAACAGACGCATAATATGTGGCACATGGGAAGACTGAGAGGTGATAATGACAGCAACAGCAGAGGCCAAAACCAACCTAGAGTCTGATGGCATAAGAAGGAGGAGAAGCAAAGGAATAGGCAGACTTTGGTCCTGGCATGGGGAGACAGAGAAACAAGGAAGGGAAACATGGAGGTACACAGAACCTGTAACTGAGGATGTACTGGAGACGCTGCCCTGGAGAACGAAGGATCTGTACCACAGATACAGACCCAGTGCTGGGAAAGAGCAAACAGAAATCCACAATTCAAAAGAAGAGGGGACAACATGCTTTGGGCATGAAAGAGCTAGTGGAAGGACTTGCAGGGACTCCCTGAAACAAGGCAAAGAGTAAATGGAAAAACAGACAGCTGCAGTGGATGTAGTAGACAAGCCTTACAGGCTTCCTAAATTTTCCTTTACATAGGACCTATCTTATTGCTGATGCAGACTGGGTGACGGCCCCAAAGTAAGCCTTTCTAAAAACTGGGCTGAATGATATCAGTTATATCTCTTAAAAATAAATCATCAATTTTTTAAACTGTAGATAAATAATAAAGTCAATAAACAATTAGCTGGAAGAAAGTAATTGCCGTGGTAGTTCTTTATTGACGCTAGTCAGAACACTATGCAGGTCAAGCTGAACTATACTAGTGCAGATTATAAATGTCTATTATACTAACGCTAACACTAGAGGGCTCTAGGCTCCCACTTAAGCCTTTGTGAAAGGGTTTTCTGTCAAAAGGGTTTCTTTCAAGGAACTTCGAAGTGAACCTCATAATAACTTTCAAATCGTTAAGATAAACTTTGCTCTTAATTTACTCTTGATTCTACAGGCATCCATTCCACATAACATGCCAAGACTTGCTTATATGTCACTTTATTTTTTTCTTTCTATCTCATCTTTGGAACGCAGATAAATTGTAGTAGATAAATCATTCACTTCGGAAAGAAATTATTCCAGCTGTATAAAAATTATTCATAGGTTTTTGGTCTTATTTCAGTATTGGCTGTCAGCAGTCCTTCCTTGGGCATTTCTACACTCGCTCCCCGCTTAGGACTCCTATTACATAGCCTAACTACTGCATGAGCAGCTTATGTTTTTCTCTTTTTCATACAGCATTTCAAAACTCTACAGTGTAAATAAGAAATCACTAATAATCACTCTTCAGCTCTTCTTTGTAATCATCAGTAATGTATAAAGTATAACCTGAAATTATTTCAGATTTACAGCCTAGGAGTCCACTTCAAGTAATCCATTTGGACTGTTAAAGGATGACAGACAGTTTTTAAGACCCATCACATTCTAAAACATCTATAGAAAGACTTGGGACAATGCAGCAGCAGGGCTGACAAAAGATCATTCCAGATTGGAAATTACTCTTGATAATAACAAAGCCCAACTCAAAAGAAGGAAGCTTTCTTCCTCTTCAGTCAGTTTTTGTTCAGAGCAGCTCTGTTGTAACCAGACAAATTAAAACAGTTGTAGAACAGAACAAGAGACTAGTTCTATTTTAACATTATTAATGTTATAATAAACCAATTAAAAATGTACAGAAAGTGTATTTTTGCAAATGATGCAGTGCTCATGATTGTGAAATTTTCTTTTGCTCCTTCCTATTTCAAAATGTATCTTCCTCTTCAGTCTTAGATTCTTTTCAGCATTCATTGTAACTCTTACTTATAACTACAATGTGGTTGTAAGGGACCAGCAAATGTTTGTACTTTTACAGTAATTGTTGTTACTAATTACATAGTTAAAATCTTTTAAATAGACAGAAATTTTTCTGTCTGATAACTCCTCCTCTCCTGCTGTTATGCTGTTACAGCCATGCATGCAAATAAATTCCCACTTTTGCCTCTGTTATAAGAAAGCAAAGGCTGTCCAGGCAGCCAAAAATGGAGCCATTAAATGTGAACAATGATAGATATCTCATGCACTAAGTCACACAAAATGCTGCAGACAGCTGCATGAGTCTAGAAGCCAACCCTGAAATTAATCATTCCTTCTGCACTTGCCCCAGTCTTCCTGTGGCTGTTACTGGCTTTCACTGAGTACAAAAGAACCCCCCAGAAGCATTTGAGGGGAGCCTGATTCTAAGGTAAATTTGGAGCTAGCCTAAGTTTTGGAACATACCAGATGTGAACTCTGCTCTCTCACTCAGCAATGAGACAGTCAAAACTCCACTTTATCTGTTCTCTAGGGAGGTTTTTATCGCATGGTTTAATGTCACGCTTACTGAGGCACATGCCTGCAAACTGCAACATAGGCACAATATGAGAACTGGCAGCTAAAATATAACAGTAGTTGATAGAGAATCATAGAATCATAGGCTCATAGAATCTGCAGAAAAGGCAATAAACACCACCATGGAATGACCTCCTGCCACAGCAGAACTAACTTTCTTATTCATATTAATTGGTAGTTGCTCTGTATTTCGGAGAATGAGATTATTCTACCTGATACAGTTCTATTAGTTGCTCTACTACTAATGCTTTTGTGCTCTATGACCTCCTTCTAATGGAAATTCTGGTCCATTATTCAGATATCTGCTATTTTACAGGAAATGAGCATTGTAATTGCACTAAATATGTGTTGACTGAAGATAACTCAAAACAATACTGAATCACGTCTCATGTCAAAGTGCAGTTGCATAAAATTCATAATACTGAAATTGTCACAGTACATTTGACCCAACAGACATGTAAAAAGCCTTTACCTCTAACAGAGATCAATACAATTCATCCCTCAGTAATCCTAGACAGGATTTTAATAACCTGTATTTCCATAAAATCTTTTAAGCTCAGTTGAGATTTATCAGAAGTATTTTTTTTCTATCTAAACCATTCTCATACTTCCAATACATTCTGGGCTTTTATAAAAGAAAAATAAAAGTTTGTTAGTTACTGTAAATGTATATTATGTTGTTATAGATTCTATATTTAATTATGTGTGTGTGTGTAAAGACCAGCAAAGGTATATATAGGACAAACGCATCAACAATTTTACCACCCATTTATTTTTTATCTTCAATCTGAAATGGTGAGCACCAGAGGTTTCACACACACAGCTCCCTTCACTCAGAGCAATTACTAACCAGAAATAACAAAGCAGCCTGCAATTTTGTTTCACCCTAGCAAGCAGAAGGTCCTGGAGAAAAGGCATCTCTGAAGCAAGCTTTCCAGTAGGACACATCTAGCAGAAAATCCACAAAATCAGTAAAGAATAGCCCCTTACCCTGTTAGCTTATCATTGCTTTATTTAGTTTAATAAATCTTAAATTCTCTTAAATTCTATCCTGAAGAATTCCTCTATGTCACTGTCTGCAAGAGAAACACCCTGCTCCAGGGAAAAGGAGGAATCCCACCAAAAAGCATATGAACTTCACTTAGCTGTCAGATCACATGGATTCACATGTGTCTTTCCACCAGTGCAATAACTCACCCATGAAAAGAAGCCCTTCCAATAGCAGTGGGTGGGTGACCAAGGCCTCAGTTTTATCTACATAAAACCAGCAGTCACTGCTGAATCACAGAGTGGAAAAGAGCCTTCTGTGAGATCACAAAAAAAGCCAGGCAGCAGGGGGAGCACAGTAAAAAAGTGTACCTCATGGGAATACTCATCTTACAGATTGCCTTTATATATTAAATACAGAGATGAATTTTTGCAAAAATCTGGGCAAACCTTTGTTTATACTTAAACTCCTACAAGTCCTCACGTGACACAATTGTGCTATAAAATTGATTTAAATCATCAGTCACTTACTGGCACAAGGAAGACTTAATCTGATTAAAAGACCACATGATCTATTCTATACTAACGCTTCTCAGCTCTCCAGGCTCAGAGTATACAAGAGGTACAGGCCAAAATATTAGTTCAGGTATGCTCTCCTTCTGTGAAGCTCACAAAGCTTATGAGCTTTTCTGCCTCAGCATCAAAAAACCCATTTTTGTACCCACAAAGCAGAAATTCACACAAAACAGCAGTCCTAAACCACAAGGCCATGAAAGCTAGCCTGTGCTCCAAGAGACACAGAAAAACCTGTCAGCATTGCACTGACTTAACTACAGTGGACATGATATTACTGGGATCTCAATTTACCTTGCAGGAAAATACAAATATATGTTATGACTAATCTCTGAGACTTTCAGGAAAAAGGAAAATGGTTTGGAGGCTTTTTTTTACAGTTCATCCACCCCTGATGGGGGCTCACTTACTCAGTTGAGGAGCACATTTGAGCAACATACAAGGATTAGAAATAAATAGACAAAAGTTACCATAGAGACAGAGATTTTCTCCTGTCTTGGTTCGCTCATTCTTGTCTGGTCTCACTGGTGTCATTCCGTTATTTTTCTAGCACACATGACATGATCATCAGGCCTTCGTATGCTGGGAATGAAAAACAAAGCAGAGGATTAGGATTATAATCTTTTTTTGCATTTATGCAACAAGAAAGAAGGAGCTGTCTTTCCAAAGGTGGGTGTATTTTTTTCAAGTTGTCAGTTCACTTCAAGCGATTTGAGATTAATTTGATTTGGTGACATGGCCAAGCTAAGCATTCGGAAACTGCCCATAATAAAGCTGTCAAGTAGCAAATTGTTTCAGTCCTGGTGACTGTGTTTTTTAAAAGCTTATATCAAAGGCAGAATTAATGCAATGCATTAAAAACAATTTCTTACACATAATTTATAGTCACAAATGCCATTAAATAATAAACAAGCCACATTATGCCCCACATGGTTCTTTGAAAACTCGTTTTACAAGAGCTCTTATTAGCAAGTTTTGCTGGTTGATTGTGGTTGCCTGGTCCAGTATAGTTGCATAGGTAACTGCATTTTACAGCTACCTGTATGTGGAGACAGTGTTCTCACGGCAGAATGGATAATTGGTACATAAACTCTGTATAATCCTGAAAGATACATCAAGGCTGTGAGAGGCCTGAGGAAGCTTAAGCAAGCAAGATAAGAAGAAGCTGGAATTCAGTGAGTTATGAGAACTGTGGACTGTCGGCAAGCTTTCAAGGTCAAGTTCTCACACCTGTGCTTAAACAATTATGCGTTAGTCGCTAAGGGTCTTCAAGACATGTATCCAATCATAATATGCCAAATCACTGTAAGTGCATGTAAGAAATAGTATATAAGGAGTTAAAGCTTTGTAATAAATTGGCATTCGCTGATCACATTGATCGTTCCTGCATTGTCCATGACTCCTGCGTCGACACCTGTCTGCCTTAGCAGATGCTCTCCTGTCTCTGCCTGGTGCACATTCCTCCTCTGTTCACAGGCAAGGCTGAGGATTCTGTTAGCTTTAGACAATGGGCTAAATCTGGACAATACAGTAAAAGCTCAAAGCTTCACATATCTCTCTCCATAAGGTGTGCCAAACTGTGTTCTGGCACTGCTGAGAATCTGATGTGTCATGCCAATGAACTCGCATATCCTGACTGCAAAAGTAATGACTATCGAGATCAAACAGGCTGCTTACAAGGAAACAGCAGAATGTACACAAGGACAGCCTGTTTGCCACCTTGCTAAAAGAGTAATTCTATCCTTGCTTATATTTCTTGAGGCTATGTCTGTCTGGTTATTTATTCTTTGTTCAATTCTTAATATCTATTGTATCATCCAGCTTAATGCTTATTTGTACTGATGATTATATTGCATTTCTTCTGTTACGTGATATAGGCTACTGTTTCATTCTGTTTACTGACATGTGTGCCTTCTTAAAGTTTTAAAATACATATTTTTAGAATATTACTTAAAAAAAACAAATGTGTGTTTATATTTTAAATGAAACCCTTTCAGTTTTCTGAAGAAACTACATAATTAGTCTCCAGGAAATACAGCTAGCTGCTTTCAGAATCACACAAGAAGTTTCACAGCTGTGCATTTGATTTATTCACCTATCAGCAGTTGCATAAAAGGTGATCGGTTTATCTTGTCAAACTTTTATACAGTACAATAGCAAACAGAATGTTTCGCTTGAAGCAATAGACTGTTTTGGTCCTTTCTCTCAAAAAGCTCCCAAAAAGGTGTGACTCAGATATTTCAGCTGTGTTAAGTAATCTGTGTTGATATATGCATGAACTCCCATGCTAAGAGTACTTCCTGTGGTTAGTGCACAAGGATCCCAAAGGGCAAGGGATCTACAGGGAAAGTGCAGATTTATTATCTATTGTTGTTTGCTATTTCAACCATTTTTTTTCCCTCTTATTTCCAGTTTAATCAATCTGGAGCTACTTGAACCATTACTTCTCTGAAGTCTATCCATCCTTTCTCCCAAATGAAGGTCATAGGCAATATAAGGTTTACAGGTAGAGATGTTTTATTGGCTCAGCTGGCATAATTGGAAAAATTAGGCAAGCTTTTTGGCAGAGAAGTCTTCCAGTCAGCTTCCAATATTCTGCCATCAGAGAGTTATTTCTTAAATAAGTCTACCTAAGGAAATGGTGAAATCCAGACAGATCTTACTCTGCTAGCTCATTTGTTTGAAACCAGCACTGGATTTTCACAGTCAGTACAGAATTTGGCCCACAGTCAGCTTCAGGAAAGCATCTGCATCATTGACACTTGAAGAAAATTCCTGCATTATGGTATGTTTAAAGGCCTGCTTTCTCCACATACTTCTATTCTGCTATAGACACTCTAAACAACTAGTACTACTAATGGAGTTGTTGAAGTAATCCCAGAGGAGGGCCATGAGGACGATCAGGGCACTGCAGCACCTCCCATATGAAGACAGGCTGAGAAAGTTGGGGCTGTTCAGCCTGGAGAAGACAAGGCTGCGTGGAGACCTCATAGGAGCCTTCCAGTATCTGAAGGCACCTACAAGGATGCTGGAGAGGGACTCTCCATCAGGGACTGTAGCAACAGGACAAGGGGCAATGAGTTCAAACTAAACTGGGAGATTTAAGTTAGATATAAGGAAGAAATTCTTTACTGTGAGAGTGGTGAGGCACTGGAACAAGCTGCCCAAGGAAGCTGTGAATGCTCCATCCTTAGCAGTGTTCAAGGCCAGGCTGGACAGGGTCTTGAGCAACCCGGTCTAGTGGAAGGTGTCCCTGACCATTGCAGAGGGGTTGGAAGTAGATGACTTTAAGGTCCTTTCCAACTCCAATCATTCTATGATTCTATAACTCACTCCCACTAGCTGTACTGGTGTTAACATTGGGTTTTTATTTCAAGTAGAGTATACTGTCTCTACATTGCATATATGACACACACATATGCGACAGCTACATAGACATCTAAACAAGCAGCCAGTATTTTACCTGTAAACACATCTCAGCAAGTCTTCTGGGTCTTGAGGAATTGTTCCCAGCAGAAAAGACTGGTCCATTTGGTATTAACATTGATGTGTTTGGGGCAGTGGTGGTTGCTTGTTTTACTGAATCTGGTTTCATGTTAGGTCATTTCAGGGTACTTCATTTCTGTGCATGTGTGTGACATCATTAGTTGCTGGTAGCAGACAAAGTCCTCCTTCTAACTGGAAAAACTGCTTTGCCCTTGAGTTCTGCAAAGGTTGAGAATAGTTGTCATTTTATCCCTGATAATAAATCTCATATTCATTTTGACAAAGGCTTAGCTATTTAACAGGCGTCACACAAACTGAATCCATACAGAGCAAACAGTCAGACAGAGACTGCCATTGTGGATGACTTGTGTTACTTTCAGCCCTGCACCTAAAAATGTCCTTGAGGCATGGTCTTGGCTCTACCTAAACACAATGCACATGCTGACAGATCAGAGCCTTGTAAAATAATTGCTAATAGGTAAAGTAAATCCTTATCAAAAACATACTCTCTGATGAAAAGATCAATACAACTATAATCAAGCCACTCTGGAAGCCATGTGAAGGCTACAGGAACACAAAACAAGGAGTTTTAGCTGAAATATTTCTGTAAAAATCATGCAACAGCATGAGTAACATTATTTTCTAGGAGGAAATGAGTAGAAAGGAATGAGCAATCCTACTCTGTCTTCTCTCTCTCAGTTTTTAATTTCCCCCTGCTCCACTGTCTGTTGGAGGTTTTTTTTCTAGTTTTCTGATTACATTTTATTAAGAACATTTGCATTTTGTGGCTGTGGGATAGTGGCTCTTAGCTGTCAACTCAGCAACATTCTTGAGAATTTATGAAACTCTAAATTCATTAATAGTTGTTTTAGAACAACTGAGATTACTTATGTCTGTGAAGTCAGATTCCATTTAATACCCAATTCATTCTACACACTTATTCAGAAAGGTAGTTTAAGAACATTCACTTTTCAGAATAAACGCAATGCTTGCTTTGGCATTAGTGTTACCCTAACAGCTAAGAACCCCACTCATACAGACCAGGATTTTCCTGTGCTAGGCACTATAATACGACTATGGTCTGAATCAGTTCTTTGAAATATACACATACATGCTTTGCCAAACTAGATTAGAGTTTCATTTTGTTTACATCTCTTTGCATTGTCCTATTATTATTTATCTAGATTTCATTAAGCCATGGTGGTGCTTGTAGTAGAATGGCATAGAATTACTCTCTGCTGTGCTGTACAAACATGAAATGTGAGAATTATTAGAGATAAAAGGTAATATAAAGACACGGAAGAGAGGAGAGAGAGAACAGTAATAGCCATCTAGGGTTACCTATGCTATTTATTAAAGGAAACAGACAACTGCCTGAAACTGGGATTTTGCTAATTATTTCTACTGCAATGTGGCCCCTGTTCTGCTAGTTTTAGGACAGTAGTCACAGTGTTCATGGAGTGAACAGTAGTCATCAGAAAGAGGGGAGGGTTCAAAGCTGACTAGGGACAAAAACTTTCCTCAAACTCCATCAACCAATGTCATTTAAAGGAGTCTCTGAGACACAAGGATGTCCACACACCACCTCCAAGACAAATAAAATTCAGAAGCATGACGTCCTTTCCATGGCTTGCCCGGAACAGTACAGAAAGGAATTCTTTATACCAAGTTGTTGAACTCTTTCAGTCACAAAGGCCAGCCAGTATCTTTAGTTGTGTTTAATTTAGTTTACCTCAAGGATCTGGAGGTACAAATAGTTATATTGCCTCATTCATTTTTTCACTTGTTACCTCACAGATATTCTCAGCTTCCTCACTCATTCATACGTACTCGCTTCCCTCTGATGCATCTCTGCATTCTGTCTCCTCCTTCTTTCTAGCTACTCTCCCTTTATGAACCTCAAGTCCCACTTTTTTCCTTTCCCCTCTCTCCTGGTCAGTGCTCCACTTTCCATCTCCCTTTGGCTTCTGTAAGAGAAAGATGTCAACTTGTAGTCCAGTAGCAGCTGCAGCAAATAGCAAAAATAAAAGGGCAGTGAAGAGGAAGATCATCTGCTGGCAACAGCTCTGCTGCAAAGGAAGTCATGAAGAGAGTTAGTCTTCAAGGTCCTTTAACTCCTGTTTTAAGTTTGCTTTTTCTCCATACTGACTGCAACCATGACCTATATGCCCTTTTAACCTAATAACAACAACAACAAAGACAAAGAGATAGTGAACCCAAAAGCATCACATCAGGATCCCCCTGAGCCATATATTTGTGAGTACAGGACTCCCTCCTTAACATACTATGCTGCCCACTGCCACAGATAAGGTATTGGGTTGGATGGACATTTCTTCTTATCTATTTTGGTCATTCCTACACTAAATGAACAGAGTGGAAGTAGTTCTCATCCAGGTAAAACCAACACCAGTTTACTTACTGTTCTTGTTTTACGTTAGTGTTGAGGGAAAATACCTCCAACATCTTAGCAAAGCAAACACGTATTTGTCAGAAAGGTTTGATTCCGTTTCCCAGTATCTAGTTTACTTTTCTGCTGAATTACAAAAAGGTTAAGAGTTTGATTTGGCATCCACTAAATGCTTTACCACACAACAGAATTACAGGGATCTCTCTGAACTAATGTAACACCCTGGGATAACATCAGCAGTTGTATGAACGAACAATTTGAATTCCAGTAAATTCTAATAAACAGTCTTCTGCATTTCAAGCATTGTTGTCAAGATATGCTTTTTAAACAGAAGCAAGATCGCCCCAAATTCCCTGAAGTTACAATGCATTGATATGTTAAATGACATATCACACAACTTATTCTCTTGACATATTTTGCACAGCTGAATCATTCCGATTAAAATATTTCCAACTTCTCCTTTCAAAAATACTTGGCATGAGTAGATCAAAAGTCTGTAAATGTCAACTAAATGTTTAAAATCTTGACAAAGTCATAGCAATTGGAAAGAGGGCCTTAGCATGGAAAATGTATTATATCTGGCACTGCTATATGGCAAAGTTATAAGAAAGATTTAGAAACAAATCAAAACTAGAATTGGTCATGTTCTAGCTAGTGTATAACTGATGGTTGAAGATAATAATTCATGTTAGTAGGCATGCAGTCGTTCAGCTTCCACAATTCTGCATTATACATTGTCTTGTGATAGGAAGCATATTGCCCGCTAAGTAAGCCACCAAATGGAAAGATACAATTGTTATCAAATAACATTATTAAAGGAATAATAACATTCGTATAAGCTTCCATAGAAGTCTCTTCATTGATTTCAGTAGGAGGTGAATAATGTTCTACATACTGTGAAGAATAGAGGATATCTAAGGTTAATTACTAAAATATAAGTTCAAATTCTTATGGTTTAACAAATCAGCATAATTGAAGAAAAACATGAATTTGCATAGATATCTGTCATTACTTTCATTATCTGGATCTCTGGACCATCGAAAAGACATCTGAATACAGTTCTTCCTCCAAGGTGTTCTTCGCTAAATCAATTTAGATAATCTTCCTGCCTGTAAGCCCACAGCAACAACTTTCCCACAT
Organism: Neopsephotus bourkii; assembly: GCF_033783945.1. Classification (NCBI taxonomy): domain Eukaryota; kingdom Metazoa; phylum Chordata; class Aves; order Psittaciformes; family Psittacidae; genus Neopsephotus; species Neopsephotus bourkii. The sequence continues at coordinate 5,330,636 of NW_026902266.1, forward strand.
TAACATTCAAGTCCACTGGATGAAAAAAATGTCTGAGGAAAATGATTTTTTAAATATTTTCTGTGTAGAATTGACTAAATTACATGCATAAATACACTTGCATTCCTTTCTCCTTATGAACAAATACTAGCTAGAACAGTGACTTATCAGTAGGTACACATAAAAGAATAATCAACAGAGTTCCCTGACATTCTGTTCTATTCTCCTTGGTTTCAAAATATATCAAGGTTTTGCTCCATTCAGAACTTCTATATTGTTTCGATCCACAAATATTCTAGCAAATAGTACTAGAGCCAAATGTCTTTTTTGGATACAGCTAATGTCTCTGATGTACAGAATGAGCCTGTTCAGTTCTTTCATGAGTGGTTAAACTGGAAATTCTTACCAAAAGTCATACTTGTCTTTGATCTTGATATATATAGGATGTTGTTGCTGTTAGGAGTAAACTAGCCCAAACAGAAAAAACAACTGGGTTGTCCAGAGTGTACATACAACATGCTCTGTGGTTGAGACCACCTTAGCCTTCACAGTTAAGGTGAGTTTAATGTTAATCCAACAATATATTTCACTACATACAATAGTCCTAAACGGTTCCATCACAGTTGACACACTTACGTACGAACTGAATACAATGGAAAAACTCCATATCAACTTGAAAGACAGCAGAAAAAAAGTCAACTTATCTCTCAAATATATTAAAAATGCCTAGAAAGTCTTTGAGTTGCAAGTCTGGGGAAAGAAACTTCAAACATTACTTTGAAGTTATTGTTTGCAATGTCATAGAACTACTGTACCAAACTCAGGGCTTCTGCAATACTGACACGTGATTCACAAAGGATAGACATAAGGCACTGAATACGCCTCCATGTATGGAAAGACATGCCTTCATCTGAGCATTACTCAGCACAGTCAAAGCGGGAAGTGAAACTCTGCTTCTGTGAGTGCAACAAGAGAGGACTAGTTACTTTGCTCATATTAGGACAACCTGAAGAATACTTTAATGTTTTCCTGGTGCCAACATATAACAAACTCATTGCAGGTAGAAGAGGCAATTCTCTCACACCTCTGTGCATCAAAATCTGGGGAAAAGGGTTAGCATTTTTAATTAGCAATTTTCAATAATTGCATTTTTACTCCAGAAGCATCCAGTATCAAGTTTCTATCATAATAGTATGTAAATGAAGAATCTGTTAGTTCCTTCTTGATACATTTATAATAAAATTATTTTAGCCAGGCAAAAGATAGAAGGGAAGTGAGACACAGAGAAGAATTTTGCACATTGGCATTCTGTGAGGAAACTATAAAGTTGAAAATAAATCCATGGACTCCTGACTCTCAGAAGACTGCCATAGCCACTTCTATAACAGACCATAGCTCCACCAGATTCCTGGTAGCGATTACACCACTACTTTGATTCTGAATTAGAGCTGATTTCTTTTTATGTCTTCTCTAATGACATTTTTTGCAATATACCTCAAGATTCTTACTGTGAATCATGTTCTATCCACATTCATACTCAGACATAAGCAGAAATACTCAGTCTTTGTTTCCTAAGTACTTTAAATGAGTTGCAAGTGGTTTGAAACTCAAGCTGCTTTACCTATGCCAGCAGTGGCAGGCACCCTTTTGCTGTCCCGTAATTCTTGCTTGGTCTTAAAATACAAGATAATGTCTAGTCTGTGGAAAGCAGAAGCTTGCTTACAGTATTCCTGCCCAGCTTCTTTGTCTGATTAGAATGGGACAAGAGAAATAACACCAAATTCATATCCATTCTTTACCTTTCTTATTCTGTTAGCTGGATGCAGACTATACTCAGTGATATGCTGGTGATGTACTCACCACGAGGCTGGACAGCGTTTTTGAATGTCTAGTCCTTACTGGTATTTTGACAGTTAACATACAGAGAGCACTGTAACAGGGTAACATAGCTACAGTAACATGGCTCACAGCATCCTCATGTCTTATGTATAGGACAATGCCTAGGAATTCAGAAAATCATACTTTTATGAAGCATTTTGTGAAAGATGACTATATATATAGAAAAAGGAATTAAACTAGAGCACTGATTCCCTGTCCCTGAGCAAATAGAAGTGCATTTAACAACCTCAAACATTAGAGGAGTCCTGAACTTGAAATAGGAATGAGTAAGGAAAACAAAGACTGGAACAGAATTAGTAGGAAGGGGAGAAGTCTTAAATGCTGCAGGTGTTCCTGCAGCACTCAGATGTGCTACAAGAAACAAAGAGAGCTTGTATGAAGTCCTAGAATCTCCCTTTAAAAATTTTAAGTGGCAAATATGTTAGCTATAAAAGGTGTGTTTTCAGTTCCTGTACTCAAGAATCTGGAGAAACAATAGATCATAAGCCACAAAAAATGATTGATTTATATAATTGTCAAAACTTTAGAAAATGATTAAACTCATGATGGGTGAACACGATCTTGCACAGAAAGCCGGTGAGAATTTGGAGCCAGGTCACTCGCTGACCTGGTTCACTGTGAGGGTCAGCAGAGTGCCAAGGCTGGAGCAAGGGAGGGAGTACATGTGTCGCTGGTGAAGGGGAAAAAGGTATGAGCAGCTGTCCTTTAGGTGGGTTGAACTGAAAACTGTATTGTTGCATTGTTGTTTGTCTGCTCAGGATGGATGCCGGGTGACTTCTATAATCTGAAGAACAGGGCATACAAGGAGATAAAGAATGGTAAGATTGACTCCTTAGGCAGAAGTTCAGCTGAGCCTCTAAACTCAGTCAGCACTGGTGTTGTGGTTTAACCCCAGCCAGCACCTAAGCCCCACACAGCCACTCACTCAATCCCCCTGATAGGATGGGGAAGAGAATTGGAAGGATAAAGTAAGAAAACTCCTGGGTTGAGATAAAGACAGTTCAATAGGTAAAGCAAAAGCCACATGCACAAGTGAAGCAAAGCAAGGAATTCTTTCACCACTTCCCATTGGCAGGCAGGTATTCAGCCATCCCCAGGAAATCACGACTCCAGCATGCATAATGGTTACTTGGGAAGATAAACACTATCACTCCTAACATTCCCCATTTCCTCCTTCTTCCCCTAGTATTACTGCTGAGCATGACATCACATGGTCTGAAATGTCCCTTTGGTCAGTTGGGGTCAATTCCTAACTCCTTGCGCACCCCCAGCCTCCTCGTTGGTGGGCTGGTGTGAGGAGCAGAAAAGCCTTTAACTCTGTCTGAGCACGGCTCAGCAATAACTAAAACATCCCTGTACTACCAACACTGTTTTCAGCACAAAACCAAAACATAGCAACATACTGCCCACTATGAAGAAAATTAACTCTATCCCAGCCAAAACCAGCACATTCTCCATCCCTAATTCCATACTATTTACATCATGCTAAGGTAATACACTATCTGATACAACCTCATTAATCACCACCCCTCTTCCCATCCTTTGATATAATACACAGATGTCATTTGCCTTGTCTATGAACCACCCCTGTAATATGTCCAAAGACAGAGTTTTCTTCCACATTTCAGAGTACCTTGCATAACTAGTTCTAAAGTTAGTGTAACAAATTAAAAAGCAGTAACAGCCATATTCAACACAGAGCTCATCTACCATTCTCTCTCTCCACATGCTTTTCACAGTGAGGCTGTGTGTAGCTTTGTTTTCCATGGAGAAACCTCTCTGAGATTTCTTATGTAGTATGACATGTTATACTACACAGAAAACAGACTGCATCATCTACTCCAAGAATCCAGGAAAGAAACCTATGGCCAGAGTATGTCCACTATTTTCTTCCACAGTGGCAGTGCACATATTTATTAGGGAAAGTTAACAGGACATTAAAAAAAGGGTGGAGAGTGAACATGAATCCCTGGGTAGGGCTGGTAAGCAAATCCCTGGTGAGTCACCTGTAGACTGATGGAAGGAAAGAACAGTTGAGACTATGGGAGAAAGGTGAGAAAAGCATGAGCAGGACAAGCCAAGGAGAGCAACTGAACCTCTCCAGAGATAAATGGAAAGGGTGTGCCGGATCCTCTGCTTAAGTTAATGACAACTTGGTTTATGTTAATTGCAGACTGTCACTATTTTACATTAATTGGACAGGTTATATCCATTGTCAGAACTGTGGGTCAAACTGCACATATATTGATTGGATTTACTGATACAAGAGGCACTTTCAGTGACCAATCCATTGGTATAAGTTTTTGGTACATAATCAGCGTAAGAGTCAGAAGAGTATTTGTCAGACAAATCCTTGACTGTTGGGACTAATTTCCAATAATCTCTCACCTACAAAATGAGCTGGTCTGTATCAACTCACAGATCTATCCTAAATTAATTTCCAGATTATTTGATGCTGAGATGTCAAGATAAGCTTCTGGGATTGACACACATTACAACTGAGAAAAACAGACAAAAAAGCAGGGAAGAAAAAAAAAATGCTTTCAACAGCTCTGTAAACATTCCCTCCTGAAAACAAAAACACTCTGTTCTAGTTCTAGGCAATATCCAAACTGTGGTCCTTTAATAGATTCCTGGTTTACATTAACAACGAGAACAACTGCTTGAGTTTCTGTTACTAAAATACTTCACAAGTTGCTTCTGCAGTTCTTTTTTCCTCTTAAAACTGAATAGGAGTGCTTGATCCTTCCTACCTACGTAGGTAGGCTATTTTCTCTGCACCATCTGGGAAAGTCAGAAGTCCTCCGACTTCTATTTTTCAACCTACAAGAATCACTTGAAGCAACCACCCACGTGATCAACGAATATATTTACTTAAACCCTTCTGGGTTTTGCGATATTCTCGTTTACAGATATAGTTCCCTCAGCAGTCAGTAAAATTCCACAGCCTGGTAATTTTCTACATTTCACATAAGTTGGCTGACAGAGTGACCTGAATTTCTTCTGTACATGTTTTTTTATTACCAATTTCACCCACTCCTAGTGGTAGACAGAGAGGCTGTATGGTTGGCTAAGCTGAACATTGGAACGTCATTTGAATGTCACTCCTCCCTGGAAATCAAAAATTTCAGTCTAAGCAGTAGCAACAATAACTCCAGACTCTGTAAAGTTTTGAGAAAAATACCTGACCAATATCTTTTGAACCAGGACAACCTTTACAGCAGCTATATAATACTGCACACTGGTAAACGTTTAGTGAAGTAGCCTGTTCAAGTTTGACATTCATTGTTTTAGTCACAAGGAGTTAGAATGAGTGAAAACTAAAATCTGTCTCAGAAGAAAAAAAAAACTGTTTGATATTAGCACTCTGCTTAGCAACGACTCCAGTAAGAGAGACAGGGCAAGGGACACAACAGCCTTGACCCCAGTGACACACCTAGTCACCCAAAGTACAGACACCCTCCTCACCTTCACCCGGTGAGTATCAAAAGCACTAAATGTCTCCTCAGAAAACTCCTCCCTTTATCAGTAGTCCCTTGCTCTAGTTTACCCTATCAGAAACAAAAAAACTTTCTTCAAATGTTTTAAAGTAACACAAGAAGATCCTGGTATTCTAATACTCCTCTTATGCAGAGGTGGGTGTTAACAGAGAAGCAAGCTCTGCTACTTCCAGCCATCACATGCAGCCCACTGCTGAAGGTATATGCGCATTAGTTGCTGAAAGCCTAGTTTGTTGGGTGTCTTGTTTAATTGTTTAAGTGAGACTAGCGTATATTTATTTAATACAGCTAACTCGTCATGTAAACAAGGTATCATTTGCCTTCACTATGTACAGATGAATTTATATTCATTATGAGTACTGGCACAGAATTAAACAACGTTCTATGGGCAGGAAATGCAGCCTTTTCTTTTCTCCTAGTCTGCTGAAGCATGAAGATACAGATCTAGGGTGTGTAAACAGCTTACTACTGATTATGAAGATGTAACTTCATTAAACATCCTGGATATTTTGACAGGGAACGTGTTTCATACCGGCCACAGAAGGCCAGTATGTTGGCTTAAGTACCCCAACTTTGCCATAGTAAGCTACCACTGATTTCAGTCCAGAAATCAAATCCAGATAACACTTCATAAACAAACCCTTTTTTGTTTATTTTACAATACTAAATTAGTGAGGGTCTAATATACTTAGTGCTAAACAAAAGTGAAACTGAAATACATTGGAAAAAAAAATACACTATTCAGTTCAGTAACACCTGAATTCAACATCATATTATATCGTACCATTCTTTTACGGAAAAAAAAAAATAATTACAATTGAAGGGTAGGATTTTGATAAGAAGTCAAGGTAATCAGGCATCCAGCTGTGATCACATTTTACAGCTAGGATAGCTTCCCCACCTTGTATCCTGCCCTTGTTTCAGCAGAAATGACAAACATGAGCAGAGAGTGCTGAACTGAATCTTACCAGGCATGCAGAAGTTAATACTGTCCTGTTTTATACAAAGTCCTTTCTGCACCCCTAAAAACCCTATTATATAACTTTTTATATATAGTTGTCAGGTGTCTCTTATGAAATCTCCCACTGAGCACCAACTCTCATTCCATTTCTTACAATGAAGACATTCTGATCCACCAGCTACCTTCATTCTTGGTGAAGATGAAAATGAACTGAGGGCAAATGTTATGTGTATAGCAAGTGCTGAATTGTGAATATTTTTGTTCATCTTTTACTATATTAAAGGTCCACTGCCCTTGGAAAGAGACAGAAATCTGCCCAGAGCAAGTCATACTACCTATCTCTGATGCCAAGCTAAAAAAAGAAAAAAGAAGTAGCAACATTGACTGTGTTTATTGAAGTATATATTAATTCCAGCTTTTGAAATTATAATCCAGTAGAATTGCAAAAAAACAGTGTGCAAAAAAAAGTACATTAAACATATACTGGCAAGCCTAATAGGCCCAATTCCTTGCCTGTTTCTCTAATTTGTAGTCCTTATTAACTCCATGGATGTGAATGCAATTACACAGGAATCATACTGAAATGATTTATCAGTCACAGGCCATAGTCAGTGTAACATTTATTTTCTCCTACAAAGTTGGTGTCTGGTTGTCTGACTGTCTGAAATCGATTCTGGTATTTTCTATAAGAAGGCAAAATCAGATTATACAGAGAATGTAAAAGTAGATTTCAAGTTTTAACCCCATCCCTAATAAAATACAGGATACGGTCTATAAGAAGTTAGCTTTATGTTCCTCAGATAGCTGCCTAATGCTTTTGTCAGCACCACACAGAAGTGTTTCCATGGCGTACACTCAGCGTGATCATGTGGTACTGCAGGACCCTTCAAGGTTATTAGTCTGTTCTTTCCACAGGAAGAGGAGCTGCCCCAAGAGGCAACCTAATAATGGGTTCTTACATATGAAATGCTCCACACCCCTTGGACTTCATAAATTAGCAGGAGTTTTTCCTAAGGAGCTGCCTGGCACCAGTTACAGTTTTGAATGACAGAATAGTTACATGCCATCTGCATAACTGTAAAGCAACACCGTATTAAATTTGTTCCAGGACCTGTTATTTGTGGAGGAGTTGTATTTTATTTGTATGATATGTTTCTTTATTAGACTGAATCTTAACAAAATATACGTACATATATCTATATACTCCTCCCAAAATGCAAATACCATTGGCTGGTTTCTGAGAAAGGAAGAGGATCCTCTATTTACCTGTTCATTTGCTAAAATCCCCAAAACTCCACCTTTCTAGAATCTCTGAATCAATCTGGGACTGAAGCCAAAGTTACCTACTATATAAGAGCGACAGAGCACAGGTGAACTACTCCTCCTGACCAACTTTAGACCTGACATACTTGTGCCAGACTCCACTCAAGATGGGGTCTGGCAGGGGGATATGGGTACCAGAATGGGCTTTCCTGTTAGCAGCTTGTTGTATCCATCTGATAGGTAAGAAGCTACACTCTTTTATTGGGGAAAAAAAAATAATACTCTGTTTAGATCCAGTAATATATTTTAAACAACGATACTCATTATTTCACTTAACAGATGGTCGCATTTAAAAATATTTCTTTGTTGGTTTCTTTTTCAATTTTCATTAAATATTTAATGTCTCTCTATCAAGTGATTTAATTTAATATTTTAATAATAATTTAAGATTGCCTTGCACTACTGCATATAACTACCTTTGGAAGGCAGCTTTGAAGACAAAAACCAAAAAGAACCATTAATCATGTCTTAAAATGTCAGGTTTTCAGTATCACTTAATGCCTTACAGAAGTATTTTGTCCCTGCTGCATTTTGTATTAGGGTTGATTATTGTTCTTTTGCAATTTAAACCACTGCAATTTCCAGTTGCTAGATCAGACCACTGCTCAATCTTTTTCAGCATCTTGTCACCTACCAGGAGCTGATATCAGATTCTTCTAGATTTCTTGCAATTTCTGTTGCAAAAGAGACTAGAAAGGAATATTCATGTGGCAGTCCTTTTCAGTAACTAATTCTTCACTGATAATACCCTATGCAAAGAATATAAAATACTGATGTTAGTTGTGAACAGGACTGGGAGATTTGGCACATGCAATCCACCATTTTGCATGTTTTTTTTTTCCCTCCTGTCAATTATTATATCTATCAGGGCTGGTCTTGGCAGTGTTTTTGATATGAGTAGCCCTATTAAGTCAGTGGGACCACTCATATTGAAATTGCATGAGTACAAGCTTGGTAGGTCAGTCTCATTCATGTATAGTAATTACTGCCCTGTTGAAAACATTTTTATATCTTCTGATTGTCTATGTAAATTTATCTTGCATATCATTTTCAAAACATTAAAAAGTCCAAATACACTTTTAGGCTACTTTATAGATTGCGAAATAAACATTAAAATACTGACAAGTTGATTTAAGCACAAAATACAACAGCCACTTAGAGTACAAGCTGATGTTTAGAGTTACACAATGTCAGTAAAAAGCATCTTCAGCCATTCATTGAACAAGGAAGTTATTTGTACTGTGCAACGCTAATCTCATAAACAGCTTTGGAAAAAGAGCAATGGTTAGACAATGTCCAGCAAACTCCACCTTATTTGGATCAAGCTCCATGGAAAATATTTTCAAATGCCTCGAGTGACTAAAAATTATTAGCCCAATTCCACACTATGTCCACATACATCCTGCGCCTGACTATATTTTGGGTCAAATACTAACTTTCATAAATCGTTTGTAATGATAATTGCATATGTGGATTGGCAGCTGGATATGACTTAGTAAGATGCATCTAGAAATATTCTTAATAAGTAGGTAGGTTCCCAAATTATCAATTAGTAAATTATCTTGACTATCCTTAAACTAAGAGACATTTATTTTTATAATGGTCAACCACATGGCATTGTGCAATTGCTAAATAAACCAATGCAGCTAGAATTTCCTTGCGAATGATGTATTTGCTAAGTAAACAAAAGCCCCTGCTATTTCCTTGAGAAAAATTAACAGACCAAAATACATGTATATACTATTCTGCTCTGTTAGAAAGGTTCTCATGCTAGAATAAACAAACATTCTATGATTCTATGCCAGATGAGATTCCTATAGATGTGCTGGGTGAGAACAAATTCTGGTCTATTATTAAAACTTACAGAGGCATTTGTCTCACCTGATCAGTATCAATTTCTCTCACCAGATGAATTATAATGATATGAATGCATTTACTTAATTACATTACCTGTGATACTGAAACACTAACAGGAAATAAAAATTTGTTTTAAATCTATCCTAAGTTACTTATTTATACATCACCAGAGGTCACTCACAAAGTTAAATGAGAAAAGAATTAAAAGCTTAGGTCTGAAACAAACTGCAGACACTGCAGCAACTTCTAGATATAGTGATGCTGCTCTGGGATCAAGTACTCAATCTGCTTACATAGTGGAAACACTTAGGAGTTACATCAGAAAAATAATTACAAGAGAAAAAAGGTGCCCTGGTCCAATCATTCTTAAGGCAAAGGTAGCTGTCCAGCTTTCATGGAGGTATCTGGGTTGTTTCTTAAGTGAAGGAAATCGTCAGCAACGAATGTAAGCACCTAAGGTCACTGAAGTTTACAGCACATCCCTGATTTCATCATTTCTCTTTACTCCACCAACGTGGCTCCCTGTTCAGTGAGATGGGTGTTATGGATCCATTTCTGAGTCAGTGAACTCTTCCCACCTACTGTATAAGGAAAAAAGGGGGTTTAACTTAAGACTTAATTACAGAGGCAGTCCCTCTTTTAAAGAGAAATTCTCTAGACACCTAGACTGCTCATTCACATAATCCTGAGGAGGATTCAGATATTAGTAATTTCATCACCTAAATCTTTTGAGGATTTAGACTTGGCAGGTTACAGGTACCAGTTATTCAACATATTCCAAGCACGGTTATCACATGCTGACAGGATTCTGTCCTTCACAAAATAAGGATGTACCTATTTTTCTCTTACAGGAAATTTTTTACTTATATTTCCTGATAAAAGACAAGAGCTTAGAGCATTAATCTAGAAGCTCAGGGTTAGTGTTTTCTAGGCATCAAGTTTTCATGTCAAAATTCTTCATCTCTCAAAAGTCTTTGTTAGTATTTCTGCTGGTATCATATTGCTGGGCCATGTACGGAAAGGAATTAAAAATGTACGGAGTCAAGATAGAGAGGAGACCTCATCTGTAAGACAGTTCACATAGTTGATCTCCTAACCATTTAACTGGAGGTACAAAAATAATCCTTGAAGCAAGGCACAATACTAGGAAAGCTTTGATGCAGCTGAGTGTCCTTAATCATGTGGTCACATGAGCATGGCCTGTATTTTACACCTCTGTACCACTGTTTTCAGCACAGTGTCTCAGCTTCAGGTGGTGTAGCAAGAACCCTTGGTCAAATGATGCTTAAGGTTTTCTGCAAAGAAGATGTGAGTTTGAAGCATTTCAGAGTAAGAAGAGGGCTAGAAGAAGAAACCTGGTTCTTTTGGTTCCTTCTCCTGGGTTACTGCTCAGGCTATGGACCCTTGTATTATCATTCAGAGGTGCATTCTTACATCCAGTTGAAAGGCAAATCTAGATCCCTGACTGAGGCTCTAGATTTGCTCCTGAAGAAAAGGCCCTATGCTTAGGTGTAAAAGAAACTGGCATAGAAGTATCTACAGCCATTGGCAAATCGAGCCCCAAGTCCCTTTTTTCTTTTAACCAGTTCTGTGCCCTTTCTTATTATTGCCTAGCTACTGCACAATTCTTACACTTTCTAATTCTTCCTGTAATCGTTTCACTTATTAATGAGATTTAGTGCAGCAGTGAATTAAGGGCAGTGATCCAGTTATTAGAACAAAGAAATGAGATATAAATGAATTGTTATTTGAACTTAGAGCTGTATTTGTAATAGAAGGTATTAATGCATTTTACCTTTTGGAGGCAACAGTTTCCTTTCTTCTGATGTGATAGAGGACTCTCCCCTTTGTCTTATATAGATACATCTGGGTCCCTTGATCACATCTAAAAGCTTTGATTTAAAAGTTCAGATACAGAAAATTGTATTTAATATGCTTTTTACAATTTATTCACAGGAGCTGACACTGAAATCCAGCAGGAAACAGGAAGCAAATACATGGAGGTTATTCAGCAGGAACAAAACAGTATGTTTGTTTATACTGTGTGTTTGTATCTATTTGCCACATCTCTGCTTAATAATGAAAATGCCTAAAAAACCTCCCTAGATATTGCCAGTAATGTCAATTAAAGATAGATGTGTATTAACAAGCCCCTTTCTCTATAAGAATAGTATATTTGATAGTATACTAGGTAACAGATACCAAATACTAATCACAGAGTAGTTATATTTCTGTAATAACAGGCAACTAAGAAAAGAGGTGTGTGTTTGTAGAGGCTGTATGCATATGTGCATTAATATGTATAAAATAATACCAAAGCGGAATACACATGCAGTGTTTGGTTCCATATAAACAAGGAAATGAGATCACTTTGGCAAACTGTAAAGTCAGCAGCTGATGTTGATAAATCAAGATGGCAACCCAACTGCATTGATTTTTACAATGTAATGATTTGTGATCATCCTGTTAACAGATTTGTGGCTGTTTCTAAAGGGTTTCAGCCCCTTAACAGAAAAATACTAAACAGAGAGCAAAGAGGATAATTAAGTTGTTTATTCCCTCCTTAGAAAGAGAAGGTTTAATGAGAAGGCAATGCTTTTGTACCAGTAATAGACTAATCTAGTACCGCTTAACCCTTTGAAATTTCTAGTGTTTCTGAAGCACTCCAATATGCAGAGCTGTGAATTTCTGCTTCTGCTAACACAAAACAGACTTCCACAAAAGGGTCAAAAAGGTAGAAAATGCAGATCATCACAGTTGAAAGAAATTTCTTATGATTTAACTATACTGATTTTGAATTTTAGTACACACTTTTAACCTACCCATGGCCTGTGAAACAGCAAACAGGCTTAACATTGTTTCATTAGAGCTGGCATATTCATTTCCTAGTCCTTTCTAGATAAATTTTAGGTGCAAATGTTGGTATTGTTATACTAGTTTTTTGGTTTATTTCTTTTCTTCTAGCTTCTGCTATGGTAAACATCATCTGGCCAATGCTGACAAATCCATTAATAAGACGTAAGTAGAGGAAATTAAATGTATTCAGTAAGTTTTCAGCTTTAGGAAATGCAGACAGAGAAATGTAATACAAACAGGGAAAGGGACTGGTAAAGGAAGTCATGGATTCTTTAGAAGAGAAATACAGTGATTAAGAAACATAATATTGAAGTGTTAGCTGAAATGCAGATGTCTAATAAAGCTCTAGCTGGAGATAACTATAACCATTTATAGGGAAATATGAGTAACAGATATGAGTGAAGAGTGAATATACAGTTTTATAATGGATAGATGGACAGAAAATAACAAATAGAGGTAGGCAGATGGGAACTATTTAATGATAAAATGAAACCTAGAGAAAGTTGATTTTCACACTATTAAGGTTGAGAATTTTAAGTCATGTATTTACAGCTAGTGTTAATTCACAGCTTCCAATCCTGCTCACAATGGTCGCGTGTGCAGCACATGGGGTAACTTTCACTTCAAGACCTTTGATGGAGACATATTCTCCTTCCCTGGACTCTGTAATTACATTTTTGCATCCCATTGCAACACTCCCTATGAGGATTTCAACATCCAGATTAGGCGCACAGTGGTGGAAAATGCTCCAACAATCAACCGTATCACCATGATACTTGAAGGTGTAGCTGCTGAGCTAACAAAGGATGTTGTAACGATCAACAGCAACAGGTGAGTTCATTCATAACACTTGTTTGGTAACCCCATACATTTTTTTCAGACTTGAAAAGTACTTTGGTGTATTTTGAGGGGCGAAATTATGTTTTTCAATAAATCTGACAATTTTACCACCATAAATAAGTTGCTATTAATTCCTTTCACAGTAAATGAATCCTTCCCTTAAGGATTAACTCAGAAATACAACTTGGATAAAAAATCCTGAGAATTTGGATCCAAATTCAGATCCATATTTGATGATGTTATACCATCTTATGTTTTAATTGCTTTTCTTTCCACATAACCACATTATTTTAGAATTCCTACACATGCTGGATACCACAAGCCTTTTTTTTTTTTTTCCTCTTTATCAAACATCTGGATCAGAAATACCTAGATTTCTTTCTGCCTTTTCCCAGAGTTCAACTGCCATACAGAGAATTTGGAATTACGATAGAGAAAAGCAGCATTTATGTCAAAGTTGCCAGCAAAATGGGTATTGTGTTAATGTGGAATGAAGATGACAGCATCCTGGTAAGAACTGCTCCTGGACCTGTCTGCACCTTCAGGGACCTGAGCTAATTTTTGAATAGGCTGGTCCCTATCTGTTTAGGAGGTTATTATTACCTTCTGCTATCATACTGTTGAGCAATTCTTTCTTAGTATTAGATAGATAGATCCAGGTAGTCCTAAAGAAAATTACAGGGATTTACATCTAGTGGATAGCAGGCATCTGCTTAAAATAGGGTAAAAAATCACTTTCATTGTATCATTAACACATTGGCATTGTTATAGGGCATACTTACCCCTTCAGGTACAATTTTCTAGCAGAATTTCACTCTTTTAGGACTTCATTTTTACTATGGATTTCATTTTCTTTCTGAAGAAGGAATAGAAAGAAAGAGGCTAATTGCAATACAGATAATACGGTGAAAACATAAGTCTGCATCAATAGCATCAATAACTTGAATTCTGTGGTGTAAATCAAATCCAAGCCAACTCTTCGTTCTATCACCCAGGTTTGAATTCAACTGCTAAATAAAGTTACACAGTTGTGAAAATACTTAGAGGCAGCAGTTGCATGTGCTTTCAGTGGTCTTCAACATATTTTTAAATGTTAACACTAACATCTATCAATTTACTGTTCATTATTTTAGCTGGAATTGAATGAGAAATACGCTAATCAGACCTGTGGACTTTGTGGGGACTTCAATGGCTTTCCAATTTACAATGAGTTCTATTCAAACAGTAAGTTTTCTAAGTAATACAATTGGTTTCTGAAGTCTTCAGCTTGCTTTCTTCGTATTCTTTTCACTCTAACATAATCAGCATTCATCTTTTCTATCCTGTTAAATGATTTATCCAGAAGTTATGATTCAGTCTCTGTTGACAAATATGTAGTGCAGAGATCAGGTAATGTGATTTAATATTTTAAGCAAAAATACAGTACTCATGCTAAAAACTGATTGCATATTCCTTGTATGCCGTGGTTTATTTACGTTATCAGCTAATCCTATAAAAATGAGTCAGATTTCAACTAATAACAGAAATAGCTATAGAAATATATTCAAAGAAAAATGCAATTGTATTGTCTAGGTACTCCATTTATTGTTTCAGTTCTGTCTTAAAATTGGTATATCTACATTTGCCTGATGAGTTGCATAATTTTTGTAAGATCTTATCTTCATCATTCTATACAGCATGGGATAGCATTCTATCCAGCATCAATCTCCATTGTCCAAATCCCTCTTTAGATTCTTTCTTTAATCCCTGCATGAGCTCAACATAATCTGAAAACAGCTTGTTATTTTTCTACTAAAAATCTTAGTTTGCATCCAGAGGTAATAGGCTGAAAATTGTTTTCTAATGTTTACTTTTTCCATGGTGCTCTGCAAGAAAAATTGAAACAGGGATGTAGTGTTTCCTTTGAAAGGGGAGATGATCAAATTTAAAGACAAGGGCAGTAGCTGCCTTGGCCAGTCTTGAGCAGTATTTTTGAGAGAAGAAAAAGATAAAGCACAGTTCAATTGAACAAAAAACCCCCAACCTTCATTATTAAAATTCTTTTGTGCAGATATTAAGATTACAGCAATGCAGTTTGGGAATATGCAGAAAATGGATGGGCCAACAGAAGTCTGTGAAGACTCCGCTTCTACTCTGCCAGACAATTGCACTGATATTTTTGTAAGGGATTTTTTACTATTTCATTTTTCTTTCATACTTACCCATATCCTTCTGCAGCTTCAGTTGGGCCACAGGAAATGTCCTTGGGAGACAGCAACTTAAAGGAGCTTGTACGATTCTATTAAAGAATAATTATACAAAGTAGCAATACAAGTATATTACTCTTTTATTTTTTGTTTAGTTTGTTGGGTTTTAATTTTTTTCTTCCTAAGGATGACATATGTGAGGAAACATTGACCAGCTCTGCATTTGCAGAGTGTAATAACCTAGTTGATGTTAAAGAGTACATTACGGCCTGCCAAGAAGACTTGTGCCGCTCCGAAGAATCTAAAAATGCCTCATGTATCTGTGACACCTTTGCTGAATACTCCCGGCAGTGTGCTCATGCTGGTGGGCATCCTCTGAACTGGAGAACCTCAAAACTGTGTCGTAAGTATCACAGGAGATAGCCTTAGTTTATGCCCAGTAACTAACAAACAATAAGCTCTGAGACGATGTTGAGGATAAAGGAGAAATTGCCAATCATTCAAGATGATTGCATTTTCCAGAGGATTCTGATGTGCAAGTTTCAGCGTGAAGAATTCAGCCAAAGAGCTAAGGTTTCTAATGTAAACTGAATTAAATACTATCAAAGACTTATATGGATACTCTAATTGAGAGTCAAAGTATTACATAATTAACTGGGACAGTAAAAGAAGCAAATAAAGGAGAAAGAAGGAAGAAAGAGGCAGGCTTGCTAGCTTGTATTCCCGTTTCTCTCCTTTACTCATAGTGGTTACAGCATTTTTCATCTCTGTTAAGTGATTGGGTCTTCACAGGTGTTAAGTACTTATTTTTCTCCTCTTCTTTGGTAGTGAGGAGTCTGCACCAGTGTAATCTTCTCAGAGATTTGCACTAAATTAAACACATACTAGATTATGGGGTGTAGTTGTTGATACTGTCATCAGATCTGCATTTGCTTCAGAACAAAATCCCACAAGGTACTATTTGTCCTTCCAATGCTATCTGGAAAATGTAAATATACTAAAGCTTTAGGAATATAAGTTTTACATTTCAATAGCAAGACAGGTGTTCATGTGAAGGTTGCTTTCAGTAGAAACACAGGCCTTGCTGGCTTAGAGGGGTCATTACCTTCTTGTCCACACAAATCCAGCCACTGAGCCAGTTTGGCCCCAGACAATCATGGAAACCACGTCTCAACTGTAAAATATGAAACTAGGTGACTAAATTAGCAAATTTTGAGATCTGGCAGTCAACCTGCAGTTTAGTGTGGTTTTTACATTTAGCTGTTAAATGAATATAAATATTTTTATACTCAGTGAACCAGAAACACTTTTGACTGAAATAATCTCTCCTCCTTCAAAATTTTAGCCAAGAAGTGTCCTTACAACATGCAGTATGAGGAGTGTGGCTCCCCCTGCGCTGACACATGCACCAATCCTGAACCATCCCAGTTTTGTGAAGAACACTGTATGGACGGTTGTTTCTGCCCACCAGGCAAGTTATTATGCACTCACAAGTCTGATCTCAAGGAACAGCAGCAGCTTACCTGTAGGATTTGGGCAGGTTCCTTGGGTTTTAAATTCCCTTTACTCACAGCTGTAAATGACTAGCATTTGTCATGTCTCAGCTGAGAAAAGAAACCTGAATTAATTGCCAATACATGTACAACATTAAGAAAGCAGGAAAGCAGAACAGTAAACAGTTCAAGGCCAGTACCTCAAGAAGATACTTACTGTACTACAGTAAGTCTATTTTTCAAAGCAGGTAGAGTTTAAGAATATAAAGTTGAATCCTCCATTGTACAAACTGGCATAGTCTTACTGGCCTCAGCGTAGGTATATCCATTCATGATAGCTGCAGATCTAAGATATTTAGGATTTGTAGCAAATAGAAATGGTTTATAGGAAATACCTCTTTAACTGATAAAGTTTTTGTCTTTATTTTGTTAATCTAGGGACTGTATTTGATGACATCAATAATTCTGGCTGCATTCCCCGTCAGCAGTGCTCCTGTGTTTACAATGGCAATGCATATGCCACAGGAACTTCCTTTTCAGGGCAATGTCATTCCTGGTAAACTTTGTAAATTTTCCAACTTACTGCTTCCTCTCACATACTGAGTTTAATGGTTTATTATGTACAATTGCATCATTGGTAATTGATATGCATATTTAACTGAACACTACAATTTCAAGGAAGAACATTCTGTGTTTCATTTAGCCACAGCCTTAACAAGCTTTGGACTCTAACTCAAGGTGATCAAAGCAAAGATTTACCATGTTTAGATTTCTTACCAGTCAATTAAAATGCTTCCTCTTTGTTTATTTTGTTCAAACATGTGGACTTCTCCAAAGGGAATGAAATTGACGTCATTTATGTATTTGCAGATACTTACTTTCTGTGAAGAAAGGAAGGGATGACACACTACAGCCTCTATTTTACAGCTATTAATCCTCTACCTGTATACTACCACATCGCCTTAGAAAACAGAGATACTCTGCATTAAGAATAGACATGGGGTTACATTCTTGTTAGTTTCTGACGTATCTGAATAACAAACCAGAAGAGATTTTAATTTGTTGCTGTGATTTATGTTAGCTCCAAAACCCAAGCAATTAATCATCCAATACCTGTTGCTGGAGAGTTCACCTGTTCAAAGGAGGAAAACAACTAAATAAGCAAAGTGAATGAATTCCAGAGTCATTCCTTTTAAAGCGTTGCATCATGTGTTCACAATGTTTTAGAAAGTCCTAAACCTAGATTTACTGTGTGTCAATCTACAACCTGAAGGAATAAACAGCAGCAAAATAGCAGAACCTAATTTCACCGTAATTCCTTATACTCTGGATTGCTGTTACCCATTTTAGCTAACATGATTCTTTCTCTTCCAGTACCTGTAATGGAGGCCAGTGGCGTTGTGAAAACACATCATGCCCAGGAACATGTTCAGTAGAGGGAGGTTCACACATTTCTACATATGATAAAAAATATTATGATCACCATGGAAACTGCACTTATGTTCTCTCTAAGGTGGGAAGCAGATATCACTAGGTCATAAAGCCTTACACATTTACAGAAAGAAAAGTTCATCTCAGTTAACACTTTTGAAACTTACTGCTTTTGACATAAAGAGGTTTAATTGCCTCTCAGCCAGATGTTTACTAGAACATATGTTGCCATTCAAATGGCAATCATCAGTTAACTATTAGACTCTCATGCAACAGTATATGGTGTTTACCGCGAAATTTCCAGTTCCTTGATGTAGTATTTGTTGAAAAGCACTGCCTTTTTTAAGAATTTACTTCATCTGCATTCCTCAGTGTGATTAATCCAGCTTTCTGAGTTGTAGAATTTTTGCCATGTTACTGTATTGTATACTATTGGGCCAAATGGTACAAGTCTGAAAAATTACACGACTAGTTCTGAAGGAAAAAGAAATTGAATTTATATGACTTACATTTTAATTTAATTTCTGGGAAGTTCAAATACAGAAAATCATTTCAGGTCAAATGATATATTTCGTTTAGGTTTTGAACCTTTTTGAAATAGATACAAAAATAAGTCAAAAGAAATAGAAAAAATAAAAGTTAATTATAATCCAAATATTTAACTAAGGCAATGTACAAGTATTTTTTTTATCTTTTAGGGGCTATTTCTGTTCCTTCTTTCTTTTCCTTTTTCCTCTTTCCTCATCTGCACAATTCAGGGGAAAAAAAACCAAAAGCAGCTATATCTTATTGCTCTCCTGAAAACCGTTTTATCTGAAATTTACATCTAGCATTAATACCACCTACAGAAAGAAAAGACAGCAGAACTGAATCAAACATTATAAGTATGCATGAATAAAAGCTCCAGATCTGTATATCATTAAGAATATGCAAATTTTCACATTGTTCCTAATCATTACAAAAGGCAAAACTGAATCTTAGGCCAAAGAAGGCCAACGATTCAGGAGAAAGTGTACCCTCTTCAGAAACAGGAATATTTTTCAGAGTCGAGGGAAATTTTACAGGGAAAGCTTCTGTAATTAAGCCTTTCGTGAAATAACTGTTGGCATTTTTTTTTCAGCACTGTACAGATGGAACATTTGCCATCCTGGTAGAACTACGCAAATGTGGCCTAACAAAAACTGGGACATGCTTAGAGACAGTGACCCTCAACATGAATCAAGGACAAACTGTAAGAATGCAAAATAAGCATGGAAAATAACTATTGAAAATATGGGAGCAAAGAAGCTAACCCTTAATTCGTCAGGGAACTGAATTTTTCTCTCAAATGGTCAGCGTATATGATAACTACATGTTATTTTTAATCCAGTGGAATTTATTTTTTAATGAAAATCAGATCAGGCATAAATTTGGCTTTCTGGAAGTTCATTAAGAAAGACACTGTAGTCACAAAGCAGAAAACAACTATTTTATCTGCCAATTAGATGGAGAAAAACATAAGCTTTTAAGTTAGAAACTACAACTGTTAAGGGATGTAATTCATCGCAAAGATAAATTTAAAGAGACCAAGATGCTGTAATTCCCTAAGAAGCTGAGAAAGTCTCTTTAGAAATAATTCTTTCATTACAGGAAATGTACAAAGTGGAATGAGGGAGCAGGTGAAGACACAAACAACCTGCCCTTTTAATTTTTTTTTTATTAATATCACTGTAGTCATCACTATTACTACTCTCTGGACTATAGTTATCCTTCACACAATTTCCTCTTGATCCTCTTCCTTACCAGCTCATCGAGGTCAAACCTGATGGTGGTGTGTATATGAACTCGATCTACACCCAGCTGCCTGTTTCATCAGGTATTTCTTTCTCTAACATTCTCTGAGCAATAAGCATGAAACTCCAACGCCACAACTGCTTATTTTCTTAATGGAAGATAAAAGGACTGTGAGTTGTTCAGAACCTGCGTGTTCGTATCTCTCAGTTCTCTTTGGGATATTTCCTGAATGACACAACTGCTTTTGAGGTAGAAGTGGGAAGTTTGATGTCATGAAGAAATGGGAGACAGTAAAGGATAGGCAAGAGTTCAAACAGAAGCAAACAGCATTTACACTCTCCTGATTTCTTCAGTGTAAGGTTTATTTCCTTTTCACTGCCAAAAACTGAACACAGAAAATATCTGCTTACCTCTCCTACATCTTTTTTTTTTTTTTTTTTAATTATTACCCCTGTGTTCATGCTTCCTCAGAAGTTTGATTTTCGCTCTTCTGTCTCAATAAGTAGCAATTCTGTGTGGTATCTCTGACCTCCTGATCTGCTTATTTTCCATTTCCAGCAGAGTAAGGGCTCCAATTTGTGCTGTATAAGCTAAGCAAATTATTCTTTTTAACGCTTAGTGCCATACAGTTTTTTCTTCTTACTCTGAAGGAGTAATCTCCATCTGCTTAATGTTGAGACAGTGAATAAAGTTAACACCTTGGTAGCAACAATCAAATCCTGAACTGTAAATTTTGATTCATATTTCTGATTCATTTTCATAAAGATTGGCTTTATTTCACCTCAGAATTTGCAAAAGTTGTAATAGAAATTCAAGGAAAATAGTATAATGGTGCGCTGTTTCCAGCATTTGACCTCACTCAGAAAGTGATCATTCTGTTCTTCATCTGTAGCTAACGCCAACGTGTTCAGACCTTCATCATTCTTCATCATCATGCAGACAAACTTTGGTGTCCTCCTTGAAATCCAAATTATACCCATGATGCAAGTGTTTGTGCGACTGGATCCTATTTTCAAAGGCCAGACATGTGGTAAGGGAATGAAATACAAGAATACATTGCTTAATGTCTTTTGTCTAGTATGAGCAATACAAACTTTTCACTGCTCTTCAACAGGTCTCTGTGGCAATTTCAATGATCTTGAAACTGATGACTTCAAGGTTATAAGTGGAATAACTGAAGGAACAGCAACAGCATTTGCTGATACATGGATGACTCAGGCTTCATGCCCTAAAGTCCAGCGCAGTTTTGAGAACCCTTGTGCACTCAGCATTGATAATGGTGTGTGTTTCTTAGATTTTTTATTGTTGTTATTTATTACTAAAGAAAACACATATGTTGTAAAGCAAAGATAAGAGAATAAAGACTTACATACTTGGTAAAAACATGGCTCTGAAACCAGAAAAAAATGAATGCACTAGGGATAATTAACGAAGTCAATAAGACTTTTCTTAGTAAGAGTTATAGAAACATAACTGAAGGAAACTGAAGTAACCTTAGCCCAGATGCTGAGTGGAAAAAAACAAACAAACAAACAAACAAAGGATAAGAAAAGGAGAGATTTGATGTGATTTCAGAACTGGCTTCACAGCCCAGGGCAGAGTGCTTTTTTGACTAATGAAATACAAAGAGTATTTGTATTGTTTGTTTTATTCACAGAAAAATATGCTCAGCACTGGTGTGGACTACTAACTGACAAGAAAGGACCTTTTGCTGATTGTCACTATGCAGTGAATCCCTCTGATTATCACATGGTACTTTGCTAGACTGTTTTTCCCCTTAGAAAAAATAGAAATAGGATCATTACAACTAGCTACCAGAAAAGGACTGTTCCATATATCTCTCTCATCTTATGCAATGCCTGTGTTTTCATTTCTGTACAGCAGCACTTCCTTCTTTCAACATGTGTTTCTGTTTCTGTCGTACCATTACCTTATTTCAGTTGTCAGTCTTGCCTTCAAGATCCTGACTTGCTTGCAAATGAAAAGGCAGCTATTTGCTCCTGGACGGATACACACATGCAGTAACAAGTGTATACAAAGGCATGTCAAATGCTTGTTTGAATATCAGTGAATTGTTGTCTCATCAGCCTCATCTCACTAATAATTAGTTGGCACAGAAAGCCCATTAGCTAATTTTCAATATTCTGCTATCAGTGTGTTGCCAATCTTTCTTCTCACTATGAATCACCCAGATATGGACACTGATGAAATGATGTTTCTCAACTGCATACCATGAACAGAGCTTTGTATGCTATTCTGCAGCATATTCATAAATACGGTTCAGAGGGACGTGAAGCTCCTAAATGTGTAACACTTTAAGACCACTCTCTCCCAGTAATAACGGCAGACATCAACTGAATTTCCATTGCCTTCATTCTTTCTGGCCAGGCAACTGTAGACAAACACTGGAAAAGTTTGCTAAAAAATATTGCTAAAGCTATATTAGTGTTGTTTATGAGTGAGCATATCTGAGGAAGGATTAGTGCGTAAGACCAAGAAGATAATGCTTTTTTTTTAGACTGACAGTTTTACCAGTGCTGAGACTTTATTTTTCTCTGCATTTTTAGAACTGCATGTATGACACATGTAACTGTAAAAATAGTGAGGACTGTCTGTGTGCAGCCCTGTCTTCCTATGTGAGAGCTTGTGCTGCAAAAGGAATACAGCTGGATGGATGGAGGACCGATGTTTGCTGTAAGTACTCTTAAGCATCCCCTCTCCTATGAATACACATCAATAAAAACTGCTGGTCAGGGATTATTTTATACTGATTTCTAGACAAACATAGTAAGTGTTGAGGAAGGGATTTTGTTATGTGAACTTCTGGAAGTAATTCTCTGCTGTTCCCTTAGAATCAATCCATTGCTAGCAAGAGTGAATACAAACAGACAGAAAACGTAGGCTGCCTAGGAAAGAGACTGCTGTTATAGAAGTGTTTCTATGCAAATTTGAATTTCATTACAGCTTCATGTATGATAAGTTACTGTAGAGTAATGTGACATATTAGAATAACAGTACTAGTAATTCTAACCAGAACACTTGCAAATGAAAGGTTTCCGAAGCTGCATGCTGGCTTCCACCCCCAGTAGGTCTGTTTTCGGTATATGAGGAGACATTCAGGAAGATATCTTATTTCATACTTAAAAAGGTTTAGAAATTTTGCCAGCACCAAATGAAGGTTTATTTCTGAAATCTCATTCAAGAAAATATTTTCTTCTTTGCAAACATCACGTAATCCACATGTACAGTAGGTTTTTCAGATCTAACTGTGGAAGTATTCAGAAATACATGAAAGATACAACATAGGCAGAGTTATGCAGTATTGTGTACATGTTATTTCTACTGCCTATGGTTTCTCTTTTCCCCATCAGAAACTACCATCTGGAATTAACAAACCTATTTTATTTTCCTCTCTCAAGCAAAATACACCTCATGTCCCAAATCCCTAAGCTATAGCTATAACATCTCTTCCTGTCAACCCACTTGTCGATCTCTGAGCGAGCGTGATGTCACATGCAACATTAAGTTTGTCCCAGTTGATGGCTGCACCTGCGTAAATGGAACTTACATGGATGAAAGTGGCAGATGTGTGCCTGCTACTGAATGCCCCTGCTACTACAGAGGATCTCCCATATCATCTGGAGAAACTGTCCAAGAAAATGGGCTTGTATGGTGAGTGAATCTGTTGCAAAACACTCAAGCAAAACTGTATGTATTTTCTCATTAGAATCTGCTACATTTAAATTGGACTCAGCCTGCTTTGCCTGAATTTCAATACAATGATGTCTCATTTTTTTCAACTTTTAAGAAGGTGCGTATTTCCCTGAGCTTGAAGGAGAATATGCTGTACCACTGAAACACACATAAGGCAATGGGGCCAGCTGGGATCAATCCAAGTGTATTGAGGGAGCTGGTGGAAGTATTCACCATTTTCAAGCATTTTTCAGCAGTCCTGACTAACAGGCGAGGTCCCAGTTGACTGGAGGTTAGCAAATGTGGTGCTCATCTACAAAAAGGACCAGAAGAAGGACCTGGGGAACTGCAGGCCTGTCAGTCTGACCACAGTGACAGGGAAGGTTATAGAGCAGATCATCATGACTGCCATCACTCAGGTGATCAGGTGCAGTCAACACGGCTTTATGAAAGGCAGATCCTGCTTGACAGACCTGATCTCCTTCTGTGGCAAGGTGACCCACTTGGGTCAGGGAAAGGCTGTGCATGTTGTTTACCAAGACTTTAGTAAAGCCTTTGACACTGCTTCCCACAGCATTCCCCTGGAGAAAATGACTGCTCATGGCTTGGACAGAGGCACTCCTTGCTGGTGAAAAACTGGCTGGATGGCCAGGCCCAAAGAGTGGTGGAGAATTGAGTTAAATCCAGTTGGCCCTGGCCACAAGCAGTGTTTCCCAAGGCTCAGTGTTGGATATCACATTAAAGCAGCATTAGTAGTGGTATTAAGGGAAATTCTTTCCTTTGGAAATTCTGAAAATTGACAAGAGAGAAGTAGCTCTCAGTCTCAATGCATGATTTAAGAGATTGCTTTTTTTTGTTTTTTTTTTTTCTCTCTTGCAGCACTTGCATCCAGGGAAGACTGGATTGCACTGGAGAACCCAATCCAGATCGAGGTGAAAAAAAATAAAAATATTCCACTTCTCTGTGACAGGTTCTGGACAGAAATAGTTAATATAATTGATTGAAATGATAAAATATTAATGGAGTTTTAATAATATTTTTGATTTAGTTACAGTGCAACAGTTATCATAAAAGGCAAGAGTGAACCTAAATTAATGATAGGATTTCTTTTTCATAATGATTTTTTTCTAAAATACTGTGGGTTTTCTCTGGCAATTCAGTGCTCTGAAATGAATCTATTTAATACAGACAGCAATCCTTACTAACTGAAATATGTAATCCCAAAGGATGTCTAGATGGTTTTAATGGCTAGAGATGAGCCATTTCTGATTGCTCTCATTTCTTTCCTTTCTTTAGTCTGTGAATCTCCCATGGTCTACTTAGACTGTAGAAACATCACTGAAGGAACAACTGGAACAGAATGTCAAAAAAGTTGTCAGACTCTGGATATGCAGTGTGTAAGTATTTCATGGCTGGATGAAATTGTGCTTCCAGGTTTTGTTTGTGCTTTTGGTGGTAAAGTAACTGATCTATCTGATCCACTCCAAATCTACAACATAGATATTGTTCTTGTAGCAAAAGCCTGAAACCATGTTATAAACCATTAATAATGGGACCCTTAGACAAAAATATAATAAGGTAACATCCAATTTAATTCATAAAATTGGTGTCTACCTTTCTTCAGCTACTGCAGGTAACAGTAATTAGTAGTGAAAATATCTAGGACACATATTTTACTTCTTTAGGAGAAAATTACTGGCTATGAACTGGGTAGGAGAAATAATTCTTTCTTATAATGCAATTGGGAACTTCTTTCACACATAATTATAATATTCCATCTAAATGCATGCCACATACCATTTTGTGAGTAAGTACCATGAGAGATAAATAAATTTTGATGTAAACCAATCAAACCTAAAAAATATTATGTATTTTCTTTTTAAAGCTCCATTGAGTCACCAAAGTGCAAGGCTGCTTCAGCTAATATAGAGCAAGACTTACAATTCAATGTATCTTAAATTTCACAGACTGCAGCAGAGTAATCAGGATTGGCATACACAAAACATCTTTAATAGATATATATTGTATTAAATCAATGGCTAATAAATTCTGGTTTGTTCCATTGTCCTATAAGTACTTTGTAGTCCTCTCTCATTTAAGATGGGCAGCAATAAGACCATATAAAGACATTTTATTTTAATGTTTTTCTATTGTGAATATTTCATTCTGAAATTTTATCTTCTCTTGACTTGTCTAGTATAGCACGCATTGTATATCTGGCTGCGTGTGCCCAGCTGGGCTTGTGTTACATGGGAATGGTGACTGTATTGCTGAAGAGGAATGTCCGTGTATTCACAATGAAGCCATGTATCAGCCTGGGGAAAAGATCAGCGTTGACTGTAACACCTGGTAAGTATTTCCTCAGAAGTATCATTCCTGGTTCCATCATTTGTCTTTCCAAAGAACTTACATAGTAGAGCAGTAAAGAAATATTTGGATTACACGTCACCAACTGATAGATCTCTTAGTTGTGAATTAAACAGTATGAGACAGTTTCCTTCTGATGTAGACAGATAGCCAAAGCGCAGAATGGGAAGAAGTCTTTGGGACTACAGTGTTCATTTTGTACTACCCTGTTTTGCAGTTAATGCATTCAGAGTTGCACAACAGAACTTTGCTTTAATACTTCACATTAAAAAACTTAAAAAATCATTTTCACTGCAGAATCAGTACAACATTACCAGGGATGAATTTGCCAAACAAATACTGATTTGCTGGATGTGTCTACACAAAACAGTGAGTTGTTTTATTATTAAAATGTTTTATTCTCATTCCTAGTGTATGCAAGAATAGGAAGTGGGAATGCACCAAAGATCAATGTCTGGGCACTTGTACTGTTTACGGAGATGGTCATTATAATACCTTTGATGGCAAAAGGTTCAACTTCAATGGAAACTGTGAATACACGCTAGTTCAGGTACTGATAATTAGCAATAGTAAATGAGACCTTACCTTGATTGTGTCTACAAAAATAATGTATTTTAAAATTTTATTCTCCACCCAGGACCACTGTGGAATGAGTGGCACAGCCAATGGAACCTTTCGGGTTATTACTGAAAATATTCCCTGTGGCAACAGTGGGACAACTTGCTCAAAATCTATCAAAGTTTTCTTAGAGGTAAGAAGATCAACTTTGTTCTGTAACTGTTTAGGGCTCGAGAAGCCTAGATATCCATTGCATCAAGGAAGTTGGAAAATTAAGCTTAAATCAGATTGAAGTGAAATATTTGGTAGAGCTTCCCAGCTTTCTATCTTTTCCTTTTTCCACACTATTTTTTTATATCACCCTTGGGGAAACTACAGATTTACAGGAAAATAGTCTTTAGCAGAAATTAGCCTATCATGTCATAATTGTTTTATTCTGTGCAATTTAGATCCTCCATGACTGCCAAAATTTTCTTTTTTGACCTATACCATTTAAAATACCTTTTTAGCACAGTTCCTGGAACCTAAGATTTGAACTATGTAGTTTTATTGCATTTGGATTATTTGTTTTCATTATATAAAATATGCATAGTAATCTTAAAAAGAGAAAAATGTATTTAAGAGCACAGCTGCAGCTACTGAGTTAATTTCTAATCTCCTTTTCCTCCTGTTTCAGAGCTATGAACTGATACTTGGTGAGGAGCATGTCAGTGTCATAAAGAGAGGACAAAATAATGAGGTGCCATACACAGTCCGCTATATGGGTATGTACTTGGTAATTGAGACCAGAAGTGGACTGATACTCATGTGGGACAAGAAAACCAGCATCTTCATCAAGCTCAGCCCTGATTTTAAGGTGCGGAACTAGCAGTTCAATGGCAATTTAGAGTCCAGATTTAGACTGTGCGTGAATTTTCTTGAGACCCTGCCAAGATCCTAAACAGGTGATGTCTCTAGCATTCCTAGGACATCCCATGTTGTTTTCCATTCCTCTGGTGCCTCAGGAAGCCATGACATCATCCTGCTTCTCTTCTGAGCTCCAAAGGCAGCTTTCAGTGACTACTTGGCCTGACAGAACTTGAACTGGCAAACTGCTTTCTGGGACTTCATTAAAATTACCCACTGAACCTTGGTACAGGTTATCAGACCTTACTAAAATTACATAGCTGCATGTGTCAAAACAAATTGAGTAGTCGTGATCTTGAAAGTAATCCATTGTTGCCAGTTCTCATTGACACACAAATCATATTATCATACTTTAAAAACAAGGAAGTGAAATATTAGGAGTGAAAGCCTCTTGTAAAATGCTGCCATGTGTTTTGCAAGCATGATTTACACAGGTGATAAGGAAAATGTATTTCATTTCTCATGTCCCTTCTTCTAGCTTAATATATATAAGTACTAAAAAGTGTGGTAGATGAGTAATTTGCTATCTTACTGTATACAGCAGTAACTTTTCAGAATCATAAAATCATAGAATCAACTAGATTGGAAAAGAACTTAAGATCATCAAGTCCAACTGTTCCCCCAGTACTGCCAAGTCCACCAATAAACCATGTCACTGAGGACCTCATCTACATGGTTTCTGAACACTTCCAGGGATGGTGATTCCACCACTTCCCTGGGCAGCCTGTGCCAATACCTGATAACCCTTTTGGTGAAGGATTTTTCCTAATATCCAATCTAAACCTCCACTGGTGCAGCTTGGGGCCATATTCTCTTGAATTAAGTGTTATTTAGAACTAGATATACAAATTAATTTCAGTATCATAGGTTCTTTTGCTGCCTCACCCACTGGCATTTTATACAAATAGTAGTAATATGGGAAGTCTGCACCTTAGATTTGTTGAGAGAGCATAGCATCTACTGCAGCCTGTCAGTTTTACAGATCCATAAATTTAGAATGAGGGATGTTTCTGGACGTTCAAGGAAAATGTAATTCTTTTTTATATCTGTGACCAGTTGCAATTCTTTTTATACCTGTGACCAGTAAAGACTCAATGAGCAGACAATCTGGCAGGACTGGTAGTGTTTATGCATTTTCTGAGGCTGTTTTTTATATGTACATCTACTGTATAAAACAAGGCTTAAATTGAGAACTTAGTTAACTGAACCCTTGTTTCATCATTAAAGACACAACTCAAAAGACTGAAAGTTAGAACGACAAGGATGGTTTTATTGTGCAGATTTAAAAGTCAAAAGCAGTATCCTTCTAGCAGTAGTCGTTACATTCTATTGCTGAGGGAACAAAGAATTAAGGTGTTCAGGAATGTTAGAATGGAATTTCAAGTACTTTTTCAGCCTCAGATGTTGTTTCAAGGTTTCTCTCATCCATTATTATTCTGTTTACTTCTTTTTGCAGGGCCAGATCTGTGGCCTCTGTGGAAATTATGATGGCAGCGGCATCAATGACTTTACTACAAGGAGTCAGTCTGTGGTAGAGAATGTCCTAGAGTTTGGAAACAGCTGGAAAGTATCCTCTACATGTCCTGATGCTTCCAGCATAAAGGACCCCTGTTCTACCAACCCTTATCGAAAATCCTGGTCAGAGAAACAGTGCAGCATCATCAACAGCAATGTCTTTGCTGCCTGTCACTCTCAGGTATTACCAGGGCAAAAGTTCACTTCTAGTGTGAAGACTAGGTCTATGTATTATTGAAGCTGCTATCCTCATACATTTTCACATGCATGCCTAATTTGCTAGTAATTCACTGGTATGTTTCACTTTGAATTGTGTCAGGAAAACTTCAATATGAATCCACTCATGGGACAGATTTATAGTCCCTACCTGTAAGAAATAAATGGATATCTAGTTCAAAGGAAATACTGACATATTACAGAAGAATGGCAGCTTAATAATTACTATTTTCTTGTAGTGTGGCAGAAATAAAAAAATTCATATACCATGTACAGAACACAAGCTCAACAAAATAATAATATAGTAATGAAGTATCAGCATAGTCTTTATCTGACACAAGTACATACCAAACAATGCAGGGAAACTGTGCTCTTCCTATTTAGTTCTTTCCACTGGCAGAAACATTAATTTTCAAGTACAGTTGTGTATTGCTTGCAAACATGGATCTAATCTTCTACTAGGACACAAGTCTGGATGTCGAAAAATCTGTCAGTACATGGTTCAGATGTATAATCTGGCAACACCTCTGATGTTTAACAGTGTATATAAAGCAAAAGAAATTACTGACATAAGCCTTTCTTCTGAGATACTACAGTTTTAAGAAAATTACCTTAGCAAAGCTCAGAAAGAATTTAGATGGTAGGATATATAGTAATACATTTCTTTTTATTAACAGGTTGAACCAGCAAAATATTACCAAGCATGTGTGACAGATGCTTGTGCATGTGACACTGGAGGAGACTGTGACTGCTTTTGTACAGCAGTAGCTGCCTATGCTCAAGCATGTAGTGAAGTTGGTGTCTGCATAGCCTGGAGAACCCCATCAATCTGTCGTGAGTTTTATGTCACAAATACTTCTTCTGCAAGTGGAGTTAAATTCATAGTGCCTTGCTTAACATACAATCTGCGTATCTGGCGTATGTGCATTATAATCTCACTGTGTAGACTTTTCACACTAAGCTGTTCTGACGGTGACAAAATTTCACCTACTCATTCCCAGTTTTCAGGACTGTTCAAGCAGCACTGCAGTAATATGATGAACTGGCATGAGTCAAAAAAAGCTCTTTTTTTTTCTTTTTTTTTTCTTTTTCTGAGTATGTCCAAATTCTGTTTCTCCTTAGCACTGTTCTGTGATTACTACAATCAACAAGGGGAATGTGAATGGCACTATAAGCCTTGTGGAGCCTCTTGTATGAAGACCTGTAGGAATCCAAGTGGAAAATGCCTCCATAACTTGTCAGGTTTAGAAGGTAAAAAAAGCTGCAAGTACCTTATTTTGTTACAGTTCTAACGTTTTCTATGGAGCGTATTTCAACATCAGCTACCACTCCGCTCTCTTCAACATCATTGCATTCACACAAATGGAGGCAAAGTATGGAAAGTGAAGTTAAAAACATCTGTAAGACCAACTACTTGTGGGTGGGTTCTGCTGATGTTAGTACTCTGCATTACTTCCCAGAATTATTGGAAAAAAATAAGTAGCAAAATTATGACTATTAAAAACAAGACCTGCAAACATATTCTGCACAAATAAAAATTTTGCTCACTGTAGCTCATTCTTGCCTATCTCCTATATGTCCTTTTCCTTCCTTCAGGCTGCTACCCTAACTGCCCACCAGACAAGCCATATTTTCATGAGGACCAGATGAAGTGCGTTAGTCTCTGTGACTGTTATGATAATGAAGATGGAAAGATATACATACGGGATGAATGCCGTGTATGGTAAGAATCAACATACCAACCTAATCATGTACAAGGAAAAATAATCAAAACAGCAGTGGGAAATTGCATGCTCCTGTTACAGGACAGGACTAGTTTACACTGCCTGTGTAAACATAATGTCTTACTATATAATGCCAGTTTTCTTACTACATTAGTAGGAAGAATTTCTTATGTGATTTTTATGTTCAGTTGAATTTGTTCCTGGTTATGCTGTAAATCCTTCACATAAAGATACTGTCCTTTACGACGAAGCTTTCTCTATTTCCAATTCCTATGGCAGGAAAAATATTGTTCCAGGAGTATAAATATATAATAGGGACCTACTTCCAAGGATTTTATTATATTCTTATGCCATTTGTAATATGTAGCTCTTTCCCTTTTTAACCTCCCTTTTAGTACAAAAATATTGCAAGTACAAAGAAAGGACATGACTTCCTCCTGTAGCTTTGCATAATACATAGCTTCACTTCTATTCATAAGTTTGGGTTACTATAAATAAAGATTTTAAAAAATTATAGGAAAAGAAAAAACCCCAACATAAACTGGACATTCAAGGAATAAACACAAATAAAGTGTCCTGTATTCTGATGCAAGTATCTGGCAGAAAAAGATGATTAATAAAATTATCTCATAATAAAAAAATACGGAGATTTATATTTTTTTCAGTGTTATTTTTTTAAATGTCATTTCAGTGAATGCACATCAGATGGTTTAGAGTGCAAGTTTGATGATAAAGGTAAGACAGCTAAGAACTACTAAGAAAATAAAATACTGGATGTAATCTTTTCATAGATGCCTGAGAGTAAATTTCCTTTGAATTACAGCATGCCACTGCATTTATGAAGGACACAACTATAAATATGGTGAAGTCATCTACAACACCACAGATGGAACTGGATGGTGTTTCACTGCAACATGTGACGTCAATGGAACAATTAGCAGAAATATCTCTAAATGTGGCATTTTTACAACAACCCCATTTTCTTCTATTACAACTCAGCCCGAAACTACTGCTTCAGGTATGCATGAATACTCTTTAAAATAACTGAAAAAAATCTCTGGAAGGGATGGAAAATTGCTAAAATGGAGGGCCTTTTCATTAGTTAAGGACATAAAATTTTACTTTGTTTACTCCCAATGAAACCACCAATTCTTTTGGCAGGTTCAATTGCTAAAGATGACCATAATAGAGGATGTAGAAATGAGTACAGCAGTTCTTACAAACCCAGTCTGCACTGTTTCACCATGTTTTTTCCCAGGGAAAAAAAATAATAGATCTTACTAATCATTGCACCTTGAAGAACCTCCTTGTTTCCTTGCATACAAAAAAAAAGCAGTTCTAGACAGACTTTAGAAAACGTAAGAGACTGCCATTTTTTAAATAACATTTTTTAAATAACATTAGGGCAAACTGAAGATAAGACATCTAGCTTGAGACCATGCTCAAACTACTTAAAACAATTCTTTGGAACCTTTCCCAATTGTATATAAGAACTAAATCAATAGTTCCCTTCTAGTCCTGCAGTACACTTCTATATTATTCCTGCAGTTAACTTATTACAGTGACCATGTAATTCTGAGAAATTGTGAGAAGTATTTCCACAAAATTATACAATATGTCAGCAAGAACTAAACATTGAACTTTAAGACTACTATTAAGTAACATCTGTATGAAGAAAGAATATTTCCACATTGTTATCTTTATAACGCTAAGAATATGAAAAGAAATAAGCACAAAAGACTAATTAGATTATATATTTCCTATATATTATGTTTGTGGATTGCATATTATAATGTATTATATATAAAATACATATGTTAAATATATATCTTATATTTATAAATATATTACAGGTTATATTAACATAAGTAGAAAACTCATTAACCCGTAAAAATATTTCAAAGCCTCTGTGCTTATGCAGTTAAGTGTAAATAAGTACAGAGGTAATACCAAGGAGAATAAAACTTCCCCTTATTTAAACCTATATATTGCCATTCCACATTAGCTATATTTCTATGCAGCATTTAATAAATGTCATATAACTTATCACTAGAAAAATAATACAAAAATCAGATCAAAACATACCTTAGAAATTAAATTCAAAACTGTCAAAGCAATATCATTAGAATTAAAATAGTAAATTAACATATACAATATTAGATCCAACATTAAAAATATGAAAGATGAGCCCTGGCAGTGGCTTTAATAAAAATAGATGAGACTTATATTTCCTCAATTTCATTACAGAAATGACAACTGCAGCACCAGTGACAACTGTATGTGTGAAGAATATATGTTCATGGTCAGAATGGTATGACTGCACACAGCCTGAAAATAAAGAGGATAGTGGAGATTATGAAACATTTGAAAATCTCAAAGAAAAAGGATACAGTGTGTGTAAAAACCCAAATGGTGTTCAATGCAGAGCCAAAGAACACCCAAATATAGAAATAAACAATCTTAACCAAACACTTAAATGTAGTCTCAGTACAGGATTAATATGCAATAACAAAGACCAGCAATCTAAGCACTGCTATAATTATGAAATCAGAATATTATGCTGCAGTTACGTACCATGTTCAGAATTACGAACTACAACAGCAAGAACCACAGAATTCACAGCTACTGCTGTAAAATCAACACCATTCACAATACAAACAAAGACACAACAAACAACAAAATATGGAGTAACAGAAGTGCAAACAAGTGAAGTAACTACATCACCGACAGAGAGAGAAAGCACAATAAGGACTGTAACTACAATTACAGCAAAACCACAACAAATATCAACAACAGGTTACCAGACAACATCAATTAAACAAGAAACATCAACGCTAGAAACCCAGGTTCCAACATCACACAGTCCAGCCACAAGCCTCAACCCACCAGGAATAACAACCACCACTGGCACCACAGGTCTTCCCACTACCACTGTAAGGTCAACACAAGGAACAACCATAATCACCACCACCAGCATGGCTAGCACCACCAGGACCTCTCCACCTCCAAAAGAAGGAACCACCATCGTCACACCCACTACAACATCACACACCTCAGCCAGAAGCACAAAAAGCACCTCAAGGACAACCACAGGAAGCACCACAACGTCTAAATCCATCTCTACTCCACCACAAACATCCACTCCACCAACACACTCTCCAACACCACACAGTACTGCCACCAGCCTCAGCCCATCAGCAACGACAACCACCACTGGCACCACCATTGTCCCCAGTACCACTGCACCGCCAACAGAAGGCACAAGCATCATCACCAACACGGCCAGCACCACCAGGACCTCTCCACCTCCAACAGAAGGAACCACCATCGTCACACCCACTCCAACATCACACACCTCAGCCAGTAGCACAATCAACACTTCCAGGACCACCACAGGAAGCACCACAAATTCCATATCCACCTCTGGCCCTGGTCAAACATCCACTTCTACAAGCCAGGCTCCAACATCACACGGTACTGCCACCAGCCTCAACATATCAACAATGACAACCACCACCGGCACAACTGTTGTCCCCATTAGCACTGCACTGCCAACAGAAAGCATGAGCATCAGCACTACCACCAGCACGGCCAGCACCACCAGGACCTCTCCACTGACAACGGAAGGAACAAGCACCAGCACACCCACTCTAACACCAACCACCTCAGCTACAACCACCACTCTCAGCACCTCCAGGACATCTACCACCTGCCAGCCACAATGTGTCTGGACGCAGTGGTTTGACGTGGATACCCCCAGCCCAGGGAGTGAAAATGGAGACAGAGAGACATTTGAAAGCATCCGAGCCGCTGGGTACACACTGTGTGACAAGCCTCAAGACATCAAGTGCCGTGCTAAAGATTACCCTTCTAGGAGTTGGGACAAGTTGGGACAGGTCTTTGAGTGCAGCATCGAATTTGGCCTTGTGTGCAAAAATGAGGATCAGATAACAAAGTACCCCCTGTGCTTTGACTATGAGATTCAGGTGCTGTGTTGTGACACTAAAACCTGCACGGGCACACCAACAACTACAGGCACTACTGCAGGATCGTCCACCGCAGCCTCTCCAAGACAAACCTCCACTCCGCCAACACAGTCTCCAACAGTACACAGTACTGCCACCAGCCTCAGCCCATCAGCAATGACAACCACCACTGGCACCACCATTGTCCCCAGTACCACTGTACCGCCAACAGAAAACACGAGCACCATCACTACCACCAGCAGTGCCAGCACCACCAGGACCTCTCCACCTCCAACAGAAGGAACCACCATCGTCAAACCCACTCCAACATCACACACCTCAGCGAGCAGCACAATCAGTACTTCCAGGACCACCACAGGAAACACCACAACCTCCATATCCACCTCTACTCCAATTCAAACATCCACTTCTCCATCCCAGACTCCAAAATCAGATAGTAACGGCACAAGTCTCAACCCATCAAAAACGACAACTACCACTGGCACTACCGTAGTCCGCAGTAGCACTGCACTGCCAACAGGAGGCACAACCACCATCACTACCACCAGCACAGCCAGCACCACCAGGACCTCTCCACCTCCAACAGAAGGAACCACCATCGTCACACCCACTCCAACATCACACACCTCAGCCAGTAGTACAATCAGTACTTCCAGGACCACCACAGGAGGCACCACAAATTCCATATCCACCTCTGCTCCAGTTCAAACATCCACTTCTATAACTCAGGTTACAACATCACACAGTACTTCCACCAGCCTCAAACCATCAACAATGACAACTACCACTGGCACCACCGTTGTCATCAGTAGCACTGCACTGCCAACAGAGAGCACGAGCATCAGCACTACCACCAGCACGGCCAGCACCACCAGGACCTCTCCACTGACAACGGAAGGAACAAGCACCAGCACACCCACTCTAACACCGACCACCTCAGCTACAAGCACCACTCTCAGCACCTCCAGGACATCTACCACCTGCCAGCCACAATGTGTCTGGACGCAGTGGTTTGACGTGGATACCCCCAGCCCAGGGAGTGAAAATGGAGACAGAGAGACATTTGAAAGCATCCGAGCCGCTGGGTACACACTGTGTGACAAGCCTCAAGACATCAAGTGCCGTGCTAAAGATTACCCTTCTAGGAGTTGGGACAAGTTGGGACAGGTCTTTGAGTGCAGCATCGAATTTGGCCTTGTGTGCAAAAATGAGGATCAGATAACAAAGTACCCCCTGTGCTTTGACTATGAGATTCAGGTGCTGTGTTGCGACACTAAAACCTGCACGGGCACACCAACAACTACAGGCACTACTGCAGGATCGTCCACCGCAGCCTCTCCAAGACAAACCTCCACTCCGCCAACACAGTCTCCAACAGTACACAGTACTGCCACCAGCCTCAGCCCATCAGCAATGACAACCACCACTAGCACCACCATTGGCCGCAGTACCACTGTACCGCCAACAGAAAACACGAGCACCATCACTACCACCAGCAGTGCCAGCACCACCAGGACCTCTCCACCTCCAACAGAAGGAACCACCATCGTCAAACCCACTCCAACATCACACACCTCAGCCAGTAGCACAATCCTCACATCCAGGGCCACCACAGGAAGCACTACAATGTCCACAGCCACCTCTACTCCAGCTCAAACATCCACTCCGCCAACACAGTCTCCAATAGCACAAAGTACTGCCACAAGCCTCAGCCCATCAACAATGACAACCACCACTGGCACCACCATTCTCCCAAGTACCACTGCAACGCCTACAGAAGGCATTAGCACCATCACTACCACCAGCACGGCCAGCACCACCAGGACCTCTCCACCTCCAACAGAAGGAACCACCATCGTCACACCCACTCCAACATCACACACCTCAGCCAGTAGTACAATCAGTACTTCCAGGACCACCACAGGAGGCACCACAAATTCCATATCCACCTCTGCTCCAGTTCAAACATCCATTTCTATAACTCAGGTTACAACATCACTCAGTACTGCCACCAGCCTCAAACCATCAGGAATGACAACCACCACTGGCACCACCATTGTCCCCAGTACCACTGTACCGCCAACAGAAAACACGAGCACCATCACTACCACCAGCACGGCCAGCACCACCAGGACCTCTCCACCTCCAACAGAAGGAACCACCATCGTCAAACCCACTCCAACATCACACGCCTCAGCCAGTAGCACAATCCTCACATCCAGGGCCACCACAGGAAGCACTACAATGTCCACAGCCACCTCTACTCCAGCTCAAACATCCACTCCGCCAACACAGTCTCCAATAGCACAAAGTACTGCCACAAGCCTCAGCCCATCAACAATGACAACCACCACTGGCACCACCATTCTCCCAAGTACCACTGCAACGCCTACAGAAGGCATTAGCACCATCACTACCACCAGCACGGCCAGCACCACAAGGACCTCTCCACCTCCAACAGAAGGAACCACCATCATCACACCCACTCCAACATCACACACCTCAGCCAGTAGTACAATCAGTACTTCCAGGACCACCACAGGAGGCACCACAAATTCCATATCCACCTCTGCTCCAGTTCAAACATCCACTTCTATAACTCAGGTTACAACATCACACAGTACTGCCACCAGCCTCAAACCATCAACAATGACAACTACCACTGGCACCACCGTTGTCCCCAGTAGCACTGCACTGCCAACAGAAAGCACCAGCATCAGCACTACCACCAGCACGGCCAGCACCACCAGGACCTCTCCACTGACAACGGAAGGAACAAGCACCAGCACACCCACTCTAACACCGACCACCTCAGCTACAACCACCACTCTCAGCACCTCCAGGACATCTACCACCTGCCAGCCACAATGTGTCTGGACGCAGTGGTTTGACGTGGATACCCCCAGCCCAGGGAGTGAAAATGGAGACAGAGAGACATTTGAAAGCATCCGAGCCGCTGGGTACACACTGTGTGACAAGCCTCAAGACATCAAGTGCCGTGCTAAAGATTACCCTTCTAGGAGTTGGGACAAGTTGGGACAGGTTTTGAGTGCAGCATCGAATTTGGCCTTGTGTGCAAAAATGAGGATCAGATAACAAAGTACCCCCTGTCTTTGACTATGAGATTCAGGTGCTGTGTTGCGACACTAAAACCTGCACGGGCACACCAACAACTACAGGCACTACTGCAGGATCGTCCACCGCAGCCTCTCCAAGCAAACCTCCACTCCGCCAACACAGTCTCCAACAGTACACAGTACTGCCACCAGCCTCAGCCCATCAGCAATGACAACCACCACTGGCACCACCATTGTCCCCAGTACCACTGTACCGCCAACAGAAAACACGAGCACCATCACTACCACCAGCAGTGCCAGCACCACCAGGACCTCTCCACCTCCAACAGAAGGAACCACCATCGTCACACCCACTCCAACATCACACACCTCAGCCAGTAGCACAATCCTCACATCCAGGGCCACCACAGGAAGCACTACAATGTCCACAGCCACCTCTACTCCAGCTCAAACATCCACTCCGCCAACACAGTCTCCAATAGCACACAGTACTGCCACAAGCCTCAGCCCATCAACAATGACAACCACCACTGGCACCACCATTCTCCCAAGTACCACTGCAACGCCTACAGAAGGCATTAGCACCATCACTACCACCAGCACGGCCAGCACCACAAGGACCTCTCCACCTCCAACAGAAGGAACCACCATCATCACACCCACTCCAACATCACACACCTCAGCCAGTAGTACAATAGTACTTCCAGACCACCACAGGAGGCACCACAAATTCCATATCCACCTCTCTCCAGTTCAAACATCCACTTCTATAACTCAGGTTACAACATCACACAGTACTGCCACCAGCCTCAAACCATCAACAATGACAACTACCACTGGCACCACCGTTGTCCCCAGTAGCACTGCACTGCCAACAGAAAGCACCAGCATCAGCACTACCACCAGCACGGCCAGCACCACCAGGACCTCTCCACTGACAACGGAAGGAACAAGCACCAGCACACCCACTCTAACACCGACCACCTCAGCTACAACCACCACTCTCAGCACCTCCAGGACATCTACCACCTGCCAGCCACAATGTGTCTGGACGCAGTGGTTTGACGTGGATACCCCCAGCCCAGGGAGTGAAAATGGAGACAGAGAGACATTTGAAAGCATCCGAGCCGCTGGGTACACACTGTGTGACAAGCCTCAAGACATCAAGTGCCGTGCTAAAGATTACCCTTCTAGGAGTTGGGACAAGTTGGGACAGGTCTTTGAGTGCAGCATCGAATTTGGCCTTGTGTGCAAAAATGAGGATCAGATAACAAAGTACCCCCTGTGCTTTGACTATGAGATTCAGGTGCTGTGTTGCGACACTAAAACCTGCACGGGCACACCAACAACTACAGGCACTACTGCAGGATCATCCACCGCAGCCTCTCCAAGACAAACCTCCACTCCGCCAACACAGTCTCCAACAGTACACAGTACTGCCACCAGCCTCAGCCCATCAGCAATGACAACCACCACTGGCACCACCATTGTCCCCAGTACCACTGTACCGCCAACAGAAAACACGAGCACCATCACTACCACCAGCAGTGCCAGCACCACCAGGACCTCTCCACCTCCAACAGAAGGAACCACCATCGTCACACCCACTCCAACATCACACACGTCAGCCAGTAGCACAATCCTCACATCCAGGGCCACCACAGGAAGCACTACAATGTCCACAGCCACCTCTACTCCAGCTCAAACATCCACTCCGCCAACACAGTCTCCAAAAGCACAAAGTACTGCCACAAGCCTCAGCCCATCAACAATGACAACCACCACTGGCACCACCATTGTCACCAGTACCACTGTACCGCCAACAGAAAACACGAGCACCATCACTACCACCAGCACGACCAGCACCACCAGGACCTCTCCACCTCCAACAGAAGGAACCACCATCGTCACACCCACTCCAACATCACACACCTCAGCCAGTAGCACAATCAACACTTCCAGGACCACCACAGGAAGCACCACAAATTCCATATCCACCTCTGGCCCTGGTCAAACATCCACTTCTACAAGCCAGGCTCCAACATCACACGGTACTGCCACCAGCCTCAACATATCAACAATGACAACCACCACCGGCACTACTATTGTCCCCATTAGCACTGCACTGCCAACAGAAAGCATGAGCATCAGCACTACCACCAGCACGGCCAGCACCACCAGGACCTCTCCACTGACAACGGAAGGAACAAGCACCAGCACACCCACTCTAACACTGACCACCTCAGCTACAACCACCACTCTCAGCACCTCCAGGACATCTACCACCTGCCAGCCACAATGTGTCTGGACGCAGTGGTTTGACGTGGATACCCCCAGCCCAGGGAGTGAAAATGGAGACAGAGAGACATTTGAAAGCATCCGAGCCGCTGGGTACACACTGTGTGACAAGCCTCAAGACATCAAGTGCCGTGCTAAAGATTACCCTTCTAGGAGTTGGGACAAGTTGGGACAGGTCTTTGAGTGCAGCATCGAATTTGGCCTTGTGTGCAAAAATGAGGATCAGATAACAAAGTACCCCCTGTGCTTTGACTATGAGATTCAGGTGCTGTGTTGCGACACTAAAACCTGCACGGGCACACCAACAACTACAGGCACTACTGCAGGATCGTCCACCGCAGCCTCTCCAAGACAAACCTCCACTCCGCCAACACAGTCTCCAACAGTACACAGTACTGCCACCAGCCTCAGCCCATCAGCAATGACAACCACCACTGGCACCACCATTGTCCCCAGTACCACTGTACCGCCAACAGAAAACACGAGCACCATCACTACCACCAGCAGTGCCAGCACCACCAGGACCTCTCCACCTCCAACAGAAGGAACCACCATCGTCACACCCACTCCAACATCACACACCTCAGCCAGTAGCACAATCCTCACATCCAGGACCACCACAGGAAGCACTACAATGTCCACAGCCACCTCTACTCCAGCTCAAACATCCACTCCGCCAACACAGTCTCCAAAAGCACAAAGTACTGCCACAAGCCTCAGCCCATCAACAATGACAACCACCACTGGCACCACCATTCTCCCAAGTACCACTGCAACGCCTACAGAAGGCATTAGCACCATCACTACCACCAGCACGGCCAGCACCACCAGGACTTCTCCACCTCCAACAGAAGGAACCACCATCGTCACACCCACTCCAACATCACACACCTCAGCCAGTAGCACAATTCTCACATCCAGGACCAGCACAGGAAGCACTACAACGTCCACAGCCACCTCTGCTCCAGCTCAAACATCCACTCCGCCAACGCAGTCTCCAACAGCACACAGTACTGCCACCAGCCTTAGCCCATCAGCAACGACAACCACCACTGGCACCACCATTGTCCCCAGTACCACTGTACCGCCAACAGAAAGCACGAGCACCATCACTACCACCAGCACGACCAGCACCACCAGGACCTCTCCACCTCCAACAGAAGGAACCACCATCGTCACACCCACTCCAACATCACACACCTCAGCCAGTAGCACAATCAACACTTCCAGGACCACCACAGGAAGCACCACAAATTCCATATCCACCTCTGGCCCTGGTCAAACATCCACTTCTACAAGCCAGGCTCCAACATCACACGGTACTGCCACCAGCCTCAACATATCAACAATGACAACCACCACCGGCACTACTGTTGTCCCCAGTAGCACTGCACTGCCAACAGAAAGAACGAGCATCAGCACTACCACCAGCACGGCCAGCACCACCAGGACCTCTCCACTGACAACGGAAGGAACAAGCACCAGCACACCCACTCTAACACTGACCACCTCAGCTACAACCACCACTCTCAGCACCTCCAGGACATCTACCACCTGCCAGCCACAATGTGTCTGGACGCAGTGGTTTGACGTGGATACCCCCAGCCCAGGGAGTGAAAATGGAGACAGAGAGACATTTGAAAGCATCCGAGCCGCTGGGTACACACTGTGTGACAAGCCTCAAGACATCAAGTGCCGTGCTAAAGATTACCCTTCTAGGAGTTGGGACAAGTTGGGACAGGTCTTTGAGTGCAGCATCGAATTTGGCCTTGTGTGCAAAAATGAGGATCAGATAACAAAGTACCCCCTGTGCTTTGACTATGAGATTCAGGTGCTGTGTTGCGACACTAAAACCTGCACGGGCACACCAACAACTACAGGCACTACTGCAGGATCGTCCACCGCAGCCTCTCCAAGACAAACCTCCACTCCGCCAACACAGTCTCCAACAGCACACAGTACTGCCACCAGCCTCAAACCATCAGCAATGACAACCACCACTGGCACCACCATTGTCCCCAGTACCACTGTACCGCCAACAGAAAACACGAGCAGCATCACTACCACCAGCACGACCAGCACCACCAGGACCTCTCCACCTCCAACAGAAGGAACCACCATCGTCAAACCCACTCCAACATCACACACCTCAGCCAGTAGCACAATCCTCACATCCAGGGCCACCACAGGAAGCACTACAACGTCCACATCTACCTCTACTCCAGCACAAACCTCCTCTCTGCCAACCCAGCCTCCAACACCACACATTACTGTTGTGAGTGTCAATCAATCAGCAACCACAACCATTCCTGCTTCGTTGGGGCTTCGCAGTACCATTGCAGCAACAACACAAGGCACAACCACCACCACTACCACCAGCCCAACCAGCACCACCAGGTCCCCTCCATCTCCAACAGAAGGAACCACCATTATCACACCTGCTGAAACAGTGCCCACATCAAGAGCCCGCAGTACCACCACCTCAAGGATCACCACAGGAAGCAGCACGACATCCGTGACTGCTTCAGCAGAATCCTCTCCTTTGGCAACTAAGGCTCCAACATCACATAGTACTTCTTCCCTTGTTGACCCCTCAAGAACAACAACCACTACTGGTACCATGGTTTTCACTATTACCACTGCACTGCCAACAGAAGGTACAACCATCACCACTACCACCAGCACGGCCAGCACCACCTGGACCTCTCCACCTCCAATGGAAGAAACAACCATGACAACCAGTGCTAGAGTACCCACCTCAGCAGTCAGCAGTAGCAGCACCTCAAGGACCACCACAGGAGACACCACAACATTCACGTCTGGTCCATCAGAAACATCCACTCTGTCAACTGAGGCTCAAACTTCACACATTACTGCCTCCAGCCATCACCCTTCAGCAACAATGACCGTATTTTCTACGCACATCCCTGCCACATCTGTTTCTTCTACTGCACTAAGTACTGCCACAATTCCCAGAATTTTCTCTACCACCAGCATCCCAGGTATGTCTTTCATTGCCACTGAAAGTGTTCCAAACATCTATCTCTGTAGAATACCATTTGTTTCATTGTCTTCTGTAAGTTGTATCTCCAAATTATTCTGTGATCATCTCTATTTTTCGTAACATACACACCATCAAGTTGCTCAGTCCTAGATGTTATTCAGCAGAGATAAAACTTCCACAATCTCTACTTAGCCATACATCAAATAGTTTAATGCAAATAAAAATGCTGACTTGATTTTCCTGAATGTTTAACATCACCCTTTAATATATTATGAAATGAAAATCCTGTGCTGCAAAGTTTTTCTTTTTTTTTTTTAACAGTAACAACCTCTGCTACACCACAATCAAGTCATGTTACAAGAATCACTTCTCCAGTCTTCAGTTC
This sequence comes from Neopsephotus bourkii, assembly GCF_033783945.1. NCBI lineage: Eukaryota > Metazoa > Chordata > Aves > Psittaciformes > Psittacidae > Neopsephotus > Neopsephotus bourkii. Next base: position 5,374,463 of record NW_026902266.1, read on the forward strand.
TGTCTCCAGCACACCTGTCACAACAGAAGCAAGTACATTTGTATCATCAACTGGAACGACTCCATGTTTTTGTCATGTATATGGTAATTTTTTTTCTCCTGGTAAGTGTCTTATGTTATGATTATAATTCATTTCAGAAATAATACAATCTCTTAATACTCTTCAATTTAAGACAACTGCTCAGTATCACTTGAACACAGAACTTTGTATATATGTATACACTTTATATTTTCACAATATTTTCTTGAGGTTTTTCCCTGACATATTTTCACTGGTCTTTTAATTTCTCCTCCAATTTTCCCCTACAGGAGAAGTGATATACAACAAAACAGATGGCGCTGGCTGTAATTTTTATGCACTTTGCAGCAAGGAATGTGAAATTGACCGATACCAGGGGCCATGTCCTACAACAACTTTCACTTCAACACAAGCCACCTCATCCACAGAACACAGATTTTCTTCCGTCTCACAGACAACAGCAACATCCACCACAAGTTCAGTAGCAAGAAACTGTACTTTTGCCAATCCTCTGCGAAAGGTGGTTTCCCTCATTATTTTCTAATATATCACCACTGCAAAACCAGCCCAATTTCTGTCCTAAAGTCCCAGCTGAAATCAACTTGTATGTATTTCAATAACTAAGTTGGCCATGTTCCAAATGACCTGACAGCATGCAATTCTTCCACCTGGCATTACCAGGCTTTTATATAATCTGGAGGTAGAAAAGCTCACTAATATCATAGCAGAGCCTTTTCTTTTTTTAAATAAAAGACATTTAAATGTCATAGAAATAAGCAGACCAACTATGAAAGTGTTAAAACCTCATTCTTTTTACAAAGAAGAGAGTTCCATGGTTGCTCTCAGCCTGCCATCTCTTAAGGCCTGAAACCATATGCTAAGAAAACTCTAACATGAACTCCCTACCAATTTTGAGTGTATCTCAAGTTGAAACAGAAGAACTAGGGTGAGAGAGCACTTGACAATAATAATGTACATCTTTTTAGCCTGGAGAGCACTGGATAAGTGAATGCCAGAAGTGTGTCTGCGACCCCCACACTGCTATCGTACAATGCCAGCCGATTCTATGCCCAACAGCTCAGACACTAATTTGTGACCTTGGATATGTTTCTGTGCCTGTACTACCACAAAAAGACTCATGTTGTCCTGAATACCAGTGCAGTAAGTATTAAGAATACATATATAAATACCAAGCTACACAACCTGGTAAATGACATTTGCACTTCTGTTAGTATCTATGCAAGTTTTTCGTGTATCACAGCAACAGCAAAACCTTCCTCAAATTGTTTTGGCTCTCTGAACATATATCAGTTTTTGGCTAAACATGTATTAGAAGTTTATTTAAAAGCAAAATGCTATTTTCAGTGAAGTCTGCTGAGAACTGGTATCAGTGGGAAAAGAGGATAATACTTTGAACCTTCAAGTGGTCTATGTAAGCTCAACCGTGTCTGTATCTGTAATAATAAAGGTTATTAATTTTTTTAATGTTATTAATGTAATGTTGGAACACATTAATATTAACCTAACTGTAGCTGAACTGAGATCTGTAAAACATATTAAGTCAGCAGAAAGTTTAACTACAAAAACAAAGAAAGTTTAACTACAAAAAAAGTTAACTACAAAAGCAAGTAACACATAGCAATACAAAGTGAATTGTAATCAGTAACTGAATTGTCAGTGTATGAAAAATAATTACACTGTTGTTGAATGCTCATGAGAATTCAAAAATCCAACAGAAACATGTTTATTTATATACAAAAAAAATGTTTAATATATACTTTTTTAATATATACAAAAATACTTATTTTGCTCATATATTTATACAAAAGAATAAAAAAGAAACCATAAATTAAATGCAAGACAGGAACATCAAACCAAATACCCAGTAGTTCTGTGAAGACATGAATGGGCTCTGCCATGTTGCTAAATTGTTTATATTATCACAGTAAGCATGTATTTTTTTCCATCCAGAATCAGCCTTCCACCCAAGCCATTTTCTGAGAGGTCACAAGGAATCAGCAACAAACACACCTTCGAAGTTTACTGGACTTCTAGAGTTCAAAGAGGAAACAGTTAATTTAATTTGAAGTGAACTTGGTATTAAAAGGGAAAAAAAGAGATTTTATTCATGCATAGCTCAAGTTTTAAGTCATTCCTCTTCATCTTCTAGCTAACTCCAAAGATGAAACTTCACTTAAACATCCAGCCATACTAAATATGAAGTATAAGAATGTAGGGTTTAATTCAGGTTTTCCATGATCTCTGACTTACTAACAAACTTGGTGATGACTTCTCAGGGAGTCTCATGATTTGAGCTTACTGCAGAATTATTTCTTTGCTTGTTTTTCAGAACCAATAGATGGCATCTGTGTGATTAACGATGCAATGTACAAGGTGAGAAAGTTATAGTGATATACTACTGGAAGCTAAATGCACACCCTTTTTTGCCAAAATAAGCCTTTGAGAAAGTTCTTTTCCCAATACATGTTTTTTTCTCTCTAGCCCTTAACTGGAAGGTAATTTTTTTCTAATGTCAAAACCAAAATTATCACACAAGTGCTATTTCAACATCAAGCATGAAACAGGAGTAACATTTTTAGTGATACACTTTCTTTTTAAACGATCTCCCACTTCTGGAATTCGTGAATTTTCCAAATAAGCTGATGAATAGCCCAAACTCAACCACTCTTTGAAATAAGTTCAGAGAACCTTTAAAAATAAAAGTATGATTTTTGCTTTAATCAATACCTAAATCTTTTTCTAAAATTGGTACTTAGGTCATTCAGTCAAAATATAAGCACTAGCACTGGAGCCTTTTGGGGATACATTTCTGGAAGACAAAATCCATGTGTGGATTTCTATCTCTATTTAGGTATCTGCATAAGTATGCCACTATTTTAATCTACATTTGGAAATTATAATTGTTTTATAACCACTGAACATGACTTACAAGGAAAAAAAAATCTTAAAAGGAGCAATGAAAATCCGGTAAAACAATGAGGCAGTGCAAATCAGTCTTACCTGCATCTTATTAATTTACTTTTCTCTTTTGTATTGCTTCATAGTTTTATCCTAATGTGTATTTTCTTGCAAGACATAAAGCCAAACAACATTACCTTTGACGAGAATCAGTTGCAGTTGCATTTCAGCAGTGCTTTCAATTCTGCCTATACATTTTATAGAAATTCTTGTCATCTGAGGGTATTTTTCTGTATTCCAGGCTGGAACATCGACAGTCATCAATTCATGCAAGAATTGTACCTGCACTTATGAGAAAGATCCAGTGAATAATACAAATATTGCGCACTGTGAAACAGTTCAATGTGAAACATCTTGCCCACTGGTGAGTTCAAATTCTCTGGGCTGCCCAGTCAGCCCGCTATTACAGGAAGATTAGAATTCTGCATGACCGACTCAACATACTTTCTCTTTCATCTCCTTGTGAGTAGGGTTACCAATACATGACTGAGGATGGAGAGTGTTGTGGGGAGTGTATTCAAGTAGCTTGCGTAATCAAACTAAATAACACCATTCACGTGCTCCGAGTAAGTATTCCTTTAATTTTCAGATCTATTAGCTAATACGGGTTACAACAGCTAAGAGTCAATTAATTTCCGTTAATAACAAAAATGTAGTTAATATTAAAATTATTCTGAAAACAATGCTTGAATACTTCCTTGGAACAACACATTCCTGGTACGTGTGGTTAACTGGGCAATAGGTTCTAATTTGTACTGTAAGTGTTCAGATTCAGGATTTAAGCTTTCAAACTAGCCATAGGTTTGTAAAATTTTGCTTTTGCCACTTGAAAGAAGTTCAGAGGCATCTGAGAATCTTTGAGGCATGAGAACTCAATTGGCTCAGGCATTTGTGAAGTAATCATCCTATATTTGATCACAATGAAAAAAAACCTGTTTCCTTTTCTGATAAAATCTTAGGTTGATGATGTCCTGTCAACCGATAACTGCACCCATTACAAATGTGAAAAAATTGAAGATCAATTTGTTGCAGCCCAAACTAAAAAAATATGCCCTGAGTACAATCCAGAAGAGTGTGATCCGGTAAGTTTCACTCAGTTCATCAACTGAATGCAGTTTAAAACTTGGCAGAGGGAGGGGGGAAATGGGACGACAACACAGACATGAAGACAGGCAGAGTACAAAAAAGCACTTTCACTGAAGTTGCAGGAATGTCTTCAGAATTAAATTAATCTTGCTGTAGCATTAGTAATAAGAAAAAGTTGGTACTTTTACATGAGGCTACCAGGATTCAAGACTTCTATGGTGGGCACATTAAGTCATCCATCATTTTAATTCAGTGTTCATCACAGATGAGTCGTCTGCCCAGTATCAGTAATGCCAACTCATATTCTTACTCATAACTGTCATCTGTGCATTAATCCATATCCTTCTCCTTTCCCTTTGCAAAGGATGAAACAGAGAGTACTCCTGATGGGTGCTGCAAAATATGTAAACGTAAGTAATGCTGTGTTTGTGTTTTCTGCTTGAAGAGTGCTGTATTCAACTTGTAATTGCCTTTGAGTAGGTAGGATTTTTCATTCCTCCAGTTTTCTCTTACTCTATTTATCAAGATCCTGTGTTTCACTATTTATTCAAAAGGAAAAAGCAAATTTGTTTTCTTGATAGTGAGTACCACAATTCAAAATTCAGTGCTCAAGCCTCTGCATTATCTTCCAAACCCCCTATGCATCCAAGATCAAATAATAATCTGAAAACTCCAGGCACTTTACACAGTATTCCCCATCACATACTGTACATTCTTAATAATTGGACATCATGCATTTTGAAATTGTTTTAGCACTCAGTTCTGAACTAGAGATCTGAATTTTATGTTTTTTTTCCCCCTCTTTTTCTGAAGCTACAAACTGCAAAGTCTATAGCAAAAAGACTGTGATCCGCCTCGGTGACTGTGAATCTTCAGTACCTGTTGAGCTGACATACTGTGAAGGAACTTGCCCTGGCTCCTCAGTGTAAGTTCCAGAATCTTGACATCTCTATGGTTTCATTCATACTTTATTTATACTGGTCTCTCATGTTAATCAATTGCCCAAGCTTACTGAGGAACCTGGTGGAAGTGTTCACCAAGCCACTTTCAACCCTTTATCAGCACTCCAGGCTAACTGGGAAGTTGTAAATGTGACACCCATCCACAATAAGGGCCAGAAGGAGGATCCAGGGAGCTACAGGCCTGTCAGTCCGACCTCCCCTGCCAAGGAAGGTGATAGAGCAGATCATCTTGAGTGCCCTCATATGGCACATGCAGGACAACCAGCTGATTAGGCTCAGTCAGCAGGGGCAGGTCCTGCTTGACAAACCTGGTCTCCTCCTAAGACAAGGTGACCTGGGTAACCTGCTTAGTGAATGAAGGAAAGGCTGTAGATGTTTACCTGGACTTTGGTAAAGCCTTTGACCGTTTCTCACAGTATTCCCTTGGAGAAACTGGCTGCTCACGACTTGGACAGGTGTACTCTTTGCTGGGTAAAAAAATGGCTGGAGTTAAATGCAGTTGGCAGCTGATCACAAGTGGGATGCCCCAGGGCTCGGTGTTAGGCCAGTTCTGTTTAATATCTTTATGAGTGACCTGGATGAGAGGATCAAGTGCACTTTCATTAACTTTGCAGACAACACCAAGTTGGGTGGGAGTGTTGATCTGCTGGAGGGTAGAAAGGCTCTACAGAGGGATCTGGAGAGGCTGGATCAATGAGCTGAGGCCAGTGGTATGAGGTTCAACAACACCACTAGGTCTTGCATTTGGGCTACAACAACCCTATGCAATACTACAGACTTGGGTCAAGAGTGGCTGGAAAGCTGCTTGGTGGAAAAAGACCTCAAGGTGCTGGCCAACAGCTGTCTGAACATGAGCCAGCAGCATGCCCAAGTGGCCAAAACGACCAACAGCATCCTGGCCTCTATCAGAAATAGTGTGGCAAGCAGGACTAGGAAAGTGTAAGTTCCTTTGTACTTGGCCCTGGTGAGGCTACACCTGGAATGCTGCATTCAGTTTTGGGCCCCTCACTATATGAAACACATTGAGCTGCTGGAGCATGTCCAGAGAGTAATGAAGCTGGTGAAGGGTCTGAAGAACAAGTCTTAGGAGGGAGTCAAGTTTTTTTAGGCTAAAGAAAAGAAGACTGAGGGGAGACCTTATCACTCTCCACAACTACCTGAAAGGAGGTTGTGATGAGGTGGGTACCTGTCTCTTTTCCCAGCTAAGAAGCAACAGTACAAGTGGAAATGGCCTCAAGTTGTGCCAGGGGAGGTTTAGATTGGATATTATGAAAAATCTCTTCACCAAGAAGGTTGTCAAGCACTGGAACAGGCTGCCCAGGGAAGTGGTGGAGGCACCATCCCTGGAGGTATTTGAAAGACACGTAGAAGTGGTTTAGTGGTGGGCTTGGCAGTGTCAGAACTCATGATCTTAAGGGTCTTTGCCAACCTCCATGATTCTGTAATCACAGAATAGCAACAAAGTTAATGTGTTTATATGATGCTACTGAGTGGAATCAGAGTCAATGGACACCAGAAAGTTTCACTACTGAAGAGACAGGTAATTAAAATTACATTCGTAAGTGTGTGCGAGAAAGAGGAAGAGGATGTAAAAAAGAGAAACCAAACCCAAACCCACTCTCAAGCCCCCAAGAAACACAAAAACAAAGCTTACTCTGGAGTTTCAGAGTTTTGAATGAGAAGATGTATTTTCTTTCCTGGCGGAACACAGGTATTCTTTTGAAGCAAACCAGATGCAACACGAGTGCGGCTGCTGCCAGGAGTTCAGCAGCCAAACAAAAGAGGTGACCCTGACTTGCCCAGATGGAACAAGCATGAATTATAGCTATGTTTACGTGGATCAATGCCAGTGTACGAATGCATGCACCTCAGACACTTCTGCAGCATCTGATTCCCAACAGAAAATCAGCAGACGAAAGAGATGATCACTAGAAAAAGAAAGCCTAGAGAAGCTGGAATCTTGTTTTCTCCACAATAACTTGTGCTCCTTCTTTAACAGATCTCGTGTCAATTTCTGTTATCACCTTTTCTCATTTCTTACTTGTAAAAGAATATAAATAAAAGTCAAACAATGAAATCTTAGTGAGGTTATTTTAAGTGATACAATATTCAGGAGAAAAAACAAGACTAAAATGACTTGTGTCAATTATAGAAATATGACAATGTTTCATACAATCACTGACATTTTTGAAAAAAGTTTTAAGGGGTCTCAAAAAAACCCAGACCCCTACCCTAAACCACAAAACATTGTCACTACATTGCACTTTACACTCTTGTGCCTAGAGAGCATTGCTGCTTATCATTTTTATGGATATAGTAGTCCAGACATCCCAGAAACAGGTAGACCGTTTTATTTGATACATAAAATTTTCAGCATTTTTCCATTCTGGTGATTGTTCAATACCCAGTTTCATTACCTAAATGATGGAGAGTCCAATGTCATCAGGGAGTTTTCCAGCTTAGACCGGGTATGTTCTTTAGCAGCTTTTGGGAATGAAGACACACTCAAAACCCTTTTCCTGGATGAGGTTCAATTCTGTTACAACATAAAGCCTGACACCTTCCCTGAAGGCTTGGCTGAAAAATAAAGGAGGAACTGTTTGATCAAGTAACTGCGTGTTTTATATGTGCTTATTTAGAAGGGAAATTTGATCCCTGAATTAAATCAGTGAAGCCCTATCTGTCGGCCTTCACAGACATGACCTGATACAAGGATCAAACAGTGGGGAAACGTAGGAAGGTTTGTAAGCTTCACATTTTACTGCTGAACTCCATCAATCTGTTGACTGCCCATGATTTGCCTGTCCCATAGCTGTCATGCAGGCTCCGGACAGGGTAACTAGCCATGACAGTGGAGCAGATAGCATACCACTCCCTGCACCTTCTCTTCTCTGATCCAGTAATAAGCCACTTTTCACTTAGAACCTGGGCTGTTTCACAATGTCACCAATGCATCCTCAGACCCTAAACACCAGGTACTGCTATGAGGAGACATCCAAACAGTCCCGAACAGAGGGACTAGTTGATTAAGCAGTTTGAGAGCTTCCTAGGTTTCTGACTTCCAGAGGGCTTAGCACTTTAGGCACAGCACCACAAAAACGGGGTGCCTGATGGGATCTAGAACTGTATTGCACTAAAAACCAGGATCTAGAACTGTAGTGCAATGAAAAAACAGCACTGCTGGCTGTAGGTGGGCCTCCTGAGAGGCATTTGCATATGTCAGTCACATTAGGCCTGGCATTATACCTTGAGCTAGCAATATTGATCTAAGCAAGATAAATCAATGTCTGCAGAACCGAGAAGTCAGGGTTCAGACCCAGCGACGCTTACATGACATATAGCAAATGTAAACACTTCTAAAGTAGGCTTTGAGTTCAGACTGAAACCAAGGAAATCTGCATGCTTCCCCCCTTACTCCCTAACTCCCTTGTTCCTGTATTGTGAGTATGTAGCACCATGTTCACCAGTTACAAACCTTCCCCTTCCTCCTCTGCAGGTTTTCCTCTACTGTTTCAAACACTGTGCTACCATGTCAGCAGTACACTTCAGCTCAAGTCCTAAGCTGCCCTCTAACGGTCATTATTCACTTTTCTAAACCAGGAACTATTCCCTTAATTCTACTGGGAACAAGAAACCTTGCTGACCATGTTCATCCATCAGAGATCAATTATATATAATATTATAATGATTTTTTAAATTTGAAATTCCCGTATTATGGAAGATGTCAAGGCTATTTCTCAAAGCTGAACACCACATCATTTCCAAGTAGCTGCGATCAGTTATGTAGGACTTCAATTTGAAGATACCATTGCAATCCTCAGTGATCATGTACAGCATTCCTAAAAAGAAAACACAAAACAAACCACAAAAAAAAGAAACCACACCAAAAAAAAACCAACCTCAAAACAACACCAACACCTCCCCAACCTGAAAACAAAAATAACCCCAACAGAATTTGCTATTTAGAAGATAGAATCTCGATAAGAGGGGGGTCGGGGGCTTGTTTTGTTGTTTGATGTGGTGTCCCACCTACCCCCCACTTTGAAAACCAGCCCACTGCAGAATGCTAGAAACCACTGCATTGGCTCTGTTCTCCCTAAAATATTTTCCCTTTTTTTAAGGGAAATCTATTATTGTCCCTTTTTTCTCAAGCCTACATGGAAGAAAACCCAGGGATTTTGCACTCTTAAGTAAATGGGATTCAGGAGAAAACAAACATGTAGATTTCTCTTTGAAGAAAATGCTATGCTACAATCACAAGCCCAAGGAACCTCTAGAGATTACTTTAAAGCAGAGAAATCAGCTGAATAGAGAAAAACAAAACAAAACAAAACAAAAAAAACCCAACAACTCACCAACATACCATTGCTTGATATGCAATAAGTTATCATTTATGTTAAAAAATGTCTAGTTATTATGTACTACATCAAGCTACTTACAGCATGATAAAATGCACATACACCTTGAATTTTATGGCTATTATTTCCAAATATACTAACTGTACATTCACAGCAGCAAAACAGTTCATTAGAGAACTACAGATTAATAAATTATATTTAAAATAAGAACTAGAATATTATAGAAAATCAATCCAGAGCTTTCCTGTCATTTCCATGGTGTATCAAACTAATCAGGAAGTGCTGACTTCCCATCCTATGAGATTTACCAGTAACAAATATACTGATGCTTCACTAAAAATTACTGCAGAAAAGCATTTAACTACAACAAGAAATAGAACACCGTTTTTCTATTCCACCAACTAACTAATTCCAGGGACTACTGCATCAGGGAACGTTATGTAGTAAGATGCATATACATGGCACAGCTACCCAGGGAGTGTATTTCACGGATGTGTCAATACTTCTAAACAAATCTGTCAGCCATCCTGAGAATCTTAAGCAGCTTAGTGAATAAGGTGTCCCGCTATACATAGAACCATTTACAAGTTTTATTGTCTGATGATCTAAACTGGGCAAATATGAAAGATATGCTGGTTTTCTGTAAAAGCAAGTGCATTTGTGGAACTGTAGTACTTAACCACACAAAATATATTTGATAAGTTTCAGATCAATACCTGTAATATATACCCAGACATCATCAGCTAGAAGACAGAATTTAGTATCACTGAACAAATTAAACTGGGTATCTGTACCACGTTCATATGCAAGGCCTTTTACCTCCAAATCCAAATTCATGACATATGCTTGCTCTATATTTTCCAAAGCACAAAATACCAGCAGAATTCAATCAAGTGGAGGCCTGGAAAGCAGCCAAATAGACTAAAAGCAATCTGAAATACTTCAAATCCCTTCTTTACATCACTTAGCAAAGATTTCAAAGTTTAGCACGCTGACAATCACCAAGAATCTATTGTAGCAATGAATCTCTCAACCTTGAAGGGTAAACTTGAGAGGCATCCATGCTCATGGGAAGACCCTGGCCTGTGCGCAGGAAAGCTCAACAGGCCCTGGAATGTCCACTATTTACAAAATCAGACTTATATTTGCATACCAGCAAGACATCGGGGCCCCTTCCAGCCAGCCACTGGCTGCCAAGTTGCCATCCATCCCCCAAAGCAAGCTGGATGCAGTCATCACAAGTCCAGTGGTAGTCATGACATACGGGGTGGGACAGACACAAACCATCACGTTTTCAGGTAGACAAAAATAGCACTTCAAAACATTTAGGATGACGAAGAGTTCTCAATTGTCCTGCTACAGGTCATATGATGATTTTAATTTGAGCTGCAGAAAAAAAATAATATTCCCTTCACAACTTCTTACAGTACTGCAAGAAAACGGAAGCAGGTACCTCAGAGGTTATTTTCTGCACAATGATCTCAGCATCAGTTCTGCCAGCAGCAGCGCACAGGTGAGATCAATTGATAGCCTGTTCCTGTTAGTAAGACTTGAATCAAATTGAAACATCAAAATGAGTATTATAGCTTATAGTCAATTAACAATCAAGTGAAAGCAGAGTTCACAAATAAAAGACATCTGAAAATATAACAGTAACCACACACTCCAGTGCTCACCATGTAACCTGTAATGAAACAGAGCCTGATCTAAACCACTGAATTCAGTGAAAAAATTCATGCCGATCCCATGTTTCGAATCTAACCTTGCATTTATGGGGAAAAGCAGATAGTGTTGTTTAAAATATGTAATATAAGTACCCCATTCACAAAACTACAGCCTTAGTCTTATGACTACAATGATGAGGTTTGCTAGTCACCTGCCACAAGAAACAGGGTTTTTTCTAAACACTTCTCATCCTCCTCCTTTTGCTGGTAACATTTTAAAAAGCCCACTTTGCAATCCTTCACAGGCTGTCCTGAACTCAAATCAAGCTCTGGCCACCTGAATTTTCTCCCTGCAGGGGCAAACAGCATCTTCATAGCTCTCCTCTATTGTCCTGTCCTTGCTTCTAGTGTCCATACACTTTCCTTTTCCATCTAAGCTCTAGAAGATCCCTGCTTGGCCAAGCTGGCCTTCTGCCCCGCTTGCATGACTTCTGACATGTTGGAATTGCCTGCTCCTGCATTCTTGAGAGTGCAGTGACCAACATGCATGGACTCCCAATACCTCAAAAGCAAGATTCCCAGGGAACCTTACTAAGTCTCTCCTCCAGCAACCTGGAGTCTGCTTTCCCCGTATCTAGGGTCCAAGTTTTGTTGGCAGCTTTTCCTCCTACTGCCAATGATTTGAAACTCTACTTTGTCGTCACTGTGACCAAAGCACCCACCAATTACCACTTTGCCCACAAGACTCTTCTCTCTGTTTACAAATGACAAATCTAGGAGGGCACTTTTCCTCACTGGCTGCCTCATAACTTGGTCCTGTTTGTGTCCACTGTATGATATTCCCAGCTGATGGCTGGGAAATTAAAATCACCCACAAGGACAAGGGTAGTTTAGATATACCCCTTAATTCCTTGTAGAACAATTCATTGCTGTCATCATCCTGGCTGGCTGGTCAATAGTAGACTCCCCTTCATCTTTACCTGAGGTACTCAACCACACTGACAGCAAGCACCATACAATCCAACTCCTCCCTTACATACAGCACCACCCCACTGCCTCATCTGCCCTGCCTATCCATCCTGCAGATCTATAACCATCCATCATGGCACACCAGTCACAGGAAAACATCCCACCAGATTTCACTTAAGCCAGTGATGTCATAACTCTGTGGCAGAGCCAAAGCTTCTAGCTTGTTCCTCATGTTGTGCGCATTAGCATACAGACATTTCAAACATGCTTCAGTGTACTCAGCATATCACAGAGGAGACTTAAGACCCTTGCTAGCCACTACCAGGCTTACCTCTCACAAGCCTGGTTTTACCCCTTTCTCTGTTCAGTTCTAGTTTCAATCTCTTTCAGTGAACTCTGCCAACTCCAGCACAAAGATCCTTCTCCCACTTTGGGACATGTGCACCCCTGTCACCAGCAGGCCTGGTATCATTTAGAGCAATCTGTGATAAAAAAAAAAAACACAAAATTCTGCAGGTGACACCAGCCACAGAACCAGTTACTGATCATCTGGATCATCTTGTTTCTACCCTCATTATTCCCTGCAACTGGAAGGATAGAGAACACTACTTGTTCTCCTGTTCCTTTAACCAGTTGTCCCAAGACCCCCCCTCAACTCTTTTGAATGTCCCTGAACTTCTTACTGCAACTTTGTTGCTGCCCACAACAAAGCAATAATGGCTAATAATCCAAGAGCAGTACCAGGGTTGGAAGTTTCCTTGCCACATCTCCAGCCTGGGCCCAGGGAGGCAGATGACAAGAAGCAGGTCTGGTCAACATACTAGGCCTTCTGCTCCTCTCAGAAGAGTGTCTCCTGTGACAGTGACGTATCTTTTTTTTTCCTTTATAGGAGTGGTTTTGACCACTTTGACCACAAGGTTAAGTGGCTGACTTAACCTTGGCAACACCTCCAATTTAGATTAATAGTTGTCCTCATCATTGTTCAGTTCCTCTTGCAGAGCCTAGAACCTGTAAGGGCACCTGGGAAGATGGGGTAATCGGAGGAGATTTAACTACTGCACTGGGCAGGAACTAGTCACCATTCCCCCTACTTTATGCACTTTCATAATTACTTAGTGATTCACTTTTAGAATAGGATTAAGCATTTCAAATCAACCTGAAAGTTCCACATTATAGAAATTATTACAGAATATGCACGGGGGGCTGGAAGTAGATGAACTTAAGGTCCTTTCCAACCCTAACTATTCTAAGATTACCATTTCAGAAATTATGCATTTAATGTGTACTTTTTCCACTCACTGTAGTTATAGTTGGAGATTATTTTAAAATAAAATGAATCATCTGTTGTTCTCTTCCAATGATAAATGCATTAAAATGATAAAGGTCATCCAATTTTATCTTGTCAGCTTCACGTTCCAGATTAGCACACTTAACTTTTTAACATGTTCCAAGTGAACTCTTCGAATACTCCAAACAGCACTACTTTCTTAGTTCTCTCACACATGGGAATACAGACATAGCCAAGATCAGTTTGAATTTACCTGCTTTCCAGAAGTTCACTTCTCCCACCTATATGCAAATTTTACTACAAAAGTTATGTTATACCGTGAGTATAATCCCCTTTTTCTTACGAAGTTAACTATGTTTTTTTGGCAAGATAGTAAAAGAAAATCCTTCTAAAATACACTGCAGTATGAAAATACATCAACTTGGATTTCTAAACAAGCTTCCTGAAAATCTAGGAGAGCAAGTTAGTCTTCAGTAGACTGCACAGCAGAGAAGACTTAAATGTGGGGTTTCATTTTTCCTACTTACTCTAAGAAAACAAGTATTTGTATTTGTTCCTAGAGGCCCTGCTCTCATCAATGTACTTAAATGCTTTAATAATTTTCAAAATACACCGGGGTTTTGTTTGTTTGTTATTTGTTTGTTTTGTTTGTTTTTTTACATCCCCACACATCAGTTTGATTAGCATAGAAACAAAAAAGCTAATAATTATTAAAAAGCTGAATAGATACTTTAGTGGCCACACAAACACCAATATTTAAGTAAATTAATTCTTGTTTTTCTTATCTCTCACAGTACACCAAAGAAATTTGAAAGCAAACAGTAAGCTTTAGAACATAAATTGGAATAGAAAGCGACTCCAGGGGCTAGGAGAAAGCATCTGAATAAAATATTGATGCATAGAAAGTACTAAATACATTAAGAAAATTGAAGCAAATTCAGTTGTAAAAGATTACTCTCAACTACCATTTGTTAAATTGGAAAAAAAAAATAAAATTAAATCCTAATAAAAAACTGGACAGTAAACCCTGAAATGTCAGCTTGACAATACACTAGTACTACAGACTAGCAATTAATTAATCATCACCAGTCACAGCAATACTGTTAAATGAGAAAAAGGACCTCAGATAGTTTTGCAGTCAATCACAGAACCATAAAGAGATGCTATATAAAACAAATGTTTAAGATTTGTTTTATTAGATTAGCAGATAAAGCCAGTTCTTATTACAGCTGAAACAGCACATAACAAGGCCCATTTCATAACTCTTCACTTGGACACCACTCATTTAGAGAGTTCTCAATCCCTTCACGCTGCAGAACATTTCATCCATACCTACACATTGTTTTCACACCTCCCTCACCCTCCAGCACTGTCCTTTAAACAAGGGAACCTCACTACTGCCTCTTTGTCCTCTAGACCTGCAATACTGTGACAGTTTCTTGAGAAAGTAGCATGTAGAAGAGTTAGAAACAGCCATCTACCTAAAGATGAATGCTTAAAATACTTTTGCGCATTACTGTACTAGTCCACCAGATGACCACATCAAGAAGCAGGGCAACTTATTACCTAATGGGCAAAACGGAGTAAGTCAGTAATCAATACCTGAATTCTAGATCAGTCTACAGAAAAAGACTCGTTGTGGTGCTCTCCAACAGAGACACAATACATTTTCATTTAGATGATACATTTATTAACTTAGAATGAAAAACTTTATGTACTTCAGAGTGCAAGAAACATTTGGACACCGGACCTCGATACAGAGAAATAATGTCTTCAGAATTATTACAGCAAAAAACATCCTCTGTATGGTATTACATATCAACCAAACAAGCAATAACATTTGTTAGGGAAAAAAAAACATTCAGTACCATCAGCAGATGCAAAGAGCAGTAGAGAAGAAAGTAGCAAGGATCCAGCTAGACAAAAAAATGTTCCTACTTTAATAAGATTAGGCTCTTGGCAGGACCCAAGCTAGTATAAAGAGCACTAACTTTTAGCAGATGCCTGTCTTATACAGCTGGCTTTGGCTCCAAGCTGCTTGAAGCTGAGCAGAAGAGCAGCATCAAACACATTATTATCCAATTAGCATTTTGTCAAAAGCTACAATCATAATGAATGACATTTATTTTAAATCAAGACACAGACTTTCAGTTCCACAGACCTAGACTTTTTGTTTTACAGACCCCAGAATAACTAAACACTCCCTGCCTTTTTTCATCTTTCTCCAACACAAACCTGGCAATGAATAGTTTGACTGAGAGGGCATTTATGGTGAAAAGCTGAGTAGGCTTACAATCCGTTTTTTGTTCTTTTTAACAAGATAAAGTAGCACACCTTGACATAAGAGTTTCAGCATTAACATTTAATTAAATCAAGACAAAAAACATCCCCAGAGCAGTATTTAAATAGTGTAGCATGTTGAAATCCATCTACCAGCCATACTACTCCTACATATCCCATCGTCAACTCATACCCTGTTTTGCATAACATTTACTTAGAACAAAACAAAGACCATTAGCTGCCCACAGAGGCCCAGAGCCTAGTCGATGAATAAACCTGGCTAACCTAGCATTCACACTTACCCCTTCTGGTGGTTAGGATTGAAAAGGTGTTTATTCTGTGCTTGAAATTGAGCTGTAATAGGATGCAGTACAATTTACCAGCCATTAAGTTGAACCATGACCACTTGCTTTTATAAAAAGCTGTATTATGGATCCCAATGTTTTAATATAAAAATTTAAATATATACATTTTCCCTGAATTGTTTTGTCTCTAGCAATTCATTCTATCTGTGTAAAAGTTAGAGCAAGGGACTCTTCCTGAAGATACTTAAGCATTTACTCCTTACCATCATTTACCCATTTGGGTGACAGTGCCACAAATCTTTGTGCTATAAAGACCAAATGCCTCTATACCTAACTCAGTCACAAAATTTACCATGATTGTAGGGAAGGGGCAAGAGTAGTTTCTTGAGTAACACTCATTTTATTATAGAAAATAAAAATGTGGTGACTCTACAACTAAAGCACAGAAACTATAGCCTTGAATCTCATTACTGAAAAGCCAATTGGAGGACGTATAAAGACATGCTTTCAACAATAAATTTAAGATGGTAAGGGATTCATAACAAAATCATACATTACAAAAAGATGGCTTTAAAAGGGCAGAAACTGGGATGATTTTTTGGTGCTGCATTTTAAAAGTTTCGGTACCAATTTTAATAATAAAAAATAAATATTCATGCTCTATTACAAATACTACCTAAAGGCTTCTCCTGTGGGGGGAGAAAAAAGGCTTTTCAACAGATAAGAAAATATTTTAAGCACGGGACATGAAATGAAACATGGTGAAGAGAATATGGGTCCCTTTTCCTTACAAACCTGGCTTTAATGTTCTCATGAATCACGCAAGAGCCCAGATTTCCAGTGTACATTCATTCCAACTCTTGAAAATATAAAGGTCTATGGCTATTATAGAAAGTATTTGAAATCAAACATTAAAAAGATAAACATTGCACATCACTGGAAAAAATAAACTGGTGCATACTATTTAAAGTGCATTACTTTACCATCTACAAAACCATACTGCAGAAATTTATCCAACAGGTGTAACTGGTGCATACTGTAAGATTCTGCAGCTCCAAAATGAACTGTTATCTGAAAAAATAATATTAACAATAAATACAAGCAACCTCCAACCTCGTCTGAGGATCAGACTATAACTCAGATATGTCAAATTTTCTCTCACAAAGAATTTATTTCCATGTGCATTAAATAACGATAAACTGGCTACAGCAACTGCAGTCTTAAGTCACTGTGCAACTCATAATGCCATTCAAAGATTCTGAAGGAACTTTTCATGCTTCTTATTTCAGATTACAGGAAAAAATACAGTAAGTTTTCCACTGATATAAAATAATAATTTTGCTAAAATACAGGTGTAATAGGGCTTATTTAATGGGTATTGCTTTTTTAATGCAAAACAACACCTTCAATAATTGTTTACAGCTTCAGTAATTATCTAGGTATAAAAATCTTTCCTTCTGCACTTATCCTTTGAAATAGCCATAGGAATGTTATTAGCAGTTAAGAGTGCAACTAACTGTGGGAGTACATTAGGGCTCAATCCTGTTCTCTGCTACAGCAATACCTACTGTACAAGTTAAAAGTTACCTGTAAAGATTTTACAGATACATAACAATACTATATGGGAGGATAAAGCCCAAAATGCACACCATATTGCTTTGGTGCCCAATGACTAGATTGAACAGAAAATGCTTATTACAAATAGCAACAGTGCAACCTAAGATATTTAGCTTATTAAAAATGTTCAATCAGAAACTTAAATGTATCACGGCAATAATGAAACATCATAGGACAAAGAAAGGGTCTTTCTTTTAAATTCTAGAAGAAACAGGCTGCTTGATGAAACCTAAATACTTCAGTACATCAGTTATATTTGAAGAGCAAAACCTCCACAGACTTCTTTTTTTCCTTTTAAATTTAACAAGCAGTAGTAAATCCTGTACTGCATACAGTTACTTTGTGAGAACAAATTTATGAAAAGGGGCAAAGGAAAAAAAAAAGCAGCATTACTCCCCACCCCATCAGAGTACAGCCACACAGGGCACAGCTGATAGTAAAGAGCTTCCATGCTAGATTGTAGGGCATAAGCTAAACTGAGTATGTACAGATTGAGAAAGAAGTGAAAAAGATCCAAATGTCCAAGGAGAAAAGGGGTATAATCTTTCACACAGGATGCACTAACAGAAAGCCGTTGGGAAATTATTCCTCTAGCTAAATCCCTGGCTTGGCAAGTAAAAATAAGTGGCATCAAGGATGGGGACTATGCAGGAAGTGGGGATCTAAGACTCTTCAGCCATCTGAAGCAATGAGTTGATAGCTGCATCCTTGTTCCCCCTCTGAGCTTCAAGAACTGAGCGGATTACTTCCCTGTCCATGTTGGGAAACATGTCCTGAATAGATTTCAGGTCCTCTTCATTACACAGGTGCTGAGGATTGACCGCAGGAGGTGGTATTGCCAATGGTACCATGCCTGGATTACAGACTGCAGGCATCCCTGCAGGGAAAAAAAAAAACAAGGGGGGAAAAAAAAGGAAAAAAGAAATCAAAACATACATGAGTGAGGGGAAACAAAAAAAAACACAACAACCCACAAACCAAAAAACCCAACACCAAACCCAAAACAAACCCCAGTTCAATGGATATGAAGAAGAAAGCAGCTCATGACTGACCCCAACCCAGCAACTTCAGCTTTTTTTTTTTTTTTTTTGTTAGATACTATGTTGTCCAGGAAAAAAAAAAAAATCACTGAGATTATACCTAGGCTGTTGCAATCAGAATACGTTTTTTGGGAACAAAGTCCCTGCATAACTTATGTTTCAGAAGTGGTAAACTACACTATCATAATATGTACAGCTCGAACTTAGGTAAAACTTGCCATCGACCAGGTTTACATATGAGCCACCACGCAAACACGAAGCACATCACAGAAGGGTGTGGTTGTTTTTGTACCCATTCTCATCATTTTTTACTTCCTAGTGAATTTATATCACCATTAAAAACATGGGTTTACATCAGCAGTATACATAACATACTCAGAAATTCAACGAATGCAATCTCCATTGCATTCAAAAAAGAACTAAACACAAAGTACTTGTGTCCACTAAGAGACTGGATCACACTCATAAGCAGATTTAAAGAAATTTTTTTCCCCTGGTTAAAAGTTCCATACAGTTCAGCTGCAAAGTCACAAAGTGGCAAAAGAGCAATTCCTTTCATACCCATAGGAGTATACACTGCTCTTCCCTATTCTTCTGCCAGAGGACAAAATTTATGTGACATTTTCCACGAACTATTTGCATGTCTGTGTAAAATTAAAGTCAGAATTTTCAAATTCCTGTTAAAAGGAAATACTAGGCAGAAGGTCACTTTCATCACTTAACTTTCATCATTAATTAAGCACAGATCCATTGTTGAAAAAACCCTAGCATTTATTTTTATAAAACTGAAACCAGGTATATAGTATATACATCTAAAGTCTTTTGTTATCACTTCTGAAAATGCTGTATTCCACTTCCCTCAATAGTTTCAGACCCCTGATTATTTTAGTCAGACACCTTTGTGTGTTGCTTTTCCAGTTGTGCTGTACTGTTACTAAGGTAGAGCAAGAAGAATTACCTGCATCTAGATGCAAACATGGCCTCACTTCATACAGCAAAATGATAAGGTTTTTGTATTTGTTCTCTATTTGCTTTCAACCACTTTACCCACTGTTTCAAACACTGCTCCTCTGGTATTTTCATGGAATAGTCTACCATAATTCAAAGATCTTTACGTATGATAATGACCAACCAAGAAATGACAAGTTAAGATTTTTCTTTACATGTAACATTTTACTACCTCAATTAAGTGATTTTATTTCCCTTTTACTATAACGAGATCCTTCTGCAACCAGCTGCCATCATCAGAGAGACTCAGAAAAGCACTGAGGC
The DNA here is from genome assembly GCF_033783945.1 of Neopsephotus bourkii. NCBI lineage: Eukaryota > Metazoa > Chordata > Aves > Psittaciformes > Psittacidae > Neopsephotus > Neopsephotus bourkii. The sequence goes on from NW_026902266.1 coordinate 5,394,301, forward strand.
TTTGTTTTGATAAATTGGCTATTAGTCCTCTTCCCTTGATTAGTTTTTTAAAAATACGATGAACCCCACCAAAGGCCTCCCTCCATTAGGGGATGACTTGTCACTTATTTTTATCTGTTTATCAGCTCTTCAAATAGCAATTAAACCACAAAAGGACCTTTATTGCATCAGAATATCATATGACAGGAAGAGTCCTTAGCAGATAACATTGATAACATTTTCAAAAATGCAACTGACTAGGTGATACACAAAGACCACATAGTTCTTACCAACATACTCATTCACCTATAATTCCTAAGGTATAAGCTTTCCCTACGTAACCATGTCACCTCTTCCTAAAGTTTACCTAGTTAGCTTTTGTTTTAAATCAAATCTCCATAGGTTTTAATCAGTTTATACAACAGGAAAAATGATTACTTTGGAATGGTCTAAAACAAGAAATAAAATTGAAAGAAATCAGTCTGCTATCCCCAGTTCTCTGAAAGCAAGACTATTTAAGCAACAGGTTACATATTGCATTTGGTAAAAAAATCCTAAATACAATACTGGGAATAAATGTTATCTTACCTGCAATTTTTTACTGATCACTTTAACAATTACTGTTAAACTCTAAAATCTGAAGCTCTTTCTGCACAAAAAACAACAAACCAACACCCCATCCCACCTCACCTCAAAACAAAAAGCAGCCCTCATATTCCATCCTAAGAAGGACAAACCCAAACACTTTTTTCTTCTCCCATTATGGTTTCACATTCAAACTCTTTGGGGTTTCTTTTGTATTCCCTTATATACTTCTATCTTTATAGTCAATTACCTAAACAATACCAGGTTCCCTGCTTCTTTAAAACAAATAGTTCTCAACTCCTTACACAAGAGTGCCATTTTTTAAATTTTTTTTTAAATTTGGCATACATTTAGTTAGAGCAGCTAAACATTTTTAATATAGCTTTTAGTTTACCTGTTCAACTTTCTGTGACCTCCATTACTTCTCCTTAAGTTAAATGGAGGGTTAACTATTTTTGTCATCACTATTATAACTCTTCAAAATAAAATACTTTTTTAACCAGATTTCATACATTACCAAGGAGTACATCAAAAGCTCCTTCTATTGAATTCTGATTAGCTGATCAAAAAGCGTAACACCATAAAGCAGATCTACAACTGCCAATTTTCAAGTGTGCCTTTTTACAGTCTAATCTCTCTTAGCATGACTAAAGTACTTACACATCAAAAATATTGTAACTATACTATACTACTTCTATTTAGACTTAAGAACTTCCCAAGAAAAAGCAAAGAGAATTTCAATACTTACACTGTCTCTTTGAGATTTTTTTAACCTGTAATTATTTCATCACTCTAACTTGTACAAATATTTCAATATCTCCATTATTATCTTTTCTGTCAGCTTTAAAAATGCTATATTAAAATTCACATTCAAGGTTGGATCTGCTAAACTCATCATAACTTACATCAACCCTGGCTTACAAGGTATGATAACTGAATATAGTTCGACTGTACGCACTGCAACTGTGGTTTTACTTAATGTTCTTTTTGCTATTTCTTTCCTCAACTTGCACTTCTGTCGTATCTTAAGGAATGAATCTTGAATAGCAAGCACTCCATACTAACCAATATTTTATTATTTTGATTCTACAATTCTGCTTGTAATCATCTTAACTTTTATTAGAAGCAGAAAAGGAACCTAGATGCTTTAAGTCATACATGTTGCATCTCTTCAAAAATGTTCATGCTAGCAGCTAAAGAAATGTCTCACCATAAATTCACTACCTACACAACAGAACTATGGCTTTGCCCAGCCATCTGCATCACACCACCACCAACCAACTACCAAGCAATTATCTATCACTTCTTCTGCAACAGCGTAAACTTTAGCTCTAGAGATTCTTAATGCCACTTGAACTATGGTCACTGGAATTCTGTCTGGCACAGTATGTTTGAACATATGGCAAATCAGACCATGTGTGCACCCTGGGTGCAAACCACTGTGCAGTCCTCACCAACACTGCAATGCACTCCATTCAATAATTATATCCAGCAGCATTTCAGTCTACCTCAACTCATTCCTCACACTTCCTACAATCTAAGCATTTACCACAGGTGAAAAAAATATGTATGTTCTAAAAAAATGAAGTTGCAAAGCACCTGGAAGAACAGAGAAACTGAAGTTACGTTTCACTTTTAACACAAGCTTCTTAATATTCTTTAGCAAGTCATCAGCACCCTAACATCAACTACCAGCCTGAGTGCGAACTGTCCATACAGGAGGTCAGTGTAACATATTAATCCAAATAAAACAAGAGGCTCACTTCCTGAGGACTATAGCATCCTAACAGGTTACCAATAATTTGTCTTGTTACAGTCAAGAAAAAACAAAAAACCCACACCAAACCAGCACACAGATTTTTTTACTGCTTTCATCAAAACAAGGTAATTATGAAGTCAGACATCTGCACCGCATTGTTTTTCACTAATGATTTTAAAACTCCATTTTCTCAGCTCTTACAGTTCTAAAATTAATTTATGCTGCCTACAACTACACTGTATACAAGTGAAGGTTAGTATCAGTGATGCTTAATGAATATCTCCACAGTGTAGAGGCTTACTTTCCATAAAACTCAATATTCAAATTTTACAAATACCAATTTCAAAGAGTACCTTGGTGTGTTGCTTTGTTACACACTCAGGCTAAAAAGCATCTGTATTTCTGATTTACAAAACAGTAAGCAAGACTTAAGCATAAGCTTAAAGAACTGTGTACTAAAATTAGCAAATATACATACATAGCATTCATTCAAGAGAGTTACACAAAACCTCAAAATTATCAATGCTCAGGAAAAAGCTGCTTTACATACTGAGCGCCTCCTTTCCCTAACAGGTTAAACTAAACTAAACCACGTAAGAATCCTTTATCAGTGGATATGCACACTCCTGTGTTGCTCTCGGATGTTAGGCAAGTGTTACATGTCAGAAGAATGAAGCATCGTTGTCCAATTCAGTGAAATGACAGTGGCAAACATGCTAGCATAAGCAGTGCCATTCCAGTACATGAAACAAGTATGAACAATAGCAAGTCAATTGCTACAAGCAGCAATGGAAGCATCAAAGCAGAATTAAAAGGGTAAACATTTTCTAACTGCACACAAGGCATTACACACATTTTATTTTATTGTCCAGTCAAATGACCTATGTTTAATTTCTTAGCTCATTTTTCTCTCCCGTGAACAGACCCTTTCAGATTAAACTCAGGAACTTTCTCAGCACGAATTCTTTCATTTAAATGAAGAAATCAGCATCTCCTTTTTTAAAATAAACAAACAGGTCTTGGTGACATTTGCTTCAGAAAAAAAAAAAAAGTGCTAAAATATGCACATCACCATCTCAATTTTTAAAGTGTTGCTTCTTTGCAAACTACTAGAAAAGTGAAGCAGATGGACCCACAGAATAACTCTACAATTGCACTGCTCTGAATAAACCAAATACGTTGTGACAACCACATCAGTTTTATTTACAGCACCTTTATGAAATTTAAAGCATCAAGAAATTACATTTTATCTCACAAGGAGTAGTTCTAGAATTTTCTGAACATACTTTTGAAGTACTGAAGGATTGAAAACCAATGCTTTTATCAAAGTTAAGGATGTCACAATATCTTTGCACAGTTCAAAATCAAAGGGGTCATAGTAGTTAAGTCTAAACAGAAGGACAAAATGGTTTCCTGTAACATAATTTGCCTTTAAAATACTAGTCAGATGCTTAACTTGACATGTATCTAAAACAAATGCGCATAAAAGATACATACTAATAAAGTGTTATTTTTTATAGTTTTATTAAATATTAAAAAGGCTTATTTGAAGATTAACAGAAGGCCGCTTGCCTTCTCAATGTTACTGCACAACTGACTTCTTTACTTTCAAATTTATAAAAAGTTGTGACATTGCCTCCTCTCCAAACCTTGCAGTAGCAGATCAACTGTAAAATCTGTTTCTCTTCTAGGAAACCAGTACTATCACCTAGAATAGCTCACTGCCACACACCACCTTCAGAAGAATATTAACATCATATTTCATGTATCAGCACCATTATCACCAATTATGTTAATCATTAATAGCTTGATGCTGAGCACATGCCTTTAAAGAGCTTACAACAGGTTAGAAGGACTTCAACAATTTCCAGGAGATGCATTAAATTGTTCTATTGTGACATTCAAGTGGCAATGCCTTGTGATGGCAGTCTGCTGTAACAACTAAAGCTGTTTGGATGAGTTCATGCAAAGATTCTTGAGTTCATGATGACGGGAGTGACAAAAGAGCTTGGAAACTTACCCAGAGCAAAGTATTCAAGCCCTAAAGATAAGTGAAAATGGAGGGGCAAGGGGAAAGGAATAAGATACGGGAAAGAAATATTAATCTATTTTCAAAAGGAAATGAATCATTTAGTGTCCAAAGGTGAATGTTGGATAAACTGAGGCAATTGGATAAAACCTAAACTACCTAATGTCAAAATGCCAACACTGCTGGGATTCAGTCTCCCAACTGATCTGCCTCAGGCTCTCAACAAGTTTCCTAAATGGATTGTTTTTTTACAGAAATATCAATTAGAAGAAATGTTTTCAAAACAAGTAACACACCAGGTCTTTGTAGCAAGGATTATATTTTATAGCCCACAAAGGACAATATACATCTACAGTTTTCTGAATAAACAGCAAAAACGACACAAGCTCACCTACTAAACTCAATACAGACACCTAAAGGAGTAATGTACATATACACACAGCTTTGCCTCAATAAAAAAAAAATAAATTGTATTCTGGACTCTGAAATACAGGTTCTCAATATACTTTTTACACAGGTGTTTAGAAGTACAAATACACTTCCTGTGTAGGCTATGAATAGTTAGCTGGTAAGAAATGTAGCTTGCTTCTTGAACTCATTTTTTTGCTTACTCTCTTTGATACATTATCAGTAAGATCAGCTTAGACTGTACACAACCAGTATACCACAATATCCTACAGTCTAAATTAAGTAATTTTTAGAAAAAGAAATAGAGGTAGACAAACTCAATTTCTAGAAAAGCAAGAGGACTGGTAGGTTCAAATTTTCCCAAACCAAATCCATGGCAGTCAGTTTGTAGCAACTAGTGCTGCTGTCAGAAGTGTTTATTTTTTTTTAAAGATTTGGAATTAAGTAACATGGTACTAGAATATTCTACGGCTATTTCTGTTCTCATCACAGGTCTGTAACATTTACCATCAAATGTGGGAAAAAGAGCATTACTTGTGCTGGCATTTCAAGCTTCATCTGCTTACCCCAGTGCTTGCTACTACTATTTATCTCAATCATACACAAGCTGAGGTATGGGAGGAATTAGGTGGTTTAACTTTAATGAGAAGGGTAGTTACGTATACTAAGTTTTGAACAGAAATCTTCCCTTAGAGAAAAAACAGCTTGGCCTTCATAACACAGCTATATTTGACTGAGCACGATCTCTGTTTAAGCACAGTTTGGACAGTTAATAAATAACTGCTCAACTGTCTGCACCAGCATTTTAGTCCACCCACTGTATTTCCACTATAGATAATACTTAGAATCTAACAGTCTTGCCAACATCAGAATCCCTTCCATTTCAGATGTAATAAACTATTTGGTGCTGCTCTTCCACTCTTCTGAACAAGCAAATAGAACTTGCTTATTTGATGACACTCATTTAACCAGACAGGTGAAAAACATGGACTGAGCTCAGGTTCAGGCTCCTGTGGAGCCTACTGATGTCCTACCATTGCCCTTCTTGAAGCAGCCTCAAAAAGAGGAAACTGTACAGGGTTCCAAAGAAAGTGGAGCAAGAGAGTTCCCCCGGAAGATAGGATCAATTGAGCTGGGAAGGGAAAGCCTGCAATTTGCATGCATCTTTCCAAAAGCCCTACAAGAATTCAGAAGTATCATCTAGTTCAGTATATAAAAAACATCCTATATAGTGACAGTACTACATTTTCCAAGATGCATATTAACTACTATTTTAATTTCAAATTAAGCTATACCATTAAATATATGAAATAGTAGAGGTATTCTGAAGTCACCTTCAAAATCCAAACCCAACCATCCATCTAATATTATGAGACATTGATTAGTGAACAGGCAAAAGCTTTAAAAATCACAAGTGCTTTTGAGAAATTTTGATGGTGCCCACAGAAATTCTTGAATAGCAAGTACGAAGTACAGTAATATGTTAAAACAAAATTAGGTCAAGCATCACTTGTAGTAAGTTTGACTTGTAAAGTCAAGGAGGTACATTCAAGCATTCCCAGAACAACAAAATAAAAGTTCAAATCCAGGGGTGAGACTCTGCAAAGCTTTAAAAATACAAGTCATAGAATCAGGATTTTTTTTTAATGCAGAAGACTATCATAGCGGTAATTAAAACAAGCATGCTGAATCTTTGCAGAGGGCAATGCTCCAACATACAGATCAATAAAATTGTTTCATAAAGGCAAATTCTTACATGCTAAAATGTGAGGCATTACTAGCACTTGCTAAATATTATTTGTTCACCTGTCCAAGCAGATTTGGTAAGTATTACTGAAAAGCGAAATGAAAAACTTACAGAACACCAAAAGCTGAACACCAAGATATACCACTGTTGGATATTTTTTTAGCTTTGAAGGCCTAGTATCAGCTTTACCTGTTCACTTATAGGCCTAGTTTTAATCAGGCCTGAAACTAGTCACTTCATTTCTACTGTTTGTACTCTGCACAGTAATTCTGCAAGACAAATATTTTCATTTTGATCTGTTCAAGAAACGCTACAGCATCTTCTATTACACTGCTGTTAAGTACCACCCAGCTATTTTTCTTTTAACCAGACACAAGCTGGTATGTTTGAAGTTCAGTATATAGGGATGAGATGAACCTACAAGAAAAAAATATATGGCATCTAATTCAAACAGAACAGCTACACAGAAGTCTGGCTTACCACAATGGAATCACACTTCAGGATGCACACATTGAAACTAGTTCCTTAGCAAAGCAAGCAAGGCTTAAATCCTGACAATTCAGCTATAGACAGAAAAGCACTTTAATTTAAGCAAACTGCATGTTGTCGTAAGTGAATAAAGTACATAACCAAGTTTTCCATGTTTTGCCCTAACAACTCTCTAAACATGGAAGTATGATTCTTTACATTACATATCAAACCTTCTTTTGAGGGGGTTTGCTTTTACACAGAATGAAATTTTAAATTAAATCATGAGTCTTAAAAAAAATCTGTAATCTGTGTCAGCTCTTAGCACTACAATTACGTCCCACACATTCTCTCACTCACTCATACACTTGTGTACAAAGAAATTCAAAATATGTAAATTTGCATCTTATTTTCCCTAAGAAAGACACACATTACTGAATACATATCCTTATAACAAGCCACAGCTTTTAAAAGCTATAGATGAAACACACAAAACCCACAACTTTACTTATTAATTATCTAAGTAGGGCAAATTCAAGCTTATTTACATACTTTTAACTTTTCATCCTTGTTAGAAAAATTACAAAACTTAACATCTTTCTATACAAGTCCAAAACTTACTTGGCATAAATCAAGAGAACTGACAAAACCTGCTTTAGGTCTTCTTTTATGTATTTAGATAACTACCCGAGAGTTCCCTAACATTTTTCATTTACTGCACTATACACATGGTCTAAAGCAAGCTTCCAGCAAAGCATCTTCAATGACCACAGAAGATTAAATCCTTTTATGGGCTATTCAAGCTGCAGTTCTGACAACACAAGTCATTTGGTGCACTTCCTGAAGTCTGAAGTTTCACACATGGATTGCTACCACTTAAATAGGCACACACTGTATCAGAGTACAGCCTGCTAGATATTCAGTGACCTGACATAAGTCTAAAATAAATACTCAAAGAGAAGCCTTCAATCTACTTGTGCCAATTTGATAGTCATTTTAATTCATTTAATCAAGCTCTCAATGCTCCCTTGAACAGAAGACTGAAAGCAGAACTACACTTAATTTGCTCACTCTTCTCCTCCCCAAAATATGGGAACACTGGTTATAGATAAAATAATTTATAGTTGTCTTTACATTCTGAAAAAGCAGGAGAAATTTGGTCGTTAATTCTGCAAAATCCTTCACCTGGAAGTTCTGAGTCTTAAAGGAGAGAGAACATACCTGCTATAGGCACATATCCAACTCCTTGCTGATACACAGTGGGCATCAGGACTACTGGCTGGGGCTGCATCATCATGGCAGCTGGCAAAGACTTGACACAAAAAGCACAGATCAGAACCACCCAAGAAATAGAAAAAAAACTAAATCGGCAATTAAAACAGTAATTGCAAGCAAGTTGCCATATTGCAAACCCATGTTCCATGCTACAATGAGTATACTCAGTGATTATATTAAGCAAAATCTCTGGCAAATTAACTGAACCACCATCCTTTTAAATGAGTTAACTTGCCTGTAAATCAATACAAACACATCATGTCAAACTAGCCTTTTGAAACAGTTTGATAAATTTTGTCACTGAAGTGAATTATTTTAAAATACAGGTTTAATCAGTTTTTATGCTTTATTCTTATGAAATGAATATACAACATATTCATCATTAATTAAATCTTAGAGCAAAACCAAGTTTTATTATAAGCAGTGTAAGTCTCCTAGAAATAAACTATAGTTCAAATCAATTATTTTTGACGTAAATTAACACTTTAAACAAAGTTATCAGTTTAACTCCATTCCCTCTTACTACCACAGTTCCTGTTCAGTTTAATCCTGGAAAATACTAAATGGTCAGATTCTGTGTACAGTACATCCATGGGCAGACAGTTTTAAAGGTATATCCCAAACTCATTTTTGCTAGGGGTGATGGAATAACTGCTCAGATATGGTGCAGAATGTGAATTTCAAACAGCTAGGAACATCAGTTTCTAGTTGTTGGCTCAAAAGTAATTTGGAGCTTTTGATGATGTACAAGTGTAATAGGAAGTATTCAGGGCTGCACATGATACAGGGCTGCTACTTAAGAGAAAGGTGACAGGTAAGAAGACACTCCATGAGCTGCTAAATGGACCAATGTAAGTCAGTTAATGACTAGGAGCACAAAATGAACAAGAATGGAAGTAGAAAACGAAGCCATTGGAAAGAAAATTCAAAATAGCCAAGAAAAACCTAAGACAGAGGAGAGTTTCCATTACTTTTGCTTTAAAACTGATACCAATTTCTAAAGTTTCAAGGGAAAAGAAAATTAAGTTATGGTTAGATTCCACAAAGCTGTGTTATAATTATTATTATTATTATTAAATTAGAAATTACAATGGACCATTTGACTAGGAATTTCTTTTTTATACTTCTGTTAGCACAGGAGCAAGCTGTATTTTTGTCATCACAAAATCAGATAAATACATACCCATTTACCACATCACCAAAAAGCCTTAATTAAATTAGCACTTTTGACTGCTATTCCCAAAGTATAATTATTCTAAATGCTAACACACATAAACACCAAGTAAGAAACTACTTTTACTTCAATCTAAAATATCTCCCTTCCACTGGACAAAAAGCTCTCCCTCCCTCTTCTCACCCGAAACTTGACTTACCGTGTATGACATAACTAGATTAATCATTCCTTCCTTGTCATCACCTTGCCTTCCACTCAAGCTATACCATTCATCCTCCACATTTCCTTGTTTCAGAGATTCAGGAATCGTAATGTGCGTCCAAGCAATGCGGTCATCCATTGAAAAGGCCCGCTTGAATATAATAAAAATATAAAGTTAACACTCCTGAAATAAATATAGAAAAATATTAAAATCATTTTTTACTAACATTTCCTTCACTTTTATGCTATTTCACTTTGCCATTTTTAGGTTACTCCTTTTGCAGCTACTGAAGTATCAGTCATATTTTAGCCATCTCCTTTCAAAAATGAATGATGCTTTAAGTGGGATTATAGATTGATTACAGGTATTAAATAAGAAATTGAAAATCTGAAGCAGAACACTTCTAGAAATACATGACAACTGCAGCATAGTCTGCATGCATCTACTGACATTATATCAGAGGCCACTAAATGAATGTAAACAGCTTCTGTTTACATTACTACAATGGGCTGTGAACTCCAGGAATTCAGGAGTAGATGCAAGTACTGCTCTGTCACCTCTGTTGCAGCAATGAATCAGACACTTCAACCAATTAAGCAAGCCCACAAAATAGTACCCAAAAGCCTCCCTTGTATAATGAGCACACTGCTGCTGTGGTGTCAAGTTTTATTGCACACAGTAAGACAGGCAGCAAAAAAGACGCAAACAGACTTTGGCTTCAGTTGTGGCCTCTTAGCTTCTGCTAATAAGCCCTAGTCACTACAGTCTATACTTGACAGCTTTATTCTCTCAGTCCCTCAGGGGTCGGTGCTGGGACCAGTGCTGTTTAATATTTTCATCAACGACCTGGATGAGGGAACTGAGTGTATCGTCAGCAAGTTTGCTGATGATACTAAACTGGGAGGAGTGGCTGACACACCAGAAGGCTGTGCTGCCATTCAGCGAGACCTGGATAGGCTGGAGAGTTGGGTGGGGAGAAACTTGATGAAATTCAACAAGGGTAAGTGTAGGGTCTTGCATCTGGGGAAGAACAACCCCGTGTACCAGTACAGGCTGTGGGCTGACTCGCTGGATAGCAGTGAAGGGGAAAGAGACCTGGGGGTCCTAGTGGACAGAGGATGACCATGAGCCAGCAATGTGCCCTTGTGGCCAAGAAGGCCAATGGCATCCTAGGGTGCATTAGAAAGGGTGTGGTTAGTAGGTCAAGAGAGGTTCTCCTCCTCCTCCTCTACTCTCCCTTGGTGAGGCCACATCTGGAATATTGTGCCCAGTTCTGGGCCCCTCAGTTCAAGAAGGACAGGGAACTGCTTGAAAGAGTCCAGCGCAGAGCCACGAAGATGATTAAGGGAGTGGAACACCTCCCTTATGAGGAGAGGCTGAGGGAGCTGGGTCTCTTTAGCTTGGAGACTGAGGGGTGACCTTATCAATGTTTACAAATATGTAAAGGGTGAGTGTCAGGATGATGGAGCTAGGTTTTTTTCAGTTATGTCCAGTGATAAGACAAGGGGCAATGGGTGTAAACTGGAGCATAAGAGGTTCCATGTGAACATCAGGAAGAACTTCTTTACTGTGAGAGTGACAGAGCACTGGAACAGGTTGCCCAGGGGGGTTGCGGAGTCTCCTAAGTTGGAGATATTCAAGGCCCACCTGGACAAGTTCCTGTGTGATGTACTCTAGGTTACCCTACTTTTGCAGGGAGGTGGGACTAGATGATCTTTTGAGGTCCCTTCCAACCCTTGGGATTCTGTGTGATTCTCAGCATTTTTGAGCTTGAAAAAACTTCCAAACTCCTCCTAACTTAAAATAACACTGAAAACTTTGACTACACCAGCACTGTATAAACAGGCTATTTTTAATAGGGACAGGGCAAAATATAAGGCTGCAGGGTATTTTGATACTGAAGAGGAGCTTAAACACCACTCAAGACATTTTTGCTTTTCTTCTTTTGCAGGGAACACTGCTAATTCCCATATCAGCTACCAAAGGAAAAGTAACAGCTCTGACATTCCTGAGGAAGGGGAAAATATATAGCAATTCTGACCTCGTCAAATATCTCTAGATAAAAAGAGTCCACACCCGGAGGAACAGTGCACTGAATAACTTTGTTCCAGCGGGGGTTCTTGGCTCCATTATGTGCTGTTGGAGTTTCATACACAGCGTACCCCAGCCGTATTCGACAATATGGATCCATGCGCGTCATTCCATAGTTTTTTGCCAATTTTGCCTGGAAAGAAAAGAAAGCCTTTATTTACATTAACTTGAGAAGTTAATCACTATTAATTCACAAAGAGAACCTAATATTGAACGAAGGACAAGAGGTAGACATTTCTGAGATAGACAGGAAAGTGGGGGGCACCACCAAGGAAAAACAGCATTCACATTAAAACATAAGCCAATTGACACCATTAAATGTCTGGTAGATGTTTAAAAAGGAACCTCATTTTCATTGTCTGTTGTAGAAAATACAGATCTTTACCACAGCTAAAATAAGTTACCTCATATCAAACCAAAAGATACACTATTACAAGGAAATAGCAACAAGTTCAATTTTTGCCTAAGTATCTGCTCTCCAATATACAATCATAAACTTAATGTGATCCATAGCCTGTCCTTTTTCACTGAAGTACTTTTAAACGATGAAATGCAGAAAACCAGTAGCTTCAAAAATACCACACAATACAAAAGCACAAACTGCAAAAGCAGTTCAACTGAGGTAAAATCTAAATCTTGCTTTTCAAAATTATTGAAAAATTTACTCAATCCAGTGTGTACTTTGCTATTACTTAATTCAGTAGGCAACTTAAGTTCTACTTTACTATAAAAACAGATGCTGTATAGAATCAGAATATATGAAACATGCTTCTGCTGTAACATCTAAGGAGCAGAACAAAAGTTGGTAACACTCCTGAAGACAACACTCAGTACTGTTACCTAGATATGCCAAAGTAGAAATCAGACTTTATAGACATGCTGTTTCTCTGACCTGTATTAAGCAGCCTGTAGTTGTCATTATGTAAGACAAGTGACAAAATACGGTGCCTAAGATGCCTCCCACTTACAGGACATTTAAAGAACTGGAAAAGTTGAGACTTGCATAAGTTTTAGAAGCAACGGCAGCAGCTCTGGCCTCAAAACCCCTTTTCTCCTTCAGTGCAAATACTAGTTCAGTAGTTCCTCCATTAGATCTAGTGAGAAAGGTTTCAAACTGTTTCCTGCAAATGTGGCCTTAACAATTAAAGTAGGGAAGTTGGCACCCAAATTATGCACTCTCTAGACTCTTGATGTCCTGAAATTAAGCAGTTTATCATAAAATTTCACCTAAAGAAGAGTACACTATCAACCATGCTTAGACAAACTTACCACCATTTCTATGTATCTGCAAGGAAAAAAACAACCAGGAAGTTGCCTCCCCAAAAACATTTTCTAATCTAAAGCATGCTGCTCTTACACTTTATCAACACATATTTAAATACAAAAGCCTTACACCAGCTTTTCATGTTGCACAGGTTAACTATGCCATCCTAAGTTTCCTATGCAAATGCTAGATGTCCCAGTTATGCAGCCAAGATTCCCACAGCATTCTTGCATCAACTCCCACACAGTACAGAAGACTATCTCTCGGGACACCCCAGGGTTGCACTGCCATTCACAGTGGGACAGGTTTGGATCAAAATTCCAGAGGTCCCCTCTAAGCTCAGTTATGGTGTGATTCTATAATAAGTGGTTATTTACAGACACGGCATCACAAATAGACATTAGCTTTTTATTCTTCAAGCAAGTTTTTTTTTATTGTCTGCACAAACATCTTAAAATAAACAAGGATCAAACCTGATCAAGACCAGTATCAGTTCACCCATCCAAACAGTAACCTGGATGTTTCTGTACACAGACACTCAAAATGAGATGCAAAACTACTTCTTGAATACTGTACTGTCTGCCCCCTTAATTGCTCCAGGAACATCTGCTATCTGTACTGACTGGATCAACAAACCATGACAAAAAGCACTTTAAGCTGTCCAAGCAAACAGCCAAAGATGAATCATCTATGGAGTAGCATACAAGTTGCTAGAAACTGCCAGAGAGTTAAGAGACATGGTATGTTGTTTGATAAATAGTTTGTATCCTTATGGGCTTGAGGTTTAACCTGAATCATCTATTCCTAGCTCCAGAAAAAACTTATACTAAAGCTTCTTCCACCGTGCTCCAAAAGCAATAACATTTTTCTGCTGCTTCCAGTCTTAAGCTTCTCTGAACACAGACTGGGAAACTCAGAGCTAGAAAAAGAGCTGCAACTGAATGCAATTGATGAGTTCAAGTATCTAGACTTTAGAAGTAATAAGCCTTGAAAAAGCATTATTCAGTTTTCAAAAGAAGGATATAACCTGTGAAGGAACAAACTGACCAGTTGAAAGACATAAAAAGGAAGGACCAGTGCCTCTTTTCCTGACAGACCTTATATAGGTTTACTCCCCAGTAAGGGCCCCACCATGGAAGCTGTAGCCATACACATACTATTGCAGACTTGGTGCTGAATTTGAGCTAAGCATCTCTTTGGTGTGTTTATACAGAGAAACTTAAAAACAGCACCTGTAAATAGATGAACTGTGTTAGTCAATAGAAAGGACATCTTGCATCCTAGTGCAGATAAACAGAAACGTGTTGAGACATACTAGTTTTAAAGCCTGAAATCTACTACCAAGAGGTAAAAGAAAGGATAACAATGGAAAAGAGGAAATAGAAATAAAGAGCCAGAACTACACACTTGTGATTAATAAAGCCTGCAGAAAGCACTAAGAAAAACAGCAAATGCATTAGAGGAAATAGGGATGGAACAAAGCAAGGCAAACACTTAAGGCAAAATACATAAGGCAACTGCAGTTCCCTACAATATTTAAAATATTTAAAATATATATATATAATTGAACTTGCTAATGTCTTCCAAAATTAAGTGTTTCTACAGGAAGCCTTAACAGAAATTTTCAGAGAAACCTATTCACTGCAAAAAAAAAAAAAAAAACCACCCAGGAGTTTATTTGATTATGTGCTATAATAGCAAAGTTTACAGGAAATTGCTGCACAATACAACCAGGAAACATGAAACTGAACAAAATGCTCATGCACAGAAGCATAACCTAAATTCTGAAAAATTATTAATTCCCTATATACAAGTAATTTAGTAACTCAAATTCCAACACAAAATCTTTGTGGCCACTGATCAAAAAAGACTGTATTAATTACTAAATTGTACAAAGATGGTACAATTTATACCTGTACTACAGTAATGCTGAGTCTGCCTACTGTACCCATTGGTCCTCCATATTGTAGCTGCTGAGCTGCCTGGGCATCCAGCTGGATTTGTTGTTGCTGCTGGGTTGGGGTAATGCGAAGAAAATCTTGAGGAAGCTCACCAACATACACCTTAAAAAGGAAAAAGAGACAAACCTTCAAATCTAAGTCTTTCACTATCATGATGAAAAAGAGATAAGAATATAAATCAAAGAAAAGCTAGCAAAACCAGCAGAATTTAATCTAGTTTAGCACGTACAAAGAACTAATTAAATTACGAAGCTGCCAACTCCTGTAGAGAATATTCTCATGCTCACTTTCAAAAATGCTAGTTTCCAACATAAGCCTCCAAAAAAAAGTAGCACATACAAACACTGCTGTGCAGCTAATCATTTAAGCAGCCCATACAAAAGTCAGAGCTATGGAGTTTTATATCCCATTCACATATGACATCTGATGGCACCCTGCTCTTTCACTTATCCATCACTCATGTTGCATCCAACCATTCCTGTGACAAGACCAAGTACACTGCTTTATTTGAAAGGGTCACTTTCACAGTCATCTTGACGACAAATAAGAAAGACATTTCCTACAAACCAAATCTTTTAACATAACTAAGAAACCTTCAATATCACAAAGTTTTTCAAATGTTGAACACAGCCTGCACCTAACCTCGGGGACAAACTGGGACAAACTTCTACCATACTCCAAACAGCAATAGGCAAATTCAAAATCTGGTCTATCACAAGAAAGAGCCATAATGAAAAATTCAAAGTAGAAATATACTACAGGAACTCTGCCCTATGTGCCAATAAGCATTAGTAGTCACTATGTACTTTTCTCTTACCTTTACAGCAAGGGAATGTTTCTACCTAGTTGTTAACTACTGTTAATTCAACAACCATTCAGGTTTTAAATGCTCAATAAATATTATTAATAACACATTTAGAGAGATCACCACATTAAAATAACAAGCATATTATAACAGTGAGCTCTAAAAGGCAAACAGAGTGGCATAGAAAGTTCATAATTAAGCTGTACTCCTTTCTGTTGTCTATAGAGTTGCTTACATATTTAATACAAAATGGCCACCTCATCAAGAGAAAAAACGGAGCAATTTCTTATGTCGCAATCCCAGGCAAGGTTACTCAATTTTGTATCTGGCAGACGCATGCCTCCAGAACATAATTTAAGAAGTTCACAGGCCTCTAGGGTGTAGCTTTTGAAGATCAGATGGCACTTGTATGTCAAGATAGCATCTTGGAGACAGAAAGTGCAGCCCTTTCCAAAATCACATTTTGTATGACTCCTGCTATTTGAGTCTTGGGATCCTGGCAACAGTAGGTGTTACATGCCAGAAAGGAAGTTTATGAAAAAGGCTAAAGAGGAAGTACTGAATGCCTGCTGCTAGGCTATTGGGAGAAGAGGGAATCAGTTTTGCTTACAAGCATCTTAAAATATTGCAATTAGGATCCTAAATAGCTTACATTAAAAAAAAAAAAGGGTGGAAGGAAATGGGGGCAAAGAGGGGGAAGACTAAGCTAAAAGACAGTGCTAATAGAAAAGAAAGCTTATTTAAGTTAGGCTGGAAAACTAGACAGGGTCTTGTAACAGCCTTCTCATTAGAATACATGTTATAAAAACGGAGTTAGTTTTAAAATGAAACATAATCCATTTATATTTGGAACGGCACCAGAATTAACAAAGCAACAGCATTTGCAACACAGCAGGACCCCTCCAACCCCTGAGCTCCAAGAAGTTTCAAATCTGGTATTAGTATTTCTAAGGACAGATGTCATAAAGATTTTCCATAGTCAGAAGCAGTGGCTGCGGCCCTGAAATTACATTCCTATATGCACAAGCTCCCTCTGTCAACTTAGAAAAGAGGATAGCATATTTTGCCTCCACCATCTTTAACTTGGACATTGAAATGCTTAATTCATTCACAGCAGAAGTTTAGTATCATTCACTTTTTAGATTTTAAGACATCCAAGTGCTGCTCCAAAATAAAATACATAAGCTAGTATCTCTACTAAGGTCCAAAAGAAACAAATTAAATTTGTAAGGGAGACAAAAGTTTACTTAGATTATCTAAGCTGATTTTACGTCATTCAGTTATCTCACACAAAGCCAGATTCTTACCATGGAATTGCAAACACAGTAACTGAAAACAGCTAGTGTTATTAAATTCTCAAAAGATCCAGGTGGTAAACCCCTCAAAAAGGAAGAGTAGGGAACATACGTATACACTCCCATCCTGAGTGTTCATCTCTGACAGAGATCTGGTATGTGTCCTGATGATATAGTCAGTAAAATATCTAGAAAAGATGCTTATTGAGGAAAATAAGACTACTCAGTAAGTTCTTATGCTAATTACCAGTTGATTCCATATTGATGGCAATAAATCAGTAGTGTGCCATCTTTTTATCTGCAAAGAAAATAAGCTAATTTATACCTTCCTCAAAGCATTTAAAAGCAGGCACATAATTGCCACCTCCCAACCCAAATTAGAAGTTTGGCAGTAAAGGGAAGAGGATGCAAGTTACCAGGACCCTTACGTCACTAGCTGAACATCTGAGCTACTGGTACCTACACAGCAGAGGGAAAGGGAATACAGAGCCGAAGACAACCACAAATGCCCTGACTTATGGAACTATCCCCTGACACATGATACATTCGGGGAAGCAGGGTTTCCACACCAGCAACTACCAAGAAACACTGATATTAGGTTTCAAAGAAGTTTCATGTTAGAGCTTTAAACACCTGGCTACCCAAAAAACTTGTAATGATTACTGTTTTAGAAAAAGACTGAGTGAATGAGAGGTCTAATGCGAAGTGTCCCTGCCCATGGCAGGGGTGTTGGAATTGATGATCTTAAGGCCCTCTCCAACCCTAACTGTTCAATGATTCTACGTTTTGCACAGCAAAGAAAAAAACTGGGACAAGATAGGATGCATCCAGAGGTCCTAAAAAGAGTTAACGTGTTTTTTCCAAGGCTAGTCTCTATCATCCTTGTAACAACATGGAGATTTGTGGAAGTCCCCTATAATCGGAGAAAGACAAATCTCACACCCAGCTTTCAAGAGGGCAGGAAGAATGACTTCAGGAACCACAGGCAAGTCAGCTTAATTTCAGTTGCTAAGAAATTCACAGAGCAAGTCCTTCTGAAAACCATTTCTAAACACAGAAAGAGGAAAAAAAAACAAAACCACCACCAACAAACCAACAGGGACTAGGAATAGCCAGCTGTTACCAAGGCTTTAAAAACGAAAAAGTCCAATGAGCCCAACTGCCTTCTACAATAAGATTATAATAATCTGTGCATAAAGAGAGAGCTGTAGATACCAAATCTGGGTCATTAGAATCCAAACAGGTGGACCACTGGATGGATGAAAACCAGCTGGGTCACTGAGCTCAGAAGGTGAAGTTCAGTGATTAATGACGTTGGAGATGGTCAAAAGCAAAGCTTCTGAGAGGCCTATACTGAGATTAATTTATATGTCTAGTATATTTCCTTAGCCGTAACCAGAGGTGAAGACAGAACGCACACTCTCCAGTTTTGATGATGACACTAAATTTGAGGGAGAATGACTAGTATACTTGAGAACAGGACCAACCACCAGTGCTAGAGAATTCACTGACAGGCATTTCATGAAATTCAACAAGCAAAAGGCCTGTACTTTGGACGAAATAATCCTTGGCACTGGTACAGACTAGAAAACAACTGGCAGGGCTGCAGCTGTGCAGAGAAAAACATGCAGGTCCAGGTGGAGAGCAAGCTAGACATGAATAAGCAGAGCACTCCCGCAACAATGAAGCCTAACAGCACACTACTGCCTCAAGAAAAACCTAGCCAGCAGGCAGAGGAGCAATTGTTTCCCTTTACTCAGCACTCATTAGACCACATCTGAAATACTGCAATTCATTTGGGGCCCAGCAGTACATAAAAAATTATAAACTTGAGTTAGCCCAGCAAAGAACCACCAAGATGGCCCATGACAAGCATTGTGAAGACAGGCTGAGAATTTGTTTAGAGCAAAAGAAACTTAGGATGCACTTTGTAGCAGTTTCCCAGTGTCTGAGGAGAGAAAACAGGTTCTCTTCTGAGATGCAAGGTAAGAAACAAGGAGACCTCAACTGTAAAACTGAAATGGGAGATTTGACATGAAATAAAGAAAAAATAAAAAAATCACCACAGGGACAACCACAAATCAGAACAGATCTCCCAGCTAGACTGCAAAAACTCTTACCTTAAGAAGTGTCCTATTAGACACTTGGTGAGGAACCTGGTCCGAATTAAACACTGACTATATTTTTAGCAATAGGTTGGACTACATGGCCTCCTGACACCCATTCTAACCTGAACTGTTCTATGATTCTACAGAACTCACTTTATAGCATGATATATGCCCAGTTAAATTCCTGTAGAATTAATTGTAGTCAAAAGCTCTACTTCAAATTTTCTATTTAGTGGTGGACAAATAAGAGAATGTAACATGGCGGGGGGGGGGGGCCCCCCCCCGGTAGTGTTTGCTTGTTTGGTTTGGTTTTTTGTTTAGGGATTATTTTGTTTTTCCTAATGTCACCAAGTGTTGTGGACTGCAAGGTATCAGACACCACTTCTCCCATTCTTACGATTTTTCTCCTGTTACTAGAAATTTTCCCATCTCATTTGCCACTTCCATACATCTGTCTACCTGCAAAGGTTTTCTGATTCTATAGTCTCAATCTTAACAGTATTTTCTCCTCCCAAGCATATCACCTATAGGCTTGACTAAGCACTTTGCCACAAGCTACTGCCTCTGAATTCTCCTACCACAAATATATTTGTCCAAGACATTAACACTTTAATATTTCCAAAACATTCTATAGTGCAAAAGCACAGCTGTTAATAGTATGGTTTTACTGAAAAAGAAACACATATGAACCATTTGACTGCAATCAAAAGATGCCCTTCTTCACTAAATCAATAATTTGAATTGCTTCTAAGTATCACAGTACTGTATACAAACGAGTTAAGGAGAATGAGCACCTATAAACACCTCAGAATCACGAAGCATTTACAGTGTATTTGAACTACATACCTTTGGTCTGCCATCAGTGTAACAGAGGAATAACATTAGGAAAACCATTCAAACACCTCAGAATAAGGAAACCCACAAATTCACATTAGGATTACAATTAAGGAGAAAGAAAACTGCTACCAGTTCTAGGAACAGATTTCCGAATTTTTCTACTCTGCCACAAGACTGAGCAATACAGATCTTTGCTCCAAGTCTTGGTTAAATGAAAATGTCATTGGAAGCAACAGAAAATAAGTCACTTAGCGGCTTAAGGCACTCTTATCTGTCAGAGAGCTTCAAAGGTGCCCTCAACGTTTTCTGTCAAAGGAACATGTGCCACATCACATCACTTAAAAATTGCTTCACATTTTCCTTAGAAACACTCAATGAGGTCTTTCTCCCTTAGCTTTCTAAACAATTTCTGAAATTCAAACTGACTGCAGCAATACATTGTTCTGAATTTTCCACCTTAGAATCACAGAACAGTTAGGACTGGAAAGGACCTTAAGATCATCAAGTTCCAACCCCCACCTGTCATGGGCAGGGACACCTCACACTAAACCATATCACCCAAGGAAGGATTTCCCCTTAGTGAAGCCATGCTGGCTGTCACCAACCACCTTGTTGATTTTCACATGCCTTGGCATGCCTTCCAGGAGAATCTGCTCCAAGATTTTGCCAGGCACAGAGGTGAGACTGACTGGTCTGTAATTCCCCGCGTCATCCATTTTCCCCTTCTTGAAAATGGGGGTTATATTTCCCTTTTTCCAGTCGTCCAGAACTTCACCTGACTGCTATGATTTTTCAAATATGATGGACAGTGGCTTAGCAACTTCATTTGCCAGCTCCTTCAGGACCCACAGATGGATTTCATCAGGACCCGTGGACTTGTGCACATTCAGATTTTTAAGATGATCTCGAACCAGTTCCTCTCCTACAGTGGGTCCAAGGTCTTCATTCTCACAGTCCCTGCATCTGCCTTCCAAGACTTGGGTGGTGCAGTCAGAGCCTTTGCCAGTGAAGACCGAGGCAAAGAAGTCATTCAGAACCTCAGCCTTCTCCAAATCCTGTGTAGCTAGTTCACCTGAGAGCTTCCTGAGGGGGCCTATGTTCTCCCTAGTCTGTTTTTGACTTGCTACGTACCTGTAGAATGCCTTCCTGTTATCCTTAATATCCCTAGCCAAGTTTAATTCTAACTGGGCCTTAGCTTTCCTAACCTGATCCCTAGCTTCCTGGACAACATCCTTGTACTCTTCCCAGGTCGCCTGCACTTGCTTCCACTTTCTATAAGACTTTTTTCATTTGAATTTTCCTCAGCAGCTCCTTATCCATCCAAGGAGGTCTCCTGGCCCTCCTGCTGCACTTCCTTCTAGTTGGGATGCAACACTCTTGAGCTTGTAGCAGGTGATCCTTGAAGATCAACCAAGAGTCTTGGGGCTCCCCTGCCCTCTAGGGCTATATCACATGGAGCCTTACTAAGCAGGTTCCTGAAGAGGCCAAAGTCTGCTCCTTTGAAGTCCAGGGCAGTGAGCTTGCTGCACGCTCTTCTCACTGTCCTGAGGATCTCAAATTCAACCATCTCATGATCGCTGCATCCAAGGCTGCCCTGGAGCATCACATTTCCAACCAGCCCTTCCTTGCTGGTGAGCACGAGGTCAAGCATGGCACCTCTCCTTGTCGGCTCCTCTATTACTTGCAGAAGGAAGTTGTCTTCCAAACAATCAAGGAACCTCCTGGATTGCTTGTGCCGGGAGGTACCGTCATTCCAACAGATGTCAGGTGTTTGAAGTCCCCCATGAGAACAAGGGCCTGTGAGCATGAGGCTTTTCCTATCTGTCTATAGAGTGCTTCATCCGCAGGTTCTCCTTGTTCAGGCGGTCTGTAAGAGATCCCCACAGTAATGTCTCCCATCGCTGTTTTCCCTTTAACCCTGATCCACAAACTCTCTCTTAACTGCTCACCTCTCCCCAGACAGAGTTCCATACTCTCCAGCCTATCCCTAACATAAAAGGCAACTCCCTCTCCGTGCCTGCCATGCCTGTCTTTTCTAAAGAGCCTGTAACCTTCCATTCCAACACTCCAGTCACAGGAGCCATCCCACCATTTTTCTGTGATGCCTATTATATCATACCCCCGTAGACATGCACACATCTCTAACTCCTCGTTTGTTCCTTCACAGATCAGGATTTTAAAACTGTATATATTCACACCCTAACATGAAACAAAATATTGAATAAAATATTCAATTATACCCAGAATTATCAACACAAGTTTTTTGGTTATGTGACTTTGATTTCAGAATTGCTCATGTAACAGCATAACATACATCAATACTGGACAACACAAACAGGAATTGCATCTCTGTCACCTTTGTTCTGAAAAAGATAAAAGTTTTGAAGACTCTCAAGACAAAACTTCAAGTAAAATCAGAAGCATAAATAAATGACAGTATTAGGACAAGAAAAGCAATCACAAATAAAGCCTGCCTACTAGAAGATACCAGATTATCAGAACAATTACTGTTACTGAAATTAGTAGCAGAATTTTAAGTAGTCCTAGTTTGGTGTTTGATCTGACCTGGAGGACCTGACATATTTGCCAGCGTGGTGAATAAACACAGAGATTGATTCCTCAGGTAGCCAAGCAGATACAAATTTACAAATGTGCACTTACAAGGTTTTGGTGTCTCAGACTTAACCTGGAGCCTGATCAAATTCTTTATTAATACCTCCCATTTGGAAAAGGTATCATGTAGCAGCCCTTAGCTATTCAGCTGTAGTTTAGATTTCAAAAGCTGTTCTGTTCTTGAAAGATCACAAAATGTGAAAACATGCTCATGCCAGAACATCATGAAAACAGCCAGAGAAATTATGTTTTAACAGGATATTTACCAGTAATAGGATGAATTCCAGTTATGTTTAATCTGAAAAACTAAGCAGCCATCAGAGATTTTAATTACTCACCAGATAAGATTACTGTCACAAACTAGAAAGCACAGGTATAAGACTAGTGACGGTATAGTACATATTTCATTTTCTCACCTGCATGAAACAACCTGGAATATTTTCTTGCCAGTTCAGAGACACATCATGTCTCTGCAGCAGCAGAGAAAACGTTTCCCAGTCCTTCAGCACCATTTAGTGGCTGTTCACTTGTAATACAGCTGTGTATATATAAATAAGTAGATTTCCACCTCCTGCTCTAAAGAGAATTAAGGAAGGCTGGCATGTATCATTCCAACATCC
The DNA here is from genome assembly GCF_033783945.1 of Neopsephotus bourkii. Taxonomy (NCBI): domain Eukaryota; kingdom Metazoa; phylum Chordata; class Aves; order Psittaciformes; family Psittacidae; genus Neopsephotus; species Neopsephotus bourkii. The sequence goes on from NW_026902266.1 coordinate 5,417,521, forward strand.
TCCCCTGTGAATGGCAGCTTAATATTATGCAATTTATTCATTCATTTAAAAACATTCAAATCTTTAAAGTGGTTAAAACAAGGAAGAAAAGCATGTGCAATATGTTACGAACACAGAAAAAGAAAAAAAAAAACAGAACAGACAGCCAAAGTTGTACAAGATAAATCATCATGCACTTTTCAATATGTCAGGTTTAAATCAATTTTAAGTAACTAAAGATTGTCAGGAATCATACAGGAGCACCTGAGTAATTCTAAAATAAGACATATAGAAGAATACCATTCTAAGCATTGAGACGCAGTTCCTTTAAAACTTTTATGACTAGGCAGTTATGATATTCAAGCATCGGCAAAATTATAGCTATGTTCAAGGAGTTTTCACTAAAATCTTGTCTCAACCCAGGAACAGGATTTCACCAGGCTAAAACAAGCAGACATTGGAAGTACTCCACTCACTACTAAAATAAGGTGCTTATCACCACAAGCAAGTGAAATTTCTCTCAAAAATAAATGCCAGTCCATTCCAGAGAAACACCTGCAGAATTTCACCTCTGCAAATCAGGACTGCACTTGGGCCTACTGTTCAGCTTTAGCAAAAATTATTTCTTTTATCCCTACTTCCCCATCAGTTCTTTCAATCTCCCCAACCTTTCCCAAACAAACTGAAGGATAACTAGAAATTAAGTTACTTTTAAGTAAAGTCTATATTTTCAGGTATTTATATTATACTGAGCTTTTATGAGCAAAAGCTGTCACATATTCACAGAATTCTATTCTTGTGCATGATTGGTGTGATCACCATTAGCTCCCACACACAAAGCCTTTGGGGATAGCAGCTACCTAATTCACCACAGATTCAACCAGAACAGCAGTTCTTGTCTTTTCATGATACCATCACGATATGACCAAAAAAAAAAAAAAAAAAAACAAACAACAAACCACCTTTTACTGCAACAAGAGAAACACCAGTACAATCCGTTGTAAAAGGAATCTATTCTGGGAGACCAAAATATAAGCCATTTTAAGGACTTAAATTAATGATCATGTAATATTAATGTCATGAGATAGCAGTAGACAGTGATGCAGTTTTTCAAGTTTAGCAATTTAATAATTCACTCCTCTGGTCTTTCATCAAGGCTTCATAGACATACACAAAAGCAGCTGCTTCTAGGAAATAAAATATAGGAGTTTGAACTGCAAGAGCAACGATACATCATCAGTTACCACCAGGTAATTCCAGACAGGAGGAACAGACAGGACAGAAGAAAGTGGATGTTACAACACAGTTACACACCACACACACAACAGAACATCCCAGCGTTGGGAGATTATTCTAGGGCTAAACTAGACGACAACACATCCCCAGTAAACTACCTACGCTAACTCCACAAGATTGTTAATGTGGTTTTAAGGCTGCTCAGCTCCACACCCCGTAACAAACATGCCTGAATATGCCTTCCAGCACGTTTCACGTTCCAGCTTTCAGGTGACAATTCCAGAAACAGCTACCTGAATCCGCCAGCCTAACCACGAAAACAGAGAGCCCTACTCCAAAGAGAAGGAAGCTTTGATTTAATTTAAGCCGTTCGCCCCTTTGGAAAGCCCTTAGACAAGAACGGGCGGAATAGTCTCTTCAAGTCCTACACGCAGCTAGGAGGGGCTCTGCCCTCCCCTTTCCCAACCCCTTTTCGCAAGGCGGAGAACCGGGAGAAGAGGCAGATTTTCCTTCCCTTGGCCCCTCCCCGCATCACGGCAGCCCGGAGAAAAGAGGTCTTTGCTTTCCTCTCTCCCTCCGCCATGGGCCGTGAGCGGGGGAAGGGAGACAGCCAGGAAGGGTGAGTCACCCTCGCGCCAAGGCCCACTAGCAGGAGCCGGGCCGAGGGGGAAAGCGACACAAGCCGAAGCCCAGAAGGGTCCCGGCCGGCCCCACCACCCAGTGCGTTGCAGGGGTACGAACTAAGAGCAGACAACCTCCAGAGGCCCCTGCGGCTCCACTCACCGGGCCGCGTTGAGTAGTGACTGTGGTCGCCATGGCGCCTTCCTCGGGCCCAGATTGTTCGTTGCGCCCCGCCAGACCGCCGCCAGTACCACAACTGCTACCGTTACCGTTACCGCTCCAGCGGCTACCGCCAACCGTCACCAAGCGCGACACTCCCGAGTCAGCTGACCACAACCCCGCCCCCAGTGGCGGCCGTGCCTGCAGCAGAACATTCCTCCCCCGCCCCTTCTGGCGTCTTCCAGAGCCGACCCGTGCGCATGCGCTGAGGGAAGCGGGGACCGGAACCAAGACACCACCCCTCTCTTCCCCCTCCTCCCCCCCTTTTGCGCATGCGTTTGGGAGGGGTGGGAACAGGACGCACGGAACCACTTCTCCGCATGCGCTCTTCTTCTCTGCAGCCACCGCAACGGGAAGAAGCGCTGCGGGGGTTCTGCTGTCGCTAGGGGGTGCTGTGGAGAGTACTAGGCGGTGGGTCCGCCATCTTGTTGCGGGCTGGAGCTGTCACTGCTGGCTTGGGGGGAAGTCGCTCTTCTCGCACACAAGGAAGAGGTGTGAGAGGTTGTGTTTAGCAGGCTGTGCAGCACTTCCCACTAAGTTTTCTGCCAGAGAATGCCATGTGTGTAAGGAATGGCTCTCTGCCTTCTCCGGCCTGGCCTCTGAACAGCTGGCCTGCTGTTAGTGGTTTTCCAAAGCAGAGACTCTGACCTCCTTCAGCTTGCTGAGCAAGTGCAGCCCTCTCCAGATGAACAAAAGCAGCTTTAATGTTCATCCGAGTGATATTCTGAGAGATAAAATCTGATCATTTCAAAGCCTATTTAAATAACATAACTGTTTCCTGTTGTTAGGATTTGCTGCACTAATTTAGCCCTTAATTAAAATTCTAGCGCAGATTTTGGCAGCTGGAAATAGAACAGTGCAATTAGGAATGCTCCAAATATAGCACCAGCTTTTATTTTTTCCATGCTACCCTAACTCCTTGCAGTGGGAACAGCCTCATCTTTTTCTATGTGTCTTGATACTCAGGAAAATGAGTACTACAGGATATAATTGATTGGGACCCATTGAATGGAGTTGATGCCAGCTGAAAGTCAACCAGCCAGCTGAAGAGAAAAGCTGTGACATTTTCTCTTACCCCTATCAACAGTTCCTCTGCTGTAAGCAGAATTCAGGCCAACCTACAAAACCATTAAAGCAGCAAATCACCCTTCCCTTCTTCCTGCCTCTAGAAAAGAAATCAAACCTCAAAAGATATGAATTTTTTTCTCTTTATATAATTTTTTTTTTTTTTTTTCGGGGGTTTTTTGTTTAAGGCTATAAACTGTTGACATAGAGTTGGCTATTTTGTAGGGAGAAGGGGTTAAGTTTCTTGGAGAATGCTAAAGGGCTTAGATTTTTTCATTGCCTCTTGTATATGCCTTTCAGCAGAGATGGTGCTCTACATGAAGGGGCGATGCAATGATGCAATGTAAATTAAGCTAAGTGATTAAGAACATCCAGCACTTCATAATGGCAGATATATGGCTATCTGCACAAGGCTTCTGTACTGGTACAGTTACATTAGTTTATAAAAGATGCTATCCTGATGTGAGGCCTCTTTCAGAAAATTCAATTTCCTTATATATGTGCAACAGAGTTTCAGTTATTAAGTGGTGTATGTTTCCTAAGCCAATATGGTTAAAACAGTAAGAAGATGCCGTAGAGGTAACATAAGAAGATCAGTGCTTATCTCCATCACTACAATCTTTACATCATGAGGGCAGGTTAGAGGGAAAAGTGTTAAGAAGTCTCATTCCTATTCTTAGTTGTATAACCACATGCGTTGGGAAGTATGTTTCACTTACTGTGGATTTCATTCTAAGACTTGGTCTAGTCACAACAATTTCAAAGAGATCAGACACCGGAAAAAATTATTGACTCTATAAAATTTCTATCAACAGAGAAAAGTGGTAACATTAACAGAGATTCTTGAGATTTGTTTTCCTCATGCAGAGACACATGGTGACTACAGTGAATGTTGTGCCTTCCTGACAGCACCCCCATTGTCTAACTGCATTTTTTATTTTCCTGGGTTTTTGTTATTCCCAGGAAATCCACATGGCACCTATCATTTATTTTCAATCTATGCCGTAAAGGTTTTGTTGAACAAGCCCCCACTCTCTCTAGGGTAAAATATTTGAAGGTGTCCTGGACACTCCACAAAAATGCCGGCTTTGCCATCTGGTGGACATCCACAAGAACAGCAAGTAGCCTTCGACCCGGAGGGACAAGTCGTTTTGGTTCCCTAAGTGCGGCATCACCACGAATAAGAACCTCTGCTGCAAAAACATTAGGCGGAGCATCTGTAGCAATTAAAGTGGGAATGTAAGCCATGGGAAAGGTGAGAGAACAAAAGTCATAAACCCCTGTTATTTGCAACATATGGGCATCATTAAAAAAAAGTTTAAAGGTAATTAAAGAAGCTATAATGACAATAAATTGTGTTTATCTTGTAATAAAAATTTAGACATCACTTTCTCTTGTATCATTCATTCATTCTGATTCCCAGTCTCTTCTCTGTTCTCCCCAGTTCTTTGTCCATCCCTCCCAGAATTTCTCCTATCCCAATTTTCCCCTTTTTCCCCTTGCCCCATTTGTTCATTCCTAAGTGCTTCTGACCTATTTGCATATCATCTCCAGCCTCTCTTTTGCTTTGATGCTCTGGTAATCTTCTATGTTTTTCTATTTAACTTTGCTTCCTGTAGATTTGTCATAAGCCACATATTCCTTGAAATTTTTCCTGCAGCTTTCTGTTCGTATTTTTTTATAACCTTATTTCCTTGCTCCCAGGTACTAGCTGGGTAAGAGGCAACACATGTTTCTAGTTCTCCATGCTGTTTCCCCATTATCCAGGCCAAATGCCGCAGATGACTATTACCTTTGCTGAAACCTGCCTGGAAGGGTCACTAATGCTGTTTATTTTCTGTAATCAGTTGCTTGTTTTTATGAATTTTCTAAGAGCTTAATATCCCTGAATAAAAATGGATTGAAATTGGACAGCAGGTTGGAGATAGGTAGAGGCAAACAAATATAAATCCACATAGCATGGTTGCTTGAAAATTATCAAATAGGTATCATTCTGCCTGGCTTCAGAATCTGAAAACACCTACGCTTTTCCTCATAAAACCAGAAACTATTGTCTTATGGTGGTGGGGAAGAGACAGGGAGAGAAATGCACGATGCTGTCCTCACTGAAAAGCAGTTACAGCAGAATTCATGCCAAATTGATTTTGTGCTTGTTCCCAAAACCAGAAAGGACACTTCGAAGGCTGAGGAGACTGATGCTGTGGGGAGAGTGAGGGAACACGATGCTCAGTGGGATGGTGTCTTAAGTTTTGATAGGTATTTATTTAGCACTTAGCATAGGGGTCTAAAGCTGAAATCTGTCAGATCTACAAAAATGTAAACAGCAGTGATTAGTGTGGTGAGAAGAGTACATCTGTACCTCTTTAAAAATAGTGCCCTTTTAGGATGTTCAAGCCTCCGAGTTTATTTAGGTAAGATAAATAATAGAATCCTGCAGTTAGAATATGAACTTCAAACTCTCAGCTGATCTCTTTCCCAGGGATAGCTCACAAGTGAATTGGGTGGTTCCATTTTGTGCATTTTTTCTGTCAGTAATGAGTATCTGTCATAATACTGGGGGAGTTCCCACAGTCATTTGAACCCTGTTTGTTGTGGCTTACAACGACAGTGAAGGCACAGGGATGTGTTTTAAAATGCACTCAGCTGAACTAAAGCTGATGCATAAAAGCAGAGTAACAAATCATGGCTGTAATATTTTAGTTCACAGATATCCACCTGGCACTGCAGAAATTGCAGAAGGATCTCACAGTGAACTAGCAAAACAGTGTTTTGTAGGTGTTACAAGCATACAAGTATATTGTGGGATGGCTCTACATTGCTTTACATCCTTGGCTTGGGTCTCAGGCAAGGTCAGCCCTTTTCGCCATGTCCTCATAGGACTTAACATGACAAAGAGAAACAGCATGCTTTGCAAAATGCAGAGCCCAGTTTCAAGGTAATTTCTTATGCAGTCTCCCAAAGCTGACTTGAAGTTAATAGCAGGCAAGGGTAAGAGTGAAAAAGGCCAAAGGGATCCACTGCTCTGTGGATCCGGCCCATGGTGGAGTGAAAGTGCAGAAAAAGGAAAGGGATGTTTCAGGCTTCATGCTACAAAAAAGACCTTGGAGTCCTAGCATGCCAAGTGCAGCTTCTCAGGATGTATGTGGTGTTATACAGGTGCTGGACATAGCACTGAACACACAACAGAGTGCAATGCTAGTGCTCCGTTCATGATACCAAATCAAGCTTGGTGATGTACAACAGAGCTGAAACAATAACATGGAAATCCCAGGTGGCATTCAGACTGGCTGTAACAAACAATAATTTCCATTTCAATAGCATGCAAGGTACTCACAATACACAGCAAACTTTAATTAAACCTCGCAGTTCAGTTGGGATGCAGAAAGATTATGTCCCTCATCATGACATGGCAACTCTGTAACAGCACACAGTAACATCACGCAGGAATTTCAGCCAGGATGCATACTGCATGGAAACTATGAGGGAATTCAATTGGGTAGACTAAAGAGATAAATAATTAAATACAAACTGGAGCCTAAAATCAGCGTTGCATCCCTGCCGAAACCAGGCCATGAAACAGAGGTGTTAAACAGCAGGCAACTTACCCACCATTGCAACCACCACGTAATTTCATACTCCAGCGTTACAGGTACTGATTGAACTAGATGAGTATTGGCAAAAGTGTGGTTTGAGCAATTGCAGGGGATTCTAGCAGAAAAGCCGAGAGCACTGCAGAGCAGCTAATAAGTGGCTGTTCTCCCATCACGCTGCACTCAAAATAGCCTTCCAGCAGCAGAAAAGCAAATTCTATTGGCTTCAACACCTGGTTGAGCAACTTAATACGGACAAAATTGAAAGTTAGAGCTGAATCATTATTTGTTCTATAACTATATCTTCATCACACAGTCCACTCCAAAATGGGAGTTATTTCATTTCAAATCAAGCTTGTGCTGGGTTTTTCTGTCGGTTCATTCAGCACAGAGGTGAGGGGAAGGTTTTTTGAAAACAGTTCCAACACAGCAGCTGCTTCAGAGGAAAGCAATCTACAATTATAAGGAGGATTTTGTCTCCTTTTCTCCAAATCTGCTATGCTTTTCCCAACTTGTATTTCTTAGGTGTATTTTTAATGCACCAGGAAAACCCTGTATTTAGTGATAGTTGGGTAATGTGAATTTCCAGACAGCACTTCAGTAGAGATAAGCGCTTGTGAGAGCAAAATGTTTCTGTCCTGTCCACAACAGACACAGAGAACTGATTGTTCCTCTCACTGAAGTTACGTTTTCTGTATTTGAAAACAGCTATTGTTTTACCTCTTAGTTTTCTCTGAAGTTTAGCTGTTTAGGTGAATTTCAGTCTAAACGCAATTCCTTCAGTTTTTCTTTATAAGTATACTTTATGAAGCCTGATAATTGTTGTCTTCCTCTGTTTTTTTCCCAATAGGACCATACCATCCTTGAATATTAAAAATTGGACACAGCATCCCAGCTGGGGCACAGACAGCTTCAAGGAGAGCTGAAGAATCACTTAATGGTTTTGCGGGTGGTAACACTGGCTATAAATTGCAATAAGGGTTTGCCTTTTTTACAGGAGTATAACATTGTTTACTTCTGTTCAGCCTATGATCTATGTTAATATCCAAATCTTTTTGTCATGTTCTTACATAGCTTGGCATTCCTCACCTTATGTTTTTGCAGTTTATTACTCTTGCCTAAGTATGGTGATCTATTTGTTTTTATTGACTTGCCTCAACTCCTCCTGAAGTTGTTCTACAACATATAACCTGTTATTTTTGATTGGCAAAAATACCTGCCCACAGTAACAGTGAGTAAAGCAACATGTTTATTTAAAAAGAACCTGCTCTATTCTCTAGAGAGAAGTCTAACAAATTAAATATTCACATCTTTTTTATTGAATCAAATCATCCTTTTTTATCCATATTATTTTTCAAATAGGAGATTTCATACTGCTTCATTTTTAAAAAAGACCAAATTCAGAAGACATTATTTGAAAATACAGACTAAGGCAACTTAGATTTTGACATTCTAGTCTCACAGAAGGAGGACATGCAGCATTCTCACTTGTGCTATCAGTATTTGTACCTAGTTCCATGCCAGTCTGTGAGTAGATATTGTAGGAATCCTGTTCATTTGCTGTAGGTTTTTTCATTTATTTCCTTTCTCTTTCCCTTTTCTTTCGCCCTTCCTTTTCCATTTCCCTTTCCCCTTCCCTTTCCCATTCCACTTTCCTTTCTATTTTCCTTTCCCCTTCATTTTCCCCTCCTTCCCTTCCCCTTTCCCTTTCACCTTCTTTCCCTTTCTCCTTTTCCTTTCTTTCCCATTCCCTTTCCCTCTCTTCCCTTTGCTTTTTCTTCTCCTTTTCTCTCCTCTTCACTCTTCTCCTCTCCCCTCCCTTCCTCTCTTTTCCTCTGTTCACTCCATCTTCTTTCCTCGCCTCTTTATTTTCTTCTCAGAAAATAAAATAAATATGAAGGAGAAAAAAACCCCCACAAAATTAAGGAATTGGTTTTGTCCACTCCCCAGATTTCCCCTCACCAAAATATAAATTAACATAGAAGGAGAGAAAGTATGAAAAAGAAGAGTGAAATGACACAGAAAGAAGCAACCACTTCCTTCAAGAAGGATAGCCCCCCCTGCCCTCCCCCTCCCCCCCCCCCCCCCCCCAGATTTCTTCCAAATATCTCATACTCAGTTTGCTCATATGTTTCCCATTTTATCTAGTATGTTTTGTAGGCACAAGTAGAACAAATGTGACTCTCTGCTCAACATAACATTTCCCACTGGCTCAGGTAAGGTATAATTCCCCACACTCACAGTAATGTGCAGAAATACTTGCTGTCCCACTCCATGCCCAGGTAAGCAAACATTGTTCTTCTGCTTATGCAATTTCATTATAGAAATCTTTGCTTATATGCAGCAAAATCTCCTTTCTCCTATGTAACTTAATTTGTTGTTCCTTCTCAATAACAAGATACACATGCAAATCAATATTCTATCATCTCTCTCCAACTGATGTTTCTTACAAAATAAGCACTTTTTGTGTATGTGTGTGTAAAAGGATTGAAGGGAGAAGGAATTCTGTGGGTTAAATGTCATACTTTCTCCTACTGGGTACTTCAGTGTTACAGATACTAGTTGTTATAATTAACAGTGATTATTATGAGGACTCTATGGTAATAGTGGCTTTCAGTAGTGATATTTAGCAGGTTCTCCCTCTGGTTGGCTCTCCCTCTGTGTCTTTGTGTTTAGTGCCTAAGTGCCTGCAAGGAAATCATTATTTTCTGTTAGATGTTTAATCACAAACCTTGCAAGGAAATTTGCTGTTTTCCAAACAGTGCAGAACTAACTTCATTACCACATTGACATGCTAGATACACTTGTCAGCTCTGAAGTCCCATCTTCTTAAAAGTCCCTAGCCTATATTCCCTGTGGTAAAGATTATTTTCCAATAATACAATAGCCTGATTTACTATATCCATCTTTCCTCCAGAGCTTTTCTTGCTGAATGTGACAGGTTATGGGGAACAGGGTAAGTTGCACAGAAATACATTTGGTGCCTGCAGTGAAACAATTGGTGTATATACTGGCTCTGTTTTCTTTGTGGTCAGATCCTCAGCCTCCTTTGAAGTCAGCAGTGATGCACAAAGAGGGTCTGGAGCTCTGTTCAAGCAGGGACAATTGTTTTGCTTCTCTGCAGAGCTGCCTTACCTCAGCCTCAGGGAAGTCAACAGGAGCTGCAGGAGTGCAGCACCTCTGAAAATGCAGCACATGCCACAGCTTTTTATCAGGTTTCTTCCAACAACCTCAAAATTGTTAGGGTACTAGAGGCAGTGCTGAGGAAAAGCAATTAGATACTCATCTGTGACTTCAGTTCTCAAACATGTGGACTTTGAGTCTACATCTGTAGCTGAGTATTTAAAGCATTTAATGACTCCTGCTTCTCTTCACTGATCATTAGGTGTCACCATATAAGGTGTCACCTGAGTGTTCTGTCACACAAGTGTCTGAGTGAAGAAGAAAATTAATTTTCTCCCTACAAGGGAGACTTCTAATGAGGTATTGGTCTTGTGTTCCAAGCTAATTGCTTTGAACAGAAGAGTAATATGCATCTTGTTAGACTTCCTGAAGATCTAAGCTTAGTTTTCATAGCTCTATGATCTCAGTAAGTAATTCGATCTCACCACACTGCCTCTCCACTCCCAAACAAGTTGGTATTAACACACCTATTGCCTGTCACAATTCTGCATGCTCAAGGGCAGGATCTCTGTGTCAATAAACATGCATAGACCATTTAGCACAAAAGGTCATTTTGGCCAAGGTCTTCAGCACTTACTGTAATATGAAATCTACATAATGTAATTTACAGGAAGAAATTATAAACCCAGTATTTAGCGAGTGTACTTAATTCCTTTCTACCTTCTGAAATACTGGAGAAAGACTTAGAAAAATGGAAGGTGCAAAGGTGTTGTCACCTGACTGTAATTGTACAGAATTTCCCAGCAGGGATTTAGCCCTACAGCTATATTCAGAACATGAAAAACGTGTGAATTAAAAATATGACTTTGCTCTTTCATGTGTATGTGTATGATAACCAAGCACATAGTTTTGTTGTTTTGCCTAAAATAAAGATGGGAAACACAGAAACATCATAGGATTATCTCAGCCTTCTCTACGTCATTCGTAAAGACTGCAAATTGTAGAAAGGACAGTGTTGCATATGTGATATTTTTGCCTCATTCTGCTTCTTTATCCCTGGTTTAACAGAAAAGCCTTATTTTTGTATGATGTGTAAATAATGCTAGTAAAACAGTTTATCAAAGACAGAGATTTGTTTTCTCTCTATGCAGAATTCATCACATTTATGTTATGTGAAGTAACAATATGATACTGTAAATACATTTGCAAGCTGTAATGCTGCTCTTGGCTCCTACAGAAACCTCTGAAGTTTTATGGAAGCCAGCCTCAGATTTCATGTGTGTTATGCATACAGGACAGCAGCTGAAGCTACCTGAGATCTGTTGAAAAATGAGGGCAACAAAGCTATCTACCCCACTGCAGCACTATCTTCTGTCACTCTTCTCAGGTCATATTTCTGAAACCCTTTTTTGTGACATGTTCCTTTTTTAACTTTGACCCCACTGAATATCTGTTTTTCTCATAGCTTTCCCTGTGGTACTGGGCAACAAGACTTGAGTAACATCAGTTTGGCTTTGCACAGCTGCAATTGTCAATGAATTGCCAGCTAATACAGTTCAGGCTATCTTCACACAAATAACACCTTACAGGCAGTTCACCTCTCATTATTAATATTATCTAATAACAACAGTAGTTAAATGTCTCTATTTAGTTTGGGTCCTAATTGTACTAGGCATTTTTTCTGATTAAACTATTTTTATGTGTTCATAACTTGTTATGCCTGATCTTGTTGATCTAGGGTAAAAAATTCCTACCCTCAGCCTTTGCCACAACTCCTTCTCTTTTGCGCCCTTCACTTTGCTTTTTCAACTATTTCTCTTACCATTTCCTCCTACAGTAAAATTATTCCAGTTTTAAGCAAACAAACAAACAAACAAACGCTCTCATGTATGAAAAGAAACACACTGTTTCCTCATTATTCAGTTGGGGAACTGAGATTTGGAGCGATTGAGTGACTTGCCAGAGGAAAAGGAGGAAGGATGCAGGAAGAAAATTTAGTTCCTCTGAGTCACAGTGCAGCATCTCAAGTAGAAACCTTCTTTGTTCTGACTTCACCTTACCTCTAAGCATTGCCCAGTCTCCTTATGCTCAGATTTTCCCTTCCTAGACTGTATCTCCTCTGATTTCAAAGGGTGACTTGTCACGCAGGACAGGCACAAAGGAGATTAAGGGGTTGTTCTAGTCTTTTCATGTCTGGATTTTTTCTCCACTGCCACTGCTACAAGCTACAGTGAAAATTATGCCCTGGAATCACAGCTTTCCCTTCACAGTCTAAAATTTCCCCCCCTTGTATCATGTTTGTTCACTGTACTTTTTGTTTGCTAGCTCCTGCCTGGCAAGCCTCATCTACCTGCTTTGTGCATAAATGTCAGGGATAATTCTGAAGGCTCAGCATGATTACCAGTTGGCCAGCTGCCATGTTGGCCCTTAGGATTTAACTTGCCAGCCACAAAATGGCATGCATATATTTATTTGTAGTTTAAAAGTTCCTGTGCCTGTTGTCTCTAGATGCACAAACAAAAGTTTTCAGCCAAATGTAAATATGCACTGCCTGAATTAATGTCCACTAATGAAATCCCTTCTTAACCAACCCCAACTAACATACTAAACCTTTCCACATCTTTAAATTCCTTCACACTCTTCCTCAGTCTGGAGAAAAGATAAACTGCAATGTGACCCATAGGTGAAAAAAATTAGAAGCCGGCAGTCTAGTTCAGAAGCAGACTCAAGGATCAAGTACTATGTATTGCCCACTTTCAGGCAGATTAGCACGAACTGTAACTCTGTCTCCTTTGCCTCAGGCAGTGAGTTCTCTGTTGGGTTTCTACTATGTGTAACTATTTATTGTAAAATAGATCCAAAGTTAACAATCTAATTAAAAAAAAAAAAAGAGAGAAAAGCTACGCTCAGAACCTAAAGTTTACTTGATTTCTAAAACAAACCCACATGAGCTCATGTATTAATGCACAGGGTGTCATGGTTTAACTCTGGTAGGCAGCTCAGCAGCACAGAGCTGCTCACTCACTTTCTCCCCCTCCTCCCCAATAGGACTAGGAGTAGAATAAGAAGGGTGGAAGTGGGAAAACTTGTGCATTGAGATAAACAGAGTTTAATTATCTTTAAAAAGGGCAGAGGAGGGGAGTACAAACAACAAGGAATCACACAACAACAACAAAAATAACAAAACCAAGAAAAACGTGATGAAAAACAAGTGAAGAAAATACTTGCTCACCACCAACCAACCAATGCCCAGACAGTCCCTGAGCAATGGCGGTCCATGCTAATCTCCGCTCCCCAGCTTTATAGGCTGAGCATAACATCGTGTCTTCACTAAGGGGAATTCCTGCCTGACCAATTTGGTGGCCTTCTATGATGGGGCTACAGAACTGATGGACAAGGGTAGAGCAGCTGATGTCATCTACCTGGACTTGTGTAAAGCATCGACACTGTCCCACACAACATCCTTGTCTCTAAATTGGAGAGACATCAATTTGATGGATGGCCCACTCGGTGGATAAAGAACTGGCTGGATGGCCGCACACAAAGAGTTGTGGTCAGTGGCTCAATGTCCAGCTGGAGACCAGTAACGAGTGGTGTCCCTCAGGTATTGGTGTTGGGACTGGTCCTGTTCAACATCTTTGTTGGTGACATGGACAGTGGGATTGAGTGTGCTCTCAGCAAGTTTGCCGATGACACCAAGCTGTGTGGTTCGGTTGATACACTGGAGGGAAGGAATGCCATCCAGAGGGACACTGACATGCTTAAGAGGTGGGCTGATGCCAACCTGATGGAGTTTAACCATGACAAATGCAAGGTCCTACACTTGGGTTGGAGCAATCACAGGCACAGCTACAGGCTGGGCAGAGAAGAGATTCAGAGCAGCCCTGCGGAGAAGGACTTGGGGGTGTTGGTCGATGAGAAAATGAACATGAGCCAGCAGTGTGCGCTCGTAGCCCAGAAAGCCAACCGTATGCTGGGCTGCATCAAAAGGAGCGTGACCAGCAGGTCGAAGGAGGTGATCCTGTCCCTCTACTCTGCTCTTGTGAGACCTCACCTGGAGTACTGTGTACAGTTCTTGTGTCCTCAACATAAAAAGGGCATGGAACTGTTGGAGCAAGTCCAGAGGAAGGCCACGAGGATGATCAGGGGACTGGAGCACCTCCCGTATGAAGATAGGCTGAGAAAGTTGGGGCTGTTCAGCCTGGAGAAGAGAAGGCTGCGTGGAGACCTCATAGCAGCCTTCCAGTATCTGAAGGGGGCCTATAGGGATGCTGGGGATGGACTCTTCCTTAGGGACTGTAGTGACAGGACAAGGGGTAATGGGTTAAAACTTAAATAGGGGAAGTTTAGATTGGATATAAGGAAGAAGTTCTTTACTGTAAGGGTGGTGAGGCACTGGAATAGGTTGCCCAGTGAGGTTGTGAATGCTCCATCCCTGGCAGTGTTCAAGACCAGGTTGTGCAAAGCCTTGGGTGATATGGTTTAGTGTGAGGTGTCCCTGTCCATGGCAGGGAGCTTGGAACTAGATGATCTTAAGGTCCTTTGCAACCCTAACTATATGATTCTGTGATCATACTGTATGGACTATCCCTTTGGTCAGTTGGGGTCAGCTGTCTCAGCTGTGCCCCCTTCCAACTCCCTGTGCACCCCCAGCCTACTCACTGGTGTGAGGTGGTGTGAGGAGCACTGTGTGAGCAAATTACTAAATTGATGTGGACAGCTCTGAAGAGCCTTTATAGCTATTTTTTAAATCATAATAGTCCTTCATTTTTATGAGTGAAGAACAGGTACAAGATTTGCACCAGTATATAAAATATACTAACTAAACAACAGTTGTGACTGATAAAATAGTAGCTGATAAAACTGAGAAGTGCAAAGCAAACTGCTACTAACAGCAAGAGCTTTAAGATATCCCAAATGTAACAGAATATATTTTGGGTTTTAAGCAACGGGAGAGAGTCCTTCAGAAGTTTGGCTTCAGCAGACTTATCCAGTGAAGAGTTCACCCAGGATTTGTTTACATTCACTATTGCCGAAGTGCAGCTTCTCCAGCTAATTCTTCCAGTTGTCTTTTCACCTGCATAATGCAATTCCTCTGAACTTCTCTGATCTTCTAAGAGTCTCCCAATATGTTCTTTAACTGGTGAGCCCAGTGCTTCTCGTGCTCATAGAGTTTCTCCTTCAGTTCCTGCCTGATTTGCAAGCATTCATAGAATCATTGAATCATAGAAGGGTTTGGGTTGGAAAGGGCCTTAAGACCCTCTAGTGCCAACACCCCTGCCATGGGAAGGGACACCTCACACTAGACTGTGTTGCCCAAGGCTTTGTCCAACCTGGTCTTGAACACTGCCAGGGATGGAGCATTTACCGCTCCTTTGGGCAACCTATTCCAGTGCCACTGCCCTCATAGTAAAGAACTTCTTCCTTATACATAACCTGAACTTCCCCTGTTCTAGTTTGAGCCCATTACCCCTTGTTCTATCACTACAGTCCATATGGCTCTCATTTCCAAACATATTCATGTCTAACATATCTATCTTTTGACATATTATTCCTATACTGAAAATTCTGGGAGGACATTTCCATGATCTCTGCCTTCTTTTGTTCACTGATTTCATCCAGGTTTTTATCCTGCAGTTCTAATTGTTTGATTTTGTTTTCTCTGTCTTCCAGTATGTTCCTGGCATCATCTACTTCTCTCTGCAGGTCTGCTACGGAGGTCCTCACACAGCTTGCACTGGCCTGCTATTTCCTGTCCCATCCTTCAAAACTTCACTTTCTTTCAGTAAATTCTGATTTTCAGTATCCAGCG
Source organism: Neopsephotus bourkii (assembly GCF_033783945.1). Taxonomy (NCBI): domain Eukaryota; kingdom Metazoa; phylum Chordata; class Aves; order Psittaciformes; family Psittacidae; genus Neopsephotus; species Neopsephotus bourkii. Next base: position 5,433,166 of record NW_026902266.1, read on the forward strand.
CTGCTACTTTTTCTTTAAGATGCCATCTTTGATTCTGTAAGTTTTCATTTCTCAAAGATAGTTTACTAACCAGAGAGGTTTCCATGTTGGAAGGAGAAAGCATGGCTAAGTTGGCATGGCACTGCTGCATTCTGAGAGCTTCCAGCCTGCCCAATTGTGCTGACTGCACAATCCCATGGTGTTTCCAACTGCCTGCTCCCACTGCCTGGCTGTGGCTTGCAAGACGTTGTGATAAAAAAAAAATAAAATAGTCAGGTCTTAGTAAGAAAGTTAAGAGCTTTAGGGTAAAATGCCTTCATTAGAAATTAGTTAAGAGTTAAACAGTGAGCAGAAATGTATAATTTTCAAAACAGCTGACCATGCTAGGTTGGACGCTCTTGGTATATTTAATGAATGAATGTTCAGAGGACTGTAATGAACAATGAAGTGACCCCCTTTTTTAGATGACATAGCATTCTGTAGTATCATGAAAACTAAGAAATTTTAAAGGCACGTCAACAGATGATATTATAAGAAGTACATTTTTTATAGATAAAAAATACTGCATGTTAGAGCAATTCCAGCTGAACTGTAGACAAAAATCTTAGATAACGGTAACCATTTAGGAAGCAAATGTGGAAATCATGGTGGATAGATCAGTCAAGGAACAATCACCATACCATTAGCAGCAGCATGGAGAATTCATACTGGATTTAAAAAAAAGAAAAAAGATAGGCAAGTCCCACCTTCACATACTCCAATACCTGGAGCAACAAAGTGGGTTGTATAGAACTGTCTACCTTATTCTCCAGTGGAGTCCTGTGGCACCTTTAGGGCATCCATGAGTTGGAAGAATAAATGAGGTTTCCCAATCCAGCTCATCAACCTTCCAGGTTTCTTTATTGTGTCTGTCAGGAGTTCTTTCACTTCGATGAGTGTTCCCTCTGGGATAGAGTCCACAGTTTCCATTAACTCAGCACGCATTCATGCCAAATCCTTGATGTGATGTGTTATGCCTCTCCCAGCACTCAACTGAACTCCTGTTTGACATGACTTGTAACAGGCTGTGCACATCCCCATGCCAAATGTCTCCTCTTTATTCTCAATGGCTGAAGTGCACCAGTGACAAAGATACTTCTGTTTTATTTTTTTTCCCCCACATTTTGTAATACTATGGAAAAGAAAAGGAAAGGAGAAGGGAAAGCAGGTATTCATGAGATGGAGCCTGAACATTACAGGAGGATTTTATTCAGCTGCAATATACCTTTTTGTCTGAATGAATTTAGGTGAGATGTATTAATACTAAGCTTTTGTCCTCCCCCTCTTTTCTTCCGCTTCTTGGCAATGTATCTCACTGTTGTTTGAAACCAATTAGCAGGTGCATGGCACTGCAGAACCAGCAACTTTCCAAAGGATCTTCACTGTCTCTGCTGATTCTCCTTCACTACTGTTATATAATCCTCTCCTTCTGGATGAGTTATTCTTCCATTTTATGCTGTTCTAGCATGAAATTACAAAACCCCATGCTGCAAATTAGATTTCTGTAGGGATATCAGGTGTATCAAGAAAAGCAATTCCAAGTGGCCTCAAAAACCTGCCTTTTTTTAATGTCTCTTGTATGGGAGCATCCACTAATCTTGTAGGGAAAACGGGGGAAGAAACGGCAATAGGGGTAAGAAAGATTGTGGTATGTTTTGCATTGTAAAGTTTGAGCTTGTTAGCCTTCTTTTCAGTGTGCAAAGTCCTTACTGTTTTTAATAAGTCTGGGACAAGCAGCAGCTCTGCATGTAGAGCAACTCATTTCTATTAAAATATCTTTGAACAAGTCCCTTTAAAACACACTTCACTAAGGAGCAGAAAGGGTGGGGGAAGAGAGGAGATTCAGAAATGTGCAATGAATTTCTACAGAAGGAAAATCTTGTTAGGAGGATATAAAGTTATGTCTCAACTTATTTTAACCCATACATGATTCATTCATCATAGCTAACTGTCACTAAAGCAGAACTCCACCAGCTGCACAAAACCCAGGGGAGACAAAAGAGAGTGATAATCACTGAAAAACCTTGCTGATGTCACCTCAGGTGGCTTCAGACTCCCTCTTGAAGACTCCATGTGGCAGTTTCGGAAGTGCCGCCTCCCTGCTTGTGTTGTATATCGATGCAGGAGAGAAAGACAAATCTCGTGTAGACAACCATGTGGGAATATTGCAATTTGAGTAGGCTAAAAAGGTTCAGCCTTCAAAACCAGAAGAAGGTACTCCTTGGACTACTGTGGCTTGTCATAAAACTGGGAAAGAAATATCTATATTCAACATTAATTAATCTATTTGTATTAGTGGAACAGAAGTCTCAAATTGTAATTTTCTATTTAAAAGGAAGTTGGTAAGCCAGAGAGTTACACCAGAACCAAACTGGACCTGCTGTATTTAAGGGAGCATTCACAAGGTTTGGTGGGAGGAAGGAATAAAACACACAAGACACATGGGAACACTCCATAACAAGTGAAATCATAAAGACTTTATATGTTCTAATTCATTTCTTATTCAAGAAAATGACTGTTCATGTCAAAAGGCAGTTGGTGAAGGAAATGGAGATTTGTCCCTAAGTTAATTCCATGCTTCCCTTGCTTTGGACTGATAAGCACCAAATTAACTTTGTGATAATCAAAGGTTAGAAAATGTTGTCGAGATGGATGACTTCTGCAGATTATGGTAAAAAGTATTTCTAACATTCAGACAATACATCAGTAAGTTTCTCTTAAAATAGTTTTAAAATATTTCAAACTTTGCATGCATAAGAATTGAAAGTCTTGAGAAGCCTTTTCTTTCCCTCCTCTCTCCAGATCCCTGTCTCCCCTATCCCCCCTCCCAGTGCTTCACCACTTCCATTCACAGAACAGCAGGAGGGAGAAACAAGTAGAAAATCTTGTTCTGCTTTTCCTTTTACCATATTCAATACTTGACCAAAGAAATCAGGAAGCAATTAAAAGCTTCTGTTTCAACTTCCCATCCTGTTCAAATCCTTGCTCTAATTTTGTCTGAAACTTCGCTCTTTTAAAAGCTTGCCAGTGTGTGTGAATGTGTGTGTGTGTACTTACAGATATATGTATGCCCTTGTTCTTTCAGTCAAGTGGTATTACAAAATGCCTTTTCATTTCTAAGAGGGTTCAGTCGTCTTTGTAGTAAACATGTCCTTTAACAAAATTCTCAACCTTAATGCTTTTCAAGATGTCTCTAATGATTTCTAATTTACTGACATTTTCCCTGAGCCCCTCATCAATTTAACTATTCAAATTGCTAACACTGTTAATAATTCCTCTGTCTCCAGCAGACCCACTGCAGACCTTGAAATCCCTTTGCTGCCTCTGCAGACAAGAACACATCTGGTTGTGCATCCATACCATGCTGGATCAGAGTATTTATTAGCCTGGCAGCAGTGTTCATCACAATGCAGTATGATGATTAACGGCTTCATTTGCACCATTGCTATCCAGAAGGGCATCTCACGGGCCCATTTCCTCCCCTCATTTCTATCTTACAGTGGTACAATTCTACTTATTTCAGCACATAGAGAACAGCATGAGCACAGGGGTCTGTATTTCTAGGGGGCTGTGGGGAAAATTTTGAGGAACATTTGGAGCTGCATGCCAAATTGCCATCCCTGCCTTTGAAAAAGTCCAGATGTCTGTATTTCAGGGGAGACTTGAAGGGGAAGAAGATGCAGGCTGACCTGTCTTCAGACAAAAGCTCAAATTTTCAAAATGGCCCAGTGCATGCTCTGCTGGGACTTTAGAGCTGAAGACACTGAAATAAGCCAAGCATGACCTTGCTGCACATCAGCTGAACTTTGCTACCCTGTAGTATATAGAAAGCATTTGGAAATGGCTCATCAAAGGCAGTTCAGCCCTTGGAGTGTTTTGCATTTCTGCTTTCTAGTCAAAGCTCCCACTCCAGGGTAGCTTTTTGAGTGGCTTGCCTCAAAATTTCCTGGACAGAAGTGCTTGTATCTATGGTGGTACACATGCAGCTACCAAGTGATGTGACAGGTTCCTAGAAGAGATTCTCCTGCTTGTACATGCAGAACAAATTGATGAACTACCTCTGCTGATGCTGCAACAGTCAATGAAACTAACCAAACAAACTCAGACATGGACTGGATGGTTTGCAGCAGCCAGCCAGGAGAGTGGTTGTAAAGCAGGGCTTCAGGAGAGAATCTCTTCAGAAGTGCTGCCCAGTAATTAGGGCATGAGGAACTTCAGGTAAAGATTTCTAGAGTCTGTCTCTTAACCACAAACTTCCTCTTAACCAAGTTACTTAAACCCTGTGGGTCTTGATTTACTTGCTTGTGAATTTGCAGTTCAGATACCCATCTTGGGGTTATATAATTGGCTTATGCTCACAAAATTCTTTGGGATACTACAAGGGATGTTACTGGCTATGTGCAAGGTGTGTTTTTTGAAGAGTGTATGTGAGTTTTTAGTCTGTCTTGATAGCTGTGTGTTCTGTAAAACTGGAGTAATAAAAATTTCTCAGCAGGTCTCAATACCTCTAGAGTTATGGATAATTGTGAAAAGCTTTTCACAGAAAGCAGAAGTCTGACTCTCTGAATAGTGTTTTCTCCTTGAAAAACAATTTTGCTTTTGTGGGAAACAAGGTTAGAAACAAATCTAGGAAAATAATGGCAGAATTAAGTTTCACATTTTTTCTCAAGTAGCTTTCTGAGGAAGACAAAAACCATCATTTTGTAGACCTGACGACTTCCTGTGTAGACTCCAAAGTTCATAACAAGGCTCTAAAATCCCTATGTGGAACTAAATTAATCCATTCCCATGTAACACTTTTGAATCATACATAGGAGGAATTGGAGCAGAATCTGGTCCTCAATTAGATATTTTATGAAAATATGCAGACACAAATTATGAACTTCAGGCCTAGATCAAAATCTAAAAAAGTCACAAAGGAAAAAAAAAAAAGTAAAAGCAGCCACACCTTCAACATCTGATAAACAGGGCTTTGAGCTGTGACGAACTGCTAGTTCTGGGATAAAAAGTGTCACTGAGAATCCTGATGTGTAACTTCTTTGCAAGGCCAGCCCTGTCAATGGGGCTAGCAAGTGCAGCAAAACATTCGGGCCTGCTAACTGTCCACTGAAGATGTATAGGTGATGCCATATTGGAGATTTGCTGCTTGCCTGGGGTAACAAAGCCCTTAGAGCAGCCAGCCCTGCTTTTCTGCATCTTTCAGTCTCAAATGCTGCTGTCTATTGCTGAGAGGATCTGTTTCCCCATATGTATTAATTTGTAATATTAAAAATAGCTCCTTCATGCCTAAAGACTGAGTGAAGAGGGAGGTATTCTTCTCTTTTGTTCCATCATCCCTGGAGATTCCCCATAGCCACAATGCCTTTTCAAACAAGTTCAAAGCAACAAGTTTTAACATTAGTTAGAAACTTATCCTCACAATATAAGGAAGCAGGCAAAGAAGGTTTTGTGTCCAGTATGTGCAAACTACTCCATAGAAGGGGCAAATCAACTTCTCTAGGAAACAAAGAGATTGTCTGGTGTTCAGAAATCAGGCCATAATGCATAAAGGCATTTAGGTGATTGAGTCAAACAAGTTTCCCAAATGCCTTTGTGGATCTTAGTGCATATGTATATATATGCTATATGGCTTTTTTTAGTCCTATATAAAAAGCTATATGGCTTTTCTTAGTCTTAGGAAGAGAAAGCAGAGAGATCTTATGACTATCTGCAACAACCTAATTGGAGGGTGTAAAGAAGAAATGCCCCAAAGGAGAGAGGAACATTAGGTTACTGACTTCCAGACACTCGAGGTGTATCTAAAAGAGGATTGCACCTCTATCTTCCTTTTTCTGACATCCATTCCTTGCAGACACAGGGAAAGCACTCATTAATCTTCCTCCATTTGTTTTCTATATTTCTGGAGAATTTTAAATTGACAATTTGGCCCTTTTGACCAGTTCACTTTCCCTTGCAGGGAATTTTCTCAGTTCCTTTTTACCTTTGAGACCTTGTACACTCAAGCTATTTGCAACATCTACTTTACATTACATTCAGCTCAACTTATTTGGCATTTCAGGCTTCACAGCTCCTTGCCCATATCCTGACTCAGAAGCCCCAGCCTTAAAACACAGTCCTCTATATTATGACTGCAAGCATATGACTTTTTTATTCTGCTTCTGATCTATCTCTGGATCAGCTTAGTTTCTTGTCCTCATTGTCTTCATGCCCCTTAAAACGCCTTTTTTCTGTCTGTAAAAAAAGGACTAATAATGACTTTAAAAAGTGGACTCCACTTTGACATTAACAATCAGAAGCATCCTTGTCATGATTAAGCATCCTGAGTCATAAATGTGCTGCTACCTGCACATGCCAGGCAAATAACTAACTAACAAATACAGCGTAAGATTCTGTAGGCTATGTCTCTTACAGACCTCTCTGGTGATGTGAAATATCATTGTGTGAACTTCCATGGAAAGGGAAAGAACACCGGTTTTGTTGCATATGGCAGAAGTGACAATGGGGACTTGCAGTTTAACAAGCCCTCTACACAGGAAACAAAAGTAATTCTAAATTAACATAACTAATTAGCAGCCTTAGATAACGTAATTGCTATGCAGAACTTCACAGTTTTAGTTAGCATTATGTATTAACTACTATGTAATTATTAAGGCACCACACTCAGCACCAGCAACTTAATTATCATTAGTATTGCGCCAGTCTCAAGCTTGAATGCTGACGATTAATAAACCACAATTATTTATACTGTAATTGTGTCATTTTAATTAAACTGAAAATGCACTTCGTTTGCTTTTTGTTACAATGTTAATTTTTTAAATTAAGGTCAGGTCTTTTCGTCAAGCTCTTTTTTTTTTTTTAATCTCTAATTGCAAGTTAGATAGACTGATCTCTTGTCATCCTGAGAAAACATTGTGACTGTTGGTGACAAGTGAATTTTGGGGTAATAAAACAACCTCAGTGCTCTCGAGTTATGCCATCTCAATGCCAATAAACAATATCTTGATATGTTATTTCCATGATTGTTAAGTAACCTCAATATATGTAAATCCCATTTAATTTTCTTTTAGAATTAGTCTCTGCAAGGGTCGTTTTTTTATTACATTATGACAATGCTTAGTGGGCCCTGTTGAAAACAGAGAATTTACAGACCAACAAGACCAAAGTTGAAGTGTAGGCTTACCAATGTAAAATTATCTGCTCATTGTCACCTAATATGTCACTGCCACAGCCAGGAACAGAGTCAAGGCCTCCCAGCTCTTATTTCCGTGTTCTGCCTGCTAGATCACATTGCTCCTCATGTTAGTAAGTTGAGAAATGCCAAGTGTGTGGTGAGGCAGAGCCTTAGTCCCTATTTTCATAACAGGGTTCCTGGCCTTAGTAATAATTAAAGATTTTTTTTAATGCATTTTTGTAACTCCTCTGACTTCAGGGGATTTCTTTTTTATTTACACAAGATGGATCAGGCCCAGGATTAATAGCTTTCCTCAGAGTGCTTGAGTACAGCAATATTTGCTTATATAGAGGAGGAATGATTTCCCTGCCATTACCCAGATAAATTTACTATGAATTTGCAGCAAGTTCTGCCCCAGTTTTTGCCCTCTGAGAGACTCTCAGTGCTAACCATTAGAAACTTTATAGGTAAGCTTCAGTTTCTTTTTATATAGCCAGAATTTAACTTAACTCAAAATGTCAGTGTGTTTGCCTTGAGGGAGAATAGAAAGGAGAATTACCTAGTCCATTTCAGGGATTAGTCTTACTTGTGCTTTCTTTATTGCAGTATCTTCCAAGTTACAGGGCTGGAAGCCCAGAGGTTAAATGGATGAACACTGGATCAAAAGCAAGGCTTTTGGGAGCACAGTGAGTGAGGATTTGTCAGGTGGACTGACTGAAAGCCATGACAGACAGAAAACAAATACTGGAAAATATCCAAAGGGGGAAAAATATTCTGTCAGTTCAGGAAAGAAACAGGTTATGGAAAGGAGGCTGCTTTGGGATGGGCTGCTTAAAACAAAAGCAAGGAATTACCGGACTTTGGAAGTTGAAGGAAGCAAACATGGAAGCTAAGAAGAGGGAAGAGAATAAAATGTTATAATTGCAGTGCCACTTAAATGTTATCTACATGTCTGAACAACAGTGAAATGACTGACCGCCAAGAAAGGGGAAACCAATTGCCTATCCATAGAGACAGTACAGGTATCTCTGGAGCTGTATGTTAAACTTGTGATGAAACAAACAGGTAAAGAAGCTTTCAGTCTATAAGGAAGAGAAGTCTCTTTGCCATGCAGATTTATAAGCATGTGTATCATTTCTACCTTTTACAGAGGTCTAGTAAAAAAGACTAATGCCCAAATCTTTTTTCCATATGGGATGAGAGTAGGTCAGTAAGGTAAAAAGGAAAACCATCACAAAAACTGATGCTAAAGCAGATCAACAGGTAACAGGAAAGACGAGCCTTTTGTGAGAAAACTAATACTAGCTCTCCCATCCACTTTCAAATTCCCCTTTTTACACTGGAAAAATCCTCCTTTTTAAAGGTGTAATTAGCAATAATTGGAGGGCTGGATGTTCTCGTCATTCGTCGTTCGATTCTTCTGCTGCTGTAACTTCTCTGAAGCTGCTAGGGATTTATATACGCAAAAGAAGAATCACAAAGCCCCCTACTCTAGGGTTCACTTGCCTATTGTTTTTGTTGCAGATCTCTTAATCTTTGGAGATTATTCTTCAGTTACTTAAGCATTCTGGCTGAATTTCAAGACATTGGAATAATGAGCAGGGTGAGGATGGGGGATTTCCAAGCAATCAAAAGAAGCACTTTCATTTTGTCCTGAAGCAGACATATAAAGTTAAGGATGGCAGCTTGATTCCTGAAGCTGTTGGAGGCTTTAGGAATGACAATACTTGCCAATTTAGTGGGGAGATAACAGAGCTGATTTACACCAGCTAAAGACAGGGCTAGATACTCTAGTGCTGCACAAACATCACAGAATTGTCCTATATGATGGCCTCTTTAGCTTGGAAAGATGTCAGCTGAATTCTACTGCTTAGATAAAACAAAAGGATGCTAAAGCTTTTCTCAGTCAGATTTATTATCAGTATTCTAATCTGTATCTGGTGAAAAGAGTGTGACCCTCTCTTACAGAGGTAATCCCTGACAGAGTAATCCCAATTTCTATCACTTTAAGATTACTTAGCTGTATTACACTTTATCTTAATGCCCCTGGGAAACTCAAGCTGAAGAACAATTCTATGACCAATTTTCAAAGCAGCATCGTGACAAAAATATTATTACACCAGTATTTCTGGGTCTATAGCAGCTGCCACTAAATTCTAAATAGAGTTAAAAATACTAGGATCAACCGGTAAATCTCTAAATTTATGGGATATGGTTACCAGAGGGACTGCCTCTTGATTTCTTTGCAGATGCCTTGGCTGAGATTTCTAGGGGTGCTTCAGTGGGAATTATGGACTATAAATCAAAGAGTTCACAGAGAGAATGCTTTTCACAAGGATGGGGTAAGGGCTGGAGATACTTGGATCAAATCTGTATTTTGTAAAAAAAGAAAGGAATTGATTACAATTTTACAACAAATAACATATATACGTAGTTCATAGGGTAGGAATAAACAGCAGGGCATCTGTCTTCTCTGCACAGGTGCTTTTATGAACTTACATACATTTTATTACTCCTGTGTACTATATGCTTTTGGGGCAAGAGGCAAGTGATTTTCTGGTGCAAAGCACTGTCCCCTGGAAAATTCCTCTTTAGTTTCAGTGGCTCTAGATCAGACCTATTAGAAGGAACAGCCATAGCAAAAACCCTTAAAAGAAATCCAAGATACTTAAATGTTGACAACTGCTCTACAGAGTAATAATTTTTTCATAAAGCACACAGAGTTCAAGGAGTATGATCTCCACGCAGTGAATCAGATAAATCTTGACTGTTTTGCATAATTGTTCAATATTTTTCTATTACTTTCATTTAAAAAGCTTTTTATTATGACTATTTGCACTCCACATGTTGTCTTTCATATAATGTTTGGGATGTAATATACTTCTCATTTTTTAAAACTAAAAAAAACCCCCAAAGACCCAAAAGAGAATAAAACCAAAATTAAATGATTCCGTTACATGGTTGAGCATATTCACCTTCCATTTCACAGGGTTTCTTCAGAAGGAGGAGCACTGCAAAGGTCTCAAGGTCCATGTTTCTTTAAACAGTAACTAGAAACACAATCGTACTAAAAATGCATGAAATAGTAAGCCAAATCTCACTTGAGTATAAACAATATTGGGTTTCATGTAAGCCATAATAAATCAAGAGAAGTACACACAGTCCCATGGTTTTTTATGCTCAATTGCTTTTGCCACAGTTCCTTCACCAGTTCTTTTTAGGTGAATTCATAGGGAAAACAGAAAAGAAAATGAGCATCCCCCGACCCTCCACCTTTACGTTTGTTTACTTGTTTCTTTAATTAGGTTCAACTTTTGTTTATTTTAGTTAGATCTTTCCTAGTTTTCGCTGACTTATGGTTTCTATTGTCTTGGTAACACGGCAGTCCTGCTCCATCTCTCTTTTCCAGTTAGCCATAGAGAGCATTAATATCAGCCATTGTCTTCCTGTGCATTTACTAGTCCTCAGAGGGTGTGATGGAAGTCAGAAGCTGAGTATTCCTGGGCCAGGTTCTCACTGTCAGCACAGATCTAAATGAAACATAAATCATTGCATCTGTTTCAAAGCATATCGTACACCAATTCAAGTAGATATTTGGCCCGTTTTGGAAATGTAGCTATTGGATAGCGTATGAAATAACTGAGGAGTTAAGCAGTCTGGTTTTAGTAACTTTAATAAGTAGTCCCTCTGGGCTCATTACAACTAAAACCCAATTCTTGTACTCTATTTACATACGCCAGTTTGAATTTCATGGCTGTTTCTTGGTTCCACATGGTATTTGCCCATTTGTTGTCAAGGCTGGAAAGTGGGTAGCAAATGGAGCTGGGAATGTTAAGAAGCAGACAGGATAGTCTCATGCTTAAGGTAAACATTGATACTCTGGGATTGTATTCTTTTGCTGCTACTGTGGTAGACCTCGGATGACATGCTGCAAGATAAGAAGTCAGATATTTGACACGAGTTCATTAATCGCTTCCTACTCCATAACTATCTGATCAAATGTGTTAATTTGCAGCTAAAATTAGCATCAATTAGAACTATTTAATTTATAATGTCTTAACACAGGGTGAATAAACAAGTTGCATCTAAATCACTTTGTCTCAATTTCCATCTGGAAAATGGGAATAAAAATAACTAATCTAAGAAGAATGTTGTTGGAGAATGCAAGTGTGAAGTATTGGCATATTACAGTGATGACTACCACAGGAAAACCCACAGGAAAATTAATAATTGCTTTTTTACAAGGATTTGATAAATATTAAGTAAATAAGCAAACTCTGCTAATCAAACAGCAAAGATAATGAAATTAATTTTTGTTAGCTAAAGTTAAACACTCTTGAATTAAAATTGGTATGGCCACCCCAAAAAAAAAACCCTAAAATCCTGACATAAGATTGTGTTGCAATACAATCAGTTTAAACTGAGGAACTTCCCAACTTTAAAGCTGCCTGGCTTTGTAACCTTAGTGATGAAGCTATTGTTATCAATATGAAAAACAGCAAACGCACTGCTGAATACAATTCTGAAACATTGCTTTTTTAAAATGAAAAACGTATCAGCCTCTATGCAGTATGTAGTAAGGCTCCATGCATCATCCCCAAACTTATAGCATATAAGCCCTGAGTGAATTTTCTGATAACTTACAAGTAAATCCATTAAGCAGATTAAGTTAAATTAATTAAAACCAGTATCCTACCAGAGATCTGTCATCTGTGATGGCACTTTTGAATTGGGCTTGAATGATCCCCCTGACAAATAACACAGATATATCCAACTTTTTTTGATAGTAAAAAACTATCAAAATCCCCTCTTTGAAGGGAGGCAAGCAATTGTTATGATTACTTAGGTTAGTAACAAGCTTGACTCAAGTTAGCATGTGTCAGCATTTGCAGAGATCAAGCAAAGGAAAATGAAGAAGGGGTCTGAATATCTTTGTCTGAACAGGGAAAAGCAATTTTAAACTGCTAGCTGGAGTGAAGACTCATGAGAGTAATGAACTGGCGGTTTAAATGATTATTAAGTTGAACAGTGTCTGCCAGGAGGACACAGAAAGCTTTGTCAGCAGGGAAGAAAACCAAAACTACAATCTAAGAGACTGACAGCTCCTCATACCAATATCCTCTTATTTTCTATATTCCCAGAAGACTTGGGAGCAATGCAGGTTTCCTCAGAGCACACTGAAGGAGCAAAAGCCTAGGTTAAGCATTGTGTCTGATTTGAATGTCCCAAGAGTGACGTCTAAGTAGTGTCCTTGTCTGGAAATTGCTCTAAGAAGCAGTTCAACTGCTTAATTTTAAGCTTGCACTTAAATGCATGACTGAAATTCTGCCTGTGACTCTCTGGATTGTGACCACTTTCTCACTGTCAATATTTTGTATAACTTTGCCCTTCCTAGGCTGTTGCTCCTTAAGGTGCCTTTAGACAAGAACATGGTAAAGGTGATATTCTTCCTAGAAAGACCAAAGGGCTCCAGTTTGCTTTATGTATTTCCTGCTTTCTCTTCACTCTTTCCATAGTGCATCTTCCACCTGTAAATCTTTGCAAAGACTCTGATCACTCTGCCTCATGTCCTTGTGGCTAAGTTGCTGTGTTGAGCAAAAAGATGGACTATACCTCATTCTCTAACGCTGCAGAGATCCCATTGCCAGATCTGAGGGGCTGTAGAAAAATTACTTTGTTCATATGTTGGGGATCCAAATAACACTTCATTATTTGCAGTCCATCCCATTCACGGACACCCTCTTGTCATGGGGAAAGAGCTTGCATGCCCTTGTGAGGTTGAGAGCTATGCTGGTGGTGGCATATGCCTCCAGTAGGGTCTCCCATGCCAGACAGGTCTCAAATGAAGGGTCAGACAAAGTGTGTCCATGGGCAGGATGGGCTCACTAGCCTTCGGGCAACCATCCTAGGAGAAGGACAGCTACAACTTCAAACCCAGGCAGATGAAGCTTGTTTAGCCTTATAAGGCCATCCATCTAAGAGAAGGATACTCTAACCAAACCTATGACCTAAGGACTTTGCTGTCACCATCCAAGCTTGCTTGGCCCTGGCAGATAAACCTCAGGTGTAAAGGGTGGGGCCAGTTCTGCGCACGCTGTGCCTTACCTAAAAAATCCACTGCACAGGCCAGAAGGGTTTATTTGTCAGCACGCTTGTAGTAAGCATGGGTAAAGCCCTTCCCCAATCTTCGTTCGTGAAGTCAAGCCATCATTTGGAGTCTGCCCACAAGTGATGGTGGGGTATGAGAGCTTTATTGACAGGTAGCCAGCAGCAGAAGAGAACGATAATATCCCTGTATGTCAGTTTGACTCCCACAGAAAGAAGCCACTTTGGTACCAGTTTACAGACTAGAGGTGAAAGTACAATTTTTTCATGCAGCAAAACCAGAGGCCTCGGTGCTTGCCTCCTTTCTGTCTTTGGAAATCAATGGGAATACAGTGCTGTAACTCTAAGTTACTAATGAAGTGAGATGGATATTTTTACAGATGAGTTCTAACCCACAAGGTAAGTCAAAATTCATATAAATGGAAACAGTCGCTGCATCAGTTCATAGGGATGTACGGTTTAATTCCTCAATTTGTATACAAACACTAAATCAATAGGATTCCTGTGTATGCAAAACTCACTCAAGTCAATTATCTCTACTGGGTGCTAGATTAGACTCTGCTTGCGGGACAGACAGTGTGTATGTTGACTGAAACAAAAAACAAGGATACTAGGAGATGTACTTTGAAGATACCACATAACTGAAGAATAAATTTACATTTTTTAAAAAGCAAAATTATTAAAAGAATTGTCATTAGCACTGTATTGATAAAGATAACCTCTTCCATTTGACTTTCATCTGTCCACTTACTTATGCTTGCATTGCTATTCTACCTGTTCCTAAATCATGTTGAGCTCTATATTTACTCACATGTCTAAAAGATGACAAGGCAACTGATTTATTAGCTACCCCAATTTGCCTCTCTTTGTGTCCTTTTAAGTAGTCCATCCTCACTGAACTTAAACACCCATAAAGCAACACCACCATCTACAGCTCAAAGATCAGACTCTCCACCATAATTGCACCTCTCTGTCCTGAGCTCAAGCTGTGTCAGATAGCAGAATTGAATTGCTGAGGGGAGTAGCTCGAGAGAGGACACCTTGAACACCGGAGCGGGGGAGATCAGCGTCCAGGAGCCTCAACTCAGAGCGACAAGAGCCACCGAGGGAGCCTCAAGTCCTCGACAGGACCTGCCCAGGAGCCGGCAGCTCAGCTGACGCGAGCAGGGACTCACAGGGGGCGGAGCCAGGAGGGGCGGTGCTAGCACTGACTGGTTAAAAACCTGCCTCAGGGAGTGCGAGCGACCAGGAGTGGGTCAAGGTAGATCATGCTGGCAGGTGAGCGGGACGGTGAGCGGGACGGTGAGCGGGACGGTGAGCGGGACGGTGAGCGGGACGGTGAGCGGGACGGTGAGCGGGACGGTGAGCGGGACGGTGAGCGGGACGGTGAGCGGGACGGTGAGCATTCGCCGTATGACCGGGGCCCGGTCTGGGACCTCTGCTCTGGCTGCCTTGGCGGTGGCCACCATAGGCACCCAGACAGAGCCGATGGGGGGGGGGGGCTGCAGTGCAGGCTTCGGGGTGTAGAGAGTGCCTGCGCTGGTCTGGTGAGGGAAAGGTACACAATGGGCAGGGCTGCACTCAGTGCTCTCTGGTGGAGGTCCTCCTGCAGCAGGTGGCTGAGCTGCAGGATGCTATTAATGGACTGCAAGATGTCAGGGTAGCTGAGAGGAAGCAGGAATGTTTGCACCAGGCCCAAAATGTTCAGGGGCCTCAAGCTTCCTGTCTAGCTCATGAAGGAATGAAGGAGGCCGTGAACCTGCAAAGCTGGGAATTGGTGACAAACCAACAAAAAAGGGAGGAAAAGGACAATTAAAAGCAAGGGACTTCCTCCTAAATCTGTTGTCCCCACGCAGAACTGCTTTGCTGTCCTGCAGGGGGCTCATGAGGAAATGCACTCGCACCAGAAGCAGCCAGCTGATCACTGCTAAAGATGATCTCTACTGGTGCTGCCACGAAAAAGCGGCGGGTCGTAGTAGTAGAGGATTCTACTTTGAAAGGGACAGAAGCACTCATCTGTCGGCCTGACCCGGTCTCAAGGCAGGTGTGTTGCCTACCAGGGGCATGCATCAGGGATGTGTCAGAGAGGCTTCCTGCTCTAGTAAGCCCCATGGACTATTACCCACTTCTGGTGATACATGTGGGTGCTAGGGTTATAGATAGTAGTAGCCTGGGGAACATAAAGAAGGACTACAGAGCCCTGGGAGAGGTGGTTAAGGGCTCTAGAGCTCGGATAGTCTTTTTGTCTATTCTCCAGGATACAGGGGAGGACCTAAAAAAAGCTAGGAGGATTAGCCGGCTTAATAAATGGTTAAAAGGGTGGTGTCATAGTCAGGGGTTTTGGTGCCTAGAACATGGGACCCAAGTTTGTAGGCCAGGTCTAGCGGGGGCTGGTGGAGCTGGTCTAAAGGGGAAGAGCAGTTTTGGTAGGAGGCTTGCCAGGCTGGTCATAGAGGCTTTAAACTAGATGTGTTGGGGGAGGGGGGCATCATTCCATCCCAACACACCCAGTCTGTTGCCAGCACCTATAGTAAATGCTCAGAGCAATGTAGAGATATTCCAGCTGCTCCAGCCAATGAGCCGGCTTCATTTGGAGCTCGGCTCAGATGCCTCTATACAAACGCCCCTACCATGGGGAACAAACAAAAGGAATTAGAGATGCGTGCACGTCTATGAGGGTATGATAAAATGGGCATCGCAGAAACATGGTGGGATGGCTCCTTTGACTGGAGTGTTGGAATGGAAGGTGACAGGCTCCTTAGAAAAGACAGGCATGGCAGATGCGGAGGGGGAGTTGCCTTTTATGTTAGGGATAGGCTGGAGAGTATGGAACTCTGGGGACAGGTGATCAGTTAACAGAGAGTTTGTGGATCAGGGTTAAAGGGAAAACAGCGATGGGAGACATTACTGTGGGGATCTGTTACAGACCGCCTGATCAAGGAGAACCTGCGGATGAAGCACTCTATAGACAGATAGGAAAAGCCTCATGCTCACAGGCCCTTGTTCTCATGGGGGACTTCAAACACCTGACATCTGTTGGAATGACGGTACCGCCCGGCACAAGTAATCCAGGAGGTTCCTCAATTGTGTGAAAGACAACTTCCTTCTGCAAGTAATAGAGGAGCCGACAAGGAGAGGTGCCGTGCTTGACCTCGTGCTCACCCACAGGGAAGGGCTTGTTGGAAATGTGGCACTGCAGGGCAGCCTTGGATGCAGTGATCATGAGATGGTTGAATTTGAGATCCTCAGGACAGTGAGAAGAGTGTGCAGCAGGCTCACTGCCCTGGACTTCAAAGGAGCAGACTTTGGCCTCTTCAGGAACCTGCTTAGTAAGGCTCCATGTGATATAGCCCTAGAGGGCAGGGGATCCCCAAGACTCTTGGTTGATCTTCAAGGATTACCTGCTACAAGCTCAAGAGTGTTGCATCCCAACTAGAAGGAAGTGCAGCAGGAGGGCCAGGAGACCTCCTTGGATGGATAAGGAGCTGCTGAGGAAAATTCAAATGAAAAAAGTCTTATAGAAAGTGGAAGCAAGGACAGGCGGCCTGGGAAGAGTACAGGGATGTTGTCTGGGAAGCTAGGGACCAGGTTAGGAAAGCTAAGGCCCAGTTAGAATTAAACTTGGCTAGGGATATTAAGGATAACAGGAAGGTATTCTACAGGTACGTAGCAAATAAAAAACAGACTAGGGAGAACGTAGGCCCCCTCAGGAAGCTCTCAGGTGAACTAGCTACACAGGATTTGGAGAAGGCTGAGGTTCTCAATGACTTCTTTGCCTCGGTCTTCACTGGCAAAGGCTCTGACTGCACCACCCAAGTCTTGGAAGGCAGACGCAGGGACTGTGAGAATGAAGACCTTGGGCCCACTGTAGGAGAGGAACTGGTTCGAGATCATCTTAAAAATCTGAATGTGCACAAGTCCATGGGTCCTGATGAAATCCATCCACGGGTCCTGAAGGAGCTGGCGAATGAAGTTGCTAAGCCGCTGGCCATGAAAAATCCTGGCTGTCAGGTGAAGCTCCTGAGGACTGGAAAAAGGGAAATAAAACCCCATTTTCAAGAAGAGGAAAATGGATGATGCGGGGAATTACAGACCAGTCAGTCTCACCTCTGTGCCTGGCAAAATCTTGGAGCAGATTCTCCTGGAAGGCATGCCAAGGCACATGGAAAACAACAAGGTGCTTGGTGACAGCCAGCATGGCTTCACTAAGGGCAAATCCTGCCTGACCAATTTCGTGGCCTTTTATGTTGGGGCTACATAACTGATGGACAAGGGTAGAGCAGTGGATGTCATCTACCTGGATTTGTGTAAAGCGTTCGATGCTGTCCCACACAACACCCTTGTCTAAATTGGAGAGACATCAATTTGATGGATGGACAACGCGGTGGATAAAGAACTGACTGGATGGCTGAAGGCAAAGAGCTATGGTCAATGGCTCAGTGTCCAGCTGGAGACCAGTAATGAGTGGTGTCCCTCAGGGATTGGTGTTGGGACTGGTCCTGTTCAAAATCTTTGTCGGTAGCATGGAAGCTGGAATTGAGTTCACCCTCAGCAAGTTTGCCGATGACACCAAGCTGTGTGGTTCGGTTGATATGCTGAAGGGAAGGAATGCCATCCAGAGGGACCCTGACACGCTTGTGAGGTGGGCTGATGCCAACCTGATGGAGTTTAACCATGACAAATGCAAGGTCCTACATTTGGGTCGGAGATCCCAGGCACAGCTACAGGTTGGGCAGAGAAGAGATTCAGAGCAGCCCTGCGGAAAAGGACTTGGGGGTGCTGGTCGATGAGAAAATGAACATGAGCCGGCTTCAGTGTGCTTGCAGCCCAGAAAGCCAGCTGTATCCTGGGCTGCATCAAAAGGAGTGTGAACAGCAGGTCGAAGGAGGTGATCCTGCCCCTCTACTCTGCTCTCGTGAGACCTCACGTGGAGTACTGTGTGCAGTTCTGGTGTCCTCAACATAAAAAGGACATGGAACTGTTGGAACAAGTCCAGAGGAGGGCCACGAGGATGATCAGGGGCTGGAGCACCTCCCGTATGAAGACAGGCTGAGAAAGTTGGGGCTGTTCAGCCTGGAGAAGAGAAGGCTGCATGGAGACGCATAGCAGCCTTCCAGTATCCGAAGGGGGCCTACAGGGATCCTGGAGAGGGACTCTTCATTTGGGACACTGTAGTGACAGGACAAGGCATAATGGGTTAAAACTTAGATAGGGGAAGTTTAGATTGGATATAAGGAGGAAATTCTTTCCTGTTAGGGTGGTGATGCAGTGGAATAAGTTGCCCAGGGAGGTTGTGAATGCCCCATCCCTGGCGGTGTTCAAGGCCAGGTTGGATGAGGCCTTGGGTGATATGATTTTGTGTGAGGTGTCCCCTGCCTATGGCAGGGGGGGTGGCACTTGATGATCTTAAGGTCCTTTCCAACCCTAACTATTCTATGATTCTATGATTCTGTTCTATGATTCTAAGAGTACCAAATTTCTTCTGTTGAAAATATACAGTATCTCTTTAATTTTCATTATCCAAAATTAGAGGTTGGTTTAAAAACAGAAACAAACAAACAAAAACCAAACAAAAGAAATTAAACACTTCAATGTAATTTAAAAGAAAGATTATTCTGTGTCTTCATCCTGCATTCTGATTTCTGCAGTACAGTACTACCCATGATAACATAGAATTACAGAAGGGATAGGATTGAAAAGGACCATGAGATCACATAGTTCCAACCCCCCTGCCCCGAGCAGGGACACCTCCCACTAGACCAGGTTTCTGAAGGTCCTTTGTAACCCGGCTTTGAATACTTCCAGGGATGAGGCCTCCAGAGCTTTTCTGGGCAACCTGTTCCAGTGTCCCACTACTCTCAGAAAAGCACTATCAGAAAGGCGTGAAATGCCTTTCTGTGGTGCATAGTAAGTAGAAAGTTTTAGTTCCAGAGCAATGCAAATTCCTCACAAATCGGTGCTTCTGTATTTCTGTGGAAAAAAACCCACCTTTGTTGGCAGTTGTAACTCATTAGGTGTATGTTACTGAGAGAGACTTCTTTTTCTGCTACTAGAAATAGAAACCACAGAATAAAGATTGTTTTACCACTGTCATTTTCCAGTGATTATTTCTTACGTTTTTGTGTGCCATGTTGCCAACCACACTGTGGCTTTGGCAGGCTAAAAGGGATACCTCCTCTCAGTTTCACAAAGGTAGTTATCAGGCTGCATTGCACAGCTGAGGGAACTATGGTCTCCACAGTGGCAGTGATAAAGCTAAAATCTTGTTACTTGCAGATAATAGGAGTTGAAGGGAAGTGAGAGACTCCACAACTGCTATTCTGTCCCACGGCCTTTACCCCTGCCTCCCCGAAGTAGTAAAGCCAATTTGTTGGTGGCTTTTGACTCCTTGTCTGCCCTAGAAAGCTTTGTTAGTGCTTTTTGTACAAGTCTAATCTGGGAGACGCAAAAGCTTCAATATAGAAAAGGCCAGTGATTACCTGAATTTACTGTCTGTAACCCTGGCTGTGCCTATTTATGCACCATATTTTCTATTGTCACCAGATGTACAGTTATGCAGAGTAACGCATACAAATTGTTCTTAAGATGAAATCCTAAGTCACTCATGTTGCTGTTCACAGCTTTCAGCACCAAGATGCTGGTTTATAGCTTTGGCATTAGTCCAGGCAAGAAAGCTCTGTTCAAGTCTTCTGTAGTGTGTTTTCACATGATTAACCAATTCATGATCAAAGGGGCTTAAATGTTCTGTTTAAGTATTTCAGGGAACTGCAGGTAATAGACATTTAAATTAAAAATAATAAAAAAAAAGCAACCCCCAGACACCCAAAACCCCAAATGTGTGTCAATTTACTTTGCTTCAATAGAAAACTAAAGGTCCACTGGACAAGGGAGTTTCTTTTAGTGAAAAGCCACAGGAAACTTAATAAGATTTCACTTCAAACAATGTAATCCATGAGGTCAGTGGTACCTGATACTAATTTACACTGGATGAAAATCTGAGTTTGTTTGTTTATACTTCCAGACACCTACAGTATTCATGCCATGCCATATTACACTACTACTTAAAGGAGTTAGAACTGATAATAGAAAATGACTGTGTATGCTGAAAAGTGATTGACAATAAGTTGTTATTAGATGCAGCCATAGGGATCTGTTGTGCAAATACCTAAGCAATCAGCAGAGAAGACTCAGAAGAATTCTGAAGATGCCATTCACAGAGAATTCATTCTCTAAGGAGCCACAGATGTCAGCAAAGAGAACTCAGTGGCCTGGTTTAGCATTCGGGTTATTGCCAGTAACTTCAGTGTACCCAACCTGCAGTCTAGGAGGATCCCAGTCTTGTCAGAAAAAAAATAATTTTTGGGGTGGGTCTCGACAGTATTAACTGCAAAACCTGACTGCAGTCTGAGATCAGGACTCCCTACCCAAGCTGTCTTCAGCAGGACTTTTAAATTTGCCACTTTGACCACTAGAGGGTAGTAACATACATTTGCGCTAGGTGGCTTATGAACAGGAGAATCGAGTAAGACGTGGAAGATGATAAAAGGAAAATCTGGTGTACAAAGAGAAGGTGTCAGACCTCACCAAAGTGTGTGTTGTGCCCTTCATACATGTGTCACTGTATAGGCAATCATTCACTACTGTGAATCTATGAGATCAAGAATTATGGGCCAGCTAGGAGATCCATCTGTGAAATTCCGTGTTTAAAGTTAGTCATATGCATACTTGTTTTCAAGATGTTGCCTTAGACAATAGAGAACAGAAAGTAACATGCTACATTGTTTTCCATAGTTGTATGGGTAGCTGGGAATAGCTTAAATGCGTTGTACATTACTGATGCTGGCATGATTTCTGTGTGAGAGAGCAAGAAGTTTTTGACTTGTAATTATCCAAACCTTTAAAGGTGGGGTGGAAATTTTCTTAAGTGATCTTGGTATTCAAACATCTGACTTGGGTTCACACAGAACTGACTTGCTGTCAAAAGGCTAGCCACGAGTCTGCCATATAAACAGGTACATTTTGCAGAAGCATCTCTCAAACAGTAGGATTAGGTATAGTTAGTTCATAAACCTGAATCTTCTCCTGTCTTTAAATATCTTATTCTCACCTGTCTTACTCTGTGTCCCTGATCCTGTTTATGCCACCTAGAGCTCTGTCTAGAGCACTCTTCAACTGTTATTACTCATAGTACAATTTTTGCCACAATGGGAACAAGAACAGCATCTTGACCCTTTTGGTTTCCAACTTTTCATGATTCTGTGTTTTACAAGCAAAATTGTTTCTACTTGTCTCCTTTGAGATAGTCAGCTTGATTTCACATCATCAGTAGTCAGATGGACCTCATGGCACATTCAAAGCTGCTAAGCTTTATCAGAAAGTATTTTGGTTTGGGGTTTTTTTGTTTGTTTGTTTTGAGTGTCCAAAGATTTCACAAGCTTTGGCAAGAAACAGAGAACAATAGCTGCCCTGTGGCTGTGGAACTGAGACTCTAAACTTGTTTTCAATCCCATTTCAGTTGTATACTTCTCAAATGATGCTGGGTAAATTATTTTATCTCTCTGTAGTACACGTCTGATTTTGTGAACTGGGGAGAGTCATTGCTGGGAGAGGGACTGCCACATACTTATGTCTGACAAGTACTTAAAATACAGCTCTTACTAAGGTTTAGACCTCTACATAAATTATAACAAAATCTAATAATCTGTAAATGCTGACATGAAAAATATGCATGAAGCAGGAATCCCCCTTTTCAGAAATGTTTTGTTTTTTTATAAATGTGTTCACCAGAATGGAAACAGTGTTAAGAGCAGGTCTTGACTTTATCACCACTGATGTTTATTTACTTGATACATTTAAAAAAAAGTGTATTTATACCTGCTCAGGACCCA
Organism: Neopsephotus bourkii; assembly: GCF_033783945.1. NCBI lineage: Eukaryota > Metazoa > Chordata > Aves > Psittaciformes > Psittacidae > Neopsephotus > Neopsephotus bourkii. The sequence continues at coordinate 5,455,348 of NW_026902266.1, forward strand.
CTCTGGAGACTTTTTAGAGACATATGATACTCTTTCCATTTAAGTTCATTACAGTTAGTTTGCTTACTTCTACAGTTCCAGCTCAGGCCTATTTCATTATTAATTCTTTGCATGTGAGTTGTGTGTTGTTCATTTTAGGTATATTTTGTCTTTCTTAATGTAAGTGGGATAAATGGAAAAACCAATGAAATATCTCTTCTGTGGCCTCTCTCACCCTGTGCCTTGCAAGTTCTGGGACTGCTAGTGACAGTCTCTGTGAATTATCTGCTGGGGTGATGTTGTTCTGACCTGTAATAACAAGGTACATCATTGTTGGCTTGCATGTTATAAAAATGATGCACAATGCATCTAAAAGTTAGAATAATACTTTGATGCAGCTCTTTGTCAGTTCTACAAATGGTTGCAGTTAATCGATGCTATAAAACTTTCCTTCAGGCACTGGTATTCAGCGTTCACAGTAGGAAATGGAGTTTGAGTCTGACATTTTAAACACTGGTGGTGTTACCTAATGAAATAACTTGGGGTTTGAAAATTCCCATCAGTAAAAGAGCACAAAACTGCTGTTGAGTTAGGGTATTTAAAAACATCTTTTGAGCACTGGGAGAAGATGATATGTTGGACAGACACTATTATTTTGCTACACTTTTCCTGCAGACACTTTTAACTTGACCAGGGGTCTACTGTCCCATCTGTGCATCCATGTCACTTTCATCACCATTAATGGAAGCTATGTGTATGAGCTGATGAGGGCAAACACAGAGTTCAAAATTCTTTTTTTGTTTATTAAAAAGTGTCATGCAAGTCTTGTGAGAGAAGCCCTTGAGATTTTTTCTTTTTTTTTTTTCTTTCTTTTTTTTTTTTTTTACCTTGCCATAACAAACACTGTGGATTTAGCAAACATTTCAGGATTTCTGCGGGATACATTTTTTCATTTTGTATTTTAAAGATCTGTCATTATGAAATCAACTAGCTCCATCTCAAAGGGCTGTGCGAAGAAAAGAGACAGCGGAAAGTCACCCAGCTGATGACAAACCGTGTCAATTCCACAGGCTTTTATCTTATGTTTTGATAGTGAATTACAAGATAAACATTCTCTTACATGTAAGTGCATAAAGAATAAAGATGGCATTCGGAATTTTGCTCTTTATGAAGCCCTCAAAACGACAACCTATTTACCGTGGCCATTTTCTTAGGATTTCCTGAAATTCTGGACACTCAAAAAAGAATGACAGTAAAGATGTAAAAAGATCATGGAGGAAAAGGCTGAGAAAATAGAACCCTTCTGGGAATCACTTCTTATAGTACACTCTGTACTGCATCTGAGGCAGGCCCATGCCTAGAGGGCACAATCTATCCTTAAGTGTATGTGACCTACTAACCACAGTGAAAAAAAAAGACCAGGTGATCTGATTTACTGCTGTTCTAAGAGAATAACTTTTCCTCAGCAGGAGAAATCTGAAGAAGGCACTCATACTAATGTGTGCACTGCTACTCCCACAGGAACAACGGACCATTCTTCAAGAGCCACTGTGTCCTAGCTTTGCAGCAAAACTGCTGAAAGGTCAGTGCAAACTGACCATGTTAAAAAAAAAGATGATCCTTCAGTCCTGCTGTTAGAGTGTTTGTTGGTCTCATTTCTAGTCAGGTAGAAAAACCTAATATGCAAAGAATACATTTCTGCTACAGCTTCTCAAAAATCTCAGACTTTTCAAGGCTCCCCAAGTATATAATAAAGAGCAGGATAGAATATTTTCTGAAAAGGAATGAAAAAAAGAAAATGAAGCTAAGGGCAATAACTGAATTTCAGACATCTCAACTTTGGGCTGCAGACTTTTAGCTAATTCTAATAGGACCATTGTTTAAAAGGGCAGGGCACTTTTTGGTAACTGGGCCTCTGCCAGTGGAATGGCAAATATCTGTGACACATAAACTCATTAGTTTGGCAACTGCTGGTCAGAGTGACTTGCCCAAGCTCATGCAGTTTATCAAAAGCAAAACCTGTGTAATGGGCAGAGTCCTGTTTTCCAAAGTTAGTTTATTCCTCAGGTTTGTAACAGTTTCTTCCTGTTCCAGCTGAATCATTTAATCTGTACAATGCTGTAGTTCATTTCAGCTTTTTATAACACCAGCAAGCGGGGATTTAAAAAGCACTTTGCTGTTCACCTTTCGGTCATCCTCATAACTTTCATCTGCATATTGTTTTATTTTGCTAGAGGCTTTCCCAACAGAATTTCCCAACAATGGTGTTTTCTCTGAAAAGATGGATCACCTATGAAGCTAGGAACTGTGACCTTCTGGTGCTTGAATGGTTCTACAAAAACTTCAGAAACTTCCTTTACTTTAAAAAAAAAAAAAAAAAAAAGTCATTAAAACATAGGTTTTAAAGAGTCTGAAATCCCCTCCTACAATTCTTTGCTCTTTTAGCAGGCAGGTAAAGTGCTTTAGGTTTCAGTATTCTGGACTGCCCTGTTCAGTACCTCATGGATTTTGGAGCTGGATTTTTCAGGTTTAGATAAATAATTGCACTTTTATATTAGCAGTATTAGCATAACTCGATTGTCTAAATATTGTTCTAGTATCTAATAATATTGTACTAATATCTAATAAATATTGCATCTAGTGCTCCTACTCTGAATGTGTTTGAGCCTTTTTGTTACTGAGGTATATCAGCTCATGCTTTTGCTTAGTTTTGGGGGCTTATTTTTCCAAATGGATAAATGATTGGTGCAGTTAGGAAACACATTTTAAGGAAAATTATGTTGTTTTTCCTTTGTGATATAAACCCAGTATTTTGACCCATATAAATGACCACTTGCACCAATTAATAGGTCTGATTATGTAGATCTTCCGAACAGCCTCCTTCTTGCCTGCAACTGCTGGTAGAAGAATCCTGTAGCTGCTTTTGATTAGCAATAAACTGTTGACCCCTCAATTTTTTCTTCAGTTCTTTACTTTTTTTTCATCAGATTAAACTCTTCTATTGCTTTATTCTCAATTCCACTGCCAGGTGTGTTGGCTGTTGCTAAACTACACCTGCTTTGCAGCCTCCATCTGAACCACTGTCCTAAGTCAAGGAACTACTTCATGTGATCTGTCTTCCTTAAAAGTTTATCTTTTGCACTTTCCACTGTGTGGCAATTTGATGAATAGATACAGATCTGCTCACTGGTGCATAGTGGCCTCAGGTTCTTGGCTTCTTTGCTCTATTTGCCTACTGCTTAGCTTGGCACTCTTTTTTATTATTTTTGAGTAATGCCTTTTGTTTTCTGTGAGACTGCTGTGAATACAAAGAACAAAGTCCCACTTTTGCATATCATCAGTCTCTCTTTTACCACATACCTCAGATAGCATATTTTTATGGAGCAGAGGACCCTTTATTATTTGCCATTGCCATCAGTCACTGGCCTGTCTTTATTTCTGACTCTTTCCTCCAAAATTTTGTGGGAACCTAGGGTTGGATGTCCTTTTGTCAGATTTCCAGTGGGTGCTAATCACTACAAATCTGTGCACTTTGCTATTTGCCGCTATGTGTCAAATGCCAGGTATACTATAGCTTCCAAGCCATGGCCCACCTCCAGATGACAAGTCCTGTTGGAGGGTCATTTCTATAATTCTCCTTGCAGTAAGGAATGTCAGGCTTTTGTAACCAAGAAACCAAGCGCTTTTTGTAGTTAAAAGACCAATTATCGAACAGCATAATATATACAACATTAAGCTGCATGACAAAAACCCACAAAGGAGCTTAGAGAGGCAATATAACAGGAGGGAGTTACCCAAATAATACCCTGAAGGCCATCAACAGAAGCCCACCTGAGCACAGCAACTGAAACCAAGGAATCTCCAGTCAGCTTTTAGACTAGGGTTCACTGCTTAGGGGTGGGACACATTACAGGATGCAAGGGAAAAATAGTTCTGGATTTCATGGGACTAATTATGGGATGCTTAGGTGAGGAACCAAAGGTGGAGAAAGGGAGAGAAGTTCAGGTGATTTGGCAAGGGAAAGGAGTGAGAAAATACTAGTAATGTTTTGCAAAAAAATTAGTAGGTAAATAAAAGGGCTGGTTAGATATACATAGTTGGCTAGTCAGAATACATGTGTGTCTATGCCCTATGCCTGAACAGCACAGTCTGTCCTGTGTTCTTACTAAACTCTTTTCTAGTTCTTCCCTGGTTGAGGGGTTTCTTTCTGTGTGCATATGCATATGGGCGTGTGAGTCCAGCAACTGGAGACAGACCAGAGGCTGAAGAGCCTGTGTGTCTGTGGTGCAGTGACTGATCAAGCATGGGTGTGCGAGTGAGTGTGTGTGTGATCACTAGCAAAGTTCAAGTCAGATCAGCTGCTGAAGTGACATCAGAGTAAGGAGATGAGGGGGTTTCTACAGGCTAGCCACAGATGTGAAAGCATTTATGCATCTCCAAGGATGAGAGCACTGGGGAAGCAGGGGGGAGTGGGGTACTGGCCTCACTGGCAGGTGCCAACAACTGAGCAGACTGGGATGAGGGGGCAGATACTGCGAAGAGTGACTATGAATCATGTTGAAGGAGGTATCCACCTTGTGCATATTCATATATATTCTCATTAATAGACTTCCATTCTGCTCAGCCAGAGAGGGGAGCAAGATAAGGCCATCAGTGCTTCCTATTCCCATGAGTGCTCCAGGTGTCTGTCTAGGAATTGTGCATCCAGCCATGTAGATATGTACTGCATATTTAACTCAAACTGTACCTCTTAGCTTTCTCTGGTAGATGTTTCCTGTGGTCTAGAGAATTAATACTTTTACTTGCTAATTCCAGTTTTAGGCTACTTGAAACTTCTGTAGAGAAATGCAGGGATATTCTAGGATGTCAACTGAATGTTCCACTGAACCATCTGTGACAAAATTCTAGAAAATTTACTTTCTTTAGTGTATTTGACATCATATAACCTCCCTGCATATTGTTAGAGTGCCCATAAAACATCCATGATAGCTGCTAATATGTGCTTAACAGTCCTTTCTTTACGATATAGTCCATCAGCTTGTGATCAGGCTGCACATGCATTTTGTGGCAGAAGCTGAATGAAAGCAATTGCTCTACAACAGAAAAGCACAGCCAGAAACTGTGTTTATGTTTTCACATACCTATTTTTTATGCTTTCACCACTAAATGCGCTTGGTCTCTCAGCTCTGCAGTTTCTAGGCTTCCTGAGCTGTCACCTTGCAGCTGGAACCAATACATAGAGCTGCAGGTTTCCAAGAGTGGTACCTCACTCAGTTTTCTTTATTTTTGGGGGGTTCTTGAGCACTGGATCAACAGATGTTGCTTGTCTTCTGAGAAGCATGCATATAATCTGAGGAGATAGCTGGCCACATGTTATAGTGTCAAGTTTTTAAGGGCAGACAAAAACAAGCTCATGGAAAAATAAATCTGTTGAGGACTAAGGCATACACAGAAACAACAGTCTTATAAACAGTTGGGTCCTGAGAGAGTTCTGCAGGGAAGAATAACATACACTTGACCTGAACTTATTGTTCCCTACATTTGTGTTTACAGGCACTGCTGGAGACACAGTATTAGGGTAGGTGGACACTTGGTTCTGACAACCCAACACAGACATCCTGTGGTCTCTGGTACCTCAAAGACAGGTCAGTTACTACATATCAGACCTCACCCTGAAGTGTCTGATTGCTTTCAAGTTTGGTTTCCATCAAGACCCAGTCAAAAGCTTCACACACTGAACCTATGGAAATGTCTGTATATCCATATTCTTATGAAATACAAAGTTCAGTGTATGAAAAGACTTTGGACAGAGGTTTTCACATTGTCTTATTAAGTTGGAAAAAGCTTTATCTTTCTTAATAGTTTAATAGATCTCTGAGGCAGAGGTAATGACAGCAGCAAGCTTGAGAAAAGGACATTAATATTTGCGAAGTGACAAAGACAGTCAACAGTACAGGGGAATTAATACTATGAAAGAAGTTCTCTACTTTGTTAATAAACATTTTAAAATATTTTACCTTAATTCAGGTTGAAGCAAAGACGACATGTAGATGACAAGCTAACAGTTCAATTTTCTGTGCAAGCTGTAAAAATGATGTACTAGAATATACAGAATACCAAGAATCCTAATAGCAAAATAAATAATAACAACAACAGAAAAATCTCCAAAGTGTCTATCTAAATACTATCACAGTATACCTCTGCTGAGCAACGTGGACCAGTTTAGGAGCTACTAATGTGGGAGTCTTTGTGGAAGCACTGTTTTCCAGTAACTAGCATTAACTAGTTCAAGTTACGCAGCACTTGCTGCATAACAGAAAAGTGTCCGAACTCTGAGGCTGTTCTAAAAATTTGAAACACCATCCACTTACTGAAAAGCCATTCTTTCTTTTCTTAAGGTGTATCTTTGCTTCCTAGAAAGATGGCAGATATCTGACGCAAAGGGGACAAATTCTCAATTTTAGACAGTTAGCATCTGTTTGGAAGTATTGCAGATTGATAACATTATCCTCAATCTAGGTATTACCAGTTTGCCAACGGCACTGATGCCTAAATGTCCCTCTGTCCTGGGTTAAGCAGTAGCAGTCATTTTTTCTCCTTCTTAGTAGCTGGTGCAGTGCTGTGTTTTTGACTTTCAGCCTGGGAACAGCGCTGATAACACCGATGTTTTTAGATGCTGCTCAGTAATGTTTAGTCTGACCAAGGACTTTGTGAGTCTCATGCTCTGCCAGGGAGGAGGGGAAGCTGGGAGGAAGCAGAGACAGGACACCTGACCCAAACTAACCAAAGAGGTATTTCATACCATAGCATGTCATGCCCAATATATAAACTGAGGGCAGTTACCCAGGAGGGTTCACTCACTGCTTGGTCGGGCTGGGTTATCAGTTGGTGAGTGGTGAGCGGTTGTATTCTCTTCCCTTGTGATTTCCCTTATTATTACTATTGGTGGCAGCAGTAGTGATCTGTGTTATACCTTAGTTACTGGACTGTTCCTATTTCAACTGGTGGGAGTTACATTCTTTCGATTCTCCTCCCCATCCCTCCGGGAGCAGGGGGAGGAAGAAGTGGATGAGTGAGCTAACGGCTGCATGGTTTCTGAGTTTAAACCACGATACCCTCAAATACCTGGCTCAGTTTATTATGGAGTATCTATACAAGAAGGTTAATTCATAGAACCCTAGACTGGTTTGGGTTGGAAGGGATGTTAAAGATCACCCAGTTCCAACACCCTGCCGTGGGCAGGCACACCTTCCAGTAGGTCAGGTTGCTCAAAGCTCCATCCAGCCTGGCCTTAAACACTTCCAGGGATTCCTAAAATATGTTATTCCCAACACTACCTATCAAAGGGTTATCATATGTCCATAGGTACGTGGATGTAACATATGGTTCAGGTTGTGATAATGGACCATTATCACATTCATATTTATCATGATATGATAAATATTATGATCATTAATTATCATTATTCATATTTGCCCTAGCAGGCAAATCTGAGCAGGGCAAATATGAATATTTTTGTCCTGTTTATCTTTAATATGTCCTTATCATTGGTACTAGTTATTAGGTTATTCTAGTTGGAGACAAACTCCTAGTTTATATGAATTCTTCTTACCACAAGACTACTGTTGATTTATTCCATCCTAATTAAACAAATTTATTGGTGCCTTTTCTTGGAAGCCTTACACTTCCTATTTTTCATTAACTCCACAAATACATTCAATTGAGCAAGTAAAAAATATTCATTAAAATGTCCTTATGGACCTTTTCCTTTCCTGTTCCTCTAGCTTCTTGCATCATTTCATGATCAATCTTGACCCTTAAAAATCTCATGGGAATAAAAAAGACAACAGCAATTGTCTAAGAAAGTGAATAAACATGAGGACTTTCTTTAGACACAACCTAGTGTCAAGGGGAGTGGGTGAAAAAAGCCAAACTATGCAAATAATTTTGCTTTGTCATAGAAGTATGATAAAACTGATTAACATTCTAGATCTTTTTTTATGCACTCCTTACTCAAGGAAAACTTTTGCTCACATCTGTGTTGAGTCCTTCCTGAGTAAAATTTCTGGGATTTTGTCTCTTAATAAGAACAATGAAACAAAATGAATTAACGGGGAAATAAGTAAAAGCACTGAAGATGGTGCCAATACACTAACTATACACTTAAGTTTACACTGCCTGTTCATTTAAGCACAAGATGATACAGAATAAGGTCAGGGGAAATCATCCTATATTCATCCCCAAAGATATCTGATATACCCAATGACAGCAGGACCCTGTTTATTCAAAATACTTTTGGAACATCAAAACATTTGGATAAACAGGGCTTCAAATAATTGAGGGAGTTATTGTATAAGTAATTCACACCAGGGGGACATAACCTAGATTCAAAGGAGTTTCAGATCAAAGGGGTACAGATAAATGGGATTTTTCTCCATATGAAAAAATAAAATAAACAGCACTTGATAATTCAGGAATCAAGAAGCGTCCAAACATTTATTTTTTTTCTTTCCCAAAAATACTTTATGATGAAAGGTCAAAATTGTTGCAATAAGCCATATAGAAGAATATTACTATGAAATCAAAATAACTACATGAGATCAAAAGTGTGAGTTTGGATTTTTTTGAGCATGTATGCATGTGTGTGTGTGCTTTATTCATGCTGGGCTTTGTTCTGTTTCTTTAAAACTCACCAATCTTTTGGTCAGTATCATGTAAAGTTTATGAAGTTTCTTGATCTATTCCAACCATACACAGATCTCCAACTTCTGCCATATCTTGTGGTGGAAGGTGGGGATTTGTAACATCTGTGGCTCTGTAACTCATTTTCCCCAATGCCCAACAGAAGCAAACTATAAAAGTTCGGTCTTGGATGGCCAGTACTATGTGATTGCTCATCTTTCTATTATTATAATGACCCAGATATGGTTTATCTGCATACAGACAAAATCTCCTATTAAATGTCCTTTAAAATACAGATTTTGGAATTTAAAAAGAGGTTAAGTGTAAAGATCTATGCTGCTACTTACCCCCTGCACTGTTAATATGGCAGGATGGATAATTTGCTAATTTAGATGAATAAATGGCCTTTGCCTTTGTCTGAAAGCTATGTTCACATTCCCATAATTCAGTATTGCTCCTTACTGTCTGTGTAAGGACCTTTAATAGTTAGTGGTGGTGGCAGCAGAGAAGACCAACTCAACATTTAAAGGGGAGTTAAAGGTCTAAAAATATGACACATTCTGGTTCCACCCCAACACTTGATTTCTGTGGCTAAAAGCCTAGCCAGGAGATGTTTCTCCTGCCATCCTGCCTCACCTCAAACAGCCCCATCGCAGCTCACTAGCCTTAGAGAAAGGAGGATCCCAAAGGGATGGTGCGTGGAAGGTGCCTTCTGCCTGAAGTTTCAGAGCCACTTTTACAGCCATCTCAGACACACCAGATTGTCCTGCCGAACCTCCCTTGATGTTTCTGGGCCTGGTAGTTGGGTGTTTGAGCCCTCAGTTCTGTCAGTGCTGCCATATGCAGGTCCTGCACCACACCTAGACCATGTTTACCCAGTGCCAGGGGCAGGCAGTGCCTCACCCCTCGCCATGCGGCAGGTCTCCCAGTCCTGCCAGCCGCCCGTTTGGCCGCCGACCCTAACTGCCTGCCTTGCCCTTCTCCACAGGGTGCAACCCCCTCAGCACTAGGCTCCCCACCCCACTTTTGGCGGGAAGACCGGCATCGCGCCGCCACCATACTGCCGACGCCAGCAGGGCCCGCTGCCTCCTCTCTCCTTCCCCATCCGGTCCCGTGGCTACATCGGGGGCTGCAGAGTAGGAGGGACGAGAGCACGATGTGGGGAAGTGCCGACTAGGTTGTTGGCGTCGTTTTCCTTAACTGCTTTTCCTCCCTCCTCCGCGAAGGACTACTGGCTCAGGTGTGTGAGGCGACGCACCGCGGCTCTTGAGGGGAGAGGGGTGGGAGCGTGATGAAAGGGTGACAGAGGAGCAGCTGTTGGGCTTGCAGTAAGGTACGGGAAGAATGGTGCTTGAATGAAAGGTTTGGGGGGAAGCAGCTTGGATGTTGAGTTTAGTAGGGGCAGAAAGTAAACACCTGTGAGGGTTGGAGAGAACACAGGTTGCCGTTGGAAAAACGTAGAGGCAACCCTCTCAGCAGAGCACTCAATAACTGTGGTCACAAAGAGAGAGGGGAGCAGGAATGGTTTGAGGCATTTTGGAGTTTGCTGACAGGTTGCTGCAGTGCACAGTCTGGAAGTGAGTAAAGATGAGCCGTAAAGAGCAAAGCAGGGACAGGTTAAAGCAGGTGTTGGGATTTTGTTTCCTGAGGAGACAGGAGGATGCCTTTGAATTGGTTTAAGGTTTCAGTCCACTGGCATGGTTTCCTCTCCACTCCTCATCCTGTTAACGCCTCTGCAACCTGTTGGGTAGAGTTGTGTTGTCTGTGGTGCAGGTAAAGAACCAATTTTTAGTTTTATTCCAATTTTCATCAGCAGCTGCTATTTGTAGATACAGGTATTGAAAAAAGGTAGATTTTGCTCTTAAAAAAAACCCAACCAAACAAACCTGAAATAGTACTTTCTCTCAATGAACAACAGGTAATGGTAAGGCCTTGTACAAGTTGTACCCTCTCTTCACTCTGCCTTTCTTTTATATGCTTGTCAAGGCTTCCCTCTCTGACTTCTTCCTCTCTGAGAATCCTTGCTGTGTGTTGTATCTTGGTTACAATTTGACAAGAATATCTTGACCAGTTTTCTGTCTGGAATGGAGCAGAGAAGAGAATATAAAAACAGAACTCAAGTGATGTATTGGTTTCATCTTGATAGCCCTGGACTCTGACTGAAACTGATGTACTTTTTGGATTCCGCACCATACGCAGGCTTGTGCATAACATATTTGCGGAGTCCACATTTCATCCAACTCCTTAAGCTCTGAAGGTTAAATGCAGGCATAAGTACTTGGACAGAAAAGGTGAAAGTTTTCTTATGCTGCTAGTATAGGGACTATGGATCTGGTAATCAGTTCCCATTAGTATCTAATCCCTGGATTTTCTACTGTCTGTCTAATTAAGATAGCGGCCATGCCATTTTTGCTACTTATCTAAAGATCTGAATTTGCTCCATCAAACTCAGAAGTAGCTCTGTCATCAAATTTGGTGGTTATAGGATTGGCCCTGTCTTTTTCCTACCTTTTTTCTCTTTGCCTTGCTCCCCCTCGTCCCGTGTGCCCCCCACCAAAAAAAAAATTTTCTTTTTAAATGGTAAACCTCACGGAAGAAGTAGGTTCTCCAGAATCTAATCGAATAAATTAATTTTTCAGGTTCATTTTCATAAGTAAGGTTGTTTTGTTTTGTGGGGTTTGTTTGTTTTTTTCTGTTTCCTGCCACAATCTCAGATTTTCTTTAATACTCTCAAGTACAGCTGCATAATGGAGCATACTTCAGAGGAAAAAGTGGTTTTTTTTGTTCTTAAAATAATATACACATTAAACTATATTTAATTATGACTTATCAATAAATTGATAAACGTAGGTGTTTGCTATTGCATTGATCATGATGCTCTGTGGCAGGCAGAGGCAGTAATTGCTGCTGATAGAGAAGAAAAGGTAGTGGAAGCAGGCGGGGAGAAGGAAGTGGCAGATGAGGGGATTGGCTGCTTTTAATGTCAATCACAGCTGCGTGCTCCGGCTCTTCCGCTGCTCTGGCTCTGGCTCTCCCTTGAACAGCTCCTAGAGAGAACAAGGCGTGCGGAGCTCGGATCACCAGCATCATGCTCCTAGGGCTTGCATCGGAGATCCCCCTCTTTGAACATTAAAATAACTCATCCGTCCATCAACGTCCCAGGCAGACCCAACGAGAAAACACGCACGTGAGAGAGAGAGGAAAGAGGAGGAAGAGAAAAACCTGCAACCAAGTGGACTAAAGCAAAGAAAAAAAGAGTGCTTTGCTTGCACAGCTGCAGAGTGGGAATTTAAAGAACTGCGGAGAGAGAAATTCAATCTCATCAGCACATACACATTGCAGAATTACAGATCCAGGTAGAAATGACATCAACTGGAAAAGAAGGAAGCGGAGCTCAACATGCACAGTATGTTGGACCCTATCGTTTGGAGAAAACCTTAGGAAAAGGACAGACAGGTTGGTTCTTTTGCAGCAGCACAGGCGCTAGCGGGAAGATGCTGTAGCAGCCAGTGAGGTGTTGGGGATGGGATATATGAGGGTTTAGGTTTTCCCATTTGCTGTTTTAGTGGAGATAATATTCATATGGGATTTTTGCCTTTATTTAGTCCTTCTTTTCTTCATTTTTCCCATTTCCTAAAAAGAAAAAAAGACAAAAAGAAAAAGAGGAGCCCAGGATGCTTTATGTTCATTACTCCTGCTAACGGGTGTTGTTCTGATGACAGCTGGAGTGCATGCAGAGGAAAAAATACATGAATAGATGATCTGCTGGTGGTGAATTTTCACATCAGTTTCTTCACTGCCCTACTTAGGAGCATTTTCTTTTTAATCAAATTATATTGAAATTAAAGGTTCACAGCCTGTAGTACCAAGGAGGTGGTGGTATTGGGGGAGTCACCAGCAGTATTTCATGACATCATGATTGAAAAGGGTGTAGTCCTTAAGGTGCAGTTGGGGGGGTGGAAATATGAACAGTATGTCTGTGGCACTGACTGCTGTGGGTATTCAGCAAATATGGATGGATGGGCTGATGGTTTTTGTGGGTAGGATCTGAAATAAAAGAAAAATAGAGGATTGGTAGCAGAATTCATTTTGGTTATGCTGTGTTTTTGTAGGATGGGTTGGGGGGGAGGGGAGATTATTTAATTATTTTTCTTAAAGCTTGTTTATGAAACTTGCCCCCAGCAGATTTTCCTGAACGGAACAATGGTAAGAAATATTAAAAAGAGGAAACAGTGGACGGTATTAGCAGAGAGCAGGTGCTTCTGCCCTACATGACATAATTAGATCTCTTAAATGCATTCAAGATCTGGACTTACTGTTGCTTGCTTGGATAACATATTCACTTCAAGGGCAGGGGAGCATTAATTGGATGAAAAACCCTAAAAATAAGCCCAAATGTCTTCCTTAATTTTTTTTTTTTTTTTTAGTAACAGGTGTAATGAACAATGGCATCTGGCAAATTCAGGGTGTCAGGAGCCCCCCAAAAGTCGATTAGGATTTGAGATTCTAATTTAGGGAAAGGGGAAGATCAGCCATAGGGGGGGCTTCTTTGGGCATGTGGGTGTTAACTGTTGTTCATTATGAGTGGACAATAAAACATGATGCATTGTGGTGGTTTTTTTGGTTTTGGGTTTGTTTTTTTTTTTATAACCCAGTCGAGCTTTGCCCATCTGTTGTCTAAAGGATTTAATAGGCGTTTCCATCCCCAGCTGCTGCCTCTCCTTTGCCTGCTTCCTCACTGCCCTGCATGGCACCAGCTCTGCAGTCCGCAATTTTCTTAGGGACACAGTCAAAATCCAGATCTTTCTCTGAAAGAAGCAATGCTCTTCTGAGATGATTGATTATAACCCCCCCCCCCATCCTTCCCCTCCTCGTCACAACCCCATAGCAACCGTTCAGAGACATGGATGAAGATGACATTGTCTTCTAGTGAAAGTGACTTTTTTTTTTTTCCCGAAATCTCTTCCATGTATCAGCCGCTAAAAGGTAGCTCCCTGTCAGTGTTTTGGTTACAACCTTTATTCTTTGCATAGCTCAATAAGCCCTTACTTCTGCAGCTGTATTCTTACTAAAATCTGGTCTGATCATGAAAATACCAAAAAATAGCAGTGTATTGCTAACAAAACTGCCCTATTTCTCCTGGTAATCCTTTCCTGGATTCTCCAGGTGATCAAAGAACCAGCTGTACATGACAAATTCATTTTTGTCTTTATCACTATTTCCTATTTTCTCTCTCTCACCTTCTCGGCACCCCTCCCTCCCCTTTAAATACAATAGTGTTTGAGATTCCTGAAAATACAGCTACATTAACCTTTTGCTCCATGTCTCATAGCCTGATGTTGTGGTCCTTAAGGGTTATCTGCAGCTTTGGTTATTTTTTTTTCCTCGCTACTAATCTTCCTATCTTCCTCCTAAGTGATTAGAGATGTGGGGGTGGAGGGAGAAGGAGAGGATGTATTTACAGGCTTGCTGCTGTTGGCCTCTGCAGTTATTCAACCAGCTGGACAAGGATGAAAGTTTCCTTCTGCAGTTTTACCGTATAGCTGGTCTTTATAGATATGTCTCTGCTGTTCGCACACACGAATGCACATAAAATGCACAATGCATGGTGTCATAGAAACTGGGGGGGGGGTGGGGGGAGGAGGAAGAAGAGAAATCTTAAAAGTAGCTGATGTCAGTCTGTCTTCCTTGCTACACCCGCCCTTGATTAATGAAATAATGCACTGAGGTGAAATCTAACTCAGTATTAAACATATGTGGCTAAATATGGAAAGATGCATTCTGGTCTTCTCGCGTTTTCTGTGCTAATCGCATTTGGGAGCATGCAGAATGGCATGAACAGTGCGTGGTACGTAGAGCTAGTCCTCATCCTGCTTGTTTTGGAGGGTAAGCATTTTAGAGAGAGGACAAGTGCAGTGTGAAGGCCTGATTCACCACATGTATGTTCCTGTGTGTAAAAAGTTATAAATACAAAGGTGTTTGGGTTGCAGTGGCATATGGCTGAAGAAAATAGTGGTCGTAATCATTCCTTTAGAGCTTGACTTTAAAGCTTGGAAGGTTAGGAGGTGATGGTTTGGAATACCACCCTTTCCCCCCATCTCCTGAAGGGATGAGGAAGAGTGAGAAATAAAATCTGGCAACATGTAATGATTAAGGGAAAGAAAGCATTGAATTGTGTTGCGAAGTCCCATCCATTTTCGCGTGATCTTCATATCAGTTTTTGAGTGAAAGATTCTTGACTCTATAAACTTGTATCAGGTAGACAAGTCTAGTTTTCCTCTCAGATACATCAGTATTATACAAATGTGTTAATCACTCTTAGCTGCTTTTACTTGATCAAAAGAAGGGGGGTTTGGGCAGGAGTGTGGATTAATAGTTCAGGGCAGACTTCGGATGTCAGGGAGGGAGAACTTAATGATAAGTAGAACTCTCACTGGCTTTCTCTCTGTGAAGTTCTCACTGATTGACACTTTGATAGCTGAAGAAAAGTGTTTACCAATACCAGCCTACTGGCCCCTGCAAAGAGGTCCAGTTGCCACATCTGGGACAGTCATGGAACCTGGTGACATCTGACTGTGGGTGGGCAAAACTGACACAGAAGAGCCTTCAGTTCAAATTGGTGGATAATGACCATTGTTGAAAGTGTTGATTAGAAAAAAAAAATTAAAAGAGGGATATGGAAAATGTGTCCTGAGTGCACACCTGGGCTGGTGCATCAGTCAAGCTTGACTGGTGACACAGAGAGAGAATTAGGGCTTCTTAGGCAGAGAAGGTGGAAAAGGGCTACATGGGGCAGTGCTGAAAAATGTCTGTGCTTAGGTCTTTGCTGGTAATGGGAATGATACAGGAATGAAGGGAAGTTATTTTTAATAACGCGGCATAACATATAATCTGGCTACTACAGTAAGATGGTTTGCTTTTGTAATAAGTTGAATTCAGAGCACCTCTTGTTTATCAGCTGGAGGAATAGCTCATGGAATCTCTATTTGAATGATTTTGCAAGAATACACGAAGCAGCATAATCTTAATTGTTGTACTAAAAGAATTATTTTACAGAACTGTCAGTGCAAAAGCTCATTACTATATGTATATACAGGTATGTGTGGAAAGGTTTTTTTTTATCTAGTTATTTTTCTATAGTTAATTATAGGAGGTTTTCATTGTAATTAACAGTAATGAGCAAAGGATGTGTGTCATGTTACAATAACACATATGGAAACAGTGCCTTGAGAAACCCCAGTCATACCTGATTATGAAGCACTGTTTTACTTTTAGATCAGAGGTTTATCTCCATTTGTCACTAATTCTGTGTGAAATCACCTTCTTGCATATTCCTTTTTAATTATTTTTTTTAATTTCACAAATATCTTTTTTCATGTGTTTCTTTTGGCCTCATTAAACCGTTTCATCCTTGAACCTCTGAAGATTAGTTCAGATTGTCTGTAGTGAATATTTCTTAATGAATGCAAAGATGAGGAACTGAAGTTTTTCTTGTGAAGGGCTTCAGCATTTTGGAGGGTTTTCTTGTGTCTTCATGTGATAGTCACCATATAGGCTTCAGCACCATTGTTTGCTATGGCATCAATTCAATGTCCAGTTGAAATTACCTAAATGCTGCTTTGTCTACAAGTGATAGACATCAGCTTTAAGTGGGAGTTGCCCTGTTCACTTTGAGATAAACTTGATGAAAAATTTCATGTTGCTGATCCGTTTGTCTTGTTTCTTTCATTCTGTTTTAAGACCAGTTCTGCAGACATACAATGCAAATAATATTGCTTGAAACTCACAGCACTTTGACCTTTGCAAAAAGTGTAGGGGGTCCCTTTACTGGATTGTGTAACATGTAACTTATAGCTATTTTGGTGTATAACATGTTAATTATATATGAACCATCAATGAGGTGTTCAGCAGTAAGCTATTGGGTTATGTAAGGAACCAAAAATTATTAGATTTGGGTCTTAGCAAATTTAATAGCCTTTAATTCAGTGAGAGCTTAAACAGGATGTTTCTTTACAGCCTTAACCACCTCTTTCCATGACACCAGCAGGAACAAATTTATTAATTTTTTATGTGTCTGTCAATTTTGGTTGAAATTAAAGCTTTAGCTCTATTCTTTGATTCTATTCAAGGAGTGTTTGGTAGACAATATGACCTCAGAAGCCTGGTTTCCCTTGGTAAGTTTGGTACATAAAGTATATCCTTTTCATTCATACTGCTACAGTTTTTTTTAGTTCTGTCCCAGTGTGTTGGATCTAGAGAGAATCTAAGGAGTCCAGCTTTATTCTGTGTAGCTGTCTAGATGAAATTTTCATTACAGAGGTGTAAATCACTGTAGTTCCTCCATGGCCTTTTAAACAAAAACAAACCAGTATATATTCTATTCATGTTTTCATATGTCTTTTACTTTCCTTAAAAAAGTTTCTTCAAAAATAGTGAATGCATACCCTTTGTCATTATAGTGTGTGAAGACTTAGATGGTTATTTAGTGATCATAGAAGTAAAATATTGCAAGCAATACTGTGGAGAGTAGAAGTCTTAAGAATGAAATTTTGCCAAGAAAGGTTATGTCATAGTGCCGTAGACTTAATGGATTTTCAAGTAATGATTATGAGTTTTGAGAGATTTGGCCTTTCTTAACTTTATATACACCTTTGATCTGATTGTTCAAAAGTATTGTTTGCCTTCAAAAGTACTGCATTACTAACAAGTGAACTAGGATCACCATGCCACATAACTGAACTGCAGAGTGCAGGCATCTCTGTATTGCACAGTTCAGATATCCCTTTCAGGACTTTTAACTCTTTGTTTGTTTTTAAAGCAAATTCCTATTTGCTAATTACAGTGAAAAGGATTTTTAGCTCTATCCTTCTGGAAACTTTGTAGAAGCGTGCTATTAGTCTTTTACCCCAATATCATAGCAGAATTATTATGAACTTGTTGAAAATTTAACTAGACTCTGAATGGTTGTTTTCCTTCATAAAGCACAGTAAGCTTTCTTACCCAGGAGTTTCTAAAATTCAGATACTGTCAAATGAGTAGTACTATATGACTGTTTATATATCTGTGTTTCAGATATAAGTGGTAACTATGGGAGCAGTGATTTCACACATAGAGTTCTTGCACTGCTCCAGAACTCTTCTGGCTTTCATCATCATTCTGATGTCATTTTATGCTGCTGCAGTAAGAAGGACTGTGTTAGTATGAGACACGTTACAGAAATCAAAAAAGCTTCTCAGTAGGATTTACCTCTTGGCAGTGATTCTTTCTGGTCTCTCGAAAACCTACGAATCCATGAGAAGAGCAGTTGTCAGAATTGAGTGGATCTGCCAGTGTATGTTTTGGATTCTTCAACATTGCAGTATTTTTCAGTATACCCTAAATTTACTCCAAACATTGTATCTTGGAAAGTCTTCAATATTGTATGCTTTAGAGAGTGAAACATTAACTGTGAATGTGATAATAAATGTTGACATCCACTTCAAAATTAGTAGGTAAATAATATATAACAAATGTAGGTGGTTAAGGAATTCCAGCTTTCAGAAGAAATTTGAGAGGAAATGAGGAATTTGGAAGTAATGTCCTCTGAAGTAAGAGATACTGCATAAGGAATGTATTATGCATATAGGAAAACAGTCAAAATAACAAGAGGTGGAAGCCTGAGTATAGATTTCTGTGAAGGCAAAGGCAGAGACATAAATGAATGCTCAAGGAATGCCCCTTTTCAAATGTGAGATACTGTAAATTGCCTTTGTGATGTCAGTCTAGGTTTGAAGTTGAGCTGATTTAAGCAGAAAGATCAACAAGCCTGTGATAACTAGGTAAGGGTGGCATGTGTTGTATATTGTGGGTTGTTTTAAGAAATATTTTAAATAATTTATTTTATTTTAAACAAATGTTTACCAATCCTACTCATTAATGCTGGGTTTTTTTCTACTAATGGAATATGAGGATATAGTTCCATTTTTATTTCATTCATACACAGTACTGTGTTTCTACAAAACATTCACAATGATCTGTAAGTAACATGAATAATTGTAAATAGTGTTCTTAATGAACAGTTTTCATCTGCAGTGTCTATTAAGTACAGAGGGATTTCCTTTAAGTCCTTCTTTTTTTTTTTTTTTTCCTTCCTTCCAGATTTTTCTGGCCAACAACTATTTTTTCATTACCTTTCAACAGCTGTCTTTACCTCACTTACCAATTAGTTGCACTTAAACAATATTCAAAGATCTAAACTACTCTTGAATGTTGTCTGTTGGATATGTTGCATAAGAGTGTTAAGTTCTACTTGGACAGTTGTGTGAACACTTCCAACATAAATGTTTACAAGTGCAAAAATTAAGTTTTCCTGGACAGTTTGCACATGACTTCCATGAGCAGCCTTTCCCGGAAGATGTGAAGCTTTCTAGAAAGGCTTTTTTAAAAGGTACACAAACATGAGCAAACCAGACTTACTTAATTTCAAATGCATGTGTTTAGAGCGTATTAATAGTGCTTTTCCAGTTCTGTTTGACTTGTTCTACATTTAATTTTGAGTAGGAATATAACATTTTTACCAATTCCTGTAAGTCTGTTTACAGACTAGGAACATTCCTGATAAAATTCTGGTAAAAGCTACATAAAAAATTTAACCCCAAAATATTTTTTTCATTGCTTTGTAGGTTTTGAAAATTGGGTTCAAATGGAATTTAGGTGGAACAGCAGAAATTGTATTGGTTCCTTTCATACTAGTGTATTACTCGCTATTGATGTAGCTGCAAGCATTTTTTTCTTGAATGCGTCATTTGTGGCAGAGATGCCTGTGAGATTGCCGTCGTCCTGTGGACTCTATAAAACAGGAATATACTGTTTCTTTTGCAATGACCTTGGGGTTTTAAAGGCTAATAAATGAAAGTGTAGCATAAGACTGATGATAAAGAGCAGTATGGACAAGGAAGGTAAATTACAGTGTTTAAACAAATCCATGTACATTCTCTTGCAAATGATACTGCTGCCTTCATGGTAGTGCAGGGTAACCCTCAGGATGGTGCAGGTAGCTGATGGATAGTTATTCAGTGCTGGAGTGGGTGAAACGGAATACCTACCTTGAATTAAGCTTGCTCAGTTTTTAGTTTGGGAGAATTATATCCTGAAGGCCACAAAGATCATTGTCAAATGACATAAATTGAAGTAGTCCTAAAGCTGCCTTAAATAGCTCTTTCGTAAAGTGCTAATGTCTGACCTCACAGTTTTGCACCCCTTGGCTGTGCCAGGTCAGTTTCTGCCTTTTAGACTTCCGCTGTTCCTGCTCTGGCTTCCTTGCGTAAAGATTGGTGTATACTTAACAAGAAATTAAAAAAAAAAGTCTTTTCAAATAAACTTTTTTACACTGGGGTAGTGGAGGGTATGAGGTTAGACTGGAAGGGACTGTTCCTTGTGTAGCTTACCACTGATATATGCCTTCTGTTCAGTTTCTTATCTAACAATAATCAGTGATTTTATAATTAAGGAGTCTGGGGGGAAAAAAAGAAAAAAGTAGATAACTTGCCAGTTACTGACAAGAGATTACTGCTGTCAAAAGCTTTGTTCCAAGAGTTGCACCAGCTACTGACAGTAAATGGGTTAACGCAGGGTGCAAGGAGGGGATTCAGGAAAGAAGCCAGCATTAAGTGGCTTAGAGTGTACAAGTACTATAATTTTTTCTTTTTTTTTTGTTTTAGTGTTCCAACACTATGTGAGAATTATAAGCATGATATTTCCAGTGAAGTTCTTAACTTAAAAGAAAAAAGAAAAAAATAGAGAGGAAAAAAAAAGAGAGAAAACTGTTTTCAGGCATCCATTTAGCTCTTCTGGCTGCCTGCTTCTTTCAAAACAATATACTCTCTTTATAGCCTGAGGCTTTTGCAATTTCGGTTTACTGTCTTTTGCAGTATATGCTTAACATGGGAGAAAAAACCTGTGTGATAATGTTTATATTTGTTAATAATGTCTACAATACGTATGTATTAACAAGCTCTTCTTTTGCAGTGTCTTCCCTTTGTGTGTTCAGCTTTATGTGCCATAAGCTGACTGCCCTTGTCATTTAGCTATTAAAAGCACTATTGACTGGAACAAAAATAATGGAGGAGCTGGTTTCTGGGAGAAGCAAGCTTGATCTGGACCAAAAATGTGTTAATTTTCTACTGTCTGTCTCAAGCGTACTGTTAGAGTAGGCTTTCTGAAGAGTCCACTAGAGGGGAGAAACTTGCTTGCTGTAGGCCTTTTTTGCCTCATTGAAATGGTGGGAGTTGAAAACATGGCAAGGCAAAGGATCCTGGTTAAAAGGTATGTCTATCTTGGAATCAGAGGTGAAACTCTAGCACTGGTGGGTAACACTGTTACTTCTGGCAGTGCAGGCTGTGTGAGGATTGGCAAAGCATGTTTCCATTTCAGTGTGCCAGAGGTTGGACAGCAGTCCTTCAGCTGCGGATGAGAATGTACCAGGTCTTCATATTCACCCAGAAGGGAAGGTTGATGGAATTGCTTGGCTCTTTATCTTCTTTCACTCTTTCCTAATCATTCTATGTGTGGCTAGTGATGTAGACACTAGATTTCTACACAAATAATCTTGGAAAAGTGATTGTTTGTTGCTTTGGTCCAGAATGAGATACACTGTAGATCAGGCTTGTAATGTTGACTCGCCTACCCTGTGAGGAAGAGACACCAGCAATAAGATAAGCTGGTGAGGTATTCTTTCCTTTTTTTTTTTTTTTTTTTTTGTTTAAAAAAGAATAGAAAATCCATGTTTTGCTCTGGTAAAGTCTGAGCTAAGCTAGCACGGGACTTTGCTAAGGCTACTGTTTTATTGCATTTGGATTAAAACACAAGTTTAAATAGGAAAAGAAGACTTAGCATTCCAAATCCTTGTGGTATGAAATGTACTATGTAAGGTGTTTAACATATTTTTTCATGCCTTTATTGATTGTTTGCCAGCAGAGTGTTGGGTTACTCATCATGCCAGCTCTTCCCCCTGGGTAAGTTTCATTCAGTGACTGCATGAATTGTTTTTAATTACTGTGACCTGTCCCTAAGCTTAAGGAATTTGATTTAGAGTTTTACCTTACTGGAAGCTCTTAATTTCTCCCAGTACTTTATTCCAAAGCTCTCATCTTATTTTCAGGTTGTAAATGATGGGTAGCTTGGCTGTCTTGTTGAGATGACCTTCTGTCAGCAGGTACAAGATTGGCCTGGAGTTTTCCTTTTGAAATTCTGGTCACCTGTTTTTCAGTTTGATGTTCTTCTGGGGAGTTGTTTTTGGTTTGTGGGGTGTTTTTGTTTGGTTTATATTTTTTTCAAATGTCAAAGTTACCTTACCTTTTCAAACTGGAAACTGATTGAAGAATTGGTATCCTAATTCAAAGAATACGAGACAGGTATTTCATTCTTGCTATATCTGCAGTCTCCTACAGCAAATTAATGAAGACTAGAAAGTTATTATCAGAAAACCTTTGGGAATGTTGCAGTTCCAGGACTAGGACCCCTTAATAATTTCAGCCCTATTTAAATAGGGTGATAGTTACTGCTAGAAGAGCAGTAGAAATACTCTAAGCAAGAAAATAGCCTGTGTCTAAATAAGTGTAATTTATTCTTAGAGATGCTATTGGTTTGGGTGGGGTTTTTTTTAACTATATGGTCATGGTAGACTGAAAAAGTACTTCTGGGGTTTTCTCCCACTTCTTATTAGATGCATTGTCTTTGGAAAATTAACACTGGTGCACTGTGTGAGAATGCACTTGGAGAATTATTTTCTCTTACATATGTTTTGTCTTTCAAATTTCATGTGTCTTGCCTGGGTTGTGAACTGAGAGGAAAGATAATTCATGTTATCTGCATATAATCATTTTCATGCTAAGATACTAAACTTACTTGGGCTTTTGTGTGTGTGTATATATGGGAGACTGGGATTGCTGAAATCCCGCTACCCTTCAGATATTGCCCTCACCTGAAGACTCTTACACCAAACTTAGGAGGAAAAAGTGGTGCTAAACCACACTGTGATGCCCTAGTGCTGGGGGAATCCCCAGCTAGCTTGGTAGACTGTATTCCTGCCTACTTCCTGCTGCTGAAGGGAGGATGGGGACTGGAACTTGGTCGTTTCTATTTGAAAGCTGAGCTCAGTGATTAGGGAGTGTGGGACGAAAGGAGCCCTCTCTGCATTTCCTCACTGTATCCATTTTGGTACAGTGGCAGCATTTGTAGTAGTCCTTTCATGCAGAAAGCTGAGAGGAAGGCTGAGAGCTGCTTGTGTGTTTGCAATGCCTGTCTCTACAAAAATCGTCACCAAAGACAAAGCCACGTATTATATTACAACTTGGCAATGACACAAGTGCTATAGCCCTATTAAATGTGGGCTTTTTTTTTTTCTTGCTGTTGTTGAGAGGACATGGCAATGACTTGTACAGCTTTTAAGGTTCCTTACACTTTGTGAGCACCAGCCTTAAAGCAGCTTTTTACATTAGCTTTTGCAAGTAGTTAAATATACAGTTCCTTCCTCCCCCCCCCCATCTTCTCACTCATTTGGATTAGTAAAGCTCGATTAAAATCGCTAATCATCACCAACAAAGGGAGATCTGTCCTGGTGTTTCTGGGGTTTGTCCTATGCTCCTTTTCTTTGGGGTTTGTGGTTTATTTCATTGCTCATATTTGTGAAATCACATCTTTTGCTTCTGATTGTTTCCTGATTGTGCTGAAGGCATTACTTAATTAAATTCCCCACTCAGTTATATCTGTGCAATACCAGTGATTTTGAGGCCTTGAACAAGTTTATATGGAAGGGGAGTTCGACCCACGAGCAAGCTTCTCATTTACGGTAGCAGAGGCAGACCTCTGGCAGTGTTCTAGTTAAGAGCAGCCTAAGAATACATTTCTGCAGTGAATATTTAAGCAAATTAGAGCACAGAGTGGAATGATGCTGTAAATGAATTAAATTAAAATTGAAAATACAGGTCCAGCATTTTACAAATTACTCTCATCCTTAAAGCAGAAGGCTGGCTGCTCAGCTAACAGACATGTTAAGGCCTGCAAATGTTTTAATATTTTTAGCATCAATTCTTCTCTAGTATTCCAGACATATGTATATTGAAACCACCTCACCAGTTCGCATTAAGCTTCAGGATGTAGAAAATGTCCTTAACTTTATCAGAGCTGTGCTCTTGCTAGGGAAGGTAACTGCCAGACTACTACCATGGTTGGGACAGTTGCCATGTTGTTACCAGGTGGCTCTTACTGCTTGGAAGAAATGCTGCAAAAATAGGCATGCTTTCTGGGTCTGTGTTGTAATGCTGTCATCACTCTACTGCCACTGAATCAGGTGGACTGCTTCTAAAGAATTCATAAAAAGTGTGGTTAGAAGAACAAACTTAACCTCATGTTTACTGTTCAAGTGTCTACACTACTGTAAATTTCTGAAGAGTCCACTAGAAGGGAGGAACTTGTTTGCTGTAGGCCTTTTTTGCCTCACTGAAATGGTAGGAGTTGAAAATGTGGCAAGGCAAAGGACCCTGATTAAAGGGTACGTCTACTTTGCAATCAGAGGCGAAGCTCTAGCACTGGTGGGTAACACTGTTACTCCTGGCACATGCAACAGTAAAAATAAGGCAGTCCAGGCTGTGTGAGGGTTGGCGAAGAGTGCCAGAGCAATTAAGAACCTTAATCTGTGTTGGAGTCCAGGCTTGCCCATCTTTACCTGATTATTTACTTGTACCAGTTGTGCTGTTGTTCTGCTCTCTTGGTAAACTTTGCATCTCCTACAAATCAATATAGTATGTCAGATGTGGATGAGCATTTATATGTGTAGTGCACTGTACGCTTTGTGTAGCTATGATTTCATGTCAAGTTTGGTGGTTGTGGTTTTTTTGTTGTTTTTTTTTTTTGTGTGTGTGTGGATGCAGAATAACAATCTTGCGATTGATGCTGTAGAGTTCTAATTTGGGTGTGAAAGATTATTCTGTACTCTCAGGGCTATGGATTAAGGGTACTCAGCTCCTCAAAGGATTGGGTCCCTATTTGTACTCTGATGATCTCTAAAATGCAACAGAGACCTAGCCAGGCCATTTCTTGGGGGAAGAGTAGTAGAGACATATACAATACAGGCTCTGTTCATCTAATTGTGCAGTTGTAAGGCAGATTATTCAGAAACAATAACTATGTAGTCTTCACGGGCCCTAAGAGGCTCAGCCGTTGACTTGGGGTGGAGCCTTTGGCAAGTTAATTTATCTTTTTTTCCCTACATTTTTTTTCCTTCCAATGATGCTCTGCTGTAAAATTATGATAAATCTCAACTTCCTTTTTGTCACTGACATGATTAGCCAGTAAGTACTGAGAGCTTTTTAAGAAATAAAAAGCAACATGGAAAGGCCTGGGATAACCCTACTGTTTAGGCCTAGTGATTTTTTAATTTTTTTTTCTTTTTTGCTAGTGTCCATTTTTGCTAGCTTCATTTTATTTAATGTACCTCTATGAATTTTCATCTCCTGAGGAGACTGGACCATACAGCTTGGTCTGTCCAGGTGATGATACCTTTTCATGCTGTATTTGTCTTCCATAAATTTTCCCTTTGATTATTCTAATATAGAAACATAAATGCTGAAATCTTTGTGGCTGCAGTTTAAAACTGGAATTGCTTTAACTATCTAGTAAAATAGAAAAATTGCTTTGATGTTCCCATTTTGAAAATTTGTGCCTATGCTGACTTGTGTTGTTTTTTTCCTTAGGACATTTGTCCCTCATCTCTCAAGCAAAATGTCACTGAGTAAAACTGTGTTTGTATGATGCTGTGTGTTCTACTTACAAAAGATTTATAACTTGGTCACTTTTATTTATGCTTCTGTGAAGCTGGTAGAATTATACTGCAGTGTTAAAATGCAGCAGTTTCATTTTCCTGCAGGCAGCAGCCCTCTGGTGGTGTGGGCTTTTTCTTTCTTTTTCCTAAGTCATCTTTGGAAATTCTGACAGACTGATAGAGAGGCATTTAAAAATGCCTCAAGTTAAGGTGTCTCAGTCCTATATATCCACTGTTTTCGTTTTGAATCCTCACCTCATCAACACCCCCACCTAAATTTGGAAGTGGAATGTAAAAGGCAAAGCAAGGTTAATAAATGCACTCAATTGATAATACCAGCAGTCTTATTTGGTAAAATGATATTTACCAAATGCTATTTCAGTAGATTTCAGCTTCCAGAACTATTGCCTGGAAAGGTCGGAGTGAAGTGGGTGGTGAGGCTAATGGGTTATTCTAAAGACTAGCTGAATTGTTAGGAATGCAGGCATTTCTGAGGAGGCTGCTGATGAGCTTGAGAATTTAGAACATTCTTTGGTATTTCAAGGGATGACCTTACTAGTCTGTTATATGAGCATTAATGATAGTATTGCAAGTTACTGCCTGGAAAACATATTTTGGCTAATGGGGAAAGAAAATCTTCTCATCAGTGCCCTGGGAGTGACATTTACCCTTTTGCTAGTAGGAGATTTACATATCACTTGAGTCCCACTTAAGACTGATTTTGAAGTACTAAGTTATGTACTGGGAGGTAAAAGTGGGAGTTCACAAACTAGATAAAATATTAGTCCTTACTATTTTTGAGATGGTAAGCCAGAGTTAAATGCTAATGTTTCTGAAATTATTAAAGCTGTGCCAGGGATGCATTTGGCTTGTTTCCTTTACAGGACTACAGTAAATGTCAAAATCATGCTGTATCTGCAAGTACGTTACTGCATAAATACTCTGTCTTGTAGGAAGACATGCAATTTTGTTATGATTGAAACCTGAAGCATTAAAAAAAAAAGAGGGGGAGGGCTAGGAAGCAAGCTTTTAAATAACTGAAGCTGCACAGAAGTAGTAATTTCTGCAGTTTCAGGTTTTAGGGTAAATAATTCCAGATTTATTTTTTTATGTACTGAATTTTGACTGTGGTCTTTGCAACCTAATTTATGTCTGTAAAGTGAAACAAAAGTTACTGACTCGGCTTGTGTCCAAGCTGACAATTGTCAAGATATTTATGCCAGCTAAGGCACAAGATGCAAAATTATTGTCTCAGCCATGACACTTTAAAAAGTGTAAGTGTTGACTCTTTTTGCCAGGTTTGCCTCAATTATGAAGGGTATCCAGCCTAATGCATGTATCACTTGCACAGTTTGGGATCAGAGTCTGATCCATGCTAAGAACTTTCCATGCATGTAGCTTATGTATTAAAGGGATAATGTCAATTTATAATTTTTAAGAATTAAAAATTGCAGGTGACATAAGGTGAAAAGGAAGTATAATTAAAAGGGAAAGCTAGAAAGAAGAAAATTCCCCAACCTCCTATCACAATTACCTGTCGCAGATCTTGAAACCGAAAGCTTACTTGAGGTCTTCCTACTCCTAATTGTAAAGAGGGAGATTTGGGAGTAAGTCCACTGAACTGAGTGGAGATATTTTGCCATAAAAGTAAGATACACAGAGGGGGGATTTGACATCTTTAAATGTTAAAGATTCAGAGCTTTTGTCACCTTAGAGCTATTTTTTTAAACATTAAAAAAAAATAAAAAATCATTGTAGATGTCAAAGCATTGCTAGCTCTTGCATAGCCCACAGTCTCCAAAACATTATTTTATTTTTGTTCATTCCCATTCTTGTTTGTGATGTAAACCACACAATATCATAATGCTTACTCTAGTAGGTTGCTGGTCATTTTTTTTGGTGGCAAAATAAAAATGTGTTATTGCCTGCATGGGCAAAAATCTCAAATTACGTGTCCAGCCTAAAAATGAATTTCAATGGTTTATGGCGTCTGCTGGAGGTAGGTTGTTGAGCTTGATAAGACTTTTGTTTTGATCTCAGTGTAACTGTACATGTACCGCAGGAAGAATTAAATCTCTGAGACTTTATTTCCTAACCTTAACAGAGAAGCAGCTATGATTATAGTGTCCGTAGCCTGTCTCAGATACACATTTTCTTTGATTTCCTATTATCTCCTAACTTGCAGAGTATTGAAATTTGAAAGGAAAGTATTTAAAATTCATTTGTCCTCTTAACTGCTTCTAGTTTTGTTCATGGATGCATTTGGTAGTGTGACCTTCACAGTTTTTTGCCTCCTAATGTTTGTCCAGCTGTGAAGTTGCATAGATGTGCTATTTCACCACATTTTGGAATTTGTGTAACATGAGCCAGTTCATATGCAAATAGTATTTAAACATCATTTTTAAACTGGCATATTGCCATCCTGATTTTTTTTTTCCCTGGTTATAACAGGCTTTTTTAAATGAGAGTTTAAACTTCTCCTTGGTCATCTGATTTGTACCATTTCTGTCTTGATCAGGGATTGCTTTACAAGAAAACGCGCATAATGATGGGTCAGATTTTTGTTCTTGCTGTGCCTGTTTGTTTGGTTTTTCTTTCCCTGTTGCAACTCCACTGCTTCACTGACATTTCCTTGGATTTACAACAGTTCCTCCCAGCAGAGCAATGCTCTACTATGGAATGTATTGTCTTCCATACGTCCATATGAGAATCCCCACACTGAAGTCAGCAAATGTGTGCTGCCAGAAAGCTGTTTTAAGTCAGAATATTTTGTAGTTTCTGCTTCTGAATTATATCTGGAATTATATGTAGACCAAAC
Organism: Neopsephotus bourkii; assembly: GCF_033783945.1. Taxonomy (NCBI): domain Eukaryota; kingdom Metazoa; phylum Chordata; class Aves; order Psittaciformes; family Psittacidae; genus Neopsephotus; species Neopsephotus bourkii. Next base: position 5,483,625 of record NW_026902266.1, read on the forward strand.
AACTTCAGCAAAGACTAGATAAAAATCATTAAAGGATATAGATAAAAATATTAGTCAAATATGATTTGATTGTAAGGTGTACAGAAAAAAAAACCAAAAACCAACCTGATGCATTCTCTTGTTAACTGTAATTCTTATTTAAAATGGCATATACTACTGAAGAGAAACATTTAGTAATTCAAAAGTGGGTGACTAAGAAGCAATACATATGCAGCACCATTTTTATTTTTTTTTTCTTCCAGTTCTGTGTTTCCAAAACCCCTTACCTCTGGCTCTCATAGTAACAACTACTAACAGTACTGGAAATAACTTTTTTGGTTTTGCTATTCCTCGCATGCTATATTAAACCTTTATTCTTTGTCATTCAGCAAGTCAGTGGTATGGGTTCATCTTATTGCTCACCCTTTGATTTTTTTTTTTTGGTTTTGTTTTTCCCTCTTTCCCTATGGCAACTTTGCCTGATGGATGTATCTGGATTTAGCTTGAGTCCCAGCTTTGCTAGCAGCGTTATAAAATCGAAGTGTAGCATCTGAAAAAAATCTGCTGTATTGAAAAACAAGCTGGAGCAATCCAGACTTGGATTTCAAAAGGAGTGGAAAGATCTTGATCTATGCTGCTTTGCAAGCTCAGCACCATGGACTGTGATTGACTGTAAGCTCACCATTATGAAAAACTGATGGGTGTTTAGTGTTATGACAGGCTGTAAAAGTGGGATATGTGAGATTGTGACAAAGCCTAGGGTGTGTCTCTCTCCACAGGCAAGTTGGTGCTTTCCTTATGCTGTTGTAAAAGTGGTGGTTCTGAGGTTGGTGGCATGATGGCTCTGAGGTTATCGAGTCTTACTTTAGATTTAGACTGCTGCACAGAAAACATGATTTAAACATGCATTACTCTGGAATTAATCTGAATTTGTATCCCATCACCTTAATTAGAGTTGGTTTATTTTATCTAGTGTAACTGAAAAGTCACGTTTTGTGACTATGGGCTAGATATATCCTGAATTGGTGCTATTTGATTGAGTGCTTTGGATTCCACACTGCTGGACTGACTTATCCTGGTTATGGATTTGACCTTCTATATAAAGGCAAAGACTATAAATTTTAAATTTAGGAAAGGTCTAGATGTTGGATTCTCTCTTTTCAAACATTGCTATTTGAGAGAAATACAAATACATTATGAAAGGTTTTGTGTCTAAAGTTTTAGATATTGCACCCTTTCTGCAAAGAGATACGTATTTGTTTTTGAAAAAGCCAAAGGTAGTATTTACCTTTTTCTTTACCTTCTTTCTGTAACTAAATAATCTCTGAATTTATAGCAGGTCTATTTCTATGTTTATGTAGTAGCCATAGCTTGGCTATTGCCTCTGTTCTATGCTATCCACAAGTACTTATAATTCTCTTCGAAAATTGGCCTCTGTGCTTACAATTCTTATGCTTGACCTCTAGTCCAGAAATTACTTCTCTCTCAAGGGGTCTTAATAAAAATCTGTATGACTAGGTTTATTTTACCTGACTGTTGGTTGCAGGAGGTGGTAAGGAAGTGGAAATCACTAGTTCGGTACCTTTCTGAAATTAAACTCTTGAGAAAATAAGGATAGTCCTTAATTTGAGGTTTATTCAGTTGGTTCCGTCCCAGTATTTGGCTTGCTCCACATTAGACTTCATCACTTCTGTGCTTCCTTTCCTTTTCATTAGAAGTCCTAGAAGTTGTTAATTTTGCCTTAATACCCAATGATAAATAGTCATGCAGGTGAAACATGCAGTTACACCGAGATACTGTTGGTTACAGGTGAAATTTTAAATCTGAGGTCTGAACATCTTTGAATTCAAGGAGAATGCTTGTAGGAAAAGTGGGGTTTATGGGTTTTATTCCAGAACTGTATTCAACCACATTCTTACTTTTCATCTGAGTAAGATGCAAACTGGTAAAAGGTCCTGTCTCTTAGATCAGTTCTGGACTTTGTCCAAAATCTCATGCCATTCAGTATTGTTAAACCCAAACGTCTGCCTAACTCAACTTTGTGTTTGTATACACTGCAATCGCTACCCAGGCAAGAAGGGGGACTCCAGACTGCTGTGGTGAATCTGGCTGATGCCTGAATTTGCTGATTTCAAAGTGTCTTGGTTATCTCTATGTTGCTATCAGATTTGGACAGCTTAGTTCTTGATGGGCTCAACAGGAATATTAAGATAAAACAGCACTATTGTCTGTTGTTGCAGTATAGTGCAGTAGAAGTTGTTCAGTGGACAGTTTTAGAAATGTTGTACCAGCTGACTTAGAATCACCAATAGTAGGATTTTAGTTTTTTTGTGCCCAGTATCTGTTGGTTACTAATTACCTTCTACCTGAAAGTGTCAAAGCTTATCTAGTGGTAGATTTTTTATTGTAATATAGGGATATGAATCTATTCCCGACATCCATCTGTATTTCAGATATGTTATTGTATATTGTACAAACCCCCAAATGAATTAAAAGTAGCACCAAAATCCTTTTCTCCTTTTACTTCCTTCTGTATATAAAACTTTGCTCTGTTTTACTTCATTGAGATGGTACACATCTTGGTATTAAGGGCATTCTTAACATATCATCTCTATACCTTTCATCCTCCTGCATTTGCCTAACATTTCGTATGTCTCTTTGTAGTCTGGTCTTCAAAACTGGCAGTCTGTATATTTTCGTTCTACCCTGTTATGACCCTCATGCACTTGTTGATTTTGTTGCTTGTTTCTGGATGTTACCTATTTGTTATGCGTTTTTGAGGTCAGTATTCCAACTGAGGATGGGTCATTGATTTATACATTGACATTGTCTCATTCTTAAGTATAATTTTTGTTTCCATTGTTTAACATTTTGTTGTCACTTCTGACACATGGAGTTGATATTTTTATTATGCTGTCCAATATAATGGTAAGTCTTCAGTGACTCCAGTTAACTTGGGAGTCAGATATGTATCTTACTAGTTCACATTATTCTTTCTATGATGCATCTGTCAGCACTGAATTTCATCTACAGTCATGCTGTCCGACCACCAAACTTGATATGTCATTGTTTTAAGTGCTTGAGTGGGACTTAAGTAATACATTGGTCTTCTGCTAAGCTACTCTGCAAGGGTAAATTTCACCCTTTATGAGCTGATGCATCCTGTCACATTAATCAGGGATGTACTGTGTGTTTCCTAGGGGCAATGTAAAGGATCAGATTTCCCTATTAACCCCTTCAGAACTGAATTAAAATTTGGTGCCATATCTAGAATATGCACCACAAACTTGATGTATCTGTAGCTCTATCATATCTTATTATGACCGTAGGGGAAATAAAGAAGTAACAGTTTGATGGATACTTGAGATCCTGAGATTGAAAAGGTCAAAACTAATGTATCCAGGTATTGTGAGATTTGTGGGTTATTTTCTGTTGCTCATTCTATTTGTAGCATAGCTTTCTTTTAAAGCAAGTCTGTAAAGGTTCCACCAAAGTCTAAATCGTTAAGTGAAATTTTGAAAAAGTGACTGATTTATGTCCATCTATCATTTGTTTTTATTAAAAGGAAAATTAATCTCTTCTCTGCTGTTTCATGATTTTATAGGTAGGTGAGGGAACAGCTGGACTCGAGCTTAGGAGGTTTGATTTTTTTACGTATCTCTGATTTTGAGACTCATTTCTTGACGGTTCTGTTTTGTCACCTATAATATTATTGTTTCTTACATAGTCTACTTTGAAATTTGAAGGCTCAGTGTTCTATAAAAGCTAAAGATTGTTTCTGAAGTATAGTAGGATTTCATAGAATCATAGAAGAGTTAGGGTTGGAAAGGACCTTAAGATCATCTAGTTCCAACCCCCGTACCATGGGCAGGGACACCTCCCACTAAACCATGTCACCCAAGGCTCTGTTCAAGCTGGCCTTTTCAAGGCCAGGGATGGAGCATTCACAGCTTTGCTGGGCAACCGAATTCCAGTGCCTCACCACCCTTACAGTAAAGAATTTCCTCCTTGTATCCAATCTGAACTTCCCCTGTTTAAGTTTTAACCCATTACCCCTTGTCCTGTCACTACAGTGTCCCTAATGAAGAGTCCCTCCCCAGCATCCTTGTAAGCCCCCTTCAGATACTGGAAGGCTGCTGTGAGGTCTCCATGCAGCCTTCTCTTCTCCAGGCTGAACAGCCCCAACTTTCTCTGCCGATCTTCATATGCAAGGTGCTCCAGTCCCCTGATCATCCTCATGGCCCTCCTCTGGACTTGCTCCAACAGTTCCATGTCCTTTTTATGTAGAGCACACCAGAACTGCACACAATACTCCAAGTGAAGTCTCACGAGAGCAGAGTAGAGGGGCAGGATCACCTCCTTCAACCTGCTGGTCCTGCTCCTCTTGATGCAGCCCAGGATACAGCTAGCTTTCTGGGCTGCAAGCGCACATTGCTGGCTCATGTTCATTTTCTCATCGACCAGCACCCCCAAGTCCTTTTCCGCAGGGCTGCTTTGAATCTCTCTGCTCAACCTGTAGCTGTGCCTGGGATTGCTCCGACCCAAATGTAGGACCTTGCACTTGTCATGGTTAAACTTCATAAGGTTGGCATCAGCCCACCTTATAAAGTTTTCCTAAAGTCTGATTTGCCTTTCTTTTGGTCACCAAAAATATCAGCAAATTGACAGACCATATAAAACTACTCACCTCTATATGCCCCAAATGAGAGAGGAAAAGATAAAACTATGAAGACTATTCTACTTCCTACTTCCCCAGAATAACAAAATAACTGCAGTATTAAGGGTGTAAAAATGTGACTAAATGGAAGATTTTTTTTATCTCAGCAAGATTATTATTATTTTTATTGTATTATTACTACTATGGTGCTTCTGGTTTGGCAGGGGAACTTGATGGGTTCAGTGATCACTGACTGCTGTAAAATTGGTAAATTGTGACCAGCTGTTCAGGGGATGCTTGTCTGATTGTGAAAATCCTGCTTATGCAGTAGAGCAGGGAGAAGGAGAGAAGAACATGCTGGTACCTTAGTGGACTTAGCTTTACACAGTAGCATCTGCTGAATGTGCAGTGACTCTTTTACTTATTAATTTAACCTAAACCCCATAATTATTTAATGAGCAACCTCCCTCTTTCTTTCCAATTTGTTTTCATCCCCACCCCTTCAAAAGTGTTGGCTTCAGGGACTGTATAAGGCACCTTAGTCTGTTTACTCTCTGTCCACCCCTGAGTATTGTGTACATTGTTTTGATTTATTTAGTAGCATTTTTTATAGATATATAATCTTCATGAAATTGTAAGGAGGGGAGAAGAACAGGACCCTTAAATGACAATCCACAGCTCCTGTTAACTAGTGACAGATGCCTTCTGACATGACATTTTAGGGGCTTCAAGGCTCTTTATAATAATATTTGTGGTTGGGAATGACCTTACATATCAGAAGGTCTTTGCCTATCCTGCAAGTCATCATGAGTTAGACATTCTGGTGAAAAAGCACAAAACCAGCAAGTGCTGTGGCTGAGGCTCCTGCAGCCTCTTTACCCCCTTGTCATGTTTAGGAAGAAAATAAAAATGGATGTATCTTTCTAGAGAATCACAGTCTAAAGCATCATCAGAACACTTCATGCACTGCAGGATTTGGGGTGAGGTTATCTGATTTCAATTCTTTTTTGTCAACAAGAAATTCCCTGTGATAGTGAGAGTTCTCTGCTTTCAACAGTGGTGTCCCCCTAGTGGAGGTGGCTTCTGTGCAGGCCTTGCTGTTCACACTGGCCTGGTATTGTATGTTGTAGAATGAAAAAATGTGCTGAAGCAGAGCTCTACCATGCCAGTCATTAACTAATACGAGGTGCTCCAGAGATTCAGTGACATATGTGAGAACAATTCCTGCTCTTGCCTACATTATTCCAGTCTGATTATCGCAGGAAGGGAGTTTTAGTTGCCTTCTCTATGTGACTTATTCTCTTCTCTAAGCATAGGTAAGCAACAACACAGAAGCTGATCTTCAAGACTTGCATAATTTCAATGGTGATGATCTGTTTTTCCAAGCAAATCTATGCTGTCTCCTTGAATGGTAGGAAATGTTGGCTGAATCAGTCATTTCCTTAAAAAATAACCCTTCTCTTGACACGAGTTTGTTAATGATGATACAGAAATGGGCAATTAAGGTTGGAGCATTGTGGGTTTTTTTTTCCCTCATAAGTTTCTCTTCTGTACTTGGTGATGTGTGGGGAAATTATTTTGCAGCTTTCCCTTCCCCCTTTCTCATTGAGGTCAGAAGGTGAGTGAAGATTCAGTTGCGCAATAAAGCCTAGCTGGCAGGGACGCCATAAGTCATATCTGATGTAAATTTAGTTTGTCTTTTTAGAAGTAAGTCTTGATTTTAAACTGGCTGGTGATCTGATCATAGACCGGTTTGTGTTGGAAAGGACCTTAAGATCACTCAGTTCCACCCCTTCTGCCATGGGCAGGGGTGCCTCACCCTAGAACATGTTGCCTAAGGCTCTGTCCAGCCTGGCCTTGAACACTGATAGGGATGATGGAGCATTTACCACTTCTTTGGGCAACCTGTTCCAGTGCCTCACTGCTCTCACAGTAAAGAACTTCCTTTTTATATCCAGTCTAAACTTCCCCTGTTTAAGTTTGAACCCATCACCCCTTGTCCTATCACTATGGTCCCTGATGAAGAGTCCCTCTCTGGCATCCTCGTAGGCTTCCTTCAGATACTGGAAGGCTGCTCTGAGGTCTCCATGCAGCCTTCTTCAGCTATAGCATGTGTTCTTACTTATAATTCTGCTATGCATATCTCTATTGTTCAGCACTACAATCTGAATAAGGAAGTGGCCATGACAATATTTTACAGCAGTGAAAAATACACGGAGTCTAGTTGGAAATGCTGACTAATAGGCATTACCATTTAAATGTAATTGTTGATACGACAGATTCTGTCAGTTGAGAAATTATGGTTGTAGATATCTTTGTGGTTATCTTTGTAGATCTTAGCTATGAATGTATAGTTGTAGAACTATACCAGAAGCCATTTGGACAGAGTAAAACACCTCCTGTTGCTTGGCTTCTTTGCATTTGGGATTTGACAACAACATGAGAGAGAGTATAAATTTCAAAATTGCTCACCATTTGCCATTTATGAATATTGATAGGTGAGAATCTCCTGACCAGTTTACTGTTTTAAACTACTGTGATTTGGCTTCTGTCAGTACAGTATACACTTACAGTGCTGGAATGGATGCTTCTTTCACAGATGAGACTTGATACAGGAAGAACTTTCTGGCAAGGATGGTTCTGCTCTTCAGTTTCCTTACCCCAGTTTTTAAAGTCTTATAGCTGCTAAATAGCTCTGGAGTCTTCAGTTAAATCTAAATATTTTTTTCTTGATGTTTTATGCCACTATAGGATTTGCTCTTTCTTGTTCTAGTTAATTCTCTTTTATTGCTACACAGGTTCCTGTAAAGCCTTCCTTCTTACTCCATGGCATTGTGAGTCTGATGGACTCACATAATGTCCCTTATGATCTGATACTTATATCTCCATGAAGGATCATTAGTATGCTTTCTCTCTTTAGAAAGACTACGGGATAAAAAAACCCAACATGCTGCTTATGTTTGCTGCATTGTCTGAAGTCCACTGGAGCAACTGCAAAACTTGTAACTGCATCATGTTTTTGAATTGAGACCCTTATCATTTACTTCATTGTTAGCGTTTATTTGTTATCATAGCAAAGGCTGGTGGAAGGCAGGTTGACTTTCTTTTTCACTTCAGTTTACGTGATAGGGAAAGTCTGTGAAGTTTCCTAAAAATCAAAACACATTCTCATCCAGTTTGGATAGCCAGGAGAGAGATTCTGTTTTTCTCTATGTCATGGATCAGGCACAATAGGTGTCTTGAAAACAAAGCAAATAAATAGAAGAATACTCTGAGGCCGAGAAGTTATGCTTCCTGTAGTAGATGTGGGTTTGCATATGGTTTTGCCATTCTGTGAAAGTTTATTTTTGTGCCTCTAGATAGGAGACAAGCCATGTTGAAATGATAATACTGAGGTGTATTACAGCCCTGGGGCAAGTTCTTTTTGCTGGCTGTATGTACCCCTTTCTGAAGTAGGAGTTATTTGGTGTTCTGGCAATGTCAGAAACTGAACAATTGGATACCTGTCTTTAATATGGCTAGAGCACAGCTCTATAATGTGATTATAAAAAAATTCCTATCACCTTTATGCAATGTATAGAAAGGTCATAGCAAATCATATTGTAACAAGGATACATGATTATCATTGTAAAGGATGATCCCTAGTACAGGCTGATAGTCCAAGTCATTAATTCTTCATTTCATACATAATTCTTGACCACTTCTTCCTGTTTTCTTAACTGTTCAAGCAGCAGAGATCTAGAACCAGTTTGTTAAGCTGAGATAAACATCTAATGATTATTGTTACTGTTTTCATATTACATAAATACCTTGGGAGCCCCCCTCTTAGTGAGCTTCATCCTGGCTGAGTGCTTGTTACCCTGAGAAACGTGCTTTCTAAATATTAAACTTCGTGAATATAAAGTACTGCCATATGCTCCCCTCCCCAAAAAAAAAGCATTTTAAAAAGAAATGTACTCTTGCAAAACATATATAGTAAAAAAAAAAAACAATCCCACCCTTGCATATTGATGCCCTCCTCTACTAAATATTTCCATAATACAAATGACTGATAATTTTAAGCTAATGTTCTTCACTGTCTGATTTCACATATTATGAAACAGGAGTGTCAGTACTCTGAAAAATGCATTAGGAAATTGCATGTGTGTACTAAATCTTTTTTTTTGTGCCTCTGTCAAACTACAGATAGTATCATAAAACTTTCATCGTATGACATTATTCAGTAATACCTGTTTCTGAATTGCAACAGCTATTCTGAGTGCCCAACAGAACATCATTTTTCACAGGTGATGTATCCTTTAGTCAGACTTTTGTTTCTGTTTGTCTGCGCATGTTGAATACATACAAAACATTAATATAAATTTTATACTCATATTTGTTTAAAATTAGGTTAGTTTTACAGGGTGACATGTACAGGGTGACACCATACGTACAATTTATGGATTCTTAGCACAGTGGCAGGTTGCACTGCATGTGCTCAACTCCCAGTTCTCTGGTGATATTATTGATCCTGAAGAATTAACCCATCTGTATAATTTTTTTTGCTAAAGGAAGCCCATATGGGAGAGAGAAATCGTGGTTTCTGGCAAACAAAAGGAGCTGTCCAGCATTTTCCAAGCTGAATGTATTATAGCACTGATAAACTTGAGGTGGTATTTACTGTTGTCTTTCAATGCTTTAAAAGCCTCTCATCTATGAAGTATTTTTCTATACATAGGGTATATGTGTTTATATATCTGTATATCCCTAAATGCTGAGAAAGACTGCAGATAGCCACAAAGAGAAATACTGTTTGTAGCCTAATTCTAGCAGTTGCAGTGCAAAAGTGATGCAGGCTTTAACTTGTGAATTTCATCACAAGACCTCCAAAAATGTATGAGTTTATGGAAGGATACAAAATGGAGAAAATTGTTTTTGGCAGCAATGGTAAACTATGATGCATCTAGGTATTCAGACTAAATGATAAGGAATTGTGCCTAAATTATCACACAGCTGAGAATATCAGTGAGGATGAAAGGAAAGGAGAAGAGGGGCATAATACTCAGATTATTGATTTGCTTGGTATTAAAATCTTAAAATTTCAACATTAATGAGACATAAAATCATCTCCCTCCTTTGCAGCTGATTCTCATCAACCAGTTGTAAAAGAGCTATCATAGGAGAAGAGAGCATATCATTAGCTGTTAGTTCAGAATGACTCTGCAAAATAGTCCTTAAGGTCTACTGACTTATTTCTGACAATCTTTTAAAGGTCTTAAAACTGTTAGTTGCTGGAGTGTATCAGCCTGTTGTCAAACCTGGATCTGAGCTTATAGCAGGAATGTCCTCACTCTGCAATTTGCTTTAAAGCAGCAGTCTCTGAATAATGTGACTCAGGAAGATATGCTTCCACAGGGGTCGGTCATCTGAGCTCTGTGTTGACCTGTGCAGCAGTGAGGGTGTTAAGTTTATCACAAACACAATCATATTTTTTTGCCAACAGGCTTTACAATTGGATTTCTACACTTAATAATATTGTAAAAAAGGAGAGAAACATAAAAAAAACCAACCCAAAGGATACAGACATCCCCAGTGCCGAATAGTATCTTCTGGCAAGACTAAGGGATGGAAGAAAAAGGATTAAAAAGTGTGGGAGCTGTATTGCAATGAAGTCGGGTCTTACGGAACTATTGTGTGTCACATACAAATTATACTAACGCACAGTAAGTTACAGCTGATGAGGTAAAAGTCTGACTGCTCAAAAACATGTGATGTCTTGTCATTCTGAATGGTTAAAGGCAGTTTTGGAAACTGGAATCCTATCCCGCATCCCACTTACCTCATCTGAGCCAGGTGTCATGCAGCCAGCTGGAAGAGCAGTTCCATTAGTGCATTGCCAAATGCACCACATTCTCTGGAAGAGGATGAGTCCATTTTTGCTGTTCTCATTTTTAGGACTGACAAGTAGCTTGGTTTACACATTTTGATCCTTGGTGTATTTTGAGTATAGCCTTTCAGTCACTCTGAATTGCATCCCATGCTTTTAATCCCATATTAATTTTTCATGTTATGAGTTCCATTGGAAAAAAAAAAAGTGTTTTCTACCCCTTGCGGTAAAATCATAGAATTGTTTGGGTTGCAAGGGACCTTAAAGCTCGTGTAGTTCCAACCCCCCTGCCATGGGTAGGGACACCTTCCACTGGGCCAGGTTCTCAAAGCCCCATCCAACCTGGTCTTGAGCATTTCCAGGGATGGGGCTTACACAACTTCTCAGGAAAACCTGTTCCAGTGTCTCACCACCCTAATAGTAAAAAATGTCTTTCTAATGTCTAACTTAAATCTACCGTCTTTTAGTTTAAAGCCATTATGTCCTGTCACTACACATTGATTCGGAGAAAACTCCAGGAACAAACTTGCCAACAAAGTTTTCAAGCTGACAAGCAGGTATTCTTTATTGCGGCGCCGGGAGACACGGGGGATAAATCCTCCTAACGTGTGATCCTACAATAAGTCCCTCTCCAGATTTCTTGAAGGCCCCTCTTTGGGTATGGGAAGGTCTATATAACATCTCCCTGGAGGCTTTTCTTCTTCAGGCTGAAGAACTGCAACTCTCAGCCTGTCTTTATAGGAGAGGTGCTCCAGCCCTCTGATCATCTTTGTGGCCCTCCTGGACTAGCTCAAACATCTCCTTCTTATGCGGGGGACCCCATAGCTGAATGTAGTACTCCAAGTGGGGTCTCTTGAGGGTGGATTAGGGGGGGAGATTCACCTTCCTTGACCTGCTGATCACATGTCTTTTGATGCAGCCCAGGATGTGGTTTGCTTTCTGTGCATACTGCTGGGTCTCATTGAGCTTCTTGTCAACCAGCACTCACAAGTCCTTCTCTTCAGGGCTGCTCTCAATCTCTTTTGCCCAGCCTGTATTTGTGTTTGGTATTCCCCTGATCCAGGTGCAGGACCTTGCTCTTGGCTTGTTGAACTTCATGAAGTTCACACAGGCCCACCTCTCAAGCATGTCAAGGTCCCTCTGTATGACATCCCTTCCCTCCAAGTATCAACTGAACCACACAGCTTGGTGTCATCAGAAAATTTACTGAGGGTGTACTCAATCCCACTGTCTGTGTCACTGACAAAGATGTTGAACAGTGCCAGTCCAAACACTGACCCCTGAGGAATGCCACTTGTCACTCCACTTGGACATCGAGCCATTGACTGCAGCTCTTTAAATGTGACCGTCCATCAAATTCATTATCCAACGAGTGGTCCATCTGTCAAATCCACACTTTTCCAGAGACAAAATGTCATGTGGGACAGTGTCAACTGCTTCGCAGAAGGACAGGTGGATGGCGTCATTTGCTCTATTGACCACCAGTGCCATAGTCCCACCATAGAAGGCAGCCAAATTTGTCACCTGATTACTTTGCATGTGCCTTAGCATAGTTTCTGGCAGGATCTGCTCCACGATCTTGCTGGCCACAGAGGTGAGGCTGATCAGCCTATAGTTCCCTGGGTCTTTCTTTGTTACCTTTTTAAAAATGCGGTGTTTATACTAAAAAATGTTGGTTTGTACCAAAGCAGTTTGACAGGCAAATAGGTTGCCTATTTAAGGATGTCTTAATGAAGAGTTGTGACTCTAAATATCTTGATTGGTACTAGTAGATTCTGTGAAGGTTTGTGACTGTTGCCACCCACAAATTAGACCAGTAGGGAGCAAGACTGAAACTTCTTTATTGCACATTGCTGTTTGGTGCTGGCAAGAAAGTAGGGGAACCACTAAGCAGAGGTCAGTGCTACCCACATGTATAAATTTGGGTCACAACAGTTTCTGAGAGTTCTCAGAGAATGTTTCCCTGAAAAATGACAAGGAGAAGGGGGAGGGAGAGAGAAGAGGTGATTGGAATGTTGGTGACATTTGAAAGGGGAAGAGCCTTGTCAGAGGCTTGACTTTGTGCAGATAAGAAATGTATTTTCTGATTGTGCAGAAGGTTGGAAGAGGCTGCTGCACAGGGCAGATAAGAAGTGGGGCTACTGGCTGGTTTATCTGTAAGGAGATGAAGTGTTACTCTTGGACTTGTGGTGTATTTAATTTAGATCAAAAAATCCTAGGGGATTTACAGCTAATCATAAACCAATATAGATTGAGAAACCCTCTGAAAAATATTATAGTGAGATAGATTATGTTGTATATAAATTAATGTAAGTCTACGTAAGTATATATTTTATGTGAATTATAGGTCATACTGCTGTGCCAGTGAAGGGCACTGTAAATGTTTCTTATGGGAAATTAAATGTAGGGGTGTTAGGAAATCTTGCTGAATTGAAAGCAGGGCATGCCTTTTGGATGCAAAACTAGCCCCTGAAGCATGCTCGATGGTATGACTTCTTTCAGTGCCAGGCTGATCTGTGGTGGGAACTGGGTGGAACTCTGGGCTGCTATAAATTACACCAGACCTCAGGCAGCCCTGGGCAGTATTTGAAATTCGGAAGATAGATAGTTTTGCTCTATGTGTTGTTCGTTGTATGTAGTAAAGGAGATAAGTACTTGATATGGTTTTAAGATTTCACAGTTTTAACTCATAGTGGTTGTGACAGTTCAATGAATGTATTGGAGTTCTAAAACAGGTACCATATGGGTAGTGATAGTATAATTTTTTTTATCTGCTGCCTGATAATATATTGGAGCAATCTGGGGAAAAAACTGAAAACAACACAACAAAACCCAAACCTTAGAACAAAAATCCAAACAATTTTTAGCTTGTTCCCCTACCTGTGATTTCCATGGCCTTTTAACTCCTGCAGATTTTAGTGGGTTTTCTGCAGCGTACAGAACAACTGCCACACCATAGGAGCTATGACTGCAATCTGTACACAGCGTTAAGCTTTCATCTTACTAGGTCAACAACCTATAGAGAGAAGCAGTAGTATTACAGACCATAAACTTGCCCAGAACCTTAAGTACTTGGATCAAAAAACACCCAACCAGTGCTGAGGTTTGAGCTGCTCTTGAATTGTTGCCTTTGCAACTGAGCTCAGGTAGGCAGATACCTGTCACAATATAGATGCAAGATGCAAGTCTTATGTTGTTACATGTTGAAAGTTGAACTCTGACCACATGTTGAAACCTGAAAGCTTACAAAGAGCTACTTCTGATGGGAAATTTTGGTTGTGTAGGCAGCAGTGTGGGAGACAAAGGGCTCAAACAGTACAGCATTTTGGATGGAGACCTGTTGTGTCATCCAGCTGCTATTGTGGCAAAGCTTCATGCTATCTTTCTGTCTGTATGTTACATGAGAGCAAAAGGAGTGGTTTATGTGAATATAATTTAAAATTATCCTTTAGCTTTGTTTCTCTATTTGCGTACATTTAACATACAGGCAAAGGTTTAACTATATAGCAGTTGATAGATTAATGAACCTGCACGTGTTGAACTGTTTGAGCACAAGACACACTCCTACTTGAATAAAGCATCACAAGGTGAGTAATTTTAGTGATGTAGTGGGAGAACAGCAACTTTGTTTACAGAAAACCTGAATTTTGAAAAGTGCATGATTCAGAAACAGGTCTTGAGACCTCTCTCAGAGCTGTCCTGAATGAGTTATGGAAAAACAAAGCAGTCTTTCAAACTTACTGCTAAGACATCAATGTGAATTTTTAAATGGGTATTTCCAAGTTACACCTTCTTCCTAGTCTAAGCATGAAGATTAATTTTGTGCTTCCTTGTTGCAGTCTTTAGGTGCTGGGTCCTGAACCCACAAAATAACTGTCATCAAAGGGTTCAGATGCATGTTGGGAGATTCACCAAGTCCCATTTTGGGAAGGGAAGGTCTGTGAGCTGGTCATTTTGCTGAGACCTTGGTGCAGTTCTGTGCCTTACTGCTGCTGAATGGTTCAGAGCCAGCTGCTTCCACTACTTTTCAAGCACATGGAGTGATGGTGAACCAACTTTGGTTCTCTGTACTTAAAAAAGTGTTTTCATTTTTTCATCAACATATGTCATAAGATTCTAATGCTGTTCTAGCCTAGAAATAATATTGCCTATTTTCCTTTTGTAGAAATTTCTGTACTTCATGAGCTAAGTTGCCACATTTTTCTTTTTTGTTCTTTAATCTCCTCCCCACCTGTTCTACCAATCAGTGCAGACTTTGAATTATCTTTTAAAATCTTCTATTTTGGAAGATAAATTCTTACAGAATAAGGGTTTCTATGTTTACCTGTGCCTTTTTGTGGGAGCTTGATTTTATTTTTGTTTTAAAGAGGTAAAATGTTGAGGAGTAAGCAGGAGGGGATGGGCGTGTGCTGGTGATGAAGGCAGCAAAATGTGTCTTGAAGTTAAGTCAGTATGTAAATTTATCAATTCATTTGAGTTATAGAATAGCCTGGTGTGGTGGGCAGGATCCCCATCACATAAGCAAAGGTGGAAGGATTGTGCCTTCTATTGCATTTCACAAACACTCTTTCACTTTCTAATTATGTGCATTGCTTTTTGGTTTAAGGAAAAGAGAAAAGGGCATACTGATTTGCTGCAATCTGCACCGTTGCTTGTTCCTTGGGACCCCACTAGTCAAAACAACGGGATTCGTATGTTGACGACAGCTGAGAGACCAAAGTATGGCCAGATGGCAAGGGGGAGCTGAGCTGTCTGTTTCTGCAAGCGATAGGCACATTATAGTTATTCTCTTCTGGGGAGGAAGGGGTAGAAAGGAGGGGGAGGGGGAGAGAGAAAGACGGGAGATATTAGATAAACAGACTGTAGCCTGAATGCATATGACATGTGGGAGGAAAGCTTTGTTAAGCAAGAACTGAAAGCCTCTTGCAGAGCATTAAGCAGCACTGCCTGTGCATTGGACTGAGCCAAACCAGAGGAAATATGAGCCTAAATCTCTAAAACTGCTGTAGGGCCAGCAAGGTTCATCAGGCTTCTGCAGAGGTGATTGAAACATGAAAGTACTGGAAGGTTTTACTGTTTACTTAGATCAGCTTACTTCTTTTAGTAGGAAGGAAGGGTCATTTAGCTGCACATGTTCCAAAGGTGTGCTTTTCTTATCCATGATATGCAACCTATGTTTTATGAGTCAAAGTTGATTCATAGCTTCATTGAGCTAAACATTTTTAATCAGCTTCATGCATAGAGGTGGCTTTATGGGGTTTTGGGTATCTGCTGTTTGCAGTGAAGTCACTGGAAGTTCAGTCTAGCCAGTGATTTGCAGGTGGTGCTCAGCATGCTCTGTAATTAGGGAATGCATACCTTATCTACATCACCCTGAGTCTGATCTGGAGCCAGCTGAAATCTGTAAAAATTTCCCACTTGACTGTATTAGGGTCTGGATTATCTCTTATGAACGAAACTGAAGTACACTTTTATCAGTTATTAATAGTAGAGCTATCAAATCTTTCCTTACTGCCCTCTGTGGCTCTGCAGCCTAAGTTGCAATGTTTGTCCCATTCTCATATTTTTCTGACTACTTTTGTGGGACTTGAGTCAGTGAGTAACTAGAGCAATTGATACTTGGCATTACATGAACAGGAGAGAACTTTAATTATTTTGCTCATGTGAGAACTGTGTTTGTCTGTCTAAGAAAACATTCAGAGACCATAGAAAGCATGTATCTGAGAAGGGTTTGATATTCTTTCCCATTTATGCATCATATGCTGGTAACTTTACTTCCTTTCCTCCCCTCTTTTTTTTGTTTTGACATTTGCTTTCTGATCTGTTGACCTTTGAGTAGTTCTGAAGTAGGGTGATAAAAAGCAGCCTCCTACTGTTGTTTTCCTGATGAACCCCTCCGAAGCACTCTGATTTACATAGTGGGGAAGCATAACAGATTTGTTGGACTGTGGCACCTAACGCCACTGCTCAATAACCTATTAGAGTGTTTGAACATGGTCACCAGCTTGGCTTCCCTGCTGCTCCCTAGATAGTTGCTTGTGACATTGATCGTAGGGGGTGGGGGCAGAATGCTGATTTATAGATGTAGCCTATTGCCTGGAGGAGTGGGTTAGCTGAGACTGCATTCTGCTTGCTTTTGGTCACAATAATACAAAGACTTCAGGGGGTCTTTGCTACACAAAAAGTGCAGCTAGAAAATGTAGAAGTTTAATACTTATCCATGCAAATGAAAGCCTTAAAAGAATTCAGAAAACCCTAACCAAACAAAAAAACCCCCAAACACAAGGAACTCCCCCCCCAAAACAACAACACCCTCCCAAAAAGCCTGAACAACAAACACAAAAACCTTAAAAAAAACAACAAAAACAAACAAC